>NC_138862.1:108008516-108608516 GCF_965194805.1 Balaenoptera borealis | reverse complement strand
TCCCTTGCAATCAGTTGGGAGGGAAACAGGCCAATTTTAAAGTCCTGTTTAAGAAAGTGTACCACAGAATGCCTTCATAGGACAAACTCATCTTACTAGATTTTTTTTTGGGGGGGTCAAAAAAAAATGTTCCTCAAATCCCTATCTAATCAGTGTCAAGCATTTATTCAGCACTTGTGTATAAAGCATTCTGCTAGCCACTGGGTAGAATCATGATAAAAACTATAATATATATGTTAAATATATATATATTGAGCTCTCACTACATGTTTCATGTGGTTTAACACAGCGCCCAGGGACTACTTATCACAGCACAAGAGTCCTTTGAGGTAAATACTGATCTTATCCCCATTTTAAAGATGAAGAAACTGAAGCACTTGCCCAAAGTTAAGGAATTGTCCAAAGTCACAGAGCCAGTAAGTAGCGAAGCCTGGCTCCAGGCCCCTGCTCTCCCCTTATACAGCACAGAGGTGATACAAACAGACCCAGTCAATCCCTTTAAGAGAGGGCGGAAAGAAAGCTGCCTGGTGTGTGTGTGGGAAGTGTGAGTGTGTGTGCGGGCGTGAAGTGTGAGAGAGGGAGGGGGAGAGAGAGAGGAATTGAGAGAATTGGACTGTGCTTAAAACCACAGTTCCTCTAGACAAGACCACGCAGACCTTCTGGAAGGGAGACAGCTGGGCAGGGAGTGTGTATCCATTTCCTAGGGTGGCCATAACAAAGTACCATAAACTGGGTACCTTAACACAACAGAAATCGATTCTTTCACAGTTCTGAAGGCCAAAGGTCCAAAATTAAGGTGTTGTCACGGCTGGCCTCCCTCTGAGGCTCTGGATAGAATCCCTCCTTTCCTCTTCCGAGCTTCTGGTGGTGGCCGTCAATCCTTGCCTTCCTTGGCTTGGAGCTGTATCACTCCAGTCTCTGTCTCTGTATTTAAATGGCATTCTTCTCTCTGTATCTTCACATGACCTTCTTCTTTTTTTTTTTTTTAATAAACTTATTTATTTAATTAATTTATTTATTTATTTTGGCTGTGTTGGGTCTTCGTTGCTGCCTACAGGCTTTCTCTAGTTGCGGCGAGCGGGGGCTACTCTTCGTTGTGATGCGCGAGCTTCTCATTGCAGTGGCTTCTCTTGCTGCGGAGCATGGGCTCTAGGCACACGGGCTTCAGTAGCTGCGGCTTGTGGGCTTCAATAGTTGTGGCTCGTGGGCTTCAATAGTTGTGGCTCACGGGCTCCAGACGCGCAGGCTCAGTAGATGTGGTGCACGGGCTCAGTTGCTCCACGGCATGCGGGATCTTCCCGGACCAGGGCTTGAACCCGTGTTCCCCACACCGGCGGGCAGATTCTTAACCACTGTGCCACCAGGGAAGCCCTCACATGACCTTCTTATAAGGACATCAATCATTGGATTTAGGGCCCATGCTAACCCAGTATAGCCTTATCTTAACTTGATTACATTTGCAAAGGCTCTATTTCCAAGTAAGGTCATAATCACAGGTACAGGGGGTTAGGACTTCAATGTATCTTTTTTGAGGACACAACAATCCACAACAGTATGGAAGTGACGATGATCTGAGACTCTGGAAGGAGTCCCTGGATGCACTCTTTCAGGCAGGGTTTAAGTGGAAGCTTGAGCCAGTGCAGCGCAGGAGGGGGACTCTCCAGGAGGACTAGGCTGGAGACAACTGGGGAGAGAGAGGGCAAGGACACTCAGGAAGACAGGTGAGCAGCCAGGCTGGGGAGATTAGCAAGTTAATAGCAGGGATACTTGGAGTGGAGGTCACCATGGTGGATGGGGCCAGATTAGAGAAGGTCTCTTAAGGGACTTTATTCCAGAGCCATGGATCTCAAACTTGAGCTGGAACAGAATCTCCTGGAGGGCTTGCTAAATAAGACACAGTGTGATGGCTCCACCCCAAGTTTTGATTCAGTAAACCTGGGGTGGGGCCTGAGACCCTGCATTTTCACAAGTTCTAGGGGATGCTGACGCTGCTACCGCTGGTCCAGGGACCACACTTTGAGAACTTCTCTCTAGACACTGAGTGGAACCACTGAAGCTCAGAGGGAGGGACAGGAAGTAACAAGTAGCTCCAGTGACTGTCACTAGAAGACAGATGAGCAGGAGATTGAGGACATGACAATTAATTCTCTCCAAAGGTTTGAGGGTATCATGAGACTAAACGAAACAGAGGAATGTTATCTCAAAGTTTGGTCCACCTGGAGTCTTTGGCAAATCAGGTCATGATGATTCAGGAAGTTCATGGGACAGATCGACCCTCTGCTTCAGGGAGTGCAGGTGATAAAACTCCGTGGCAACATAGCATGTGCTGTTTTTCAAGCAGCAACATTTGGAGAAGGCAGTCTGGATTTAAATCATTTCTGAAGAAAATTCACTCCTTCCTTCTTGCTACATGGATAACGACTTGGCCATGTTATGCCATTTATATCCAGGAAGTTAAAAATTACATGTTCTAATAGCAACTCTACTAAGCCATGTCTCATTTTCAGTAAAAAGCTATTTTCTGTAAAACACAAAGCTTTTGTTTTCATGTCAGTAGATCAGAGATGTCTCCTCCAGCACGTGTCCAGACTATCTTTATATTAGATACTATACAACATTTGCTTGCTTGTTTAAAGTCAAGTCATTGAAATACTGGGTGTGAGTACTGGACATAAAACTGAGGAACTTGATAAGGGATGGAGAATAGGTATTTATTATTCTAAGAGCACATTTTAAACACCTAACACCCCCTTTAAACTCACTCAAAAAACACAACAAAAACCTAGGGCAAATGTAAGAGCAGGGACGGTACCCAGAGAAACCTTGCTGTCGGATGCCGCAGGGGTCACAAAAACGCCGCGACTCTGGGAGTCTCCAAAGATAACATTCTGCCCAAAGCTCATTTACAGAAAGAAAACCCTTGGGAATTCCCTGGCAGTCCAGTGGTTAGGACTCTGAGCTTCCACTGCAAGGGGTGTGTGGGTTTGACCCCTGGTTGGGGAACTAAGATCCCACATGCCTCGCAGCGCAAAAAAAAAAAAAGAAAAAGAAAACCCTGTGCTTTGGGGGAAGCCTGTCTCTTGTTTTTTCTCTCTGCCACTGGTTCCTAGGCATGTTTCCTTCATGTGACCTTAGAGCCGGTGGTGACAGCCTTAAACTTCATGTTTCCACATTGAGGGGGTGGGCAGTGGGGACAGACCAGCTGTCAAGAGCTCAAACGGTGATGCTAATCTCCCCTCGGGCACACAGTGGGCCTCACTGGCCTAACAGACTCGGCTTCTAAATGTCCCCTCCAGCCTTCACATTTGGTAAGAAAACATAAATGTCACGCCATTCCAGGAAAAGCAAACTTCTTCATTTTATAAGGTTAGTTTTATGAGTCAGGCTTAGTTGGAGACAAGTAAACAACTCATCTGTGGACAAAAATTGCTATGCTGCTCTTATACTCTGGACAGAGAGAACATCAGCGTATTACATTATACCCTGGAATTATCTCATTGCATTTTCCTTCTCTCGGGCAATGCCAGATAAGGCGATTGCAGTTTACGGAACAAAAGTCCATGACCTCCAGATCAGGCCCCATCCTGTGGGGTCCAAGGAGATCTTTGCACTGGACACTTCAACAGGCTAAGGAGTAGTGGAGAGAAAGAGACAGAATACTGTGTGTTAATCTGTTTGGCCAACTCTGAGTACGAGTTCTTGACCCTTCTTCCAAAGGAGCCAGGGTAGAAGTGGCCAGCGGCAGTGTTCCCCTCTGCTTCCCCTCTAGCTCAAGGTGGGGCTCAGAAAATTAGAAAAGGCTGGTTGCAAGAGATTTGAGGTATTCGATCTCCCTCCTCCTGTAGGAGGGCTGGGAATGGGTCGGGGCCTGGCCCAGCCTCCTGTTCCTGATGCCCAGTGGTCCCAGCACCCGTCCAGCTACCTTTGTTTTCATCTAATATTTAATATTTGTCTTTAGCAGGTCCCTATGCTAGGACAGTGGAGATAAAGGGAGGCCTTCCACCCTGTGGAAGCAGACACACATGCAGGGCAAGAGAACAAAGCAGCCTACAGTCAAGTACCAACACCGGTTGTGGAGGGTGGGCGTGTTTGGGGGTGACGAGGTTACCAAGGCTGCAGAGATCAGCCAGAGCTGCCATCTCCTGGGTAGAGTCACGTGTCCGGCAGTGTGGTAAACACTTGCATGAGCTCGCAGCCACCTGGAAGCTGGGTGTGTTAGGCTGAGTAATGGCCCCCACAGATGTCCACATCCTAATCTCTGGAATCTGTGAACATGTTTACAAGGCAAAGGGGATTTGGCCAATATGATCGGGTTAAGGATCTTGAGTTGGACAGAGTATCCTGGATTATCCAGGTGGGCCCAGTGTACTTACATGGGTCCTTATAAGGGAGAATAGTGTTATATTCAGGAGATGCTACCTGCTGGCTGTGAAGATGGAAGATGGAGGGCAAGCCAAGGAGTACGGTCGGCCTTTAGAAGCTGGAAAAGGCAAGGAAATGGATTCTCCCCTAGAATCTTCTGAAAGGATGCAGCCCTTTCAACACCTTAATCTTAGCCCAGTGAGACCTATTTCAGACTCCTGACCTCCAGAATTGTAAGAGAATAAATTTGTGGGAGTTTTTTTTTTCCCTACAAAGTCTGTGGTCATTTGTTACAGCAGTGAAACTAATACAGATACAAAATTACCTGTGATCCTCCACATAGTGTTCTGTGTTGGCACCTCCTCTTGGGGCCATTGTGGATTCATATACATCTCGTACACAGCTATGGTACAAGACTCTTTCATAACTCGACTTTACTGGCTAGAGGCGTCTTGAACGATCCTAAGAAGTAACCCAGAGTGGGGAACTGCTATTGCTACTGTGGGACCAGCTCTGTGCAAACCTCTTCAACTGAGGGGCCATCACAAAGGCAAATAAATACCGCGGCTGCAAAAGTGTGAATAAATCTCTAGGGTGATTCATGCTGATGAATTGAGATCAAGGGTCAGGTTGGATCTGGGAGACTGTGTGTGTGCATGTGTGTGTGTTTATGTGTGTGGATTTAACATTCCTTGTCTCATTAAGATTAGTCATCTTAGGGCTATTTACATTCCATCTCCAGCAGAACCACCGAGGCCGTTCAAGGAAGAGTGTGCAGCCAAGCCACACTCCTGATGGTTAAATTCACAACCCACCAATGGTGGTCTTTATTTGGGATCACTACTAATGTTCCATGATCACACGCACCCTTGGCTATGACTCCCCGTGTGGCAAGACAAGTGGAAATGTTGTGGGCTGGTAAAAAAAAAAAAACGTGTGCGGTTCAAAAACAACTTCTTACAAGCTGGTTAAAAGCGTTTGCTCATCCACGTGCAGCTGGCTTGAGCGACTGAGGGACACGCGCCAGGAAGGCCAAGGGCTAAGTTTACCCTCAGGGCCAGTGGCCTTTCCCACCCCATACTGGACCCAGACTCTGCAATCAGAGCCTTTAGACCAGGTGGGCGCCGCGGTGGGAGGTGGGCGGAGCCATTGGGGGCACCTGTGCCATTTCAGCAGTGGCAGTGCCCGGAAAGGAGGGCAGGCTTGGGCCTCGGTTCTGTGCTTTCAGGATTGTTATGTTTCATCCTCACGGCAGAGGGCGCTGAGGAGCGCCACCTGCATCCTGCCAATAGCCACCCTCTACTGTTCTTTCATGAGGGCTGTAAAAGCACTTAGGAGTCTTGCTTGCATGAAAGCAGAGATTCTTTCACTTAAGGGTTTTATTACTTATCTTTCCCCTCCATATTCATTGCGACCTTCTTCAGTCTCCAGTTTTCATTTCTATGGTCTGCTTGATGTATTGCTTTCCTATTCTTGTGAACCATCACCTCTAAATTAGACATTAATGGAGAGAGGCCTTCAAGGAGAGCAGTAATTAGATGAATTGTGCTGTATTAAAGTGCTTCACAGATTGAAAAGGGATAAAAGAAGAAGCTTTTTCTTAGTAGACAAGGCGCTCTCCCAGCTGCCTTGTGGCTCAGCAGACCGGCTCTGTTCCGCCTTCCGACTCACCCGGGCCCGCGGGGGCGGGGGACAGCAGCCCAGCCCACCAGTGCTGGGGCGGCCGGATGCTCACCAGAAGTCAGCTGTTTTGCTCCCAAACTTACCTATGCCAGGTGTACTCATTACCTAGCTGCATCATTAAATGTTCTGGTGAGGAGGGGCCACAAAAAAAGATGTCATGTCCACAAAATCCAAGTTAAATGCAGTAGAAAGAATTGATGAAGTCAAGTCTCTAAAACTCTTGCTGGTAAATTGGGTATGGGTGAGTCATAGGCAAGAAAAGTCAAGAAAAGTAAAAGGAGAGGATCATGAACTGTATTCTTTGCAAGTGCTCCCTCCACTGTAAGTAAACAAAAATGGAAATCACAGATGCCCATTATGGGTGTGTCTTCTTGCTAGAAAGACTGCAAGGAGTGCCAATTAATGGCCTTCGCCCTACACAAAAAGACAGATAGTTTTATATTTACTGATTTTTTTAAAAATTAATTAATTATTATTATTATTATTTTTTGGCTGTGTTGGGTCTTCGTTTCTGTGCGAGGGCTTTCTCTAGTTGCGGCAAGTGGGGGCCACTCTTCATCGCGGTGCGCGGGCCTCTCACTATCGCGGCCTCTCTTGTTGCGGAGCACAGGCTCCAGACGCGCAGGCTCAGCAATTGTGGCTCACGGGCCTAGTCGCTCCGCGGCATGTGGGATCTTCCCAGACCAGGGCTCGAACCCGTGTCCCCTGCATTGGCAGGCAGATTCTCAACCACTGCGCCACCAGGGAAGCCCCCTACTGATTTTAATTTAGATTGAAGCAGTTAAGGTTTGGGCATAACTCCCTCCTGCCCCACCTTTGGTCAACTGTTTCAATTATTGATGTTTCCAACTACTGGTCCTGGCCTGGTCCTTGTGAGCAATCCCCAAGCAAGGGCTGATTTCAAATGGGTTGCCTTTCTCCTGAAGTTTGTGCACACAAAGATCTCGCCAGTCTCTCTAAATGCCAGGGAAGGGCTGGCCTCTCACCGGCTGCTTGGGGCAGGGGCCAGTTGTCGTAGGACTGGCCAGAGGATACTTGCCTCAGTGTAAGAGACAGCCCCAGATCGTCGGGAGCAGGGCTGATCTAGGATACCCTGGGTAGCATAGGAGCTCTCAACACCACCCCTCCATGCTCTGGGTCCTAAGGCATCAGAAAAATAGCCTCCTGGTCGTGGAAGGGTAGTGTATAGTCAGGAAAGAGAGGTCATCAGATAAGGGCAATGAGGGAACACAAATCATGGTCTGTGATCTCTCCTTACAATTAGTAAACAAAACAAAACAGAATGCTCACAAGCTCACCAGCTAGCTCTAATTTCTTCTCAATACTTCCTTGCATTTACTACCACAGCTATTACTGCATTTTACCACTAGAGGGCAACAGTGTTCCTAAAATGAGGGTTTGTTGCAGAACCGAAAAATCACTTACAATCAAGGAATTTCAGAGCTGGAAGAGGTTTTAAAAATCATTTGGTTCACGGGCTTTCAAAATTTTTTCAGCTGAAACACATAGCAAGAACTGCATGCTTCATAATGACCCAGTTCATACATATATGTTTGCAACATTTTGAGGCACTACTTACCCTGTCTTCGGCAATGCACTCTAAACAGTTTGTATTCCAAACTATTTCATTTAAAACAAAACAAACAAACAAAAACCTGCAACCACTAAATAGATTTCATAACCCAATAGTGTGCCATTAGTTTGAAAAACCCTGACTTGGTCCCAGCCTCTCATCTGTAATACAAAGGGATGCACTGACCCCGAGGATGGAGAAGGATGCTATCAGCTACACTTCTCTCGCCCACCCAGCCACCTGCTAACCCCGGGTCAGTCCTAGAGGACTGACAGATATTGTCCAGCAACTCAGTGCTCACTCTAATAATGCACTGATTGGATAAAGAGTTTTGAGAGTCTATCATTTTCCACCTCTTATCAATGCTACAACTGCTCTTGTAATTGAAGCAGAAATTCCTTGCATTGAAGGCTCCTTGCAGGTGGTGTCTATTCTCCTCATTCAAACAGTTTCAATCAATCAAGCAATTTCACTGAATTCCAGGGGGAAACTGAAACCACTTTAGTCTCTAGAGTCTTGGCCCTGAAAATCACTAAGTTCTCTTCCTTGGCTCCTTGATGTTAAAACATTTATAATCACTTTGGGAGGAAATGTAAAGGTAAACCAGATGATGGAGGAAGGTATCGTTTCTTAGGGTCAATGCCCTGGATTCTTCTACTTCTTAACTCCTCCTCCCTCTCATGCATACCTGCCTCTAATTTATTGATTATCCCCCCCCCAGCTTTTTTAGGCCAAAAAAGGAGATCCCTTTAAAATTCAGGATTATATTATTACAGATGAAAACAGTAACTGAGCTCTCTGTGGGTAAGACAGGAAGTTTTTCTTAACTCACTTGGATTGAGTTTATTTTATGAAAGAGGCCAAGTATTTTATTTTTTCAATAAGGGGTTAACTAAATGCATGAAAATGCAAATTATTTTATTATTTAATTCTTTTTATGGTCTTAGAAGGAAGAAAAAAAATTCCTGGGACCTGAAAAATTCCTGGTGCACTTTAGAAATCTGAGCTTAGTTTTCTGTAGGGAATCCTTCCCACTGATAACCAGGGAGGAAATATTCAGGGGGGGCCCTCTTTGGGCTCTGGGAGGTGGCGACTCCCTTACTGTGATAGAAAGTTCTCAAGCTCTGTTCCCTCACTTCTCTGTTGGGCTGGTAAACTGAACTTTTTCCTCCCTGACACAGCAAGGTCTGTTAGAACAGGTGACAAGCACAGGTTGCCTTTTTTTAGGGAAAATTTTATTTCACCATTCAATAAATCTAGACAAGCTGGGTGTAGGGTTAAGTCTTTGAAGAACCAAGGCCGAGCTTCCAAATGGCTTTCTCACACCCTTAACACCACGTCTAGAACAGTCTTAAAGAAAAATCCTACAGACACTCTTTAAAATTCTATTTACACTCTTTACTAAACTCTAGATTCCTTAAGGCTGAGTCTACAGGCTTTGTGGAATATTGGAGGATTACTGGAAAAAGCATCGTCACTTTTGGGACAGACTTAGGGTAGTTCTGTAACTTTCGTAATCTTCTCCTTGATGAAGAAAGCAACGTAGCTTCACAGACACAAAATGGTACCTACAGCCAGTGCCTTGAAATCAGCAACCGAATGAGATGCCACGTTCTTACAAAACAGCCCTGGTTCACTCACTCTCATTAGATTAAAGCAGACGCCAGGATTACGAAGATTCTTGCCCAGGGCAACGCGTAAATTGCAATATTATCCAGAAGCCCTTGCAAGATGGCCTGCAATTAACCAGGGAACGTCAGCGGTTCGGCCTGGGAACTGGCTTAGATTTTGGAAATCCCACCCAGAACTAATGCTCGGTGACCACCCCATAGCAACCAATTCTGGGTAGTCGCAGAAAAGATCAAGCCTTGCCTTTTGGGCCTGTTCCTCAGTTTCCCCATGCACCTCCTTCCCAGGTATGGGAGCTGCCCTGTAAAAAATCTTTATGGCCCCGTAAATGCCAGAAAGAACGAGCCAGCTTTCTGCGGACTCCGCGCACTGACGGGCCTTTCCACGCCTGAACAGTTCCCGGCGCCGAGGCGCGAGCCGGGATCCCCGCAGGCGCCTGGCGCATCACAGTCTCCCTCGCGGATCCGCCGCTGGGCGCACAGGCGCGCGTACCCAGGCGTCACCACCCACGCGCCTCACGGCCGGTCCCCGCGCGCGCCCACTGTGTCGCTCTGGTACTCACCCACGCGCGGCCCTCCTGCACCTCAGCCAGCACTCGAAGGGCGCTGGGCGAGCTCGCGCGGAAGTTGAAGAAGTGCAGCGCCGCGCGCGCCGCCTGCGACAGGACCCCGCGCGGGAGCTCCGCGTCCTGACGCCACCCGGAGTCCTCGGGGTCCCCGGACCCCGCGGGCGCCGCCGCCGCCCCCTGGAGGGCGAGCAGCAGGAGCAGCGCGAGCAGCGGGGCGGCGGGGTACGGGTCCCCCGGCCGGGGCGCGGGAAGCGGTTGCCGGCGGAGCTGCATGGGCGCGGGCTGGCGCGACGCTCGACGGGTCGGGGCTTCGAGCGGGCTGCGCCGGCGCTAGAGGCAATAAAGCCGCGCGGGCCCCTCCCCTCCGCCCCCGGCTGGAAGGAGTCCCGGTCACCCTCGGCCGCGCCCTCTCGGCGCTTCCCGAAGCCCCTGGGCCCCTCCGCCCCGCCCCACTCCGCTTGGTCTCCCGCTCCCCCGGCTCCGGACGCGGCGGACACGGCGGCGCCTCCACGGCGCGGGGCCGGGGTATCTGGCCCGGGCCGCGCGGGCAGGGGGACGAGGGGGGCAGTGGAGACTCCTCCCCCAAGGGAGAGCAGCCGGGTTGGCGCCACCCCGCGCCCCCAACCCAGCTTGGGGACCTGGTTTCTCTCCCCTGAGGCTGCTGTGATTTCGAAGCCCTTAGGGTTTCAGAGCAAACCTGCTTCAGTTCTCCAAGGCTTGGAGCTCATTTCCCAGAAGATGAAATTGGAAACGGGTGGAGAAGGGGGCGGGACGCAGCCGGCATTGATGGGGGTCCTTATAGCACAATGACCTTGGAAGTGGGACAGGTCGCCAGAGAACTGGGGCTGGAGAGGAGGCTGCTGTGGTCAGCAGGGCAGAGCCAGATAAGGCCCCAGAGGCCCCAGTGGACTTAGAAACATTGATAACCCTGGTGCGGCACAGATGGGCATGGAAGCCAGATTCCAGGGAAGTGTGGCATGGATTGGGCTGTAGGGCAGTGGAAGCAGTGAGGGTTGACAACTCTTTTTAGACACCTGGCATGAAGGGGTGAGATGGCCTTGTTTTTAGGCCACAGAGGGAAAGCCCAGGAGAACCAGGAAGTAGATGCACTCCCCTCATCCTTTTTCCCACCTCTCTTTATTTTCTTCAGGGGTCCACCTCTCGCCAGCACCCGCTGACCCCAGCCCCACTGTGGAGCTAAAGGAAGTCCCTTCTCTTTGCCAGTGACTAGTTGAGGCCCCGCATGCGCGATTCTGGATGAGATATACCGGGGGAAGCCTGGGGGGTGATGCGACGGGGGCACCATCTCTGAAAACATCCCCCCTCCCCCACTTCCTCTGGACGTTGTCCATCTCTTGTCTGTCTTTTCTTCTACAGAAATTTATGGAACACATACTCTGCTAGGCCCTGGGGGAAGTGAAGAGAGGGTAATCAGATAAGCATCTCCGTACTCCTGGAGCACACCTTCTAGGCAAGGGGAGCCCAGACAATCAGAGAGGCAAAGGAATGAACCCTATGTTGGATGCAGTTACATGCTGGAGAAAAATTAAGCCTGAAAGGGGATGGGGAGTTGGTTGTAATTTTAGATAGTGTGGTCAAGGCAGGCCTCACTGGGAAGGTGATACTTAGGACCTGAAGGAGATGAGGGAGCCAGATGGACATGTATGGGAAGAGCACTGTAGGTGGAGGGAACAGCAAGTGCAGAGGCCCTGAGGCAGGAGTCCACTGGCATATTTGAAGAAGAGCAAGCAAGTGCAGCTGGAGGGAGAGGACAAGGAGGAGAGTATCAGGGTGCGAAGTCCGAGGGATAATGGAGAGGGGGCAGAGCATGCAGGACTTGGTAGGCCCTTGTTGTGTCTGGGTGTGCCGCGTGGAAGTATGCCCCTATCTTGCTAACAGCCTGGGGATGAAGCCCATCTGAAGAATGTCTGAGCAGAGAGAGGAGGAGACTGGGTTCCTGATGACATTGTTGAGCACCCAAATCAGCTGATCCTGGAGCTTATTTCTTATGTTCCTTGAAGCTGGAGGTTCTGTTTCTGGCCTTCAGAGGCAGTCTAACGCAGATAATTATCTTCCCAGAACTCAGTCATCTTCCCCTCCAAGGGGTAATGGTAGTAGTTTTCTTGAGAATTATCACCTCTAGGTCTTATAAAGACTAAGTATTCCTTATTTTATTTCAGTGCTTCACCCCCAGTGGGTGTTGGGCTGCTTTCAGCTGCACACAACAGGAAAACTGATTTACGTTGTGGACTCTGCAGTGGTGTGGAGTGGGAGGTCTCGGGGATGGTTTGAAGGGTTCAGGCTCTCTCCATCCTTCTACACAGCTCTTCTCAGCTGTTTGGCTTTTTGTCCATAGACTGCCCAGTAGTTCCATAATTATAGAATGGCTGTCACAGCTCCAGACACCACATTGTCACATGCTGCAACCAAAGGCAGGTAGCACAGAGTAGGTTGCCAGGGTGGCAAGAGAGCTCTACATCATGCACCTGTTTTGGTTTTTGTTTTGTTTTTTCATCAGAGAAGAAAAATTTTTTTTCTGGAACTTCTTCCCCCCACCCTTCTCCCCACCTGACCTTCCCATACATCTCGTTGGCCAGAACTGGGTCACACTAGCAAACCCTAGCTGCAAGGGAGGCTGGAAAAGCAAGCATCTGCCTTTTTTCAGCCTCTATCATAGTGGTCTGGTCTATAAGTTAGGATTTAGGCTTGGCTACATAGGACGAAGAAAACAAATGACATTGGCTTAAACAGGTGAGAAACTTATCTCTCACATAAAAGAAGTTGTAGGCAATCTGTGGTCAGTTTTGGCAGGTCCATGACATTGTTAGGGGCCCAGGGTTTTTCCAGATCTTGCTCCCACATCTGAGGGTGTGCCCCCATCCTCAGAGTCCAGGACAAGCTCTAGCCATCAGCAAGAGTGCCCTTTTACAGGCTTCTGAGAAGTCCTACAGGGCACTTCTGCTTATATCTCATTGGCAAGAACTTAGTCATAGTCTTAGTTGAAAAGGAGGCTGGGAAATGTAGCCTTTTTTTGGAGAAGTTGCATGCCAGAATAAAAAAAAAAGAAAAATCAGGATTTTGTTACTAAGGAAGAAGACTTTGTTTTACATTGCCTTTAGAGCCTGCTGCTGGGACACCCAAGGATCATGTGAGAGTGGTTTATGAAGGAAACACTCCCAGGAGAAACCAGTAAGGACCTAGAAAAAGGGTAGCAAGCAAGGATCTCAGACAAAGTTATAAGAAGGGTAACTTCACCTGGTCAGCAGAGGAGCTCCGGAATATGAATTCCTACCCCGGCAGGGGATCTGGGCTTCCATATCTATGCCTGTGGGTTATTGGCTAAGGGCCACCCTGGTTAACATAATCCAGGCACTCAGGCTCTCTATGTGGGTACAAAGGGGCAGTCGTACAGGACAGCCCTCCTGAGAAGTGTCACGGGTACCTCAGATTGGAAGCAAAAGCACACTTAGCGGTAGGGGCAGAATTAGGGCAAGGGATCCCGGGGATCTGGGCAGAGCCCCAACGGGGTCCCTGCAGGGAGAGTGGATAGAGGCAGGCAAGTAGGAATCTGTCACCGAGGCCGGGAGGGGAGGGTGGGAATGGCTGATGGCAGCGTCAGTGCTTATGAGATGGTGAGTCACAGAAAGTCATACACAGGAAGAAAGACAGACACAGAAAGGGCCAGGGGAACAAGGGTGGCTGCCTGAGTGCAGAGGGCTCCTCTGAGGCCACAGCTGTTTTTTTTTTTTTTTTTTGAGGCCACAGCTGTTTTTAATAGTGGTAATGACCACACTTGGGGCAGATTGATGTTGATCAGAAACACACATTTTAAAAGTTTTTAATTAACAGCATTCATTTTATTAACAGATTTTCTGGAACATAGGAGAACATTTGCTTCGTTGAGAACTGTGTTTGTCCTTTGTCCATTTATCTGTGGGGTTGTTGGATTTCTAATTGATTTGTAGAAGTTCTTTAAATACTAAGGAAATCAGGCCTAGGTCATAGGTATCACTAATATTTTTTTTCTCAGTTCCTACACTGTGTGTGTGTGTGTGTGTGTGTGTGTGTGTGGATTGTTCCTCCTTGTCAGATAGCATGTGCATGGGCGATGCTGTTAACTGCACACCATGTTCTCCAAAGGGCCTGTCCTCTTGGGTCACAGGTACCACCTCCCACCCCGGTCTTTCCTCCTTGGCATTGCAGGAGGACTGCCCTACAGGCAGGGAGGAAAGTCTTAGTCAGCAGCGTCTGGCCCCCCTGCCAAGAGTGTCCCATATGTCATGTTTCCTAGTTCCTTAGCCATTGCTCAAGTGATTGTGAGCATTTTTATATGGAGAATTTAGTTTAAGAATATAAAAAATTACAGTGACTTTTAATCACATGAAAAGATTCAGAACAGAGGGAAGAAATTGATACAACATTTTCTCGGGCTATTTGCAATATCTATCAAAATTAGCAATGCATGTACCTTTTGACTCAGCAATTCTACCTCTATAGTTTATAGAAATGATACATTCACACATGTACACAGATGTATGAGAATGTTCCTCTCTGTATGTGGATTGTAAATTCCTCAAATATCTCATTTTCTGCTCTCCATCCCTAGAACAGTGCCTGGCACATCTTGGGCATCAATACAAACTTCAGGAAAGAATGAAGAGTAAGAGGCTGGAAAAAAACCTAAGTCCCACGGCTGAATAATTATGGTACTTCCATCTAGCGGGATACTGTACAGCCATTAAGGAGTGAGATCCAGGCGTGTAGATACTGAACTATCTCTAAGGTATAATGTTAACAGACAGCAAGGTGTAGAGTAGGGCAAATTGTGTGCTACTGTTTAAAAAGAAACAAATGACATACACATATGAGTACATAGATAAATGTGGAAACATGCAAAGATGTCTGAAAAGGTTCATAAGAAATTAGCAATTATAAGATGGGGACAGGGGTGTGAGAAACTTTACTATATACCCTTTTGCAGTATTTTTTTTCTAACGTGCATTACCCATTCTAAATAACTACATAAATGAAATGCTGTGTATGAACGCACTTCGTATCAGTCTCTTCGTCACCATTTCTACAGGGACGTTACAATTCTATCACTCAGCATAGTCAGAGCAAGCCTGACCTCACCTTATACGTACAGTTCAGGCTTGTCTTCCTCCCTCTGCACCTCACCCTTCCAACACCCTTCTTTTGCCTCAGGCCCAGTCGTGTTTCCCCACATTAGAATGTCCAAGAGTGGAGCTGAAGAGCTAATTCATACTGTGGTAAATGGCTGCCATGGCTCACTGCCTTGCTTCTCTTAGGAGTATTGCCATTTTAATAGGGTCAAAGTCTTGAGCCCAAGAGACCTGAGCTCTGATTGAACAGATTGCAGGCACTGGCAGCTATTCAGTGTGTGAAGTAGAGGCATTCAGCAGCCCTGAGCATCTGCACCTGCCCCTTCCTAGCCCTTTGAGTAATAACAGGCCAGAGAGCTGAATGGGAGGGTTTCGAGAGGCATTGACTGTTGACTCCCCTCCTCCAGGAAGGAGGGGCTGGGTTGCATCTTCCCTGGAGGTGGCTAAACACAGGCTTGCTGAAGTGCCCTCACCAGCGGCCTGACGGGACTGGCTCATGACGTGCAGAGAAAGAAAGGCATGGTGACACGGCTGTCATGGCTATTCCCAGCTCTGCTGGCTTTTAGAGAGTGTGGATGAGGACTCAGGAGCCAGTTCCATGACCTGCAGGCCCCATGTTCCTTATCCAAGCCCTGAGAATACACCTGAGAACAGGTGGAGTCGAGTGGGCATTCGGCCTGAGGAGCTCTCATCTGAGGTTACCGAAGCTGGAAGAGCTGAAAAGTTTATTTCTGCACAGATCCAGCCCAGAGCACTGTCCAGATTCTCCACCCTGGGGCCCCTTTGGACAACTTGGGGCGGGGGGGTCTTGTAAATTAATTTTTGATGAAAGTTTCAGTTTAAGATTTTTGACCAGCAGTCTCTTGTGGACATATTTGTAAATACTATCATGTTTCTGTGAAAATGTGTTATCAAATAAAATGGGAGGAAAACACCTTTTCTAGCAAAGAAAAGCAAAAGAGCAAAAAAAAAAAAAAAAAGCTGGGGCCTCCCAGCAGTGTCCCCTCTTCCTCTGGGCGATGCTGCTCTGATTTTCATCACTGCCTGCCCCTCTCCACTGCTGCTGAATACACCTCACTCCAGGGGCCCTGACCGGGCTCCCCCTTCACCCTCACACCCCTGGTCGTTGGAGGGGGCTCAGGCATAGGCTCGGGACCTATTTGGGCAAGTGTTGGGCTGCACCCAACAGGCCTGCAAGCCTTGGAGTTGCCCAGCCATGAGATGGAAGAAAGAGCCCAGACACAGCGACAGAGACATCAAGAGTTTATCAGATAGGGGAAACTTACAAGTCTGAAGCAAAAGGTCCTGGAGAGACACCCCACTGTGTACAGTAGGCAAGACACCGCTACAATCTTCGCTGCTCCGGGGAGAAGGAGGCTACCATTTATAGGGGGAATTAACATCAAGTTGGCTCATCAGTTACCAGGGAAACCGGTGTCTGGGACAGGAGGCAAGCATGTAGGCAGTTCCTGATTAAGCCCTGTGATTAAGAGGACTGGTTGGTGATGTGAGTGAAGCAGGGACTGGTCGAGCAGGGCATGTGCAGAGAGCACGAGAACAGCCATCTTGAATGGCCTGACCAACAGCGAGTGAGTCACGAGGAGCTACTGGTGGGGTCTTGGAGAGAAGCTCTCTCGCTCTTCTGAGACAGCATGTTCTTCCCTCCCTTGCTGGGACTTTGAGAGGAAGCTGTGGCCCCAGAAGTTGCTGGTGCCATCTTGCCATCCCCGGGACAGTGGGCCTCAGGATGAAGGCAGAGATGAGGCACAGAAAGAAGCCAGGTCCTTGGGGATATTACTGACCTGCTGGCTCACGACCTACCTGAAGCCTGCCCCATCCAGACCTTTCCATTATAGGAACCAATAAGCCAACTTTATCGTTTAAGCCAACTGAAGCATGCTTTTGCTGCCCCAGTTGAAAAATTCCTAACGGATTGCTGAGGCAGGTACTACTGCAGGAACCAAAGAGCTATAAGGCTGCCCATGGGGGTCTGCTCATGCCAGGGACAGGGAACACCTCCGCTGCCTCTAACCTGAGAAGACCATAGGCAGCTTCCACCAGCGTCAGGCTGAACCAGGTGGTGAAGGGACACCCTTCCCCCAACGACTCCCAGCCTGGCTGTGGACCTTCTCCAGCCACAGGGGCCAAGCCAGGCCGTGAGCCCAGGTGAGAAGGGACCTGCCCAGGCTGGACAGCTGTCAGCTGCACTCGCTCAGGCTCTACTCTAAGAAGAGCAGACTCAGGAGGAGTGCGAGGGAGAAAAGACCCCGCGAGAGGAGAAGGAATCCCTAAGATAGAGACTGGAGCCCGGGCCATGGCTCAGAGGAAGATCCAGGGCAGCACCACTGGGGTGGATGGGATCTCTCGCAAAGGCCCGAGCACGCTTACTGACAACTTTTTCTCCCCCTGTGGAGGCTTGGAGAGCAAAGTCGATGTCGGTAACTAGAAAAAAATGAAGACGTCCCCTATTTGTACGTGAGTGAGTTTATGTGCCATAACACGTGATGTAATACCACAACTTCTCCTTTCTGGATACTGATGTTGGCACAGAACATCTCTGGAAGGACAGTCAGAAGCTGCTAACAGTGGAAGGGAGCTGGGGGCAGGAGGGGCTAACTCAAACTGTAACTCTTTGGTTCCTTTCTGTTTTCCTTTGCAGGTAGCACAGCGGCTCAGAGCTCAGACTTGGAGCCAGGCTGCCTGGTTTGAAGTGCAGCTGCACCAGTGTGAGCTGAGGCCGGCTGCTTCACCCCCGCCCTGTGCCGTGGGGGTACGTCCTCCCTCACAGAGTCGTTGGTGAGGCTCACGTGCCCTAACATCTACACATAAGTAAAGCACTTCACAGTAATGGCTATGATTGCGATTATTGTTATTAACTTTAAAAATTTAGGTGTAATTTTTTTTAAATTTATTTATTTGGCTGTGCCGGGTCTTAGTTGCGGTATGCGGGATTTTCAGTTGCGGCATGTGGGCTCTTGGTTGCTGCATGTGGACCCAGTTCCCTGACCAGGGATCAAACCTGGGTCCACCTGAATTGGGAGCGCAGAGTCTTAACCACTGGACCGCCAGGGAAGTCCCTGGGTGTTATCTTGAAAAGAATGCAATCAGCTGTGGATTTCTTTTCACAAATGATGAGAAGAGATAGTAGGGACTAAAAACTGCTGGGTCATTATATAAAATCTTAGCTATTACTTTTAGCCTTCTTAATCTCATCTTTTATTGGAGCTATTGGCAAGTCAGAAAATGTGACTCTCTATTGCCTTTTTATTCTTCACCGACCTAGGTGAAGGTCGGTGGAATTGGGAGAATATGGATAATCAATCCTTGACTATTGAAAGCTGCTTAACCGTAGCTCAGGTGTGACGGAGATGACCCTTATCTCCAAGCTGTGGAACTAGAAACGCTTGTGGAGAAAAGCGTTGTGCAGCTCACCTGGTTCTTTGGATTTGCATCTAGCATGCTCGAAGTGACCTCTTGCCTTCCGTTTTAGTTCACCCTGCAAACCTGCACATTTTCCATGGCCCACAACGTCTCTCCTGAAACCCCTGCAGGGAGACACTTTACTGGCGATGGAAAGAACAGAAGTCCTGCTCACTCCATCTGCTGTCCTAGACATCTGGCTTCTTGATCTCTCCCTTGAGGGTGCTTGGGACTCATGGGGGAATTCCCCGTGTCCTCAACACAGGGCTCATAAGCTCCCTGAGGCTCACACTGGCAGCAGCAAGTCCCCAAAGATGGCCTTTTGCTTTGGGAACAAGACCAGTGGAGCTTTTAGTGTCATGCCCACACCCTGCCAGACCCTCAAGGGCAAGGCAGAGGCTGCAGTGCCAAGGGCACTAGATGTAGGTCTAGGTTGCGGTGGGACAGCTGACAATTGTTTTCTGAATCTGTGAGGGTAAGGAGAGAGTGTTTCTAGCTGAACCTAGTGAGACTCACACAACTGGAGACAAGGTTCTTTCTAAAAGAGATGTGAGGGACTTCCCTGGCAGTCCGGTGGTTAAGACCTCACTTCCAATGCAGGGGGTGCAGGTTTGATTCCTGGTCAGGGAGCTAAGATCCCACATGCCTCACGGCCAAAAAACCAAAACATAAAACAGAAGCAGGGGGCTTCCCTGGTGGCGCAGTGGTTAAGAATCCTCCTGCCAATGCAGGGGACACGGGTTCGAGCCCTGGTCCGGGAAGATCCCACATGCCGCGGAGCAACTAAGCCCGCATGCCACAACTACTGTGCCCGCGCTCTAGAGCCCGCGAGCCACAGCTACTGAAGCCTGTGCGCCTAGAGCCTGTGCTCTGCAACAAGAGAAGCCACCGCAATGAGAAGCCCGCGCACTGCAGTGAAGAGTAGCCCCTGCTCGCCGCAACTAGAGAAAGCCCACGCACAGCAACAAAGACCCAACGCAGCCCAAAAAAAAAAGAAATTAAAAGAACAAACAAAAAAACAGAAGCAGTATTGTAACAAGTTCAATAAAGACTTTAAACATTGTCCACTTAAAAAAAAAATTAAAAAAAAAAAAGAGATGTGATAGGAAACAAAGTGGTTGCATTTATTCCTGTTACCGAGGAAAGATTTCACATGACACAGTTTAGGTAGAGACTGACATGGATGTGTTTGGAAGCCTTGAAATCCAAGTGAATACGGTAACCAACACAATCCAATAGAACTTTCTGATGAAAATGTTCTACATCCACACAGTCCAATATGGTAACCATTAGCTACAAGTGACTACTTAATGCTTGAAATCTGGTTAGTGCAAAGAACTGAATTTTAAATCATATTTAATTTTAATTGATTTAAATATACATAGCCACTTGTGGCTGGTGATGATCACATTAGACACGTAGTTATAGATAACTGACTTTCACTACAATAATGATTTGGGGAAAGAAAGAGAAAGTAGTATTTTTGGGAGCTGTGTTTCAGACACAATGCTGGATACTTTCTGTAACAGAATTATCTCATTTAATCCCCACAATTTAGAGGGGTAAACTGGGGGCCAGAGAGAGGTAAGTGACTTGCCGAAGGTTGCATCCCTAGAGGGGTCAGGGAAGGGGTTCACACTTGGGTCTGGCCCATTCTTTCTCCAAGCACCATCTTGTATGTGCCACAACCAGAGAGACTCAAGATGGACTGGAGGGGTTTAGGTTACAGCAACAAAGCTAATTAAGGCCAGAAAATATGACTTTGTGGTTAGGGAAGTGGGGATTATCTTATTTCAAGGTAAGAATACTGAAGGAAGCACTCAATCCTTAGTACTAAATTGAAAGATTTAATTTTTGGAAGAGAGTGGCAGGCTGCCTCTGGCACCACTAGTGAAAGTGGCACTTAATTCTGGTTAACGTGGGGGCCATGGGAGAATGTAATAAAGTCTTAGTTGTATTGTATTGTAAGTCCCTCCACATCTCAATGAGCCTGAGTGGACTTAGGTCCCCGTGGGCCAACTCTGGTGCAGGAGGAACTCGACAGCCTTAGGACACTGTGTGAGCAGCATTTAGGCTAACCAGAAACTGGTGGCTTCTAAAGCAGAAGCCTGTACTCAGATTACATGTAGATCTCAACCCTGGTGTTAGCAAAAGCACACAGTGTGGACAGCCTCTCTGCTGGACTGCTCTTGATGCGGAGTTATTGCCAAGCTTGAGCAGATGAATGGAACTGTTAGGCAATTCTCTGCTCCACTTACCTGTGGGCATGAAACAATTGTTTAAAAATCCGCCATGTTTCACATTTGAAACTAAAAGTAATTTAGATTGTATAGCTTGGAGGAAAAAAAAAAAAACTCATTCTCTTGCAAAGATTTGACAAGCCCATTTTGACACACAATTGCCAACAGATGGTTTTATAAAATGTAATGAAAT
This sequence comes from Balaenoptera borealis, assembly GCF_965194805.1. Classification (NCBI taxonomy): domain Eukaryota; kingdom Metazoa; phylum Chordata; class Mammalia; order Artiodactyla; family Balaenopteridae; genus Balaenoptera; species Balaenoptera borealis. Next base: position 108,587,725 of record NC_138862.1, on the reverse strand, counting down.
GAACACAGTCAGTATTGCATGTATTGGATTTTGCAATTTTCCAAAGTAAGCCCTCATTTTTGGCATGTCACACTAGTTAAGAACACAACATCATTGTAGACCAGTTATACATATTCTGGTGAACTTGGCGTGGCCTTTTGTTTTTCCATCACTCCCTTAAGACAGGATGTTTGCCGTTCTGAGAATGAATTAACATTCTATTCGGTGATCTGTAAACTGTGATGTGAAATAAATTACAAATTGGGACTGTTTTAATTTCCCAAGCAAAAAATATTTAAACTTGAAATTATAAAGTTTACTCCTTCCTATTTAAGAATATGCATTACAGAGTGAAATAAAGGAATTTAAAGGTTTTTTTTTTCCTGGCAATAATCTTAGAATTTTACAGTCTTCCAAGAAAAATCTCCAATAGTTGTTAATGTTTGTATACCATAAACTTCCTGGAGCAACTGACTTATGAAACTGTTTATGACACTACTGTTCACCAATCAAACTTGTATAGAGTATGTTATCAGGGAAACCAAAACCAACTTCACACACCACAGAGGAAGGCATCTGCCCACGTATGGCAGCCTAGATAACACAACAATATGTTAGAAAACCCACATTCCATTCTGCTTTTCTTTCCCTCCTTACCATTCTTTCCACAGGTACATTACAGGGCATGCATCTAATAGAACAAAGTGTTGATAAGTAAATCATCTGAGTAATACATAGATAACACAATTGCCTAGACAATTTATATACATACAGAGGTTGGTTGTGTTTCTTAGAATGTAATGATGCAGTGGGTGGATCTTCAAGGCAGGAAACTATTCAAGACAAGCTGGATTTGTGGTGGGTTTAGAAGAGACAGCAAGTTGGGAGAATATCAAGGGGCAGGCTGTTCCAGGCAGAAGGGGTTTCTGAGCAAGCAAACATGGGGCTGCAGTGAGGCTGGCTGGAGTGGCGCCAGGGGCTACCTGGGGTAAAGCCAAAAGGTGGAAGACCTGGTAGCCCAGAAATGGGATTTGTTCTTAGAGGTTCCTCAGAAGTTCTGCACACCTAGGCTGAAAAAAGCATACAAGTTGGATCATAGGAATATTCATTTTTGGAAACAAATGTTCGTGCAAAATAATTTTCATTGGTAATAGAATTATGACCAGGTTTTAGGATAAGGAGGTACTACTGCTGGCTAGAGTGAGATTCTTGTCTTTTGATTCTTAAAGGACAAACAAGTACAGTCTAGCACAAAGGGCTCTTGTCTGAGAGGCAGGAGGAATGAGGTCTAGTCCCAGCTCAACCACCCAAACTGGCTTCAGTCTCTTCTGTGTAAAATGCCAGGTGTGGGATGAATGCGATGATAATCAGAGGGAACTGCCAGTTTGGAACACGGTGGTTGTACCCTCCTTAAGCTGTGCCTACCCAGTGCAGGGAGACTTGCTAAATTGTCTTTTCTTGGGACTAACCTCAGTGACATCTTCCCACCTTCTATAAGAAGCCCTGTGCCCTCTTACTAGCATGCAGGTATCACATATTTTAGGCTTAAAAAAATCCATTCCCCGCCCCCCGCCCATCAGTGGTTTAATGGATAGGCCTATCATCTGAATTCAACAAAACAATTGAATGTTTGAAATTTGGTAAATGAGATGACTCAGATTTGAAATGCTGAGTAAACTGATGTAGCAGTCAGGAGAGGCTGGGTTCCCTGCAATGATGAATATGCCAAAATCTCAGGGCTTCAAATAGCAAAAGTTTACTTGCCGCTCTCGCTACGAGTCCATTACTGGGTTGGCTGGGGGCCGGCCAGGAGCAGGCTGGTGGGACAGCTTACTCAGGAGCCTGCTTCTGGCTGTGGCTGAGGGGAAAGAGAGCAGAGACAACTGTCCTCAGGCTCTTGAAGTTCCTGCCAGAAGTGACATGTCACTTCTGCTCACCTTTACGGGCCAAAGCACATCACATGGCCATGCCTAACTTCTTCAGAGGGTGGGAAGGTACAGTATCGTTACGTTCCCCAGGAGGTAGGGAGCTGAAAGTATTTGCAACAGCACAAATGCCTACCACCACATAAGTGCCAGGAGAGGCCCAACTTCATCATGAGTCTTTTGTATAACGTTATTTGTCTGCTAGGGCTGCCCTAACAAAGTGCCATAGACTGGGTAGATTAAATAGCAAAAATTTTTCTCACAATTCTGAAGGCTAGAAGTCTGAGATCAAGGCTTGGCAGTATTGGTTTCTTCTGAAGCCTCTCTTCCTGGTTTGTGGATGGCTGTTTTCTCCCTGTGTCCTCGCATGGTCTTACCTCTGTGCCTGTCTGTGTCCTAATCTCCTCTTCTTATAAGGACACCAGTCATATTGGACTAGGGCCCACCTTAATGACTTCATTGTACCTTGTCACCTCTTTAAAGTCTGGGTGTTAGGACAGAATTTGGGGTGAGGGGTGGGTGGGGCACAATTTATCCCATAACAGATATCATGTTAAAATTGGGGCTATCTCGTTAATTGGGGCTATGACAATGCTAGGAGTATGCAGAACTTTCGGATACATCTTATCCCTATACTTGGTGCCAAAACTCTAACGAAATAAACTTCAGCAAACAAATCATTTCTTGCTATGACCTTTAAGACAGATGCTGTGATTAGAATTAAAAAAACAATTTTTTTAAAGAAATTTAAATTCAATGGCAGGCCTATAGAGAAAGTTTCCCTAATTCATCGAATACCCTAAACTCTTTCTGAACGTATTAGATAGTACTGATTTAACTTTTCACTGGCTTAGTAATTCTCTTGTGATAGCTATATGGTAGAAAACCACAGACCAGTTAACTCTTATTGAATACTTCCCTGCTATTAGACACTGATCTAGGCTAGAGATTCTCAGACTTGCCTATATATCAGAATCCCAGGCGGTCTGGGATGGGCCTGAGGTTTTGCATTTCTACCAGGTTCCCAGGTGCTGCTGGTGTTGCTGGCTCGGGTCCAGGGACCAGACTTCAAGCAGGGCTGGATTAGGAAGCTGCGGCTCGGGTGATGCAAACCCATCTTCATGTGCCTTCTCATCTGGGTGCCTGTGTGGGGGGGTGCTGGGAGCTACCAGGTTAATGTAGGTACGCACACTGGCACCTTCCAGGCACTGGCAGACAGCACGCCAGGGAGAATCATCTAACCAGGACTAGCTCTTCTGTGTTTCTTCATCACTGCACAAACCATGTAACTAACCTTCCTCACTCTGCACAAGGCCTGCCTCCTCTTGGCTCACTTTTCAGTCATTCTGGTTTTGTTTTTAGAACAGAGGGTCCTGGTAGAACATTCTTTTCAACAGTTATGCCAATTCCACCAGTCTTGAGAAAAAAAAAAGACTTACCCAAATCCTTTTTCCATTTCCAACAGTGCTGTTGTCACAAACAAAAATTTCCTGGGCCCAGGGTTAACTTCGACCAGTTCTGCTTTGGGCGTCACGGAGCCCAGACACAGCATGGCAGCCTGTACTCACTCTCTTCTTGACATCCTTGCCCTCCTATTGGGGCTGCAGACTCCGGCCCTGCCATTAGGACTGGTTGTTTTTTAGTTCCCCAAGGAGCAGGGACAGCCAGGGAGGTGACAGGTGTATATGCCCAGAGGTGGCTGAGGCAGACACTGTTCTCTGCCTACCCGATATCCGTTCTCCTTTTCTTCCTCACTAAGCAGATCCCAGTGTCGTTCAGGGTGGCAATGTGTCCCCTAAATGCCGTGGCAATGCCCTTGCAGCCAGCAGTAGCTGTGTGACCCAGTACTGACCAATGACATCCAAGGAATTTCTGCATGGGGCTGCCAGGAATGGCTTTTAAAAGGTGTCTGGCTCAGCTGGGGTGCTCTTATGCCCTTCCCTTTCCCTTTTTTTCCTTCCTGGAATTCAGGTGCAAGGCTTGGAGTTGCAGCAGCCACTTTGCTACAAGAGCTGCACACTGAGGAAGTTGGAGCAGGAAGAAAGAAGGAGCTTGCCTCTTGAATGACTTCCCTGCAGCTGCTGATCTCCAGACTTCCTCTTCTGTGAGAAAACGAACCCCTTACTCAGCGAGGCCTCTGTCAGGTTTTTGGTTACTCAGTTACCCGCGAGGGCTCTGCCTCAGGCAGCATGGTGTCTGGGAAGGAAAAGAAGTGATTGGGAAAGGACATGAGCATGCTCCCTGCCACCGATGATGATGACGATAAGTGGTAACCACCATTTCCTGAGCACTTACTGTAGCTCAAGCACGATGCCAAGCCCAGGACACACAGAACCCTGGAGTTGAAAGGAGTCTCGAGCAACATCCAGCCTCACCCTTTCCCCTGAGGATGGCAAACTCGGAAGTGGCGAGGGGGTTGGAGGACTTGCATGGGAGCTGGGAGCCGAGCATTCTGTATAGAAAGGATAAATCATGTCTCCCACTTTCCAAATGTATCAAGACACTGTTGTGATTAATGTAATAGAATAATATATATAATAGAATAATATATATTAATATGTAGAATGATATATAATATAATATATATTAATATAATAAAAGCATCGCTGAATGCAGAGGTTGTGACCATGATGAATTTTCTGGTGCGTGTGTGTTTAAAGGGTTTTCATACCCCAGGAGTCATGACCACCTCCTCATGCAGACCTGCCCTGTGCTGTTCCTTCTCCTGAGAAAGCTCCCTGGGAATCTCAGGGCCTTTCTTACCTTGAGTTCAGCTCTGCCTCTGGGTAAGTTCTACCACTGATCTGGTCCACATGAGGGCAGTTGAGAATAAGCCCCTCCAAATATTTGGAAATCAGCAGTCGTATGTCCTGGTACCTCTTACCCCATTGTCACCTCGACCTAGGGTGACAGCTTGTCCTGGTTTGCCTAGGATTATCCCAGCTTTAAAACTGAAAGCTCTGGGACTTCCCTGGTGCGCCAGTGGTTAAGACTTCAGCTTCCAATGCAGGGGGTGTGGGTTCAAACCCTGGTTGGGGAGCCAAGATCCTACATGCCTTGTGGTCAAGAACCAAAACATAAAACAGAAGCAATATTGTAACAAATTCAATAAAGACTTTAAAAATGGTCCACATCAAAAAAAATCTTTTAAACAAAACAAAACCAAACCAAACCCTGAAAGCTCTGTGTCTGGAAACCTTCTCAGTCCTGGGCAAATCAGGATGGTTAAGGGCCTAACCTGTACCTGTCTACCCCTTTTCAGGCTAAGCAATGTGTTTCCTAAAATGCTGGTAGTAGAATGAGGTGTCTCCTCCCATCCTGATCCTCCCCTCTGGCACACTCCAGCTTGTCAATGTCACTCGTAAAATGGCAGCACCTGGAACCAGAGACAATAGTGTTGAGTTCAGCAGACCTGTCAATGCAGTCAATTTGTAACCAACTGTACAACCATTGGCTCATAACTGTACATGTGGTCAATTAAAACCATAGGGCTTATTTCCCTCAAGTCTGGTTTGCCTGCTCACACCCTGGATTTGGCAATTGGCTTTTTTGAACTAATGGCAGTTTGTTTTTTAATTTATTCTAGTTTAACATTTTGGCTTGGGCCCAGGCATCATTCTTGTTCAGGTGATGTGAATTGTGAGCATGTAGCATCTCTTACTGGTGGTCTCAACCCTGTGTGTGACTTCTGAATATTTGGTAAACACTTCTTCTATGCTCTCATCCAAATTGTTGATTATGTTTGACAAAGAGCCCTGGGGCACACCACCGAGACATCCTTTTAGAGTAACAACAAGCTGTCAGTCAATAATCTGTAGTTTTCTTGTTCAGCCACCTAGGAATCCATCTCACTGTGTTTTGGCCCTTGGGGGTAAACCACAATGACTTTGAGCATATGCTCCTGAAAAATAAAGATACTTTAGGGGCTGAAGCCTTTCCCAAAAAGGCGAGGGTGTCACCAGGTCAACCCCACCTGAAAGAGCACAGATAGTTGAGGCACTGACCCTATAATTACGTGGGTGGTTTACTCCCTGCAAAGCCCTAATGGTCAATTGACTCCCTTTGGTCACTGACAGGTCCCTGAGTCTCCTCCTCTCACCAGAAATTATTTAGTAAACTCCTGGGGAGTTCAGATCGATTTGCTTAGTATTCCAAGATTTTATTCTGTCACATAAAGAAATTGATACCGTGGGATATATTATACTTTCAAATGTATCCTCTTAGAACTTGTGTTTTAACTTTTCTATTCCTCTACCTGTTCCTATAACCTCGATTACAACTGAGCTATGGCCTACAGAGAAATGCCCGGGTCTTAAATGTGCAGTTCCAAGAGTTTTGACAAATGTATGGATCCACATAACGAGCACCCCAATCAAGATACAGAGCATGTCCGTCACCCTAGGAAGGTCCCCTCCTTTACCCTTCACACAGTCTAAGGCTCTAACACAGCAACAGATCTTAGACAACATGCAAATATAATTAGGGTGGAGTAAATAAGCTATAAAAATAAAATTAAGAGATATACATGATTTGAATGTCCCTCCTACATTCAACTGTCCCTCCAGTTTAGAATGTCCCTCCCTCTCCATGGGGCAAGGTAACCAAGTGTTTACTACATTGTTTCCCCACAATTCCCATTGCATAATTTTTTTCAAATAGCTCAATATGTCATAACAATTAAAGCGTTTATTCTGTGTTGTAACTTGTAGTATTTAACAAATATGTATGTAAAATTGAATCTGTTTGGACATGAGTGTCATTAGGTATGTAAGGACCAATGTCATGGTCATTGGTTGGCAGAACTGACCCATGAAGCCTGCAGCCAGCAGAGGTGCAGGAGTGGCTGCCGGCTGGCCTCCACCACTGGTTTGTGTCGGCTGCTGTTTAAGGAGACCTGCCTTTGCAAGTGCATCGCTGACTGCTGTGGCTGATACACCCGCAGATGTCTGGTGAATGTGAGTGATTGGTGGGGCCTGACTTTGCAAATAGTGAAGACTTCTTTTGTTGCCAGAGAGGAACTGGACTGGCCCATTCATCATAAGTGGACAGAAGACAACTCTCTGTAATTCCACCTCGTAAAGAGTGTTCAACATTTATTATGATGGTGACGTTAGAAAACTCTGGGAAGTTCTTTAAGTCGGATAGCAAATTATGTTTTAGGAATCCTGTCTCAGGTTCAGCTTTGGTGTTTTTGCCCAGCTATGGTTAGGTACTACTCACATCACTGAGTAGCAATGAAGAAATATTAGCAGTAACGTCAGTAATAACCACCACCATTATGACAGCAATAGCAACCGTTACTGTCTGCTCATGTGCTGGGTGCTGTGCTGCGGAGCTTATGTAAGTCATACTAACGAGTTCCCATGGCTGCACCATTTATAGATGAAGTAATTGGAGTCAGACAGGTTAACTAACTTGCCTAACAGGGCTACACCACATTAACAGCAGCATTTGTACCAGGTTTACTAGTCAGTGTCCCAGGGGAGAACAGATGGCCAACTTAAATTGGGCGATCAGAAGTGAGTATACATAAGGTGTGGGCAGGGTTTAAGGAAACCATAGGGCTACTAACAGTGGGGCCCTTGGACCCCTAAGCCAGTGGAGCAGAGGAGAAAGCTGGGGACAGTGAGGCTGTGTGGAGAGGGCTGTTTCAGGAGCTGCGGTCTTTGGTTGAGAGTCACAGTCAGTCATGGGGACATCCACGGATATGGGGAGGATAGATGCTCTGACCTCAGGGCACTTGCCTGCCTCCACTCCACTGGGCTCTCCATTGATAAACCCAGTGGAAGCAAGCGGTGGAGCCCCGTTGACGTAGTCGAGTATTGGTATTGAAAACTTCTTCTTTCAGTCTATGGCTTGTTTTTTTCACTTCATGTATGCTGACTTTTGTTCTACATATGTTTTGCACTTTAATGTAACCAGAGTTAGATTTTCTTTCACGGTTTATGCTTTTATCTCATTGAAGAAATTCCTTTCCTACTCTGATGTCATAAAAACAGGCTCTTATTTTCTTCTACATGTGTTAAGATGTTTTCCGCATTGGGTCTCTAGTATCCATAATTTTGTATGTGCAGGTGAAAAAGTGATTTTTCCCCCCAATCAATAGCCAGTTGTCCCAGCATCATTCACTGGTCTAAACTGTAATGTCACCTTTGCCATGAATGGGGTTTTCACACGTTTGGGGACCTGAATGTAAATGTGTTCCTTGGTTGATTTGTCTATCTGGGCTTGTTATTTTACAGACACCAGGCACTCATTATTTTAGTGTCTCCTTCTTAGCAAGTTATATTATCCCGAAGTGTGAGTCCCCATTTCCTTCTCTTCCCCCTCCTTCTTCAATTTTTTTCTTAGCTGTACTTTTCCTTTTGTTACTTGCTATTAATCTGAGAATGAACTTGACAAGTTCCATGAAAAAGATTTGTTGGGGTTTTGTCTGGAATTGCATGGCATTTATTGATTAATTTGGAGAGAACTGACTTATTTAAAATATTAAGTTTTGGGGAATTCCCTGGTGGTCCAGTGGTTAAGACTTGGCACTTTCACTGCTGTGGGCCTGGGTTCCATTCCTGGTTGGGGCACTAAGATCCCACAAGCCGCGTGGCCCGGCCAAAAATAACCCAACGGAACGAACAAACAGAAATATTAAGTTTTGCCATTTGTGACTGTGGTAGATATGTCTACTTGTTTAGATGTACTTCATTTTCATGTCCTTCATTATAATTTGATAATTTCCTCTGGATCATGTACTATTTTTGTTAGAATTTTTTTCCTAGTTAAATACCTGGAGGTTTTGTTTTGTTTTGTATTAAGATTGGAAACTTCTTTTTTATTACATTTTTTATTAGTTGACTCTTGTCTAAATACTTTTGTTTTTTTATCTGTTGATCTTTTCTATTTAGCAACCTGTTAAAATGTCATATTAGGTATAATAGTTTTAAAGAAGCTCTTAGATTTTCTATGTTGTGGTAGGCAAAAGTCTAAGAAAGTCCCCAAGATTTTCACCTTCTGATATACACCCCCATGTAATCTCCTCCACTGAGTGTGGCAAGATCTGTGAATATGGTGGAATAGTCACTCCCTTGAATAGGTTATTTTATACGGCAAAGATGATGGGATAGTCACTCCCATTATTGTTATATCATACAAGACTCAGTCTTAGCCCATGGAAAGGAAAGACTCTCCTGGAGGCTTGAGTAAGTACACTGTCATAGTGCGGGGCATGTGGCAAGGGACTGCGGGCAGCTTCTGGGAGCTGAGAGCAGCTCCCAGACGATCAAGGAGATGGAAACCTCAGTCCTACAACCACAGGAATTTAATTCTGCAAACAACTGCATGAGCTTGGACGAGGACCCTGAGCTCCAACTGAGAATAGAAACAGGGTGCCACCTTGATTTCTGTCTTCTGAGACCTTGAGCAGAGAACAAAATTTTACTGAACTATGAGGTAATAAGTGTGTACTGTTTGAAGCTGCTATACTTGTGATAATTTATTACCCTGCAACAGAAAACAAATACATACATAAACAATTATATTGTCTGCAATTAATGGCAAGATTTTTTTATTCCTTTCCAACCATTACACATTTTATATTCACCTCTGGTCTTACCGTGGGTGCTGAAACCTTGGGTTAAATAGAAGAGCTGATTTTGAAAATCCTTGAATTTTTCTTGATTGTGAGGAAACACTTCCAATGTTTCATCATTTAGTATAATGTCTGCTGTAATTTCTTGTAGGACATCTTTTATGAGGTCATAAGCTTTCCCTTCTATTCCTAATTTTCTAAGAGTTTATTTTCTAATTATAAATGCGTTTTAAGTTGTTAAATGAGTTTTCTAGATCTATGGAAATAATTATGTATTTTTCCTTTTTTAACATGCTAACTGGCTCCTACATTGATAGACCTTCTGAAGCTAAACCATTGTTTCATTCTGGCAATGAACCTTACTTTATTTTTTATTTTTTAGGTTTCAATATGTTGCTGGATTTAGTTTGCTAACATCTTATTTAAGATTTTTGTTATCTTTCTTCAAATATTTGGAAAACTATCAAGGATTGTTCCTTTTTTACTTTTTAAATAGAATTTTTCTTTAAGAGCGGTTTTAGGTTCACAGCAAAGTGGAGATCACAGAAAGTACAGAGTGTTCTCATAAACTCCATCTCTCCCCACCCTCCAAAACTCCCTTGTTATCAACATCTTTCACAGAGTGGTACATTTGTTAACAACTGATTAATCTACGTTGACACATCATTATCACCAAAAGTCCATAGTTCACATTAGGTTTCACTCTTGGCGTTGTACATTCTATGGGTTTTAACAAATGCATAAGGACATGTATCCACCATTATAGTATCATACAGAGTACTTTTACTGCTCTAAAAATCCTCTGCAATCTGCTGATTCATCCCTCCCTACCTCCAACCCCTGGCAACCACTGATCTTTTTACTGTCTGCATAGTTTTGCCTCTTTTAGAATGTCATATAGTTGGAATCATACAGTATGCAGCTTTTCAAATTGGCTTCTTTCACTTCATAATATGCATTTAAGTTTCTTCCATGTCTTTTCATGACTTGATAGCTCATTTCTTTTTAGCACTCAGTAATATTCCATTGTCTGCATGTACCACAGTTTATCCATTCACCTACTGAAGGACATCTTGGTTGCTTCCAAGTTTTTGTAATTATGAATAAAGCTGCTATAAACATCCATGTGCAGGTTTTTGTGTGGACATAAGTTTTCAAGTCCTTTGGGTAAATACTAAGGAGTGTGATTGCTGGATCATAGGTAAGAGTATGTTTAGTTTTGTAAGAGACTGCCAAACTGTCTTCCCAAGTTGCTGAACCATTTTGAAAGATCATTGCCTTTTTTCAGCTGTTGAATTTTTTTTTTATTACTGATTTGACTTATTTTTTTAAATAAGTCTATAGATCTTAAAGTTTATAGATCTTTTCAGGCTTTTAAAATTCTTGTTTGATTTTTTAATATTTTTCTAGAGAATTGTCTACTGCATCTAATTATTTATTGTTCTATTGTTCACAGCTTTCATGAAAATTTTTTAAAATTTCCCATATCAATATTTATATTTAATTTTCATATTTAGTATTATTGATTTGTGCCTTTTCTTGTTTATTACTGACTAATTTTGGAGAGTTTTATCCATTCTACAGGTCTGTAAAGAGTCAGCTTTTGATTTTTATTAAACCTAGTTAGTTAGCTTTGTTTTTACTCCATTCACTTCTGTTCTTACATTTATTAGTTCCTTCTTTCTACTTTGTTTTATTATTTTTATAACTTCTTCAACTGAATGCTTTAGATCATTAGCTTTTAATTTTTCTTCTTTTCTACCATATCTAATTTTTTTCTCTAAGCATTGTTGCATTCCACATATAGAATGGCACCCAGTTCTAAATATTTTGTAATTTTTATAATGGTTTATTCTTTAACACATGAAATATTTAGAAAACTATTTCTTATTGTTCAAATACATTGATTCATTTAAAAAATTTGTTTTTGATTGCATTTTCTGGGTGGTACTGAGTTTTTGTACTTACCTGAGATTCCTTTTGTTGCTGTTCAGTGGTCAATTTTTGTAAATATTCAACTTTTATAAATGTTTTAAGTGTGACAGGAAAAAAAATATGTTCCTAACATTGGGCACATGGTCAGATTATTCCAAATTTTTGAAATACTAATTCTTTCTGGTATCCTTACAGGGCAGTCTGCCTTTTCTTAGACTGAAGGGCTTTTGGAGTCCCAGACTAGCTCTCAGTTTAATTTTTTTGTTTGTTTGTGTTTTTGGTTTTTTTTTGAACATCTTTTATTTTTTTATACAGCAGGTTCTTATTAGTTATCTATTTTATACATATTAGTGTGTATATGTCAATCCCAATCTCCCAATTCATCCCCCTCCCAACTTCCCCCCTTGGTGTCCATATGTTTGTTCTCTACATCTGTGTCTCTATTTCTGCCGTGCACTCAGTTTAATTTTTTGGATCAGGATTCCTGTGCTCTGGGAATAATGTAAACGTGACTCCTATTTCTGTGAGTGAGTAAGCCTGGGGATTTGATTTCATGTGAAAGACTTACTCTTCTTTATCCATAGCAGCAGACAGATGACAAACTCGCTGGATATCCATAGTCCTGGGGGAATCACTTATATTTATGTGTATAGTTTTTCTAGCCCCCTTTTCATGGAAGGGTTCACAGAGAGTTACAAAACCTGTGCTACATTTATTAGAAATTTGAGAGGTGACTCAATGAACACTTGGTTGAATGATACAGAAGTGCCAATTACAAGGGGAAAAAATATATAACAGTATAAACTTAGGTTTTCATTGTAGTGTTTATTCTAGCACCTATTTCCAACACTACATTTGAGTTTGATAGAAAGACTTCAGTCATATATAATATTTTAAAATTATCTTTTTAAAAATTCTATTGAGTTGGCTGCAGGTACTAATTAGGTTGCTCAGCTATCTTAGCCAACTTATTCTGTATTTGAGAAATTAGGAACTAAAAGGAATTAATTATTCTCTATTTGTGCCACTGTCTACAGAAAATGAGATCAGCTTTGACTAAGTTTGTTGTGTACCAATGGTTTGAGGATTTTCCTTCTGCTTTTACACAAAATAAATTTTATAATATGTGGGACAGGGACTTTCCAAATTTCTCACCTACTTATTACTACATCCTACTGAGCTGATTACAGTATTTTTGATCCAGCAGCCCTACAGATGGAAGGCCACTGAAGACTTTAGTAGACCCCCATTTGGGACTATAATCACTCTGAATGAAGAAACCTAAGTTTTTTTTTTAGGCTGTAGTATTCACGTTTTATTTTTTATTTTTTTATTAAAAAATTCTTTTTAACATCTTTATTGGAGTATAATTGCTTTACAATGGTGTGTTAGTTTCTGCTTTATAACAAAGTGAATCAGTTATACATATACATATGTCCCCATATCTCTTCCCTCTTGCGTCTCCCTTCCACCCTCCCTATCCCACTCCTCTAGGTGGTCACAAAGCACCGAGCTGATCTCCCTGTGCTACGCAGCTGCTTCCCACTAGCTATCTATTTTACGTTTGGTAGTGTATATATGTCCATGCCACTCTCTCACTTTGTCCCAGCTTACCCTTCCTCCTCCCCGTATCCTCAAGTCCATTCTCTAGTAGGTCTGCATCTTTATTCCCATCTTGCCCCTAGGTTCTTCATGACCTTTTTTTTTTAGATTCCATATATATGTGTTAGCATACGGTATTTGTCTTTCTGACTTATTTCACTCTGTATGACAGACTCTAGGTCCATCCACCTCACTACAAATAACTCAAGTTTCGAAGAAACCTAAGTATTAATAACTAAAGTGTGATGTATTTGGAGGAAGTAGAATTGGGGTGAGATAAAGTCTTTTTTAGGTCTAAAAACAAGATTGCCCTTTGACTTCTTGATGAAGGCAAGACATCTTAAATGCTTAAACCATCTGACTTAATATTTAATAAAGATGTACCTTTAGTCTATGTTAATCCACCACAGTTCTGAGCTCAGTTACTTTTGACTCATTTATTTTTCTCAGGCTGTGAAAGAGGACGGGTGGAAGGGTGCCACTGAAGCACGCCAAGTGTCTCCCATTCCTCTGAGCTGGCTCACCCCCACCTGCTGCCAGCCCATCTTTTTCCTCTGACTCAAAACAGCACCTTGTGACTTTTATAAACATTTTTATCAGCAACATTAATTCTTGAAATCATTATTTTAATTATGTGACAGGCAGGATTGTTTTGTTTATACTAACCCCCAGATTGAATCATAATACTGTACATATTGTAGGTGTTCCATAAGCTGGTTGGTTCAGAAAGAAGTAACTCTACTAATGGTCGATAATATTTTTTGAGCACTTGCTCTATGCCAGGTGCTGGGATAAGAGCTTTAAATGGGCTGTTTTTTGATCATCAGGCCAATTGTATAAGGAGGAAGCAAGTCGTTTATTGTGAAATTTAGAGCTCAGCAAGATTTGAATCCTCATTAACTGTTGTTCTGCTGGCTTGCACTGTCCAGGTTATTTCTTTTGTTGTTCAGTTATACTCTACTCTTTATCCCGACCTTGACCTTGAAACATAAGGTAATTTTATTGCCTTGAGAGAATAGTTCTTTTTTTAAAAAAATTTATTTATTTATTTATTTATTTATTTAGGGCTGTGTTGGGTCTTCGTTTCTGTGCGAGGGCTTTCTCTAGTTGCGGCGAGAGGGGGCCACTCTTCATCGCGGTGCGCGGGCCTCTCACTATCGCGGTCTCTCTTGTTGCGGAGCACAGTCTCCAGACGCGCAGGCTCAGCAACTGTGGCTCACGGGCCTAGTCGCTCTGCGGCATGTGGGATCTTCCCAGACCAGGGCTCAAACCCGTGTCCCCTTCGTTGGCAGGCAGATTCTCAACCACTGCGCCACCAGGGAAGCCCGAGAGAATAGTTCTTAAAGGTATAAAAATAATTTTAAAAAGAACTCTTTCTCATTTTGATGCAATCACAGGAACCGTTTTTTCTCTTCCTCATTGGTAGTGTGTCCAGAATGGCAAGACATTCTTAGATCACCTTATAACCCTTGACAGAGGATGGAGAAAGAAAACAAGTCCTAAGCTATACGGAATGACTGATTGATGGAATAAATGAACAAAGGACCAGGACCATAGCTTCTGTTTCACAAAGTGCTGTGTAACAGAGAGAATATGAGCCTTGGGATTCGACCAGGTTTGAAATACCGTCTGCTGCTTACTGATGATGTCACCTGGGACCCATTACATAAGCTCTCTCAGCCACAGTTGCCTTGAGGAAAGAAAGAGTAGAAAAGAAAATAACATGGTGGTGAATGAAATCTCACACTATAAGAAAAGTAGGTTACAAACCATAATTCAAAAAGACACATGCACCCCAATGTTCACTGCAGCGTTATTACAATAGCCAGGTCATGGAAGCAATCTAAATGCCCATTGACAGACACATGGATAAAGAAGATGTGGTACATATATGCACTGGAATATTACACAGCCATAAAAAGGAATGAAACTGGGTCATTTGTAGAAACATGGATGGACCTAGAGACTGTCATATAGAATGAAGTAAGTCAGAAAGAGAAAAACAAATATCATATATTAACGCATATATGTGGAATCTAGAAAAATGGTACAGATGAACAGGTTTGCAAGGCAGAAATAGAGACACAGACATAGAGAACAAAAGTATGGACACCAAGTGGGGAAAGGGAGGGTGGGATGAACTGGGAGATTGGGATTGACATATATACACTAATATGTATAAAACAGATAACTAATGAGAACCTGTTGTATAGCACAGGGAACTCTATTCAGTGCTCTGTGGTGACCTAAATGTGCAGGAAATCCAAAGAAGAGGAGATATATGTATACATATGACTGATTCACTTTGCTGTACAGTAAAAACTAACAAAACATTGTAAAACAACTGTACTCCAATTAAAAAAATAATAAATGGTAACAATTACAAGACAGAAAAAAAAAAAGAGAAAAGTGGGTTACAACAATATCTGTTAAATCAGAGCACCTTATTGTAATGCAAGTCCTTAAAGACACTTCATGCTAGCACTGCTAATGACGGAGAAAAGCAGTGGAGGCCCTTTTCCCCACACTCACTCTCTTGTGCACCCCCTCTGCCCAGAATTGGTCTCTACAAGAAAACAGGACTCCCAGAGGGTAGCTGAGTCCATGTCCAGGGCAGAGAAAACCTCAGGATATATGTGGAGCAAAGCAAGAATGATTTCCAGGACTTCTGGAGTTGTGCTGAAAGGACACAGGAGTTGACCCAGGGAGGTTCCCACCCACCTTTGACCATATGAACATCACAAAGAAAATGGTAATTATAGTTGGAATTGTTGAATTTGTACAAAGTTAATAACATTTAAAAGAAAAGTTAATATAAGATGAATGAAGAGGAGGTCATAGTAGAAGAATGAATGCGATGACACGTGTTTAATTTTGGGTTGATTGTAACAAGTAGGAGAACAGTAACACACACCAGCTTATTTCTTCCCTTGGGCTATGATTACAGCTGGCTCTCCAAAAACAGTGGGTTCAACCAACCTTCGACCAAAATTTCCATAATACTAGAAAGGTATTGTAGTAAGTAGTACTAGATTTTGTACAACTTAGAGAAGGCTTAGGAAGTATAGAAAAAATTAGGAAATGAATTGGGTTGATAATTTAGAGTAGTTTGAAGGGTTCCGTAGTCATTGTGTTTGTGTGTGAAGTGTTCAAAAATGAGTCATGTTAAAATTTTAATTGTAGCTTAGGTAATTTATGGTAATATAACTATATGATCATTGCTTGAATGTATAAGAAAATTTGACTTTCAAAGTTTTGTTTATTAAAATTGTAGGTTTAATAAATTGAACATTAAACAAAATACAAATTACAATGAGTGTTCTTTCCAAGGGGAGTTTTTTAAATATAAAAAAATGTAATCACCTTTTTTGTGTGTGTATGTTGGAGATATTTGTGAGTATTAAATGAATTATAGTCTGAAAAGCAGGATATAAACTTTCTCTTTAAATGAATATTCAACTTCCATTGTCTTTTTCTTTGTGGATGGTAAAGAGCTTGGTCCATTCTGGGTGTGAGGTCAAATTTCTCTAGGGCTGAGAGGTAACACCTCTCTTCTCTCCTTGGAGTAAAGATGAGACTTATCAGGTGTGATGAAGAATGGGTACCACTTGCCCTTGAGGACTGATTGTCAGTTGATGACAACTGGGGCTTATCACTGAAACGGCAATTGAGGGCCTTCCCAATAGGCCAACCACAGATATTGTAAGGGAAGAGAAGAGAGCAGGGCTTTTACTCAGAGGATAAAAGGGATAGCGACCAGAAAACAAGTGAGGCCAGGAAAGCCAGGAGAAGCTAGGCACTCTCAGGCTGAGACTGTGATTCTTAAGTGGGTGCCTTGGCCTAGAGGCAGCCTCAAGTGCGTCAAGTGGGGAACCCCAAGAGGAGCCATGAGGGATCACAGCCTTGGCCAGCACTGCCCGGGATTTCCAGTGCTTTAGTGACTCTGGTGCCCAAAGGACATGGCTACTGAAGCAGAAATTCTGGCGCTAGTCTCATCAGTTATCATAGCCTTATAATGTATTTAATATTTGGCAGAGCTGGTTTATCCTTACAATTCTTTTCAAAGTTGCCTTTTCCATGGCACCTACACAGAAGTTAAGAAGAAAAACCACTGTAAATAAAGGAATTAAGCTAGAAACGGGGGGTGGTTTATTTCCGAGAACAGAGGGCATAGCATCCATCAACTACTCAGAGAGCTCATGAAGAAAGAGGAAGATGCTGCAGCTACATCTGGTTGATCTTCACTTCCCAGACCATCAGTCAGAGGGAGAGTACATGAAAAGCAAAGAGAAATTTTCCTTGTCTATTAGGGTGCATAAAGATTTAAGTGGCATTTGACTAGACTTCCAGGGCAGGGAGATAATCTCTAACAGTAGAAAAATTTAGGAAGCTCAGGTAACTTGACTAGACTGCTTAACATTTGCCTAATATTTAAACTGTCCAGTCAAAATAACTGTGTCCCCTTTACCATTATGAGCCTGTGATGATTTTCTTTGTCTTTAAAGGATGGAGATACACGAATTGAAGTAATCAAAATACAATTAAATCCTAGAGGATAAGATACGAGGACACCTTTACTGTATTTGTGATAGATATTTGCATGCTGATTATACCCTGTGCTGGAGTGGTGGGGAGTGAACCCCAATCTTACATTTATAAAGGATGGGACAGCACTCTACCATTTATTCATGCATGAAGCATTTATTGAGAGCCTATGAGGTACCTGTGCCAGCCATTAGGAAATAACACGGTGAGCGAAACAGACATGGGCCTTGCCCTTGTGGAGATCACAGCCTAAGTGGAGGAGGAAGACGTAAAATAATAATGCACATGCCTGCATAATTGCATATTGTGATAAATCCTTTTTTTAAAAATAAATTAATTTATTTATTTTTGGCTGCATTGGGTCTTTGTTGCTGCACGCGGGCTTTCTCAGTTGCAGTGAGCGGGGGCTACTCTTCGTTATGGTGCGCGGGCTTCTCACTGCAGTGGCTTCTCTTGTCGCAGAGCACAGGCTCTAGGCGCGCGGGCTTCAGTAGTTGTGGCTCACGGGCTCAGTAGTTGTGGCTCGCGGTCTCTAAAGCACAGGCTCAGTAGCTGTGGCACACGGGCTTAGTTGCTCCATGGCATGTGGGATCTTCCCGGAGCAGGGCTTGAACCAGTGTCCCTTGCATTGGCAGGCAGATTCTTAACCACCGCACCACCAGGGAAGTCCTATTGTGATAAATTCTTGAGGGAAAGACACTTGGTGCTGGGAGAGGCAAACTAGCCTGGGGCAGGAAGTTTATGGAGGAACTGACTTTTAGGCTGAGATCTGAAGCACAAGCGTGAGACAAGGCAGAGGAAAGGGGAGGGGAGAGAGTTCCCGGCAGAGGGAACGGCCTGTACAGAGCTCCAGGGCGGCAAAATGCCCTCATGGGATGCTTGGGGAGCTTATAGAAGGCTGGTGCATGGGAGCAGGATGTAGGTGATGAAGGTGGAGAAGCGGGCCTGAAGACGCTATGAGGATGTGGTCCTTGTTCTAAGAGTGACATGAGGCCTGAATGTTTAAGCAGAGGCCTGACGTGATCAGAAGTGTCTGGAAAGGGTCACTCTGGCTGCCCTGCTGTGAACATACAGGAACAGCACAGGAGGACGCTGGCAGCTCAGTGAGAAGGGTGTTACTGTGACACCCACTCGGTGTTGGCGTCTCCTTCCCCCCAGTCTGTCCACCAGGACCTCAGGTTACACAATATTTGTAGCGGTGACCTTTCTCAGCAACTTGGTGCCCTGGGCCTACAGTGGGGCCTTGAGGAGCTTCTAAGGTTTCAAAAGCACCCCAGGAGGGCTAAATATTTTTGTTGCTGACCCAAGGGGCCTGAGGCTTCCTAAATCATAACTGCCGCATCCTGCTATGCCCCAGGGTGCTTTTTGGTGGTGTCCTGCTTAAGTTCTCTCCTATCCCAACTCCACTTTGCCTGAGGACACGATCCTACAGAGCTTGAGAGGGCATGGCTTCAGGCCACATTTTGAGCAATCGTAATTCTTAATGAAATTCATTTCTATTTTCCTCCTTACTGACCTGTAAAACTTTCACTTACATCGTTTGGGGATTAATTATGAATTTTGAGGCAATGTCCGTGTAAACTGATACGCTGTCTTTCAAATTTTAAAAAAGTGAAGTGAGTTTTCTCTGGCAGAACTATTTAGTGGAGCTATTACTTTTTTGTAGTGTTAATTTTTCACCACAAAATAATAAATGGTACCAACAAAATAATATGGTACAACCTTCTGGAAATTAAAGCTGGTTTTAGGGAATCTGAGTAAGATTTAGGACTACATGTATCACTGCATCTTGGATTCAGCAATCAAAATAGTTCATTTTGGACTTCCCTGGTGGCGCAGTGGTTAAGAATCTGCCTGCCAATGCAGGGGACACGGGTTTGAGCCCTGGTCCGGGAAGATCCCACATGCAGCTGAGCAACTAAGCCTGTGCACCACAACTACTGAGCCTGCGCTCTAGAGCCTGCGAGCCACAACTAATGAGCCCACGTGCCACAACTACTGAAGCCCGTGCGCCTAGAGCCCGTGCTCTGCAACAAGTGAAACCACTGCAACGAGAAGCCCATGCACCACAACGAAGAGTAGCCCCCGCTCGCCACAACTGGAGAAAGCCCGTGCACAGCAATAAAGACCCAACGCAGACAAAAATAAATAAATAAATAATAAAATAAATTTAAAAAAAAAAGTTCATTTTGCGACAAATTATATTTAAAAAGTACTTTGTTCTTCTCTAATTAGAAGAGAGGGATTCTTACCCTATCAAAAGAGATCAAACCCACTCTGTTCACCATCTTGGAGCCTGTGGAAGCCTGCCAGCAACGGGACTTCTACAGCAGTAACTGCTGGGGAGGCTGGGGCCTAGGGCCACTTTTGCTGGCTATAAGCAAGGTCTCTGCAACCAGAAGGAGCACACAGCTCTTCTTAAAACTGCAAGTGTTTATGCCCCCAAATGAAACCGAACTCTATTTGGGCAAGGGGCATAAAGCGCAACAGAGTGACTTCTGGTGGCAAACCAAACAAAACCAGAGGAATCTGGAGAAAGGTAACTCGTGCCCATGGAAACAGTGGCAGTTCCTGCCGAACTGCTAAGAACGGTCTTCCTGCTAGGGCCATTGCACATAGAATCTGTGCGATGCTGTACCCCCTCAAGGATTTAGACTTATTGAAAAGTAACTAAATAAAATCGTGGATTGGTTCTCTTGAAAAACAAAAGATATCCAATTCTGACCTGTTGCAAGGGCCAAGCAATGGAATGTCGAATTTTGAGATGGGGGCAACACCTAGGGTCCTTCATCCCGACCTGCCCTTGAGGCCTGCAGGCAGGCACCCACTCCTTGAGTCACTGACGGGCTGCTCTCCCCTCCCCAAGGGGCCTTTCGTGGGGCCTCAGGGGTGTCTTCTCTAAGGTGATCACCCTAGCAAAGGTCAGAGCCGTTCTTGGAGAGAAAACTAATTAGACAAAAATGTTAAGCAGCTTACGGTCAGGACAGTGAGAGTAGATCATGAATTTTTATGAAGATTCGTTAAAAGAGCTGCCATTAGAAGCTAACACAACATTGTAAAGCAATTATACTCCAATGGAGATGTTAAAAAAAAAAAAAAAAAAGATCTGCCATCTACAAGCTGGAGACCCAGGAGAGCTGGTAGTGTGGTTCCAGCCCAAATATTCAAGAAGATGGATGTTCTAGCTGAAGACAGGCAGAGGGAGCAAATTCTCTCTTACCTCACACTTTGTGCTACACAGGCCTCCAATGGACTGGATGAGGCCCACCCACACTGGGGAGGGCAATCTGCTTGACTCAGTCTATTAGCATTATTCGAAGGCTAATCTCATCCAGAAACACCTTCACAGGCACACCCAGAAATAATGTCTAACCAAATATCTGGGCACCCCATGGCCCAGTCAAGTTGGCACATAAAATTAACCCATCACACTGTGATATCTTTATAAGGTTAAAAAAAATAAAGTAAGTGTATCTTACTGTATCTTACTTATACAGAAAGTGTATAAGGTAAGCTTTCATTTGTGTAAAATATATACATAGGTTCACATAGACACACCCCAAAGGTGACCGCACTAGCTCTTGTTAGCTGAGAGCCCACGACATGGGGGGAGATCACGACGTAGGAGTGAATTGTGTGTATTCACACATACACGTATATATTTTTAAAATACAAAATTTATGAGATTTATTGTGTCATCCTGATCAGTTTGCAGGTGGTATAAAATAGGGTGTGTGAGGAATTGAATAGAAAATTTTCATGAAGATACACAGGTAGCTGTCAACTGTGTTTCTCTCCTGATGGTAGAACGCTGGGGATTGAGAAGCAGTGGAAAGGGATTTACTTTTCATTTTATATACTTCTATACTGTTTGAACATTTTAACCATGGTCACATTCCTCTTTTAAATGACAACTTCTTTAAAACATGTGTGTGTGTGTGTGTGTGTGTGTGTGTGTGTGTGTGGTTTTGCTGGCCACTAGTGTAATAGGCCCCTTCAGAGTGATGGGCTGCAGCAAACCCTACTGACAGCTTAAGTTCAGGTAACCCTGGACTGGTCAGCTTTGTGGTCAGTTTTGGATGGACATATTTAAACTAGAGTATCCCAAAAAAGTGCCAGGAGAAACACCTCACACCCATTAGGATGGCTACTATCAAAAAGATAGGAAACAACAAGTGTTGGTGAGGATGTGGAGAAATTGGAACACTTGTGCACTGTTGGTGGGACTGTAAAATGGTGCAGCCACTGTGGAAAACAGTATGGAGGTTCCTCAAAAAATTAAAAATAAAATTACTATATGACCCAGCAATTCCGCTTCTGGGTACATACCCAAAAGAATTGAAAGCAGGGTCTTGAAGAGATATTTGTACACCCGTGTTCATAGCAACATTATTTACAATAGCTAAAAAGTGGAAGCAACCCAAGTGTCCATCAGTGGGTGAATGGATAAGCAAAATGTGGTATATACATACAGTATTATTATTATACAGGGATATTATTCAGTCTTAAAAAGTAAAGAAATTCTGCAATATGCTACAACATAGATGAACCTTGAAGATATCACACTATGTGAAATAAGACAGTCACAAAAAGACAAATACTGTATGTTTCCACTTATATGGAGTAGTCATAATCATAAAGATGGAAAGTATAATGATGGTTGCCAGGGGCTGGGGGAGGAGAGAATGGGAAGTTATTGTTGACTGGTATAGCTGTAGTTTTACAAGATGAAAAGAGTTATGGGGCTAGATGGTGGTGATGGCTACACAACAAGATGAATATATTTAATACCACTGAACTGTATACTTAAAAATGGTTAAGATAGTAAATTTTTATGTTATGTATATTTTAACACAACAAAAAAAAAAAGAAGAAAAAAAGACACAGTCAAACATGGCCGTGTCTTAAAAAATGAAAAGCAACAAATACATCCATTTTAATAACAACAGCAAAAAACAGTACCAGTAGAATGGTTAAAGAAAAGCAACCCATTTCATCCTTTCTAGCACCAGAGACAGTGCCTGGAAATTCTAGGAAGGACAATCCAAGCTGCTGACACAGGGGTGCTTCCCTGGGACTCCCATGGCTCAGCTTCACTCCTGGCCCCTAGGAGAGAGGCACCTGCTCAGCTGGCAGGAAGTTCATCTCCACTACCAGGCCTCCTGACCATAAAAGCCTCCAGTCACACCATCGGTCAGGTTCTACTGCCTGGTCTCAGATCTCAAAGTCCATAGCAAAAGGGAGAGCCAAGGACACTCTCTCTCCTGGAGCACAAACCAGGCCGTGTCCAGCTGTGCCTGGTCTGAGCCAGCATATCTTTTTTTTTTTTTTTTTAACATCTTTATTGGTGTATAATTGCTTTACATTGTTGTGCTAGTTTCTGCTGTATAAGAAAGTGAATCAGCTATACGTATACATATATCCCTATATCCCCTCCCTCTTGTGTCTCCCTCCACCCTCCCTATCCCACCCTCTAGGTGGTCACAAAGCACCGAGCTGATCTCCCTGTGCTATGTGGCTGCTTCCCACTAGCTATTTTACATTTGGTAGTGTATATATTAGTCCATGCCACTGTCTCACTTCATCCCAGCTTACCATTCCCCCTCCCCATGTCCTCAAGTCCATTCTCCACATCTATGTCTTTATTCCTGTCCTGCCCCTAGGTTCTTCAGAACCATTCTTTTTTTTAGATTCCATATATATATGCTAGCATATGGTATTTGTTTTTCTCTTTCTGACTTACTTCACTCTGTATGACAGACTCTAGGTCCATCCACCTCACTACAAATAACTCAATTTCATTTCTTTTTATGGCTGAGTAATATTCCATTGAATATATGTGCCACACCTTCTTTATCATCTGTCGATGGATACTTAGGTTGCTTCCATGTCCTGGCTATTGTAAATAGGAGCATATCTTTCTTGAATGACAAGTAGCTTGGGATTGACATGTATTTTCTTGCTGACCCTCCCCTATTCATTTAAGCTGCACCACGTGACATGGTGGAGTTTGTGCCAGCTCTTCACTTGAGGATAGTATAAAGTCTGGGGCAGCATTGACCAGCATTGACCATTGTGACGATGGAAATGTTCTATATTCTCTGTGCTGCCTAATATGCCATATGTGGCCACTGAGCACCTGAAAGGTGGCAAGTGTGACTGAGGAACTGAATTTT
The DNA here is from genome assembly GCF_965194805.1 of Balaenoptera borealis. Classification (NCBI taxonomy): domain Eukaryota; kingdom Metazoa; phylum Chordata; class Mammalia; order Artiodactyla; family Balaenopteridae; genus Balaenoptera; species Balaenoptera borealis. The sequence continues at coordinate 108,563,981 of NC_138862.1, read as the reverse complement.
AAATTTTATTCAATTGTAATTAATTTAAATTGCAATAAGTACATGCAGCCAGTGGCTGCTCTGTTGGAGAGTGCCACTCTAGAACCCTGACCAGAATGGGTGTTAGCTTGGTCTTGGTTAAATTCTAGCCTTGGAATGTAAAAAGTGACCTAGAGGGGTGGGATAAGGAGGGTGGGAGGGAGATGCAAGAGGGAGGGGATATGGGGATATACATATGCATGTAGCTGATTCACTTTTTTATACAGCAGAAACAAACACAACACTGTAAAGCAATTATACTCCAATAAAGATGCTAAAAAAATACCATTTACATTAGCACAACATATACATTTTAGAAATAAAATTTATAAAACATGTAAAAAAAAAGTGACCTTCTTGAAATGAATCTTCAGTGGGAGAGCTATTAGTAACTAGCTGTTTCACCTTTAAACAAACTAACTAATCCAGCAACTAACTAGTCAACTCCCCTCCATTGACCCCACAGCTTCCTCCGGGTACCATCTGTGTCTTCTCCTTCCCTTCACAGACAGGGTTTTAGAAATCATTTTCTATAATCGTTGACATGTCCTCATTCCTGCTCACTCCTCACTCCCTGCCACCTGGCTTCCCCTCATGCTGCTTTCAAAGCTGCCTCTCTCGTCAGAGTCACCACTACTGCTGAGTTAGTCTTCGAGGGCTGCCACCACAAAGTGCCACAGAATGGGTGCCTTACACAACAGAAATTTATTTTCTCACAGTTCTGGAGGTTGGAAGTCTGAGATCAAGGTGTCAGATGGATAGTTTCTTCTGAGGCCCCTCTCCTTGGCTTGTAGATGGCTGCCTTCTCCCTGTGTCTTCACATGGTCTTCCCTCTGTGTGGTCTGTGTCCTAATATCTTCTTTTTATAAGGACACCAGTCATGTTGGATTAGGGTCCACCCGTATGTCCTCACTTTAACTTAATTACTTTTATTTTTTCCTTTGGCCACGCAGCATGTGGGATTTAATTCCCAGACCAGGGATCGAACCACCGTCCCCTGCAATGGAAGTGCGGAGTCTTAACCACTGGACCGCCAGGGAAGTCCCTTAATTATTTCTTTAAAGATTCTATTCCCAGGACTTCCCTGGAGGCGCAGTGGTTGGGAATCTGCCTGCCAGTGCAGGGGACACGGGTTCAAGCCCTGGTCCGGGAAGATCCCACATGCCGCGGAGCAATGAAGCCCGTGCGCCACAACTACTGAGCCTGCGCTCTAGAGCCTGCGAGCCACAACTACTGAGCCCACGTGCCACAACTACTGAAGCCCGCGCGCCTAGAGCCCGTGCTCCACAACAAGAAAAGCCACCACAATGAGAAGCCCGCGCACCGCAACGAAGAGTAGCCCCTGCTCGCCGCAACCGGAGAAAGCCTGCGCGCAGCAACGAAGACCCAACACAACCAAAAATAAATAAATAAATAAACTAATTAATTAAAAAAAAAAAAAGATTCTATTCCCAAATATAGTCACACTCTGAAGTACTGGGGGTTAAGACTTCCACATATGAATTTGGAATGGGGGACACAATTCAACTCAAAGCATCTGCTCTGCTGCTAAATCCAACATACACTTTTCCGCCCTTGTTTTGCTTAATCCTTCAGCATCACTGGACAAAGATATCCACCTCCCCCTACAACTCTCTCCTCTCTTGCTTCCCTGACTCCATACTCCTGGTTTTCCTCCCATCTCTCTGGCTGCTTCCCCTCAGTCTCCGCCACAGACTCCTCTTCGTTTGTCTTGCCTTTAAATGTTGGGGCTCCTCGAGGTTTTGTCCTTGTTTTCTCTTCTTCTCTGACACACTCTCATCCACTTCCACGGCTTTCCTTACCATCTTTGTGCTGATGCTATCCAAGTCCCTGTTTTCAGCCCAGCTTCTCTGCTGAGCTCTAGACCCAAATACACAGTGTCCATCTAATGGACATTTATCTATGCTTGGATTTCCTACAGGTAACTCAAATTCAACAGGTTAAAACTGAATCAGTTGTCTTCCCACCTTCTCCAAACCTGCTCTTCCTCTGTGAGCTCTAGCTCAGGGAATGGCACCTCATTCACCCGCTTGCTTGTTTTAGAACCCTGCAGCTTCATCTTGACTTCTCCTCCTCTGTCATCCCCCATATCCTTTTCCCTCCCACATATAAATTCTCTCTCCTAAAAGGTTCTTAAAATTCTGCTGCTTCTCTTCATCTCCATTGTCACTCTGCTTGTTCAAATCACCATCTGATATTTCTAAAATGCAAATGTGATTATGCCCCCCTCGCCCTGCACTTAAGATACTTCAGTGACTTCCCATTTCTCTCAGGGTAAAGCCCAAACCTCCTAATATGATGCCTCTGTGATCTTCCCCCTGCTTCCCTCACCCTCCCTCATCTGCAGCTTCTTGCACTCTGTGCATTCTCTGTTCCAGGTTTAGCCCAAACACATCACAGCATCTCTCACCTATGGGCTGTTCCCCTGCTGGGAACTCTCCTTGCCCACCTGCTCTGGCCTGGTTTCAGCTCTTAGAGATCACTCTCTGGGTGTCTGGGCCATGCGTCCCTTTATGTAGCCCTATAAGACTCTACAACTTCCAGCTCCTCCACTAGACTTCGAGTTCCCTGAAAGCAGAAATGTGTCTGTCTTGTTTACCACTGACACATAGTAGGTGCTCAGCACCCACAAGAGAATCATTAAATGGAGCATGGCCTGGACACAGCTTATGCGGACCTTCTTCCTATGACTTCTAAGGGGAGACCTGCTTTCTGTCCACACAGATTTTCCTATACCATAAACCACTCTAGATAGCCTGTGTAATTCATGGAAAATGGCAGCTTGAGCCCCAGCCTCCAGGAGCTGGATTCACAAAGGAGATTATTTGAAAAGAGCCAGGAGAGAGGCCTTTTCCTCTACATTTGAGCCATAGAACCACTAGATTAATCAGCATACATGGGCTTCCAGGCCAGCCTCAAACAAAATAGGTAGAGTCTATGTAAGCTCACAGGATGGACAAGTGGATTTGAAAAGAACACAAAATAGAACTCTCTGACACTCTCTTGTGTGGTAGAAAAAGCTTACGGCTATCAGATGCAATGTTTTTATTTTTCATTCACCTAAAAATCTTTATGGAGGGACTTCTCTAAGCAAGGCTCTGCTCTGGACACACAGGGCTAGAACTGAGCACTCCAACACACACATACAAGGAACCAGGTCCCTAGAAGTGAACAACCTATAGAGATCAAGAGCCTTTTAAGATTGTACGCCTGTTGTAGTTATCTTATTTCCCAAAGTCAGGGATGTTTAAATGTCAAGGGCATGCCTTTTGCTAAAAAGGAATATTTACAAAACTGAGAGTATTGCTCCTCCAGATATTTTTACAGGAGTAAATAAAAGCAAAGTAACTGGAGCTAAAGAAATAAAGACACTATACTTGGAAGTCTGAACAAGTGGAATGTGAAACCAAGAATTCTCCACTGGGACATTCCTCCTAGAATGTGGAAGGGGCTGTTCTGATGTGAACTGGTGTGTCTGGCATTGTACCCAGTAAATTCCTGAGGACACAGAAGTGGAGACATAGAATTGCAGAATTAGAAAACACCAAAAGTAGGGGCCTAGACCAGTGAAAGTTCTCTTAGCTACTCCTGGATAATGGTTTAATGCTTGTTCCAGTGGGAAGAAATACACAAACGGAGGAAATCAATTGATATCTGGAGCCAAGGAGTGAGCAGAGCAGGCAGCTGGCTAGCACTCCTCCCACTGCCCTCCTGGCAGGAAGGAAAGACTGGTGAGATTTCATCACCAGAGAAACTTATTTCTCTGACTTAGAGTGAAAGCCTTAAGGTAAACATGAGAATGCTTGCGGGAAGCCAACCAAATTTGCACTTTGTTGACTTTAGTCTTCCCTTCTTTCCATCCTCAGTGTGAACAAAATACTTGGGAAATAATAGAGGGACTCTGCAGCCAGTGTCGGGAAAGTCAGTCCTCCCTGCGCCACGCCCTCACTCAGCTTATGGGTTCAAGTCCCATGGTAACTTCTTCCTTTGCACCCACCGCTCAACTGCCCACGGCCATAAGCTTAAATTTTCCTTTGTTCACATTTTGCCTCCCCAAACAGATAGTAATATATTTGAAGGCAGGAGTGTCCCTTGCACATTAGAGATGCACACTTCATATACATCAAAACACACAATAGGCCAGTAAATCTCTGAGCGAGTCAGAAAGAAGCGCTAGAGGCAAACAGTGTTGGTCCTAAAATTTGTTAAGCGTTCACGATGTATGAAAAATAGTGGGGTTTTCTTTTGCTTTCATTCATTCATTCTTTCATTCATTCAAACCTGTACTGAGTGCCTGTAAGTTGGGTGAAGACACTCATGGGTCTCATGTTGACAAGAGGCTCAGGGAATAGAGCCTCTGCACAGACACTCCCAGCTATCCGTGTGGCTCTGGCGCCTTCCCTATTTGTTATGACGCTTTTGGCTTAGAAAAAAAAGGATGAAAACAAAGTTCAAATGAAGTTCATTGTGTGTGTTTGTATGTTTCCTTAGAGCTTACACTTGGCCATCCTCAAGGGAGAACTTTGGCTGAACCCAGTGAACTAGGGGGAAAGAATTACAAAAGTCTGGAACTAGTTGACCAGAAAATTCCCTGTGGTCTGACAGATTACCATTTCCCACATGTTCCTCTTCATCAGAGAAATGAAAGTCTCACTTTCAACTGGCTCTGCTGCTTCTTCTGGATATTTCGTCCATGTGTCTAAATCATATGCTTCTGTATTGATTTTTCAGATTTAGATATAAACTCTTGACTTCCTGCTGTGAAAGATGAGGATGTGGCACTCTTGTTCTGCCCATTCTTCCAATGTAACTGTCTCATAATTGTTTTATTAAATCCATAGTCAAGGTTAACACTGTGGTGATTATTGTAAATATTTTCCCCAGCTAAGGCGAACTGATAATGTTTCCTTTGTAATGCAACATTTTTTTTTCTCCCTGGAGTTCAAAATTATCTTGTGATTTATAACTATTCCGGATGTTCTTTCAACTCTTTGCCAGAATTGTTAATCTCCTCTTAATAGTCAAAGGTGTCAGGTAATCTGTTGATGTTTTACTTTTAACACAGCCCCTCTGGAGCCCACTGGCCTCCTGCTCTGATGTGTCATCCAACTCTCCTGTGTTGAATCCCTGTTTCTTGAATCCTATGTCTTCTCTTTCCCTGGTTTACTCCCTCGTTTGGGTGGAACACAGCCTCCAGTAGCTTCCCAATAAAGCCTGCTTCGATTCTATTGAATTTTTTTTCTGTCTTTATATTTTTTAAAACTGAGAACTCATTTTTATTCTATAAGTAGTATTTTTTCATTGGTGCAATTATCTTCCATTACCTCTCCGAAGATATTAATTAAGATTTTCCTGAAAGTTTATGCTGTTCTTTAGGCTGCCTTAATTTCCTCTGAATTTCTATGTTTGATTAGGATTCCCAATAATCATGGTCTATAAATCTTTTCTTTGAGCTCAGTTACCCTAAAGAAGAACATTCCAACCTGCTGCCTCAGATGTCCAAGCTGGGCCACCAGAATTCTCAGATGCAATGGAAAAAAAGTTGCTGGTGGTTCTCACCATTCATTCAGCATGCCAACTTGCCTTTAAGCTCCTTCTCCAGTATGTTTTCTGTTGGATGAAGTAGATGCCTCACTGGTGGGGTGGAGAAGTGATCTAGGGGTCCCCCTGCATTTAGTGCAGCCTCTTAACCCACACCGCACCTCCTGAGAGGTTCCTGGTGCCTCCAATCCCGTGCCTTTCAGGGTCTCTATGGGGCCAATCTGTTAGCTTCCTGCCCCCTATCTGCAACTCATGCCTGGTCTCTAAGTCACTTCTTACTTGCTATCTGCTTTCCAGTTTCCAACATTTTGTTCACATCTCTCTCTCCATTCTTATTGCCTTTTCTTTTAGCTTTGTCCTTGAGGATTTTGTTGCCTTTAACAAAATCTTTATATCGTAATGAGGTTTTGAGACAGAATGGAGGCAAAAGAGGGTGTTTAATCCATCATGTTTACTTGGAAGTTTACCCTATCTTTCAATGGAAAAAAAAGTACTTAAAATAGATTCTATGACAAGTTCACCTAGTTTGAGAAAGTTGTTAAATCATCACATCTATAGGTCTAGTTCATGACCCACACTGAGCTGTCTGCCATGTAAAAGGTGAGCAGTTACTGCTGGTTGACTATTTGAATGAATAAATGAATCAGGTGTTTACTGGTAGTGCTGTTGGCTCCTTTGGAAGCTAAAGGACTCTGGAAACTCAGAAGGGGGGAGAGCACAGTAGGTTCAGTGAGCTCAGGAACAGTGGCTCCACATCTGGTTGGATCACTTGGGAAGCTTCTAGAATTACAGATCCCCACATAATTACAGGTTATTCCAGAACTAATTGAATCTGGTTGTCAGGAACTGGGTCCTGAAATGCAGTTGCATTTCAGTGAAGCAACTGCCCACCTCTAGCCTTCTTGTTACATTAGAAAAAGAGGGGCTTCCCTGGTGGCGCAGTGGTTGAGAATCTGCCTGCCAATGCAGGGGACACGGGTTCGAGCCCTGGTCTGGGAGGATCCCACATGCCACGGAGCGACTAGGCCCGTGAGCCACAACTACTGAGCCTGGGCGTCTGGAGCCTGTGCTCCGCAACAAGAGAGGCCGAGATAGTGAGAGGCCCACGCACCGCGATGAAGAGTGGCCCTCACTTGCCGCAACTAGAGAAAGCCCTCGCACAGAAATGAAGACCCAACACAGCCATAAATAAATAAATAAAATTAAAAAAAAAAAGAAAAAGAAAAAGAAACCTCTGGTGCCTAAGGCACTGCAAATCATATACTTTTTTTGTTGTTTGCAACTGAAAGCATTCCTAACAGATACATGGGGCTTGTGAGAGTCCTGAAACGTGGAAGTGGGGAGGGTGTCCAATCAGAGGAGTGTGGAAAGGGCTTAGCAAACATCTCCAGGGGTGTGCAGCCACCAAAAGCCTCCCAGGAGGAAGGGTGCTGATGGGGAGCCCTCTCAGGGGCTCTCCAGGTTCCCGATGCTGACCTGTTCCTCTCCATGTGCTCTTCCCTGCTCCTCCCCTTGCCCAGCCCAGCAGACCTACTCTGGCCTCCCTGGGAGGCACTGGGGTGCAGTTGTCTGGCAATTCCTCTAGTCTCTCTCCTTGTTCTATGTTTCTCTACACGCTTCATGCCCTAAGCCTCACTTTTTGCTTTTCTAAAGCTGTTTTGGAGTCACAGATCTCAACATTAACTATTTCTGGCTCTTTTCAATCACTTTCTATCAACTTTACTCTTCCATGAGGTCACTTGGTCACTGTATAAGGAAGCAGGGAAAGAAAAATCCACAGACTAATATCTCAAGGTAACATCTCGCCACGCTTGTTAATAATAACCTACTCATTGTTGAATTCACCCCTCCAGCCATACCCTCAGCAAGAGAGGCTGGGTTTACTTCCTGAACTGCTGGAGGTGGATTATGTGGGATCCTGCAGAGATGGCAGAAATACAGGGAGTTCTGGGGAGAAGGCAGTGGCTGGAATCTCAGGGAGTTCTCCCAGCACTAAAGAAGAGTAAGGGGGTCTTTTTTCCTGGAGGAAGAGGAAGTGGGTGAACTCTAGGGCCAAAGCCCTATGTCAGGGAGAGGGGACACCTCAAAAGAATGGTGCAAGTTCTTTGATGGTTAAATGTGGTAGAGTAATATCCTGTTCCTAGAGAAAGGGATTCTAATGCAGAGATTGTGACCTCTGACCTGAGACTGTGCCCTGAGTAGGCAGTGTGTGTTACGGTGGCAAGCACCAGGGGACTCTGCAGACTCGATGGAGAGAGTTAAATGATCCTCATGTAACAATAGCTCTTGGGGCAGAAATTAGTGATGACATAGGGAACCGAACGATGAGCTCCTTGCTGGGGAGGAAACCAGCATTTTAAAATCCTCTACATATTTACCATCCTTTGGACCGTATTCCTGGAGCGCTTCACTGTTCTAAGTGTCTGAGGAGGACTCCTGAGGGACCAGGTACCTGGTCCTTTGACAACAAGACTAGGAGCTAGAGGATCCCAAGGCAGGACAGGGCCCTGGTGATCTGCTGACATTGATTAGAATTCATTTAGAAAAATGCAGATGGAATGCAACAGTCTCACTTAATGATGTAATAAACACATAGTGTTTTACTTGAAGTGCCCGGAGATGTTTCCTAGGGGTCTCACGCAGCAAGAGATCTAGTGGGATGGATGCAGCTCACTGTCCAGCCACTGCCCCTTCCTGACTGTCCCTGAGGCAACTTCAAGGCCAGTGGTGCTCAAGAAAGTCAGGTGGTTTGCAATAATGAGTTCAGAGTTAGAAGTGACTCACTCTTCACATCAGTTTTGAACTTGATCGTTGACTTCCCTCAGTGGATGTCAGATCTGTCAATTTTTTACTTTTTGTACTTTTAAGTTAAAGCTAAGTTATTGTGTGTGTAAGCATTTGAGATTATGCTATTTTTCTGGTGGATTGACCTCTGGTCATTATGAAGTGTCCCGCTTCCTGTTGGGTGATGCTTCTTGCCTCACAATTTACTGTCTGATGTTAGGACAGCTACCCCAGCTCCTTGTGGTAAACATTTGCACGATAACTCATCCTCTCAATTTCAATCTTTCTGTGTTCCTATATTTCAAATGTGTCTATTTTTTTAATACAGTATTACAGTTTTAGCTTTTTACTTGGATTAGTTAATTTATATTAGTTCTTGATATAGTTGGGTTTATAGTGACTATCTTACTATTTGTTTTCTAATTAACCCGCCTGCTTTATGCTCCATTTAAATTTTTTCCCTTCCTTCTTTTGAATGACTGAAACATTTTTTTATCATTCCATATTACCCCTTCATTAACATGTCATAGATTTCTTTACTTAGTGTTTTCATGTCTTCAGTGCTGATCTCTGGCTACATACTAAGGCGTTACTTTCAGTTCCAGGTTTCATAGGTTGAAGAGGAAAAGTAGCAAACTTTCTGAGTGCTAAGAGGTGAGCAATAGATGGTTTAAGCTTAGAAATTAATGGCTGGATGGATAAATAAAAATGGAAGGCTGAACTAGGTAATTCTTTGAAGGAATCCATGAGATACATGGTTTTACATGGAAGGGACTACATTTGCAACAAAGGAAAACACCATCAGTGGTGTTTACAACAGTTAACTCCTTTTAATTTGCCTTCTGGTTTTGATCCAATCACCAATTGCTATTGGAAATTTATACTGGATTACCCATGAGTATCTCAAATTCAGTGTATCCTCCCCCTCTGCCCTGGCTCACTTCTCTGTACTCTATCTCAGCAATAGCACCACCATCCACCAGGTTGCCAAGCCTAGAACCTGGGCATCATCTTTGACTTCCCCCTCTTTCTCATCTCTTTTTAATCACCAAATCTGACTGCCTCTATATTTTAAAGGTCCCTCACATCCATCCACATCCTCCAAACTCTTTCTTACTGCCTCTACCCAGTATTTTCTATTGCTAAACCACAGAACAGTGCTTAATGCCTCAATTTGCTAAATGAATGCTCACAGAAACAAACATTTTAAGCCAAACAAGACTACCCTCTTGCCATATCAATTAGCCTCTTTTCAGATACTAAAGGCCCGCAAGGGGTTGGGGGTAGGGGAGACCTGATACAACAGGAAGGACTAGTAACAAATAGCATTACAAAGGATACAATGATTTAACACTCAGTGGGTCCTACACTAGCCTCTGCTTCTCTCCTCATGTTAGGAAACATAAAATGCTCTCCTTGGAGGTCATAATAACCGAAGTGAGTAAAACTCTGAAAGCCAATTTTCAGTTCCCAAGTGTACTGGCTATCTGGAATTTTCAGTGGACCTGATGGATCAAAGTAATGCAAAAAAGCGGGACCTCCAGCCCCAGGGTTTTATAGCATCTATAAAACGTGTTTTACAGTTTCTGCTCAATTTTATGCTGTTAAGCTAAACATTTGATATCATATGGCACTTTAAGCACATTAATTTATGGTAAGTCAGCAATTGCATCTGTAATAAAAAGCCCAAAGTACGGGTATTTAAAGTAATCTACTGTATTTATTATTGACATAAACGGTTACCTGCAGTCCATTTGAACATCATCTTAGATTTAACTCATGTATTAAAGATATTATGTTTCCCAATCAGCAAGGTCATCACCAAGGTGAAAACTATATATGGTTGGAAATGAAAAAGATTAAATGTGTAATGATAAATATTTTTCAAATAAATGATATATAGGATTTCATCTTTCTACATTTCTGATTAATAATCATATTCTGTTTATTTTTTACACCCGCCTACTTCGCCCAGTCCCCAACTCCGGCAGCCACTAATCTGTTCTTCATTTCTATAATTTTTTTATTTCAAGAATGCTGTATAAATGAAATCAGTTTGTAAACTTTTGAGATTGGTTTTTATTTTTTCCATTCAAATATAATTCCCTTGAGGTCTGTTTAGTTTTATGTGGATTGTCTCATGCTTATTTTGCCAGCATGGATACAACTACGCTGGCATAATTAAATTAATTTAAGAACTACTTCAATACAAACCAAAGTAAAGAGAGTCTAAATTCAAAGTAATTTCATAACAGGGAAACATTATTTATAATTGAGTCCATTTTAATGAGAGAAAAATGTTTATTTTTAGACAGTGTTAAAACAAGTTTAGACAAAAATGCATTTAGTTCATCTAAGAGGTGGTTGGCAGAATAATTAAAAAAACACCCAATATCCCTAATGCTAATTTAAGAGATGTTTTAAACATTTGAAAGAAATTATGAAAAATTTGGAGAAGATTCCATTTTCATTTGCAGAATGCATATTTTTAGTATGTAAGCATTTATTGAGTTCAGGCTATGTGTATACAGTAAGGCTAAAAGTAAGGGAAAAAGAAAATTTGCATGGGCCGAAGGCACAGATTTGTATTGCTTTCCTTTGACTAGCTTGTGTGTTCCTTGCTATTGTTCTTAAGATATTGAATGTGGGCTTATTTTTGTTTTCATAAATAAATTGAAAGTTTGATAAAGGCTCTTTCTTTTCAAATGCTTCAACAAAGGGAGGTGTACAATTTCATTTCAGGGAGTGTTAGCAGGCCATGTCATGAGGTCCCCAGGTTTAATGATTTTCTAGGAGGACTCACAGGACACAAGATAAGTTGTAGTCGTGATTTATTATAGAGAAAAGACACAAAGCAAAATCAGCAAAAGGAAAAGGTGGATGAGGTGAAGTCTGGCATAAGCTTCTAAGAGTTCTCTCCCAGAGGAGTCACAGAGGACACTCTGAATTCCCCCAGCAGCAAGTTGTGACAATACATATGGAATGCTGCCAACCAGGGAAGTCCATTAGAGATGCAGTGCCTAGAGGTTTCCTTGGAGACTGATCACACAGCACTCTATCTAGCACATATCCCAATTCCAGGCTCCCGAAAGGAAAGGACATGTTTACCATAAACTACACTATTTGTACAAACGGTTTGGCACAGTGAGCCTCATTTATCAGTTAATGGGTGGGAACCCTCCTGAAATCTAAGTTCCCAGATGCCAGCCAACGGCCAACCTTGCAAGCGTTTTCAAGTTAAGCAGCGTAGGCATGCTATGTTAACTCTTCTCTGTACATAAGGCCATTTAGTGTAACACCTATCAATTTGATCTCCATCTCTCTGACTACTGTGTCTTGGAACACACATGGGTAACAGATAAGGGTTATTTGTTGACTCTCAGCTACATAACAAGGCAGGAACAAATGAAGAAGAAAGTGACTAGCAGACATGCCTCTTTCTCCTAGCAGGAGAAAAAAGAAAACAGAGCTACAACAAACTTAACAATAAAAATCAACACATAAAACTTTAAGATTAAAAATACTATAAAAAATGGATTCACATTCACTATCCTTATTGACAAAGTCTATATTGTGGCTTGAGATAGTGATAATGATATATAGAGCATCCCAGTTAACAAAATATCTAAAATATTATTTCATTTTAAAATCTCATCTTTTAAAAGTTGTGTGTGTGTGTGTTCATTACTATAAGGTACTAGTACTGTGATACATGCATACATTTTGAAACTAAATAAATATGCATATGTGAGGGTTGTGCACTCAAACTGTTTTACTAACAGGCGGTTAGCAACTACAGTCGTCCCTCAGTATCCATAGGGGATTGGTTCCAGGACTGGCCATGAATACCAAAATCCATGGATGCTCAAGACCTGCAGTTGGCCCTTCATACCTGTGGATGTGGAACCCGCAGATATGCAGGGCTGACTGTACTGCCTTTGGGTCATAAAATTTTAAAACTGGAAAAAATCACATAGACTCAGCTAAATTTCCTCATTTTATATTGCAGCATTATTCACAGTAGGAAGATATGGAAACAACACAAGTGTTGACAGATGAATGGACAAGAAAATGTGAGGTATATAAAATGGAATATTATTCAGCCATAAAAAGAAGGAAATCCTGCCATTTGCAACAACATGGATAAGGCTGGAAGACGTTATGTTAAGTGAAATAGCCAGACACAGAAAGACAAATGTCACATGATCTCACTTATATGTGGAATTTTTTAAAAAGTGGAACTTATAGTAGCAGAGAATAGAAAGGTGGTTGGGTACCAGAGGCAGGGGTGGGAGTGGAAGAAAATGGATATTGACCAAAGGGGATAAACTTTCAGTTACAAGATGAATAATTTCTGAAGACCTAATGTACAGCATAGTGACTACAGTTAATAACAAAGTACTAACAGAAATCTGCTAGAAAGGTAGATCTCAAGTGCTTTAACAACACACACACAAAATGATAACTATGTGAGTTGATGGATATAATAATTAGCTTGATTGTAGTAATAATTTCACAGTGGATACATATATCAAAACATCACATTGTATACCTTAAATAAATACAATTTAAATTTGTCAATCATATCACTATTAAGCTGGGGCGGGGGGAATAGGAAAATTGAAGCCCAGGGAGGTGAAGTGGACTTGTCCAAGGTGATAGAGAAGTTAGTGGTAGGGCCAGGCTAGAACCTGGATCATCCTTGAGCCAAGCAGGAATGTTTGACAAGATCCAGGATCTTTCGGAGGAAGGAATGAACGAGCTACCTTTCTCCTTGTCCCTGTTTCCCCTGTGTCATCTTGCCTTGGCATCTTCTTTTCCATATTATTCTTTCTCAGGGGGACTGGGCTGCCACAGCTTGCCTCATCTGGAGAGAGGGGAGGGGGATTTATGCCCAGTTCCTTCTCTGATAGGTGACTTCACCTTAGAGTATACATGAGACATTGCTGGTTAGACATTGGCCAGGATTACAATTGCTCAGAACTGTGCCATTAGTACATTATTAGACATTATTTTACTCCTTTCCCAGTTAGTTGGCTGGAATTGGTGAGAACTTAAGTTAGCCTTGGACCATCAGTAGTAATAATCCCTTATGTTTTCACAAGGCTTCCCCAGCTATAAAGTATTTTCCTCCACGTATTATCAATTGGTTATTGCTTAAACCACTAAATTTTGGGTAGGCTATATAACCAGAAAAGAATGTATAGAACTATTCATTCTGTCCAATAATAAAAAGACAATCCAATTAAAAATGGGCAAAGGATCTGAATAGATACTTCTCTAGAGAAGATCTATGAAGTCTAATCAGCACATGAGAAGATTCCCAATATCATTAGCCATCAGGAAATGCAAAGCAAAGAAATATGACTTCACAACCACTAGGATGGCTATAATAAAAAAGACAAGACAATAACATGCATTGACAAGGATGTGGAGAAGCTGAAACCCTTATACATTACTAGTGAGAATTGAAACATATATCCACAAAAACTTGTGTAAGAATGTTCATAGCAGCTTCATTCAATATAGCCAAAAAGTGGAAACAATTCAAATGTCCGTCAAGTGGTGAACGGATAAAGAAAATGTTGTATAGTCACACAATGGACTAATATTTGGCAGTTACAAGGAATGAAGTACTGATATATGCTACAACACAGGTGAAACTTGAAAACATTTTATAAAATGAAAGGAGCTAATCATAATATACCACATGTATGACTCCATTTGTATGAAATGTTCCAAATAGACAGATCTATAGAGACAGAAAACAGATTAGTGGTTCCTGAGGCCTGGGTGTGTAGGGGACAGTAAGGGGAAATGGAGAGTGAATGCTAATGGGTAAAGGGTTTCCTTCTGGAGTGTGGAAATGTTATAAAATTAGATTGTGGTGATGGCTGCACAACTCTGTAGGGATACTAAAATCGATTGAATTGCACACATTAAATGGTTGAATTGTATGGTATGTTAGTGGTATCTCAATAAAGTTATTTTAAAAGACCTCATTAAGAAAATAAAAATGCAAGCCACAGACTGGGAAACATTATTCACAAAATATAATCTGATTAGAGAACTTACATCCCAAATATATAAAAAAACTTTTACAACTAAATATTGGGAACACAACTGAATTTTTAAAAAATGGGGGAGAGATTTGAATAGACAATTCACCAAAGAAGATCTATAAATGCTAAATAAACACATGAAAAGTTGTTCAATCAACATCATTAGTCATCAGGGAAATATAAAGTAAAACTACCAAGAGCTATTACTACATATCCTTTAGAATGGCTAAAATCAAAGAAAAAACCTTACAATACATAGTGTGCAGGAGCATGTGGTGTTACTGGATCTCTCATACATTTCCGTTGGGGATGCTAAAAGGCACACCCAGTTTGCACAGTAGTTTGGCAGTTTCTTAAAAACTTAAGTATACGCTTACCATTCAACTGACCAATCCTACTCACAGATATTCACTCAAGAGAAATAAAAACCTACGTTTTTACAAAGACTTATGCATGAGTGTCCTTAGCAATTTTATTCATAATAGCTTAAACTGGAAGGAACTCAAGATTTCATCAAAGGTGGTTGGATAGACAAACCATTCTATATCCCTTCAAAGGAATAAAAGGAATAAACTACTGGTGCACACAACAATATGGATGAGTCGCAAACAGCTTATGTTAAGTGAAAGAAGACAGACAATGACGACTACATATTCTGTGATTCTGCTTATATAAAAATCTAGAAAAGGCAAACTGTAATGAAGGGAACCAGATCAGTGGATGTATAGGGACAGGTGTAGAGGAAAGAATCAACTGTAATGGGCCATGAAGGACTTTTGGGGGGTGATGTTTTGATGTGGGTGGTGGTTACATAATGGAATACATTTGTCATGAGTCATTGACTTGTACAGTGACAAGGTATACATTTTACTGAATGTAAATTATACCTTAATAAAAGTGATTAAAAATTTTAGACAAAAATCAAAGAAATGTGGGGTTTATGGAGGTAGTGAATTACTACAGACTGAAGGTTTGTTTTCCCTCTAAAATTCAATGTTAAAATCTAATCCCCAACGTGATGGTATTAGAAGGCGGTGCCTTTGGGAGGTGGGATTAGTGCTTTTATAACAAAGAAGACAGAGAGCTTCCTTGCCCCTTCTGCCATGTAAGCATGCAGTGAAAAGAACCAGGAAGCAGACTCTCACCAGATACTGTCCCTGCCGGCACCCTGATCCTGAACTTGCCAGCCTCCAGTACTGTGAGAAATAAATTTCTGCCATTTATAAGCTACTCAGTCTATGGCATTCTGTTTTATTCAATAGTAGCCTGAATGGACTAAAACAGGAATTAACAAGGGATTATTGGTGGTAACAAACTGCAGTTCACCAATGTGAGCCAGTCCTTATGTGAGGTGCATAAGGATGACAAAGTAAGAGCCCTAACTCCCAGAGCAGGGGTCTGGCCACTATACCACATATTCAGTTCTTTTTGGTTTGTATAGTATCACTTAATACAAATCCAAAGCATTGTGAAAACGAGTGAAACATGAAGGAGTTTTAAAAGCAAATATGTTATGACACAGTTACTGGACAGTACCCTCAGAGGCGGGGCATGCTCCAGGATTAGCCTGGGTTAAGTGAACCCTGAGACAGGGACCTGAGAGGTGGAGAAAAGCATTAACATGCAGGCCTGAGACTGCTATCCTGAGGCCCTTGGAGGTCATCTGAGAACTTGGATTTGGGGAATGATCCCAAAACGCTTGTAAGAATGGTTCACCGTGCCTAAACTGTGCAAATAATGTGGTTTGTGCTAAACACACGCTTTCCTTTTGGGAGCCTGGGATTTGGGCACAGGCCAGGCAGAGGGTGTCTATGTGACCACCTCTCATGAAAGACATTGGACAGTGAGCTTCTCAAGAGCTTCCCTGGCAGACAGCATTTCACACATGCTGTCACAACTTGTTGCCGGGGGAATGAAGCACATCCTGTGTGATTTACTGGGAGAGAAGTCTTGGAAGCTTGTTCCTGGTCCTCTGGACTTCACCCCATGCACCTTTTCCCTTTGCTGAGTTTGCTGTGTGTCCTCTAGCTGTAATCTATCAAAACCACGAGTACGAACATATTCTGAGTTGTGTGAGTCCTTCTACAGAATCATTGAACCTAGGGGTGATCTTGGAGACCTCAACACAGGAGGTGATCCCAGGAGACACTAAGAAGGGAAGGGATGATGGCCTTAAAGGGATATATTGTCAAATAAGTTACCAGAGTGGGCGAATGGGACAAAATTCTTCTGGGGAATTTGGAACGATTGTAGAACATGCACTTATGTGGCAAGGGGGGATGTAATATTTATCCACCAACTCCTGAGTTGGTATTAATTATCTGGAACTTCCAGCCTACCCTGTGCATGGGCCCAGTGGGCTCTGGTGGCCACAGCCAGCCCTGAAGCCAAGAGCTGCAGCTGGAAGCTGGGCTTGCACGCGTAGAAATGCTATGTGCCTGTGGAGGATATGGTGGGGCACTTCTGCTACAGCCCCTAAAAGGCATGAAATCAAACATGAAGTAGGACCATTGCCCAGGCTTTCCCAAGGTGCTCATCACTCTGCCTTAGCAACACAGGGAGGATGGATTACTTGTGCTTCATTCCCACCAGCGAGCCCCTGCTTCCCAGGAGAGGACGCTATAAGCTGCAGCCTCGCCCGGGGCACCATGAGCACAAGGGAGAGGTTGCCTTATCTATTCGAGACAGAGATGTGGTCCTTCTTCTTCCCTCTCTACCCTCAAGTCCTGGGCACAGGAAGCCCTGCTTTGGTTTACTGTTTCTTGTTTCACCTCTTTACTAGCTCAGTCTAATGAGTAGGTCAATGGGATGCTTCCTCTCCCACAGAAGGGGCACCTAGGCGGACGGAGCCCCCTGCATCAGGCTACACACTGAGGGATAGTCTCCCTGTCTGGGTGTTGTGCGGGTCCACTGGGGCTGATCTACCTTGTCTGCTCTTGGTAGAGTTCCCACACCCCCCAGAGCTCTCTGGCTTACTTACAGTTTCCTCATTCTGCCTTTTCCTACTTACGTAGCTAGAAATTCATCATCCATCACATGGGAATATTAAGAGTATCTACCTCAGAGAGTTGCCACGAGGATTATGTCAGATAATACAAGTCAAGTGCCTAAAACAGTGCTTGGTACACAGTAAGCACTCAGTAGAGTTAATTATTATTATTAGATATTTATAACTAGTTGGCAGATGTGTATTTATTAGAAGAAATAGAATGCCCAGATTGCTTCAACTTGCTCCTTGCAATGCATCAGCAGACTAGCGTGGCAATGGATTCTTCAAGAACTCTCAGTCAATTTCCAATTTCAGCTTTTTCAAAATTGTCAGAAGTTCTAGGTAAAATACTATTCCTCTCAAACAGCTGTGAGTGATTTACATGTTCAACTCCTAAAATCAAGGTTGCTAGGCAGACTTAGTGAAATTCTTGCTCAAGGAATGGAAGGTAATAAAGTGGTAACTCTGCTAAGTTCACTGTCACCCTCTACTATCCATACAGTTTAATCTTCTCTTTTTTAAAAAAATGTCCAATATTTACAGAACAGATTTGAAAACTCCTCCCCCTCCATAACCACCTGTGGGGAGAACAGAGAGGCCACGGCCAAAAAATTCAGAATGCTCAAATGAGAAACACACAGAAGCCACAGGGCCTCATGGGCACAGTGAGACAGCCAGTCCTGTGGTCACACGTGATGAACAACGAACGCTCAGCGAGCACAGCCGAAGGAAGAGGATGCTCCTGAGAACTCCCTTGTGAAGATTGCGCTTCAGGTGATCTTGGAACAAGAGCACAAGCAAGAACCTCAGGCGGCCTGGCAACTGCAACAAATGTCCAAACAGGACTGAGCCAGCAGGTGACAATGTGTGGCAGGACTTCCCCAGTGTGGAGGGAGAGATTCAGAATGGAGATGACCTCTCGGCCACACCTGGCTGAGGGCTGTCATCCGGAGGGATTTACCTGTTGATATCAGAACTCAGTGTGTATCACTGTTGTCGGTTTTACTAATCATGGTTATGTTTACTGAATATTGAGCTTATACCAGAATGGGGAGTTGGGCTATCCCAACTAATGTTTTGTGGTCTTTAAGATCCTTAGAACCTTTTTTGATGTATCCTAATTTGAATATGCCATCATCTTTCTGCTGGGAGTCTCCTGATAAAATATCTATTTAAAAATAACAACTATATTTAATTAATGTTGATAACAAATATGCCGGATTGATGACAAATAACACAGCTCTAATCCCTGAATTTAACCTTTTCTTTCTCTCGGATTTGAAAATGACCTGCTTTTTGAAGTAAACAATAATGAATCCTAAAGAGCAACAATAATGAATATTTAACTGCCCTAGACTGGCTAAGATTTCTCTTTCCCTTTAATGCACAAAGTAACTAACTCAAGGATTTCCCAGCTTTTAAGATCGACTTTGCCAGTTTTTAAAAAATGTATAAGTGCTTCAGGAATTCATTTAAAGATCAATTTTACGAAGGTAGTGTTAGGAGAGGGACTGCAAGAGCTAAGCTAAAAGATGTGCATTTCGTGTTTGTATACTGTCCTAAGTGAAAAAGCCATTGCCCTCGGCTGGAGAGGGGTCTGCAGAAGTGCAGGTAAACCCTCTTCATCTAGTTCTCTGAACCTGTACAGGACATTTCATCAAGGACAAAAATGCCAAGCTCTTAATATTTACATACATCAAAGAGCCACATGATCATGGTTTAGTTCTCACTGCTCATGAAGTTTGTTCTTAATTTAGCTGATTTTAGGTATCAGCTCAAACCTACTACACAGCTTAAATCAGAACACGCTGAATTTAGCCCTTCAAAAAGCTCCCTCCTGTTAAGCATAATAGTCTTGGGCTTTTCAAAAAAAAAAAAAAAGAAACTCTTGCCTAGTTTATCTAATGAACACATGGGGTGGATTTTAAAAGAGAGTTATTGTCCTAAAATATATGAACTGAGAGAGTTGTACCAGAATCTATCCCTTAAAGTAGCACAAGAGTGACATCCACTGGCCAAACAGCTTTCGTGACTATGGGGGAGAAAGCTTACCTCTGAGGAGTGACAAAGAAAGAGAACATTCGAAGACAGATGCTCTACACAGCTGAATACATCTATCCAAAAGCAAATGATTTCTACCTTTAAAAATTTATATCCACTATTGCATACACTTCTTCACATTATTTTTACAAATCTATGCGGCATATGCCAATCCATATTGGCAAAAATTCAAAGGCTTGACAATATACTCTCTTGGTCAGGCTGTGGGAAAACAGGTATTTTCACAACACAAAATGTTACAACCCCTCTAAAGGGAAATTTTGTAATATCCAGCAAAACCACATATGCATTTATTCTTTGACCCAGCAATTGCACTTTAGCCTGAGAAAATTCCGACAATATAAAAATACATATGCACAAAATTATTTTTTGTAACTTGATTTATAATTGCAAAATATTGAAAACTTAATAAATGCCTCAGTATAGGAAAGTGGTTGAATAAACTATGGTACATACATACAATACAGTACTATGCAGGTAAGAGAAAGAAAAGAAAGAGTAAGATCTATATGAACTGATATGGAGGGCTTTTCAGGATAGATCATTAGGCAGAGAGAAACCACTTTTAATGACTGACATTGGTAACAATACTTTTTTTTTTTTTTTTTTTTTACCTAATCCAGGAGATAATTTAAATTTTTAGTGCTAGAAATTTGTGGTGAATCAGGCATGGTAAAGATGGATGAGAAAAGCATTTCAAGCCAGGTATGATACCTGTGATACCTGTCTTTGTCTTTCATGGGCCAGCCCTCTTGATACACTCACTAATGCAATCTATCAGGGGTAGTCATTCTATAGATAGATAGATAGATAGATAGATAGATACATACATACATAAATAGGTAGATAGATACATACATACCTACATACGTAGATATATCTGCTTCAGATAGATATCTGAAGATATCTGAAGCAGATAATAAAAATGTCTGGGTTTAGGTATATGAATTGAATCACACATTGACTCTGCCATTTGCAGTATTTACAGACAAATCACACTTGAACAGATGACAGCAGGTGGACCAGAGTCTAGTAAGATTGTTTACTTCAAGATTTTACACTGATCTGTTTGACATGGGTGTGTGTTGACTCAAATTTCAAGCTTAGAGTAGGGAAGACATTACTGCTTCCCAGACTGTAAAATCTGCCATGCTTCTGTAGAGGTATGCTCATATTTCCCTTTCTATCATTGTTCTTCCAGCAGGCTGGCCATTTAAATTAAATTATATTTAATTTAATCTAATTTAATGTAATTTTTTTCTCATCCTTTTTTCTCACTTAGAATTTCAGAGGTATCTTTATTGTATAGTTTTGTAACAGTACTAATTTTATAGTACTATATTTCTTTCTTCTATTAAGCTGTGGTTTTCTTAATATTTTCCCTTAAAAAAAAAAAAAAACACCTGTGCTGCAGGAACTGGGTGCTGGTGAGCCTGTGCCCTCAGAAGCCCAAGAACGAGCACAGGAGAGCTGGGGGCAAAACCCTTTCCGTCTGAGATGTCTCTCCTGCGCCATCTACTGACAAATCTCAACTGGTGCCAGTTGGCAAAGGAAGCATATTTAAATTATCGCAGAATAGGTGAAAAGGATAAACTGGAGCTCAGACAGTAAAACCATAACCTTCATAAGCAGTGTCCATATATACTTCCTATGGCGGTTCCTCTAACAGCTTAATTCTTTCTTAAAATATTTGCTCATCCTTTGTCTTTCTCTTCCTCAATATGTAATTCATAAGCATGTACACATTTTTTTATTGCTTATATTCATATATACACATACATATGTATATGTGCATATATTTTTTTATTTTACCAAGAGGGAGAGTTCCTTTAGATTTTTCCCATTAGAAAGTGTAACATTACCTATTCTTTCCTGACTCCCTTCACCTGTTATGAAGGAGGAAAAATATGGTGAGTTTATTTTTGCAATTAGACTGTAAAACAGACTTCCACAACTATAGTAGACAAATAGGCAGATAAATGTATAGGCATATGAATGAATGCATAGCTGGACACATACAGAAAGAAGAAAACAGAAATAGTTTGAAAGAAGAATGCATATATAGATAACGCTAATAGTAAGAGAGATATAACTTTATTAAAAATTGAAGTCTGTAGGACATAAATTTAATCATTGGTGTTAGAAATTTGGGGCAATTTTGGATGGCATTTTATCCTAGGCATTGTACCTATCTTTGTGCCCCATAAGCCAGACTTTTCTCCTCTTCATCCTGACATATTCACCAACTTAGTATCTTTGGGAGCAGGTCCCGTAGTTTTTAATTAGTTTTCAAAACAGATAATAATGTGCCCGTCTGTATGAATGGAAACACATGTATGTATTTACTCTTAGACTCCACACTGATGTACTTACAGCTCTAACAGTTATGCTGGCATCTGAGGGTCAGAGGCTCTGAGCCCTGAGGTGTAAGAATTTTCCCCTTCCCAATTTTTATTCTTCCCAGTGGGAACCCTCATATGCTGCTGTACCAGCATACTCATATTTACTTTCTAAGGCTGCTTTTACAAGGGGCTGGTTTTGGTGTTAATTTTTTCTTATCTTTTCTTCTTCATTTTGTAATTCTGTATTACGTATCTCTTTATTATTGTTTGGTCATATTTCTTCACATATTTCCAATACTTCCATAGATTTTTGCATTTTTAATGAATTTTTTCATTCAGTGGAATAGTCATATATATATAAATAAATAATGTAATATCTTTTGCAATCCCTTTCCTTCTTTTAACCAGTGGTTTGAAGTAAGTTATACAGTACTTTACTTTTAATCTTCATTCACTCACTAATTTGAATTGCAACAAATTCTATTCCTTCAGGACTCGAGTTTGCCATAAACAAATGAGGAAAACAGAATTATTCCATGGGAAGTGTATAAAATAGATCTAAATGATTCTTATGTATTTTGCTATATAATAAAAAGCATTATTTACTGAGCATGCAAACATTCTTTCAGACCTTTAAAAAAAAAGTTTCGCTGCAGAGGGTGTGATCCATAAAGACTGCTCTTTGGCTTTAATTATTTTAGATTCAAGACTTTGTACCCAAAAGATATTAAGATTAGTATTTATTGTTCATATTTTTCCATATGAGGACATGGACATGCTTAAAAATTCCACTATCACTTTGGCATCCCAGTGAATTATGCAGGTCATAAATATGATTTTACTGATAGGAAAATTAAAATCTGAAATGAGCCCAAATCATATAGTGAATATCTTTTTTTATTGAAAAAAGCACTTCTATTTCAAGCAACTTTTAAAATTATGCTTTATGAGGACATCATTTCAATTTTATGTTATGCTATTGTTCCTTATAAAGACTGAATTATCTATTCTGGACAAAGGAAGTAGATATTCAGAGTGGACTTCCTTGCAAATGTATTGCTGAGAGAAATGTTAATGAATGAACAGGAACATTACCTGAGTCCCAGAGCTGAGAGGTGAAGGAAGAGCTTTCTCCATACCAGGGACAGTCAAAGGCAAGTTAACAGGCAAAATGTGTGAAAGACACAGGTTCTCAGGTCACGGATGGTAATGCCAAAAAAGAAAAGAAAAGAAAACGAAGGCAGTTAAAGAATGATTAGTAGGTGAATTAGCTAAGGCTCCCCAGACCTCCTAGTGGATACCTTTTCATGATCTGGTCCATGAGTTTTGCCAATTAAACTCTAAAATATAAAGGCAATCTTATACTACTAAAGCACATATTTTTCTTTTAAAAATTGGTACCTCATTCAAATAAGAATCTACAAAATTTTCATTCTGATTGTATAAACTTGACCAGAGACCTATAAAATATTTGTTATGAGTTGATAAATAGAAAAACCAGACTTAAATTCTAGTTCCAGGACTTAAATCAACCTAAAAATTATTTATATTATATCCAAAGCTTTCCTTGGCACATATTCCACATAGAACTGAATAAAGCTGATATGTCAGTTGATGTGCTTTTTTTTTTTTTTTTTAAAGTATTTGTTTTATTTATTTATTTTATTTATGGCTGTGTTGGGTCTTCGTTTCTGTACGAGGGCTTTCTCTAGTTGTGGCAAGCGGGGGCCACTCTTCATCGCGGTGCGCGGGCCTCTCACTATCGCGGCCTCTCTTGTTGCGGAGCACAGGCTCCAGACGCACAGGCTCAGTAATTGTGGCTCACGGGCCTAGTCGCTCCGCGGCATGTGGGACCTTCCCAGACCAGGGCTCGAACCCGTGTCCCCTGCATTGGCAGGCAGATTCTCAACCACTGCGCCGCCAGGGAAGCCCAGTTGATGTGCTTTTGAATCTCTTTCTAAGCCTTTGCATACGATGTCGCTTTTGCCTGAAATACCTTCAATCTCCTCCTCCTCCTCCCTCAATCTTCTCTGTTCTTTGAGATCAAGCTCACTTATTACTGCTTCTGGGCTCCCAAGCAGAGCTCGACACTCCTCTCTCTTGTCCCGTGTTAGAAACTCACACTGCTGGTGGGGAGAGGTGGGTTTGGGGCAGACCCAGGAGGGAAAGAAGACACTGACGAGGACTATGTGGTTTCCAGCTTGGCTTCCGAATAGGATGGGTTTAGGGGAATGTTTTGACCCACACAGCCCTCAGGATTAGTGGTAGGAAGCAAAGGCAGGTGAAGGCTGAATCTAGAACTTAGATTTTTGAGAGAACCCTACCTTCTTCTCTGCCTGTGGGGCTAACTTTGCTCCAGAGGCTACAGCCATCCCCACACCAATGAAACCAGCTGGTCAATCTAATGGGCTTGTGTCCTGGCCAGATGATAAAATCTACCCCTACACCCTCATTCCTATTTTTCCATCACTCGGTAATTTTAAGTGTGATTTGCTTGACTCATAAAAGGTCGATGCAGGTAGAATAAGCATGCTTATTGTATAGGCAGGAATGGGCTTTTCCATGGCAGTATGCTTTCCTTATTACACCATGAGCTGGTGCAACTCTCCCTGGATTTAAGGGCCTCATCCATCCACTTCAGCATTTTTTCAAGCTGGGTCCTGTGCAAGGTGTTTGAGATACAAAGATGCACAAGGCTCTCATGAGGTTAAAGTCTGGTGGACATAATTTCAGACCTACATAAAAGTTGTAAGACTAGTACAAAGAATTCCCATATATCCTGAACCCAGATCCTTAAATGTTAACATTTTACCACATTTGATTTCTTTCCCTCCCTCTGCATACATATAAACATATACATACATGTATGCATACACACACATTTTTTGGAACTGTTTGAAAGTAAGCTTCAGGTAAGTTGGTACTAAATATCTCAGTGGGCGTTTTCTATAAGGAAGTATTCTCTCTTTCATAACCACAGTGTGATAGTCAAAATAAGGAAATGACATTGATAGAGTATAAATTATCTAATCATAGGCCTTATTCGGAATTTGTCAACTGACCCAATAATGCTTCTTACAACTAAAGAAATTCTGGATCACGTGTTGTGGTCAGTGGTCATGACCCTTTAGCCTGCTTTAATCAGGAACAGTTCCTTAGTCTTTTATGACATTGACTTTTTTAAGGAGTACAGGGCAGTTATTTTGCAGAATGACCCTCAATTTGGGTTTGTCTGATGTTTCCTCATGAGTAGATTTAGGCATGAACTTTTGGTAGGTCTACTACAGAGTGCTGTATCCATTTCAGTGCATAATATCAGGAGGCACATGATGTCAGTTTATCCCAGTACTGGTCATATTAACTTTGATCACCTGGTTCAGGTGGTGTGTGCCAGGTTTTTCCATTATTTTTTTCTTTTTATAATTAATAAGTGTCTTGTGAAGAGATATTTTGAGACTATATATGTATCTTACCCCTCCTCAAAATTTCACTTACTAATTTCAGCAAACATTGATGATTCTTGCCTGAATCAGTACTATGATGGTTGCTAAATTGTGATGTTTTACCTCCATTGTTCCTTCTACATTTGTTAGTTGGGTCTCCACTGTAAGGAAGAGCTTTCCCTTCTCCCCCTTTTTTGTTTGTTTGTTTAGTATTGACCCAGGTTCAAGGTAAGAATGTGCACTAGTTCCACTGCTATCTAATGCTGAACTGAAGGTATTAGCCAGTGCAGTTAGACTAATGATGCCCAACCCTTTGCCTCCTAAATGTACCTGTCTCTGAACTCTGTACTTCCCGTAAGTCCTATACAGGATCCACAGCCTGCTCTGCTTGGTGAGACTGTGCATACCCACACAGCTCTCCCTTACAAGAGTATGCAGTAACTCCAGTTTTGCCTTTTTTAGTTCACATATTGGATGGTTGTCTCATTATCCTTTGACAAACCAAACCCCAAAACTAACCGAAAAGATCATTCTGATTTGCTGTGTGGGCAACATATCATAGAAATGCAACAGTGGAAGTAGGAAACCCAATTAAGGCTGCTGAAAATCTTGTGTGGGAAGCAAATCCCTGGAGTTCTGAAAAAAAACCCCCAACATTTACACTAAAAAACTATATGGAAAAATATACCATAAACATAGTCAAAAGAAATTATCTCACATCACTGACAAAGCCAATTTCATCAGTAAGAGAAAGCAAACGACTCATCTGAAAACAGAAGCAAAGGATATGAAGAGAATTCCTAGAAAATAAAAGTGGCTATTAATCATATAAAGAGGTTCAACCTGCACTCTAACAGAAATGCAAATTGAGACAATACTACAATAGTCATTTTTCACTTATTAGATTTGCAAAGACCAAAAATCTGATAACAAGCTTGATTAGGGATGGTGTGGGAAATAGGCTCTTCCCAGCATTGCTGGTGGGAGTGTAAACTGGTATGACTTTTAATGAGAACAATTTGACACTATGTAACAACATTTTAAAAGTATACCTATTTGACCTGGCAATTCTACTTTTAAGAATTTATCCTACAGGTAAATGTGAAATGAGTATTGTCCAGGCAATTCACTGCAGGACTGTGTACAGTAGTTTGGAAACAACTTCAATGTCCATCAACACGGGACTTGCTACGTAAAGTATAACACATCCATACAACAGAATCCTTTGTGTCTGTTACAAAAAATGAAGCCAATCTCTGTTACATTGTTGGGTTGAGAGAAGAAAAAAAAACTGTGTGGGATATCTCTGGTAAGATACAAAGGAATCTAATAAAGGTGACTGCTTCCCAAGAGAACTGGCAGAAAAGACTTGCCTTGAGCTCTGCTCTCTTTGGTACTGTTTGAATGTCATACTAAGTGTTTGCATTTCTCCTTAAAAATAGGCAAAATAAAAAAATTTAAATGTCTGTTGCAGTTGTGCAGGTGATATCAGTCTTTTAAGAACAGTAGTGGTGGAGATCATGCACGGATTCAGGATATGTTTTGGAGGAAAGCTGACAACTCCAAAGGTGGAGTAGTTGTGGGTGATGAGGTAAGTAAGCCGTCAAGGATGACCGCTAGGCTCATGGCTGGCAACTGGTGGAGAGACGTGCCATTTACTTTCCTGGGGAGCAATTAGGGAGGAACAGGTATAACATGTGAGAGAGCTCAAGGATTCTGTTTTGGATATGTAAGCCTTGAGGTGCCTATTAGTCATCCATGTATTGCTGTTAAATAGGCAGTTGGAATAGGAGTGTTACTGCTTAAGAAAGGAGTCTGGAATGGAGGTATTTAGGAGCCATCAGCATATAAATCTACACCAATAAATATAAATATAATGTAAGCCACACACGTAATTTAAAGTTTTCTAGCAGCCACATTAAAAAGTAAAAGCAGGTGAAATTAATTTTAATATATTCTATTTGCCCCAATATGTGTAAATATTATCATTTTAACACTTAATCAATATAAAAATTAATGAGATTTTTTCTCTTTTGGGCCGCGCTGAGCGGCATGCGAGATCTTAGTTCCCCAACCAGGGATCGAACCCGTGTCCCCTGCAGTGGAAGCTGGGGGTCCTAACGGTTGGACCGCCAGGGAATTCCCAATGAGAAATTCTATACACTTTTTCATACTAAGTCTTTGAAATCTGGTGTGCATTTTACACTTACAGCACACCTCAAATAGGACTAGCCACATTTCAAGTGTCAACTTGTCACATGTGGTGATGGCTACCTATTGGACAGTACAGAACAGTGATGATATTGAAAGCTATGGGGCTGGATGGGTGGAAGAGAGCCCAGGACTGGATTTTGGAGCACTTGAACATTTAGAGTTCAGGTAGAAGAGGAGGAGCTGACAAATGAGACAGCAAATGAGAGCCCAGTAAACTAGGAATAAAACAAGGCAAGTGTAGTGTCAAGGAGGCCATGAGAAGGGGGCTGTGAACTGCATCAACTGACGCTGAGAAGTGGAGTAAGATGAGGACAGAGAAGTGACCACTGTGATTGGGAAGATGGAGTTGTTAGTCATCGAACAAAAGTCAGCTTTATTAGACCGAGGGCTCCTCCTTTGGAGCTGAAGAGACCATGGGAGGTGGAAAGTGGAGTCCTCTTGTGCAGACATCTCAAAGGCAACACATTCCAAACTGATCTATCTTCTCTGGCATCCTCCTCCACTCTCTTCTCTTCCTATATTCTGATCTCCATTGGGGAGCCCACGCTAGAAATCTGGGAGACGTTCTCAAAACCTGCCTTTCTCTCAGACCTCATAAGCTATTACTCACAACGTCATCCATTTCACCTGCGAAATACTTAATCTGTTTCCACTCCTCACCCCCTCCGCCGCCACGTTACCCCCAAAGCTAAACTGTACACTTACTCTCCCTTTCCCAAACGCCTTTCCCAGGCATTCCTATAGAATTCAGTGCTCATTTCAGCCGCTGTTCTCACTACATTCATCTATTCACCAAACTGGTCTTTAAAGTATCAGTTTCTGTCGATCTCTCCAACTAAACCGTGAACTCTTTGAGGTCCAAGAGCTTGTCACACTCCATTTTGTATTCCCAGTACCTGGCACGTAACTTGATACATCATAAGGTGCTCAGTCAACTGTGTGTTATTAAGAGTAGCCAAACAGGCTGCGGAGAGCAATGCTGCGAGAAGGGCGGCGCGCGTTTTCGCCTTTTTCGCGCAGGTGGGATCACGCCTGGCGTCGGGCCCGAGGGGAGGTCCTCACTTACTCCGAAGGAGCGGCGCGAGGGCTGCAACGAGAGCAGGGCAAGAAATGAGAGGACACCGCGGTCGACGGTGGAAGGCTGGGGTTCCACGCCTACACAGCTTGTGATGAAAATGAACATCGCCGCCTCCCCTGTTTCCCTGCCGGCCCTGCCCACCACGTGATCACGCCCACTCACGTGAGCGTAACCCTGCTAGACCTGCCGCGGCGTCACATGAGCAACTGCGGTCACGTGAGCACTGTTTTCGCTGGGCTCGGGCGGCTGCTTCTTCCCGGAGTTGAAGTCGCAGTCGTCTCTCGGTCTCCCGTCGGCCCGATGGAGGAGGAGGAGGAGGAGGAAGCGAGGGCGCTGCTGCCTGGCGGCCCCAACGAGGCCGGCAGAGGCGCTCCCGTTACACCCCATGCCCCCGGGGCGCTGCCGGCCCTCTGCGACCCCAGTCGCCTGGCGCACCGGCTTTTGGTGCTGTTTCTGATGTGCTTCCTTGGTTTCGGTGAGCCGGCCGGCCTGGTGGGGTGGGGTTGATAATAAGGAATTCCCGATTTTCTCTCGGAGCTGCGCTGAGCTCCTAGGTGCCACGCGGCCTCAGGGAAGCTACTTGCTTCAGCTCCTGGGCTTCCCTTCTTTTCCTTTCGCGACCGCATCCAAGCCTGTGGACGTTGCTAGCTATTCAGCGTCCCGAAGGTGGGGCTCAGGGGACTGAGCTGGGCGAGTTTTGTCCCACTCCTTTGCTCTCCAAGAAGTCCCAAAGGCTAGCAACTTGGCCCCTGGGGCCACAGATACGAAGGAATTCCTAGATCGTCAAGGTTACTCTCATGACACTTTTCTTTTAATCCTTTTTAAAAAATTTTTTTATTGGAGTGTAGCTGCTTTACAATGTTGTATTAGTTTCTGCCGTACAGAGAAGTGAATGTTATACGTATGCATATATCCACTCTTTTTAAGATTTCCTTCCCATTTAGGTCACGACAGATCATTGAGTAGAGTTCCCTGTGCTATACAGTACGTTCTCATCTTTTTTATTCATAGTAGTGTATATGTGTCAGTCCTAATCTCCCAGTTCGTCCCACTCCCCCCTTCCACCCTTGGTAACCCTCTCATGACACTTTGTTCAGAAGGAATTCAGAAAGATTTAACTGGCCCCCTCCCCCCAAAGAAACCCCACACATACTTTAAAATTTTTGATTGAATAATTCGTTGGCAGTTATTTATATGTTTCTCGCCCTCTTTGGTAAAACGTATGAGTGTGTCTTGATAGCTTCAGTGAGTAGATGTGTTCTTGTACTCTTCCGCTCTGCCAATGTGAAGCAGTCATAACTGGATTGGACTGGTGTTTGGTTTCAGTCATGAAATTTGGTGACTCTGACAGCAGTTAGTTTCTGGAGATAATTTTTAAAATATCTGCCTATTATATTCCAGCAACTAATTTATTCAGCAACATTCTAATGTCGATATCAGTTTGGTATGAAAGTAGTAATGTGTTTTTCATGGGCTGGCTGGAATCGGTGGAATCAACAGATTTAGGAACATGATGGTGGATTACTTTATGCTACTGCTGGAATATATAACTAGGCATGGAGGATGCTTTGCGCTTTAGTTTCTTTGCATCTCTTTTTGTTCCCCCTCTTCTCACTTTGTGGAAAGATGGTGCCCATTCATTTGCTTTAAAACCTGAGATTGGTATCCCTGACAGTGATTAAAGCAGGAATCATAAATTGCTGAGTTTAGGAACAAAAAACAAGAACAACACGAAACACTTAAAATACCACGTACTTAAGCAATTTATTTTTAGTAAATTATGGTTACCTGGGTGGGTTTCAGAAGCCAGAGTCATACCTTTCTAATGACAGTTTTATTTCTTTTGAACTGGTGGCTTCTAATGTATACTTCTAGACAGAGTTCGTGGAGAAATGGAGGCGGCATTATCCTGTGCCTATAAAAAAAATCTGTCGATTTTATTACTGTAAAAATAAATCTGAGTGCATGAATGTCCAGTCTCTCTCCAGTTCTCTTTCTTACCCTCCAAAAGACGTTATTAGTATGTTTTAATTTAACCCTTTAGAACTCTGTTTTATTTTTCTTCATTCCTGGCACTATATTTGCTAAATTATTTGATCTTGGGCATGCTGTTTGTAGAATTAGAGTTCTTGTTTTAAAAACAGGTTTAGTCAGAGTAGTTAAACTCCATTCCTCTGCTCTCAAGGTAAGTGGTGGCTTTAGGTAACATTACTAGGAAACTGCTGAGGATGTTTCTGAAATTTTTAGTGTATGTGTGTTTTGGTAGCTTTAAGGAAAATACAGCTGTTTCATGAAGGTGCTAATAAAACAATACACGTACAAAACATGATGAAAGTAAGGTGGAAGAACAATTAGTTGTTGATTAACTTCTTAATC
Organism: Balaenoptera borealis; assembly: GCF_965194805.1. NCBI lineage: Eukaryota > Metazoa > Chordata > Mammalia > Artiodactyla > Balaenopteridae > Balaenoptera > Balaenoptera borealis. Next base: position 108,533,052 of record NC_138862.1, on the reverse strand, counting down.
CAGGTTCCCAGTATTTGCTGTGTATGCAGGCTCATAATTTGTAAATAACTTGGCATGTTTTCTGTGGATTATTTGGCTGCAATTTAGAGAATATTGGTGGACAAGGAAGTGGTCCAAAAAAGGTTCCAGTGTCAGTCTTCGAGCCCCTAGTATAGACATTTAGAATCAGCACTTGAGTAGTAATTGCAGCTTGAAACTTTTATTTGGAGAGTATTATTACTTAAAAGAAAATTGCTTTTCCTTTTTCTAGGCAGCTACTTTTGCTATGATAATCCTGCTGCCCTTCAGACTCAGGTTAAACGGGTAAGTTGACTTTTCACCTTTGTTTCTTTTGTTGGCTCTGGAACAGGTATACTGTTGAGGCATCATCAGCTCTCAGGTTGCCGGGTCGGAAACATTGTCTAATGGATCCATTTTAACATCCATTGTCACCAAATTTGTGTGGGCAAGGAGTATTCTTGAGTTGGAATGAATGGCCACAAAAAATTCATTCATAGCACTTGTGACTTGATATCGTTTCACATCTTAGATAAGTAATTGCTATTTCTACAGTATTGCCAAAAAGTATTTTGGCAGATTTTTGTTTGCATTTCTCTCATTGTGTAATCATTGGAATGACAAATGATTTGGTAGGATAGCATTTTGCTTTCTTAAATATGTTTTTGTTGTTATTTCATTTTTAAAATGCGGCTACTGATTCCAGAGGATTGTCCGTGTCAGTATTTTTAGTCTGACTTTATAAAAATATATTTGATATTTACAGTTTCTTGTGTATTTAGATAGTTTTTTTTTTCCTTTGTAAGTTTTTTCACCTTTGGATAGGAAGAAATACATAGATTGGCCCTTTACATTCTAGAATGAAAGGGAAGGAAGATAGGAATTAGTGGAGAGGAGGGAAGGGATAAGCTAAGATCGCCCTTTTTCATGTGGGTGTAGAACCCCACAGCAGGTTGTACATGGGGAATAAAATGTAGAAGATACAGGCAGATGCAGACAGAAGTGGTCCCAGTAGTGGAAGAGCTGATTGATCCTGAACTCCATGAAGCCTCTGAAATGACTGCACACTCAGGAAGTTCCTCGGTGTGACCATTTTTTTGGGGTAGCGGCCATAGCTGTCATGAGAGTCTCAAAGCACTTAGCAACTGCAAATGATTAAGAAACGCCTGCCCTTCCAGAAAGAATGTTTTGATTTGTTAGTTGCTAAACTTAACTGGAAAAAAATAGTTTTGTTTTCTTTCCGTATAGGATATGCAAGTGAATACCACGAAATTCATGCTGCTGTATGCCTGGTATTCTTGGCCCAATGTAGTTTTGTGTTTCTTTGGTGGCTTTTTGGTAGACCGCGTATTTGGAATACGGTAAGCTTGGGAAAAATCTCACTTACGGGTAAATACGATTATTAAGAAAACACAGAACTAGATTAAGTATTTCTAGAAAGAACTGAATAAACTTGTGTATTGACTGTGATAATCTGCATTAGTTTTTGTGTGTGTGTGATTTTTATATCTCCGGAATTTTTTTTTTAATAAATTTATTTATTTTTGGCTGCATTGGGTCTTTGTTGCTGTGCAGGCTTTCTCTAGTTGCGGCGAGCGGGGGCTGCGCTTCGTTGTGGTGTGTGGGCTTCTCATTGCGGTGGCTTCTCTTGTTGCTGAGCACGGGCTCTAGGCACGTGGGCTTCAGTAGTTGTAGCGCACGGGCTTAGTTGCTCTGCGGCATGTGGGATCTTCCCCGACCATGGATCAAACCCACGTTCCCTGCATTGGCAGGCGGATTCTTAACCACTGCGCCACCAGGGAAGCCCCTGGAATTGGTTTTCGAAACTTGGTTGGTATTTCAGTTAAGGTAAATGCTGCTCAGGGAATACGGTAGCTCAGTTATCTAAAGGTAAATTATGTCCTCACTTGGAATCAGCAAAGCAGGGTCTGAATCCTTTTGCTGCCACTTGCTCAACTTCCTAGCTCCTTTGAGCTGTTCCTAGCTTCCTGATCTTCAGTTTCCTCATTGGTAAAATATGGATAGTAATTCCTGCCTTGCAAGGTGGTTATAAGGATTGAGAGAGATGGAAGGACAGTATTTGGCACGTAGTTAGTGTTTACCTCTCCCAGCCCCAGTGAGATTTTCTCTTTTGCCTTTCTTTAGGCATCAAACTTTTTGTGACCACTCCTCTTAGCTGAGGAAGGCATACATTATAAGCTCTGTCAGTTTTCATCCTAATGATTGATTGTGTGTGTGCTGTTAGTGGGGACTTTAGGAGGGATGTAGTCTGGGAATATTTTCGGAAGGCAGAGGGCAAAATGACGAGGGGTTTTCCAACCATGTTTGGTGGAAAAGAATTGAAGAAACTATAAGTGTTTAAATTTGGGGACTAACTTTTAAACATTTTGAAGAGTGTATAAAGGAGGACTTAAATTTACTTTGCTTGGTCTAAAGGGGTAGAATAAGTTTGAAATTCAGGGAGCCAGATTCCACTTAGTATGATGGAAACTTTGCTTGATCAGGGTGACAGGTGGGGCTGTGAGTTGCCTTGGGACCACAGTGAGTTTTCCAGTGCTAGAGAACATTCAGGAGACTCTGGTATGACCATTTCACAAGGATCTTTGGAGGGATTTGAGTTTCAGAAGAATGATTTACTCATAGGATCTTTAAGAACTCTCCTAATACTGGTATTTTATTACTCTGGGGAAACATTAATGAGCTATTCAGAGTGTGGGATACTAGAGTAGGCAGATTTATAAGTGTATTTGCATGATTGCTATTTTTCCTTTTAAATGTAGTTTTCAGTTATCAAGAATTATAACCACTTAAAATTACTTAATCTAGAATTCCTTGGAGTCAGTCCTAAAATCAATAAAAATTTTATAAAGAATGTCCATTTTTAAATGGGAACCCTGGGAACTTCTTGAAGATTATTTAATAAGTTGTGTTTAAGATATGATAATGGCTTAAACAAGCATATGCCATCACTAAAGCCTCTGGAATCCCCTTGGAGGTCAGGACTTCTGTAGGTCACCATGCAGCCTAGGAAGGCTGCTGACTTCAGAGGCCGACCCCTTTCTCTGGAGGGAATGCAGAGGGATCAGAGAAACCCAAGAAGGACTCGGTGATATACTCTTCCTTCATTGTCTCTCTTTCTCTAACAGGTGGGGCACCATTATTTTTAGTTGCTTTGTTTGCGTTGGACAGGTAAGAAAAGACAAAACGTTCATTGATTCATTGTGACAGTGACTCTTGAATTCTTGTCTCATTCCACCAGCAAAGATGTGTTTAGTGAATGCCTGACTTAATTAAGCAGGGCTCACAAATTCCCGTGTAATGTAATGCATAGTCCATTTTAAGCCTTGAGACAGATGAACCTTGATACTTAAATTTCACAGATTTACTAAGAAAGAATATTAAAATCATTGTAGAGGTTGTGTTTCATCATAAGTCACTTATTTCTCTTAGATTCCTTGAATTTACTTTTTCTTTGATCTTACGTTATATTCTACATTACAGGTTGTTTTTGCTCTGGGTGGAATATTTCGTGCTTTTTGGCTGATGGAATTTGGAAGGTTTGTGTTTGGGTAAGTTATGCATGATTTCACTTATCCCAACATATTACTGTTTTAGTGTTCATCTGTCAATTTATTAAAGATTTACAAAAAAATATATTATTGTATCTTCTGGAGAATTACTTCAAATCCTTGAAATCTAGCTATATTTGTAAGATTGTTCAATGGTTGTCTTAATTTTCCTTTAAAGTAAGCAACAATTTTGAGGGGTCATAGTTAACTCTGTGTAGGGTTTGAATATTAAATAGTTCTCCAGAAATGATAATTTTCTTAAGTGTTTTGCTTTTCTGTTGTATTGAAGACTGTGATTTAAACCTCATGTAGAAAAACATAGACAATCATTTTCTAGGTTGGTGATTAATGGACATTTTGCTGCTTCTTAGCGGGTATGTGTAGGTCCTTTTGAACCATGTTGAAGAGGCTTGAAGGAGTAAATTACCAGAAGACTAACTGCTCTTAATGAATTTCAGTGTCTATTCAGTAAGCCCATTCTGAGTTCAGCCTTGGGCTTCCTGCCCAGAGGGATGCAGATGACATAACTTATGCTTTTTACAGGTACCAGGGACATGTAGACATAGGTGACACACCCACAAAAGTGCTCTAAGTGAGAGAGAAGGAAAAAAAATGTATATAAACATATGAAAGGGATTCAGAGATGGAAATGTGGTCAGAAATGGCCTCGTGGATGAAGTGGGCCTTGACATCAGTATAGGATTTGGATTAGTAGAAGAGGGGAAATACTTTTGGACGAGGACAGTGATGAGGAGGGCTCAGTGTTAGGTTGCAGGGGAGAGGAAGCGCCTACGTAAAGGTCAATGTGTAGAACTTACAGAAGGAAAATTAAAATCCGGGAAGTAGGAGAATGTCGAATATGGAAGATACTGGCCTGAAAAGTGTGAATTTTTGTGTTTTCACAAGTACGGACCGCTCTCCCCACATGAACATTTTATATAGCATAGATGGTGATGTGGTAGCTCAAACTCCTTTTATTGCTGATCGTGGTTGTCATTGCAGTATATTAAATTACCCACACTTAGCAGTATAAAACAACCCTTACATTGTGGGCTTTGTGGGTCAGGAATTTGGACAGGGTACAGTGTGCACAGTGTGTCTGTGCACCTGATGTCTGGAGCCTGAGCTGGGATGACTTGAAGGCTGGCACTGCTGGCTGGAGCACCTAAACAGGGCCTCTCTTGGCTTTCTCATAGTGTGGCGAACTCAGGGTAGTTGGACTTCTTACAAGGTGGCTCAGGGTTCTAAGTGTGAATGCTTGAATGGAAAGGCACATCTCACCTTTTATAACCCAGCCTTGGGATCACACAACCCTGCCTCCACCACATTCTACTGGTTGAAGCAGTCACAAGCCCACTTAGATTCATGGGAGGGGACATAGACCCAACCTCTTGACGGGAGGGGTGTCAAAATTTTACACCTGCTGCTTTGCCAACTGGGGTATTTCTTTAAAAGCTGTGACTTTTCTTTCCTTATTTTAGGATTGGTGGGGAGTCCTTAGCAGTTGCCCAGAATACATATGCTGTGAGTTGGTTTAAAGGCAAAGAATTAAACTTGGTGTTTGGACTCCAGCTTAGCATGGCTAGAATTGTAAGTACGACACAGATAATGAAGCCAAATGGGAAGCAAAAGATTGAATGTTGTAGTTATCTCTTAAAGATTACAGGATGAAATGTGTTTGTGTATAAGTTAGGTATTGATTTTTTATATATTTTTCTAGACCATAGTATACCATTTACCTGACTTTAATTAAGGCATTTCTAACCTTATTTCACTTAGGAAACAGTCTAAAATGGCTAATTGAGCATTCGTTAGTTCAGAGAACCTGAGCATTGGGATGGATCATATAGATTTTGTTGTCTAATTTCTTTACCCATTTTCGGCGTTCCTGCAATGAAAGTCTTTACATATGGTCATCCACGTTCTGCTCACACATTTCTAGTGATTAGAAGCTCACTCTGTGATGGGACCGCTCGTCTACTACAATTAACTCTGTGAAGCTCAGTCTCCCATAGAGATGAGATCTGCCTGTACAAGTAGCTTTTAGTGATTGTTCCAACTTTTGCCCTCTAGTGAGTGTTCATTTTCTCTGCTGTTCAGCAGCACTTGGCTTATGAAGACAACTCTGAAGGTCTTGGTCAGACATGCTCATTTCCTGTGCTTGTCTAAGCCACATGACATGGGTTTCAGCTCTCTGACTGTGGTGCTCCCGCCTCTCTGGACTTCATCACAGGTGGTCAGTACTCCTTAGCAGCATTTGGAACCTGGAAGTGATCATGGTGTTTCATGATAGGGGATCTGGTAGAGGGTACCCAGGGGAACAACATTATGCTATTATAAATGCAACCTGGAAGGTGTTTTGGCCATCCCAAACCCTGTTAGGTTTTTTCCTTTATGAACTCCTGTGAATAGAGTTTTTTAAAAAGATCCTTGCCATTAAAAATCAAGGTTTTAAAGACTGAATGGCATGAAAATGCTTGGAACATAGTCTTAAGGGAAGAAATCCAATACAAAAAAATCCAGTACAAATGAAATATTTTTAATGTAATATTTCATCTTATGAAATATATAACACATACATATGTCATACATATATAACATTTCTATATTTTTGTGCATGTAGGCTCTTTCTAATTTTCCAGTATTATAAATAGAGCTGTTGTGCAACACTCCAAAACTTGTCTGCATCTCTGATTATTTCCTGAGGCTAGGTTGCTAGGAATGGAATTATCACTGAGTCAGAGGGTTTGTTAGGGTTTCTTAGGGCTGTTGAGACATATTTCCACCTTTTCCTCTCAGAGATGTTTGCATCTCCATCTGTGGGATATGAGAGGATCCTTTTTATTGTAGCTTTGATAGTACTTTAAAAAAGTCATTTTATCAATTTGATAGGAAACACCTAAACATTATTTTAATTTGTAATTCTTTGATAACTAGTGTGGTTTTCCACATTTTCTAAATTTTATCCACAAGGACATTCCTGGTCCTTCCTTATGTATCTTGTGCAAGTCAAGACACGTCTGTGGCAGCTGGTGGATCTCATCATCTAATAACTTCTAAAAGAAGGAAATAGGAGCAGTTGAGCAAGACTCATTCTCAGGGATGCCATTGTGGTTACTAGTGATCTTCACGTTCTTTTCTGTGTGGTCACAAACTAGTTATAATCCATTCACCTGCATCCCAAGGAGCCCTAAGTTTCTAGAAAGGAATCTCAGGGGCTTCTAGGATGTGGGGTGGAGGTTATGGGAATGGTGGGGGGACCTGAGGAGGAGGTGGAGGGAGCCAGATCTCAGGCAGCCACCTCTCCGTCAGCCAGGGTGGCTCGGCTCTGATCTGGTTGGTGTATTTAGGGTCCTTGTGAGATGCACGCAGGAGACCAAAGGACTCCATTACAGAGTTGCTGGGGTAGATAGAGGTTCAGTCTTTTTTGTGCTTCTCTTGGCCCTGCACATACTCAGAATGATCATAGAGGTTCCGGCTTTACCTCGCCGTGATTTTTTTGTTGGCTGAGCTGTGAGTTTGTCTGATTTTAGACCCTTGGACTGTTATCATTCAGGCAGTGGACTTTTCACTTTTCTTATTATTCATGTCTTAGCTGGGGGTTGGAAGTCCAGCACTCTTTTGATTTTCCTCTGTAATTTGTTACTTTTAAAAACTCCTTATTTCAACAAATATTTATTGAGTACTTGCTAAGCCAGGTCATGTTAGGCATTTTAGAATTAAAGGGTTGTTAAGACAATATGTTTTTGAGGGGCTTGTATTTTTGCTGATATTGAGGAAAGTTTCCAGTAGGTCTCCATTTATACCTTATTCAGATGAGCATCTGAATAATACCACTGGCTAACATTTTGTGAGAAATAGCCATGTGCGATTTGCTGCTGTATTTGCTGTGGGAATATGGTTGAGGACATGTTCATTTCTCAGTCTCCTTATCAGTAGCGTTTAGCACAGTTGACACTCCCCTTTCCTTGATTTCTTCTCTTGGGTTCTAGGGCTCTACAGTCTTATAGTTTTCCTCTTGCCCTTCTGTCTGCTCCTTCTACCTCTTTTGCTGGTTCCACCTCAGTCTTCTCAACCTGTAAATGTGGGTTTGGTCATTGGACACCCTCTCATTTCTTTTGACACTCACTTCCTTGGTAATCTTATCTAGTTTTGAAGTTTTAAATAGCGTGTCTTTGCTCCTGAAGTTACATTGTCCAGGCCTTTCTGCTGAATTCCACACCCGTATGTGCAGCTTCCTCCTTGACATTTCCACTTGGATGTCTAGTAGGCGTATCAAACTCAACACAGCCAAAGCCCAGCTCTTAATGTTTCACCTACCGTCCTCCAAACCAGCTCATGCTGAAGTTTTCTCATCTTCAGTTATGAGCAACTCTGTTCTTCCAGGTGCTCAGGCAAAAACTTTGATGTCACCCTGGGCCACTCCTTACCCCCATCCCTAACCCCACACTCTCCACGTATTTTCCATTGGCAAATCCTGTTAGCTCTACCATCAGAATATGTCTGTATTCCGACCACTTCCCACTGTGCCCACTGCCAGTGTCCCCAGTCCAAGACCTATCGTTTCTGTTCTGCATTATTGCAGCCGCCCCCAGCTGATGTCCTTGCTTCTGCACCGTCCTCACTTATAGTCTGCTTTGGATATAGCAGCCAGAGTGAGTCTCTTAAAACGTAAGGGATTGTGCCCCTTCTCTGCTCAGAACCCCAATGGCTTCCCATCTCACGCAGAGTAAAAGCCAGAAGTTCTTATTACCAATAGCTCGCCTTCCCACCAGTTCCTCTCTGGGGACCTCGTCTCATCCTCTCCCTTCTTCATTGACACTGTTCTAGTCTCTACACTCCTTGCCTTGAGCACGCCGGACAGCCTCCCTCTCGGGGCCTGTGCACTGGCTCTTCCTTCTGCCTGGAGTGCTGTGCTGTTCTTCCGGTAGCCTCCCAGCTTCCTTCAAGTTATTAACCCAGAGTCACATTCTCAGCAAGGTCTCTACCCCTTTTTAGTCTCCTTCTAGGCTTTATTTTTTTTTCCTTATTTTTTAGAAGCACTCATTGCTGTTTCATATACTGTATATTTTACCTCTTCTACCCCACTAAAATGGGGTTGCTCTCTATGAGAGCTGGAAATTTTTCTGTTTTGTTCTTTATTTTATTCCCAGTAACTAGAACAGTGACAGGCATGTAATCAGGGTTCAATAACTGCTAAATGAAAGAATAAATGAATGAGGGTAGTACTATTACTGTCTTCTAAAGGACGATCAGAGGATGAATTTTTTTTGTCAGATGTCAGGATCAGGAAAAGCTGTGCTTTTTCTGAGCCAAAGTTTATTTTTGTCTTGGGTACCCTGTGAATTTTATCATTTGTGTTTCATTTTTGTTTAGGCTACTAGGAAGATCTAGATGTACTGTGCTGTTTTGAATGCTAGCATTTTCTATAAATTGGCATTTTTGTGTGGTAATCTTATCTGTGACTTTATCCTAGGTTGTTAGCTCTTTCCTTGTAGTGTTTTTTAAAAAAATTATCTGTTGTTTAATCTGAACCCTATTATACCTATTTCTCTAAGCTGACATCCTTTTTTTCTGAGCAAGACAGATAGAAATGAAAATTATGTTGTTTTTTTTTCCTTCTCTTTCAGGGAAGTACAGTAAACATGAACCTCATGGGATGGCTGTATTCTAAGGTTGAAGCTTCATTGGGTTCTCCTGGTCACACAACCCTTGGGGTCGCACTTATGATCGGTTAGTGAATCCTGAAGTCCCACCTTTTATCTGTCCTGAAAGCTTGTCATAGGAAATGGTATGACAGAGAGGAAAGAACACGGGAATTGCGCTTAGACCACTTGGTTATAGTTTTGCCCGTACAGTTCACTAGTTCTTGGACCTAATTAGACACAGTGAACATAGTGGCAATCATTCACCCCATTTGTGTTTTTATTTCCACTTTCTTAAAATAAGGATCTTATACCGCCATGTGTGCTTCAGGGTTTTTTTTTTTTTTTCTTTTTAAAATAAGGATAGATTTTTAAAAATATTTATTTATTTATTTATTTTATTTTTGGCTGCATCGGGTCTTAGTTGTGGTGCGCTCCAGAGCGTGCAAGCTCAGTAGTTGCGGCACATGGGCTCTCTAGTCACGGCACGTGGGTTCCAGAGCGCGTGGGCTCTGTAGTTGTGGCGCGTGGGCTCCAAAGTGTGTGGGCTCTTTAGTTGTGGCACACGGGCTCAGTAGTTGCTGGGCACGGGCTTAGTTGCCCCACCAGGGGTTGAACTTGCGTCCCTTGCATTGGAAAGTGGATTCTTAACCACCGGACCACCAGGGAAGTCCCTGTGCTTCGGTATTGTTGTGATGAGCAAATGAGAGTGTATGTGAGAACTCTGAAAACAGTCAGGGAGTTTGTACCTCTAAGGTGTTCATTAATAGTCTGTAGCAGAAGGGAGAATTGTTTCCTTTTGATCAAATTCATTTCATGTGTTTATGGAGCTTAGATTTTATAGAAGTCAGAGGTGATAGGATGTGATGGGAAATCCACTAAGTTGGGAGCCGGGAGTCTAGGTTCTGGTCCTGGCTCATTTTGGACAGGAAGTTAACCTCTGTGTCTCAGTTTTCTTCTCTGTAAAATTGTGGGTGTTGGACTAAAACTGTATAGGCCCCTTCTGACCCTAAGTTCTGTTGGCTAAGGCTGGGTTCTGCCGGTTGCTGGGTGGGTCACTGAGAAGTGGATGATGCTCTCTAGATTTACCACCTGTGCTTCTTCTCTGAGCAGTGAATTTGTCTAACTGAGCCCCACAGGATGTGGAGAGCTGCTTGCAGAGCCCTAGGGAGACCTGTGGGTGCTGGGTTGAAGGTTCTGTGCCGTCTTTTATTCTTTATATTCCTTGGTACAGGCTGGTAAAGGGAGGACAGTGAGAGGTAATCCTAGATGGGCAACTTGTGTCTAGAGACTCCTTCTTTCTCCCCCTCCCTATCAAATCCTATGCCACTTAAAACCTCTTTCTTACTTTCAAATTCTCTTAAGTATTCCTTCTAGTTCTCTCCACAGTGGAGAATTTGAGAATTTTAGAGCCAGAAAAGATCTGGGCCATCAGATCAAAGCCTCTGATTTTACACTTGGGAAAATTGAAGCCCAGAGAGGTTAAATTCCTTGCCCAAGATCAATCAGCTTGTTACTGCCAGAAGTAGAACCCACGTCTACCGACTCTTTGCAGTTTTTCATATTATGTCATATTATGTCAGCCAATTAAAGATTTCATTTACTTTACTAAGCTTCTTTTTATTAAAAATTTTGAGAAGTGTACACTTTATTCACTGTTTATCCTGATTCGCTTTAATGATACGAGGTCAGCATTAGTGAGTAATGCCGAATACCTGAAGGAGAGTGAGCGGGCTGTGCTGTGGGAGGATTGGGGCCCTTGGGGCTGCCACAGGGTAGGAGCAAGAGTTAGACTTGGGAAGGAATCAGAAGGAACATGAGGTGATCACAGAATCAGACTTTGCTTTTACAGTTTGTTCCCCCTGGCATCCATCAATAATTGGTGCTTAGACTGAATTAAGAAATTAGGACTAATTTGCTAGCTGGTCATCAGCTTTCTTCAATCTATATTCTGATTATAAGACTAGACTAGTTTGTTCTAGTCTTTCGCCTCTAATCTCCAACCTTCTACCGGGAAATAATATACAATAGTAATAGCGACTGCTGTTCGTTGAGTGCTTCCCAATGCACTTCCTTTCCTTCTGTCCTGATTTAGTAATTGTAGGCTTTTCATATATGTGTCTAGATGCCATCCCTTTAAGTTGCTAAGTATTTTGCTGTTAATGTAATGTGCTGCCTTTTAGGAACCTTCATTTTGGTTCTCTTTTAAAAATCTCTTTTTTTTTATTATAGGGGGTATAACATGTATTCTTTCACTAGTCTGTGCCTTGGCCCTTGCTTACTTGGATCAGAGAGCAGAACGAATCCTTCATAAAGAACAAGGGAAAACAGGTTAGTCTAAATGCAAGAAAAAGTTAGGCTTTTAGGAATTATGGCCTTTTTGAGATAATTTACAATGAGGTAAATTCCTAATGTAGTGTTGTAAACCCAGTGAGGCTTAATACATGTTTATTAAATCTCTTTTTTTCCACTTTAAAAAAATTTTTAATTTTATATGGGCGTATAGTTTATTTAAATCTTTTATTTCCAAATCTATTTCCACTTGTCTAAATTTTTGGATACTTTTTTTTTTCCCCTTAAGCGGTTTTGGCAGAATTTACATTCTTGATTGTACTTTGTATATTTGCAAAGTGATGAGTGTTTCTGGAAGAGAGAAAGAAGGTAGATACTAATTTTAGATTTTGCATTTTCTGTTGTCTTTTTAGGTTATCCGAGAAACTATATTCTAGTGATTTACTGAGAAAAGTATTTTTTAACTGAATTGCCAAGGTTAATCACATGATAAAAGAAAAATAATCTTGACTTAGAAATGCAGAATTACACTGACAGCATCTTCCCTTTATTCTGTAAGGTGAAGTTATCAAGTTAACTGATGTGAAGGACTTCTCCTTCCCCCTGTGGCTCATATTTATCATCTGTGTCGGCTATTATGTTGCTGTGTTCCCTTTCATTGGACTTGGAAAGTGAGTATTCTCTAGCATTCCGTTTTTGTTGGCTAAATTATAATGAGAATTCAATCACATAAATGTAATTTTTTTAAGATATAAATTTTGCTTCTCTGTTATGGTTTATATTTTCACAGGAATTGTTTTACATCCTGGGACATAACTGATTTTCTTAGCTTAAGGTTTAGTGTTGGTTTAATACTTGTTTTAGGTTTTTGAAGAAATACCTAAAACAGTTTTTGATACATAATATTGATTTACTTTAATGCTTGATTTTGGATTTGTATTCTTTTTTATTTCCTCTTTATTTCTTTGTTAGGAAGCCTCTTACTGAGAAAGGAGACAGTGCATTAGCTCATAGTGACAGGGCATATCTCCATTTGTTAGGACTGCATTTCTGCCAGACTCAAATTCAGGGTTTAAATCAAATTCTTCTTTGCTTTATCTTCTACCTTCTCTCCGTTTTCATGGGCAGCTACTTAAACAGAGCAGTGTGTGAGTGTGAGTGTATTTGTTGAGATGCATCTTTGTAATTATAACCTTTAAATTCAGGCTGTCATTTTACAGTTTGAGACAAGAACCTTATGCATTATTTAGCAAAGAACCCGTCCAGTATTGCTTTTAAGGAAAAGAAGCCATCTTAATTCCTTGTAGTAATACATTTGGGTTTCTGAAAATTTGTGTGTATTGTTTGCTGTACACGTAAAAGAGGAAGAAATAGGTATTGATATATTTTATTTAGTTGGTGAAGTACTTACGTAAATACTAAACCTTTAGCCAGTTGCTCGAAGATGGATATCAAATAAGGTGGGAAAACAGTATAAAGAAGGGAAAGTTGACTAAACTTATTTTTATTCAGTGTTATTTTGCCTTTATTTTTAAAAAACAGAATAGTTCTTTCTAAAGTGTCTGGTTTTTTTCCTCTCTCTTTTTATTTTAGAGTTTTCTTTACAGAGAAATTTGGATTTTCCTCCCAGGCAGCGAGTGCTATTAACAGGTATTCCATTAATTCTGTAAGTGCTTAGTGTGGGTCTTTAATTATAACCCGATGTTATAAGAAACAGAAAAGACATATGTGAACTAACATCTACAGTGTGAAACAAAGGCTGTCTTGGGTCTTGATTCTGAATGGCCATCTTTGCATTAAGGGAAAACCAAAGAAGTCTTGGACCACTGTTTATATCTTTATATTTCTGTTTACTGCTGACCATTTTAGAAGGATGTTAAATTAAATGAGCTAGGGTTTGCTTTACCTAATCATTTTAGGATTTAGGACTTTCTGTATTTTTAATTTTTTTTTTCCTGTGATATATTTTATTAAATATCTTTTATATTTTCTGGGCAGTATTGTATATGTAATATCAGCTCCCATGTCCCCAGTATTTGGGCTTCTGGTGGATAAAACAGGAAAGAACATCATCTGGGTTCTGTGTGCAGTGGTGACCACTCTTGCTTCCCATGTGATGCTGGCCTTCACTCTGTGGAACCCTTGGATTGCTATGGTAAAGTCGCTGCGAACACCTGGGGGGCTCAGGGCTTCAGGGAGGACTCTGTACAGCACGTATCAGAAGCCAGCGCTCCGCTCTTCTGATAGTAGTGCTTGTGACAGTGGGAAAAACAATGACAATTTCAGTTTCTGCAGAATAGCTATTTTTAAAGTATATAAATATTAATCATTGACGCATAAGATGTTTTTGATTTCATTTGGCCTATACAATAGTACCCTCAATGCTGCTGTAGAATTTGAAATAAAATAGTCTTATAAAAGCCAAATGCTTATTAGTTCCGTTTATTTTTCAGTACTTCATTAAAAGAAGTCATTCCATCATAGGTGGCAAAAACATCTGTCAACCCAGTATCCATGATTTTGCGTTCTTTTGTCTTTGACTCTTAGTAGGTCAAAAAGTAATAATGAATTCATCAAGTGTTTGTAATTGTTCTTCAGAATGTCATTTTTAAGACCACAGGCCAAAGTGCTGGCATTTCTTACCTGTTAATAAAAGAATATCTTGAACATACATATTTGTGCACTTCGTTAGAATTCTCGAGGACAGATTCCTAGAAGTAGAAATGCTAGAGCGGAGGCTTTGCACAGTTAACATTTTGATAGATACTGTGAAACCTCTCCTCTAATAACTTTCTACCCATTTATAGCTTTACCAATAATACATGAATGTGTTTGTTTTTTAGTATCCTTGCCATTGTTAGACGTTGGCATTATTTTAATTGTTGCCAATCTGATAAATGATCTTATTTTAACTTAAATCATAAGGTTTCTTCTTTAATTGAAGAAAAAGTTAGCATTAGGTGATGTTTATCAAGCGGTGGTTGTTGTTGGTCCTCTGCTTGGCTCTCCAGTTGGGTGGTGATGACCCAGAAGTAAGATAATGGACTATTGGCGTGATGTTACCTTGATTGCTTAATTTGTAATTCTTAATGAATACTGGGAAACTAGCTTGCCTGAAACATTGGTACTGACTTTTTGCAAATTAGCTTTATTTTCTTGTTTGGTCTTTGACTGCACCCTGGGCCCAGCCAATTATGTATTCATATAATATAAAATGGTTAAGACAGTATTGTGTGTATCTTGTCCCTAGAGGGATACTGTTAGAGAGGCCCAAGACCGTTTTGTGTTGAATATGAGTTTTTAGCCTAATTATTTTGCAACACAATTTGCATGGATATTCATATATTAGCTATTATGTCACTCTTGCTAATCTGCATCAAAAGAAAATCACCTTTTGGTAAATATAAGACTTCTTTACTCTTTTCCATATTGCTTTCTATAGTGTCTCCTGGGACTCTCCTACTCATTGCTTGCCTGTGCATTGTGGCCAATGGTGGCGTTTGTAGTTCCCGAACATCAGCTGGGAACTGCATATGGCTTGTAAGTGTTTGCACTATGGATCATATAATGTCTCTCTCTGCTGTGTCAATTTAATTATCTTATAAAACTCCAGGTCTCCTGAATCTAGTCGTCTTCAGGCTTTTGGGACAGCTCTGAACCTGGAAATAACCAGAAAATCAGTTAATCTATTTGTATTATTATTGTGGCAAAAAAAATGCTCCGAGCCTCCAGCAAGAGAGCTGGAGATAAGCTACCCCATGAATGAGAGGTCATTGCTGACATGACCATCCCACTGCCCGTTTATCTGAGGGCTTCTCAGTGAGAAGTTGAGTTCCCATCTCTAGCACAAAAGGCCGAACAGGGAACCCACATCTCTGGTTGGTATTCACTTAGCCCTTAGATTCATTCAGTGGGAAGGTGTTGAGTTCAGACTGTACTTGCTAAGGCAAACTCCCTTGCCTTTGAGCCTAAAGTTTAGTAGTGGAAACAGTCATGGGATTAAAGAAACAAATCTAATCAAGTCATTCCTGGTTGAAAACCCTCTTAACACTAATAGTAATGTGGTTTATAGATACTAATATTTATAGTGAATTGGTACTGTGTGTGTGAAGACTTTAGAATTGAAATGTTTGTTTGTTTTTTTTAAAATTTCTTTAATTGTAGCATGCAGTCCATTCAGAATCTTGGGTTGGCAGTCATTTCCATCATTGCTGGCATGATACTGGATACTTGGGGATATCTGTTTTTAGAAGTTTTCTTCATTGCCTGTGTTTCTTGTAAGTGCGCCACCTGGCAACATTTAGTTTCTTTTAATATGCAGCAGAATGTTCTCATTTATACTTTTAGGTTTTTGTTGTTATTGTTCTTTATTCCATTTTTTTAAACCAAATCCCTAAGATGTATCATTCAGGTTTGCCTAATTCTCAGCCTGTGCATCAGTTTCTCAGCTGGTGACTTTTTAGTTTTCTGAAGATTCACAGGAATTTTTCAGGAGATTCCTGTTCTTAAAGGCAGCAATGGAATCTGCTCTATATTCTGTTTTAAATATTTACGTTTTTTTTTAAAATGGTAAATGTCATGTTATGTATTTTTAATTATAATGGAAAAAAGAATGTAGTATGGATACATGTTACAATATCAGTGAACATTAAAAACATCCTTAGTGAAAAAAGCCATACAGAACAGGCCACCCAGATCCCATACTCATCTTGTCTGTTTTATAAATATTTATGGTTGTTAAAAACCACTTTCCTCTTTAGAGTGGAACCATTTGAAGGGTCCTGAGTATGTCCCTGGTGTGAATGTGTGGACATTAGTGTGGCTTAGGTGTGAGTGCTCATTGTTTATTCATTAGTCTATTTTGAATTGTTTTTATACTTAGTCCTGTTATTTAATTTTTACCTGTAATGATTCATTGGTTAAAAATAGGAAGCATTAGGAAACTGCTGAAAACTACAAAAATAAATCAGTATTTTTTCACTGTGTTCGCCTTACACATCAATTGTGTTCATCTGAAAAAAAATGTTCACATAACATATCAGATGTCTTTTATACTTCGATAAATTGTGTTTAAAATGGCAAGCCCGAGTGATGATTTTATCCGACTTCATTTTCATTTACAGGAATAAAAACTGTCTATAATTGAAATGTGGTATTTGCAGATGATTGCTTATGAATAATAGCCTGAATGCATTTTATTATCTCATAATTTTAGAAGTTAGCATATCAAATTTTAAAAATATATTCTTAAATAGTGGGCCATATACGAATTCATAGTACTAGGTTGTGAAAGTGTTTTTGTCTATTTTTGATGCCGCAACGTGTGGTTTAATTTCAGTCAACGGTTCCTTATAAATTTGGTTCTCAAACCAAACACCACTCCATTTAAAAAGGTTTTTGTTGACGTATTAAAGTAAGTTAAGTGTGCCACACTCGTTAAAGTGAAAAGCCAAGTACCTGACTTTCTGAGGCCTTTACTGGCTCTGGGTTTCTGGGAGTTTAATGACCACATTTTAATATTTGGTTAATTTGTAAAATGAACATGGTGTTTTCAGACCTAAAACCCCCAAAGGATTACTTCTGTTTGGCTCTCTGTAAAAACATAAACAGTCTAGCAGCTGGCAGGGTTTTGGGGAAGTGCTGGGAACTACCAGCATTACAAAGGGAGAGGAAAGAGGAATGATCCGTGGGGGGGTTGGCCCCTTCTCCTGGGGGCAGATGGGTCTCAGTTTCTCTTTTTCTGTCCCTGGCATCCCTGGGCTCAGGTTTTAAAAATACATTTCTCATGGAGAAAATGGTGTGTAACTTATTTTTAGTGCTTTTTGGAAAATAATGTGAAGAGTGTTTTCATTTTTAAATGCTAGTTAATAAAGATTTGATTTTCTAAGCTTTACTTTGTAATTATGATTACATAGGAATCATTGGGAAAAAGTACATGTTTTTAAGGACCTTATGTTTTTTTCATTTCCAGTCTCACTTTTATCTGTGGTCTTACTCTACTTGGTGAATCGTGCCCAAGGTAAGTAGAAGTTCAGGTATTTTCTTCTTAAACCACAGTGGATCATCGTTTTTTTTTTTTTTAATTTAATTTAATTTTATTTGTTTTATTTTTGGCTGCGTTGGGTCTTTGCTGCTGCACGCAGGCTTTCTCTAGTTGCGGCGAGCGGGGGCTACTCTTTGTTGCCGTGTGCGGGCTTCTCATTGTGGTGGCTTCTCTTGTTGTGGAGCACGGACTCTAGGCGTGCAGGCTTCAGTAGTTGCAGCACACGGGCTCAGTAGTTGTGGCTCGCGGGCTCTAGAGTGCAGGCTCAGTAGTTGTGGCACACGGGCTTAGTTGCTCCGTGGCATGTGGGATCTTCCCAGACCAGGGCTCAAACCCGTGTCCCCTGCATTGGCAGGCAGATTCTTAATGACTGCGCCACCAGGGAAGCCCACAGTGGATCATCTTGTGGGGCTCCTGGATTGTCTCCATCCAGGAGAGGCTTTATTTCATCTAATGACATTCTGTTCATAGTGATGAAACACATTTTACTTCATAGCATATAATTATGTATTTTGGACCTTCCCATTTATTAAAATCGTTGTCATGTTCTTTCTGGCCAGTTCAATTTAAGTTTTGTAATATAAAATTTTAGATGTTCTTTTTATATTAGCAGAAAGGTCATATTAGTATGACTTCTAAAAAAATAACCTAAGGCCCTTCCTATGTTATTGTCTTATATTTTTTAAAAATGAGAAGTAAACACATTTATAGCTGCAGTTTGCATTTTAAGGTTGAAAGTGTTTAATACAGAATGAGAAATTATAGATTTTTTTTATTTGCTCATATCTACTACATTTATTTTTGCTTTTTTTGTTATTTGTAAGATTTTGATATTACCTTTATTAATTTTTCTAAACTGGCTTGCCCCTAAGCGTTGTCATGTATTTAGAAGAATGAATACATAGGCTGTTTAAATAATTTTAGGTCATTTACTTGAATGCCTCTTAATTTTCACTATTATTGAATATTGATACAGTGTCCCAAAGAACAAAACCTCGAGCAATACATAAGTCCAAATTTTTTAAAAAAATGCTAACATTAAGGAGTGATTATTTGTATCATATAAGGATTCTTAAAAAACATTTTTTCCCCCTTGGGAAGTTTCCAGGAGATAAACTATTTCTTTCTCACCTTCCATAGCCTTTTTTGTTACTTGAAAGCATTTGTATGTGTGCGTGTGCGCATGTGCATGTTTGAATTCTACTTACGATAGTTGTGTTGAAAAGATTCTATGCTTATTTGTATTTTAGGTGGGAACCTAAATTATTCTGCAAGACAAAGGGAAGAAATAAAACTTTCTCATGCAGAGTAAGTATTGAAAGAAAGAAAATTTGTCTTTATTATGGAAATCTTAAAACAGCATTTTATTTCAAGATATTGGGTTTAGACATTTAAGAAATTAGTCTTTTTCTTAAGTTTTGAGAGCCAACGATTATCTCTGGAACTACTGTAACATAATTTTTCTTTGTGTTAGAAAAATTTTAAAGGGTGGATATCAAAGGTTAAAATGAAGGTGATAAAGAACAAATTGGGCTTTAACTTGCCTTCTGAGAGGAGAGAGAGAGAGACCTGCAGTATTTGTAATTTATTGGAGGAAAGGTCTTTGTCCTGACTTCCTGTGCTGGGCTCACCCTTCCATTCTTTCTCGTATTTTCTTTTTCTTAACTAGTTGAGATAATCTTTTATTTTCTCCTGGTACTAACATGCCATTATGTGTTTTCTGACTCACTTGGAACAGATTAAAGTACATAGTGTGGGGTTTAAGTTAAATTAATTTTTTCCATGAGTGCATGCTAAAGCATAGTAGTGATTCTATTTCTTGTTGTTATTTCTAGTTTTTTAGACATTGTATTTTTTATGATTTAAAAAATTTATTTGTAAATATATGCCACGTGACTGTAAGTTTTATGAATTTTGAGTAGGTTAAAATCCGGTAGAACAAGGCTGTGTTTTCTGGGTCTTGATTCTTGGCCATCTCAAATTCCCTTTTCACATAGTAATTCTTCTATAAACAAATGTTGTTAAAATCATGTTTTAGAAGGATTTTTGAAGTCAGAGATACTCAACATGCCATGTGTTAAGTAAACAAAAGGTAAAAATGCAAATATAATATCCTAATTTTATTCAAGAAAAAGTTTGTAGGCATGTGTATTTCTTAAATCCATTACTTACATATAATAGAAAAAATGCTGAAAGAAAAATCCCCAATATTAACAATTCCATTTGAATGGTAGGGTTAGAAGAGGTTTTTTCTTGGCGTTTCTATATTTTCCAAATTTTCTACGTTGATCCTCTATTACTTTTATGATCAAGAGGAGTGAAAAGATTATCCAGCAAAATGTGTAACTTAATATTTGGCACTGCATGTTTTATAGTGGTTATGGTTTTCATTTTGTAATAATGGGGTTTCATGTTTTTTTTCCTCCCTTTTTTGATAATGTATTGCACTGTGTTTTGCAGGTGAGAAGTTTAAGTGACTGTGTCATGAGAATGGGCTGCACATATCATTGGTTTGAAAACCTCCAATCTTTTTTTTTTTTTCTTTAGAGTTTAGTCGTTAGGAAAAATAATGGTCTGGAGAATTATTATATTTATATTTTGAATATATCTATTTTAAAGTATAAATGTGAGGACTGTTTTAGCCTGTGTCTTTTGTATTGCTGAAGAATTCTGCTTTGGAATAGGCTCATCAATGATGAAGTTTAGAAAATTGCATCTGGTACATGCAGGTGATTTTGAGTAAGGACACTAAATAATGGAAATCTTTGGATCTTGTATTGAGATAATTTTCACAAAGTGTATCTTAGGGATATGGCCTTTATCTTAAAGCAAAAAAAAAAAAGCTTTTAAGGGAGTAGAAAGGATATTTTATATAGAATAAACAGTGGCATTTGTTGTTTAAGCTTTTCCTTCTAAGCTTACCTCTGCTTATAATGAAGAATTTGGGATGAGGTGTGTGGGGTCTCTGTCTCTTCCTTTAGGTTGTAAGCCCCATGAGGGCAGGGACTGTGTCTGTCATGTTGATAATGATTGTGTTGATAGAGCCTAGCGCAAATTAGGCACAAAATAAATATTTTTTGAATGATGGATAAATAAAATGGAGAGTAATTTGGAATAACCTTTTTGGAGGGTAAATTGGCAATATGAATAAAAAGACCTAAAAAGCAGGATGGTGGTGGGCCGCATGTCTTTTGACTTAGCACTTCCATTTCTAATAATTTAAGGAAACCATCAGACAAATATACACATAAATATATTTTAAGAAAGTATCTTCGTTGCAAGGTTGTTCATAACAGCCTAAGATAGGAAACAACCATTTGTTAGGTATGTTGTATGATTTGCTTAAAGTGGAAGATTGAGCAGTCTTTACATGGTTTCATAAGAGAGCATATTGACGTGGAATGGTGGCATTATGTGGAAGATTCAGAGTGCTGTTGTTTTTGTAAAAACAGACACAAACATGTCTGAAGGATATGTACCTAAATGTCTCTGGGTGCTGACTTTTTTTTGGTTATTTGTATTTTCTAATTTTTCAACAGTAAATACTTACTGTATAATAAGAGTTTAAAAAAACCCACAAAGAACCAAATACAACAGAAATTTAAGTGCTACTGTTTGAAGAAAGTGGTAGTTAGGGTTCAGAAGGGATGGAGGTAACAGGTAGCGTTTTCCAAAGAAGTTTCGGAATGTAGGTGGGAGTTAAACAGGCCCTGAGTGAGAAACAATTTGCATTGACAGGAAGGAAATTGAATGTGAAGGGAACCACAGGTGAAAAAAACGATAGAAAATAGGGGGTAAAGGCACTTATATTTTGGTCCCAGTGTAGCAGAGAGCAGCTTCAAGTTGTCTGCAAGCTGTCCGTGATTTCTGGAATGACTCAGCCTCAGCCTCAGCCCCCTTGACTTCTGCCATTTGCAGGTTCTTGGAGCTCTGAGCAGAGATTTGCTGCCTTGAGGGCAATGGGGAAAACTTTGGTGTTTTGTAAGAAATACTGAAAAGTTTTTGACATCATACAGGCAGGACAGACAGCCAAACTTACTACAGAATCATTAGTACTTATACCCTTGAGGTGTTCTTATATATGGTCATGCACTCAAGTGAATGTGTCCTCTTCTTGGTGGATCTTTATCAGTCCCAGTTCTTGGCAGCTACCCTGCCCAACTTACTCTGCTCCCTGGACTGATTTTTTTCCCGCATAGGTTTGACTGCAAATCAGTTGTGTAATGAAAATCAGTGGACTTATGAGGCATTCCATTTGGGATTTGCATCTACTTCTTAGGAGTTTGTCTTTTTTGTTTTTTTGAAGAGGATTGCTTTCGGTGCTGTCTCTTAAGATTTAGTAGGGTAGTAGCTTTCTGTGCTTCCATTTACTGATTAGCAAAATGGAATATCACTAGAGTTCCTTCTACCACTCATGTTCTTAATTTATGAAACATATAAGTATGGTTAATTGCCATATGTTAGATATGTATTCACTGATGGATGACCTAAAACATTGTCTAGAGAAATAGCTATCCATTCCTTGCATTCAGTTGATGGCTTGGACAGGATGGGCCCTCTTAGGATGGCGTTCAGATTCCTTTGGGCCTTGGCAAGCAAATGAAGCATGCTCGGACATTTCTAGGATAGAGTGGGTTGTTCAGAAACAGCCAAAAGTGTGAGATGGTGAGAGTTTCAAGCTTCTTGCCAGGCTCATTCCAACCCCCTCCCCCCTGCTCCTCCCCGAATATTGAGGCTGGTTCAGTTTCCCAAGGAAAATCTGATTATTTCCAGGGTCTGTGTCTTATCACTTTCAGGTAGTTTTTAGCCATTCAAAGCAGACCCTATCTGCCTGAGTAAATAAAAGTATCAGGACAAAAGGCGAATCCCTCTCCCCCTTCCCCACCCCAGTGGAGCCCAGATTTTGCAGGCTACAGTGGACAAGAGGTGGTCAAACGGTTGATGGAGTGAAGTGGGAGGAAGATGAGAGGGAGAGGAGAGAGGGTGGGTTTGAGCTGGCAGCAACAGGGCTGGGAGAGCTGGGATGAGAGAATCAGCTGCAAGGGGAACAGGGCCTATATGAGCAGCAGGAAGCCTGGCCTGGGACTTGGAGGTGGTGGGGAGGTGGGCCTGGAGACGGGCCATCAATGGAGAAAAGACAGCGTCTTCAGTAAGTGGTGCTGGGAAAACTGGACAGCTACATGGAAAAGAATGAAACTAGAACACTCCCTAACACCATACACAAAAATAAACTCAAAATGGATTAGAGACCTAACTGTAAGGCCAGACACTATAAAACTCTTAGAGGAAAACATAGGAAGAACACTCTATGACATAAATCACAGCAAGATCCTTTTTGACCCACCTTCTAGAGAAAGGGAAATAAAAAAAATAAACAAATGGGACCTAATGAAACTTCAAAGCTTTTGCACAGCAAAGGAAACCATAAACAAGATGAAAAGACAACCCTCAGAATGGGAGAAAATATTTGCAAATGAAGCAACTGACAAAGGATTAATCTCCAAAATATACAAGCAGATCATGCAGCTCAATATCTAGAAAACAACCCACCAAAAATGGGCAGAAGACCTAAATAGACATTTCTCCCAAGAAGATATACAGATTTCCAACAAACACATGAAAGGATGCTTAACATCATTAATCATTAGAGAAATGCAAATCAAAACTACAATGAGGTATCACTTCACACCGGTCAGAATGGCCATCATCAAAAAATCTACAAACAATAAATGCTGGAGGGGTGTGGAGAAAAGGAAACCCTCTTGCATTGTTGATGGGAATGTAAATTGATACAGCCACTGTGGAGAACAGTATGGAGGTTCCTTAAAAAACTAAAAATAGAACTACCATATGACCCAGCAATCCCACTACTGGGCATATACCCTGAGAAAACCATAATACAAAAAGAGTCATGTACCACAATGTTCATTGCAGCACTATTTACAATAGCCAGGACATGGACGCGACCTAAGTGTCCATCAACAGATGAATGGATAAAGAAGATGTGGCACATATATACAATGGAATATTACTCAGCCATAAAAAGAAACAATATTGAATTATTTGTAGTGAGGTGGATGGACCTAGAGTCTGTCACACAGAGTGAAGTAAGTCAGAAAGAGGAAAACAAATACTGTATGCTAACACATATATATGGAATCTAAAAAAAAGTTCTGAAAAACCTAGGGACAGGACAGGAATAAAGACGCAGACGTAGAGAATGGACTTGAGGATACGGGGAGGGGGAAGGGTAAGCTGGGACAAAGTGAGAGAGTGGCATGGACACATATACACTACCAAATGTAAAATAGATAGCTAGTGGGAAGCAGCAGCATAGCACAGGGAGATCAACTCGGTGCTTTGTGACCATCTAGAGGGTTGGGATAGGGAGGGTGGGAGGGAGACATAAGAGGGAGGAGATATGGGGATATATGTATACGTATAGCTGATTCACTTTGTTGTACAGCAGAAACTAACACAACAATGTAAAGCAATTATACTCCAATAAAGATGTTGAAAAAAAAGAAATCAGGTTTGGGAGGAAGGTGATTTCAGTTTTGGCTTTGTGGAACTTTCAGTGCCCAAGGGACTGCTGTATGGACAGAAGCATGGGTTTGAAATGCAAGAGGATTTCCCTGGAGAGAGGTTTGGGAGTCATCAGTGGGTCCATCAGGGAGTCAGTGAGATCGCCCAGGAGGAGCGTGAGGATAGAGTAGAGAGTGCCAAGGACAGAGCTCTGGGCCCACCCAACCACACTTAACGGGGCTGGAGTAGGAAGAGGTGTGAAGAGAAGCAGGAGAGAGTGCATTCTATGGAAGCAAGAGTTTAAGAAGGGAGTGGGTGACAGTGACAAATGCCATGGAAGCTCAAGCAGGATAAGGCCTGACCATTCAATTTGTAACTGGAAAGCCATTGGTGTGTTGTCGAGAGCAATTTCAATGGAGTGAGATGGTGGGGTGGGCAGCAGCCGGCTCATAATGATTTGGCATATGAATTCAAGGTAGAAATTGCAGTAAAAACTGTAGCCTATTCTCACAAGAAACTAGGCTATAAAAGAAGAGAGAACAAAAAGAGTGTTCAGCGGCTGTGTCTTTGATTGTTGGGTTAATGCTTTCTAAAGGTCTTGTGGCTAATGTGTTTTTCTACTTGCAGAATGGAACATTCTCAGACTCTGATTCTTTAATTTTCTAAGTGGCACTTTTTGCTTTTTGTTTATGATTTAACCGCTATAAAAATGCCCAGCTACAGCTTGCTGCAGGAACATAAGTTCTGCTTCTTATCATGGAATTGTTCTTGAGGCGGTTACCTTTGAAGTTGTTTGGTACATTAAAAACAAACAAACAAAAAACCTCAACAAAACAAAAAGTTGAGAAATTGCAAGAGATTTGGCTTGTTTACAAGAAAGTAAAAGACAATGGGAATACATAACTTTATAAGCTTAGGTTATGTTTAATTGCAAACGACTTTGTGAAAAATTTCCCATCTTTACTGTCCTTGAAATATGGGCTAAAAAGTGAGAATGCTTACAGGTGTTGTGTGTTCTGGAATTGCTTTGAATTGCAATTGGTGAGTGTGAGAAAGAATAAATCCCAAATGATTTGTGATTTAGTTTTATAGGCACACATTCATAAACTGGGTTCAGGCAGTAATTCCAGAAAAGCATACGCAGGAGTACAGGAGTACTCCACAAAAATTTAGCGAGTACCCATATATTCAAGCCTCTGTTAGATCCTGTAGGAGGGGAAATAAGGGGACTTAAATAATGCTGCTCATACTTGGTAGAAGGGAGATGTGCCTTAATAGATGTGGACGAAGGGTCAGAGAAGGGAAAGAGCCTTCTGATGGGTGATCAGGGTAGGCTTCTTGGAAGAGGTGGCATTTGAGCTGTTTGCTGAGAGAAAGCTGTTCATTCTCTTCGACTAGTCTGTTTCATGTGATACCCTTGACTACTCTCTTTCTTAAAACTGTGCCCTCGTTTGATTTTCCAACGCTCTGTTATCCAGCACCACCTCCTGTCCCTGTGTTGCCTGGAAGGATTTTTTTTTATGGTTCTTGTATCTCCTAGGTCCTCTGTTCTTTCTCTTCCTTTCTTCCTCAGAGATGTAATTTCCATCTGCAGCTTTGAATAGTTGCCTGGACAGATAACTCTAAACCCAGAACTTGAGCCTAAGCTGTCTCTGAACCTCCATCCTACATTTCCAACTTGAGGCCTCACTAGCAGCTCACGTTTAACTTGCCTGAACTCTCCCTCATGATACATAGGCTCGTCACCTCCCTCCTTCCCTTCCTTCCTTTTTCTTTCCCCAGTAACTGTTGAGTGCCCACCATGTGCTAGGTGCTAGTTGATCATTCTTTTGATTCCTCAGGCTTGGAGTCTCAGAGCCATTTTTGTTCTGTCTCCCTTACCACCCATGTCTCAATAATTTATTTCATTTCTCTTCATTCTTTGTTTCTATGACCAAATTTTATTTTATTTTATTTTTAATTTTTATTGGAGTATAGTTGCTTTACACTGTTGTGTTAGTTTCTACTGTACAGCAAAGTGAATCAGCTATACGTATACATATATCCCCTCTTTTTTGGATTTCCTTCCCATTTAGGTCATCTTCATTCTTTCCAATATGTTTTAAAATCTTTTTAGTTCTACTCATGCCCGTTATCTGTACACTTGCATCACTGCAGTGGTCCTGTGAATGGTGATCACCTTCCTCTTCCTCCTCTTCATCGTCAGCATCACCATTGCTTACTGAGTGTCCACCATGTTCAGAATGTTGCTAGGATGCCATAGTCTATAGACTGATAAATGGAGTAGAAGGGGAGATAAAACAGACCTGAATGATAAAGGAGCCCATTATCAACTCCAAGGTGATAGGCCCAGTGGGTGAGTCAGCAGTGCACTGTGAGATCAGAGGAAGTAGACCCCAAGATCTGGGAAAGATGAGTCCCTAGGCATGTGGAGAAGGTTTGGGGGAGGGTGTTGAGTGGTAAATGGTGGCCCCATGGTGAACATGTGAGAGGTGGAAATCCACATGGTATGGTGGGAGACCTGTGAGTTGAAAGTTTAGCTGGAACTGGACTGTGATGGATCTGGTAGACCAGCATGAGAAATCTAGGCTTTATCCCATTAGAAGTAAGGATATAGGGAGAGGGAATGGACAGAAATAGGGAGAGTATGATCTATGAAAAATGTCCTTTAAAAGAAAATCTGGAGGTGGTGTGTAGGCTGGCTTTGAAGGGAAGGAAGGCCAATTAGGAGATCTCACAGAAGCCTGCTGTGACATTTTGTTTCTCTTCTCTAAACACAATGGCTGCCAGATTAAGTTCCTAAGTCACAGCTTTGATCCTGTCACCCTCCTGCCCAAATGCCCTTGGTGGGTCCCCGTGCCTCGAGGAGCGGTTCTTTTGCTGGCTTTGGGACGGCGCTTCGTAATCACACTTCAGCCCGCCTTCCAGCATTGTCTCCACCTCCTACCCGTCAGGAACCAACCACTGGTCCCCACACAAATTTTCCATTCTCTCCAATGCTTGGGAAATTCTAATAATGGCAGTTTCACCCAGCCTTCAGCATACTCATGACGCCGTTCATGGTCCCCACACCCTCTGCCCGCTGCCGAAACTTCCCTCATACTGATGGTGTGGTTTGTTTCTGATTAATCAACAACTGACATGATTTTTTTCTGTAGCTGCTGAAGTTGTTAATTAGTGCTCATACTGTTGTTTGTATGTTTTGGTTTTGTTTCTCCAACAGTCTGTAACCTCCTCACGGGCTGGCACTGTGCTTGACACTTGTAGGTGGATACAGCCATCATATTTGCATCCAGTACTGCCCCAGTCGTGGTATCTCGAACATGATATTTGCTGACCTTCTATTTTGTTTTAACCTGTCCAAGCAGCCAGGCAGATTATGCAAGATGCTCGGGGCCCAGGGTGACAACACATTTGAGGATGCTGGCTTTCACCAGGGTGGTGGGCATTGAATGGGGAGATTCAGGAAGAACCTTTGTTTCTTAAAGTCTCCTTGTCCCCTTGTGTAGATAGGTTTTTGATAACCACAGGGGAGTCAGGAGTATCCCCTTGACTTTTGTTGGGCAGTGAGTTCCCAGCTCCCCTTTCAATAAGGCCCTTTCTCCAAAGGGAATAGTCTGCTTTGATTCTTGTCTCTTGAGATAGCTATCCCTGAAAACCAGGATACGATGACAACTAAGTTAAACTTTTTTGATACCAACTAGCAAGAAATAAGTTAAAAGTGGATGCTTATACTTTGCTGTTAAGTAGGTCAAAATATTCTGCAGAAGCAAAATGAGCATTATATGGATCAGAGAAATAATTGCCAGCACATAGGTTAACAAGGACTAAAGGCTGGAAAACTTTGGCCAAGGGTATAAAGCGTTTGCTTTTTACATAAAGGCGATGCATCCTGAAGAGTCTAGATTAATTTTCTTTCCATTTCTAGGGTCGGCAGGCTGGTGGGCATTAGAGGTAATGGCTAAGTGGCACGTGGAATGGCTTTCAGCTTTTACTGGGGAGCCTATGTACCAGGTCTCCAGGAATGTTAAACCTTGCTCACTTGTAAGGGGTGATAGGACTGTAGGTCAGCTGAATCTTCCCTGTGTGTTGATGAGAAGAAAGGGACAAAAATTAATAATATAAGACAACTGAGACAACTGAGAGAATATTCAAAAGAGCAAACAGTTTTAAGCTCTCTCAGCTACTATAGTAGCACTTACTTATGTAGAAACAGCTGACCTGCTAATTAGAAAACATCCTTGCCTATTCATTAAACTAATTATCCTAAGGAATTCTGCTAGGCAACACTTAGTTTACTTCTAATTATTGTGTGCCCTTGAAAGCAATAAACTGCACTTTTAGAATAAAATTTTATAATTTAGATATGTACGTGGTTTACTAAGACAGTTCCTGTAAATAGAGTGGGGTGGTAATGAGGGGTTTCACTTTGGTTTTTACGAAAAAGGCTTATGTACCTCTTCATAGGGAGATTATAATGAATTATTAAATAACGTATGTTTAGATCTGAGAACTCCTTGGAGATCATTATTGTTTAAATATGAGAGTTTTTTTTAAGGGTTTTTTTGGGGATTACCTTGGATTTTTCTTTTTTAAGAGGATGAACATTACATTATGACTTAAGACAGTGGTAAAACTTTTCTGTCACAAACTGAGACATTATGTTCAAATAAGAATAAGGTGGACCATTATTCACACAGCCACTTTACCCTGCAGAGCTTTTTCTGACCTTAGCCAGAACACTGGTTAAGAAGTGTAGGAAGAGAGCGCTCACTGCATACCCAGTGGTCTGCTGGTAACAGCAGTTATGTAAACAAGTGAGCTGGTGCTGTCAAGGAAAACTCAGCCAGCTCTTTTTTTTAAATTCTATTTTTTTACATCTTCATTGGAGTATAATTGCTTTACAATGGTGTGTTAGTTTCTGCTGTACAACAAAGTGAATCAGCTATACGTATACATATATCCCCATATCTCCTCCCTCTTACGTCTCCCTCCCACCCTCCCTATCCCAACCCTCTAGGTGGTCACAAAGCACCGAGTTGATCTCCCTGTGCTATGCAGCTGCTTCCCACTAGCCATCTATTTTACATTTGGGAGTGTATATATGTCCATGCCACTCTCTCACTTCATCCCAGCTTGCCTTTCCCCCTCCCCATGTCCTCAAGTCCATTCTCTACGTCTGCGTCTTTATTCCTGTCCTGCCCCTAGGTTCTTCAGAACCATTTTGTTTTGTTTTGTTTAGATTCCATATATATGTGTTAGCATACGGTATTTGTTTTCCTCTTTCTGACTTACTTCACTCTGTGTGACAGACTCTAGGTCCATCCACCTCACTACAGATAACTCAATATCATTTCTTTCTATGGCTGAGTAATATTCCATTGTATACGTGTGCCACGTCTTCTTTATCCATTCATCTGTCGATGGACACTTAGGTTGTTTCCATGTCCTGGCTATTGTAAATAAAGCTGCAGTGAACATTGTGGTACATGACTCTTTTTGAATTATGGTTTTCTCGGGGTATATGCCCAGTAGTGGGATTGCTGGATCATATGGTAGTTCTATTTTTAGTTTTTTAAGGAACCTCCATACTGTTCTCCATAGTGCCAGCCAGCTCGTGATCAGTGTTTGGATTGGGCCATCTGCTTCAATCTTAGGGGTATGTGCTTCAGAGCCAGTGCTTGGGTTCAAAGCTTCCATCCAACACTATGATCTGAGCATTCTCCAGCTAGGTGACCTTGGATAAGCTACTTAAAGCTTTGTGCTTCAGTTTCCTGATCTGTAAATGGGGCTAACAGTAGCTCCTGTATCCAAGGGCTGTTGTGAGGATTAAATGAGTTACTTCTCATAAAGTGCTCTTACATATCGAGGGCTCCATCCATGCATCCATCCACCCACTCATTCAGCCCCTACCTGTTGTGCACTCACCATGTGCTGGGCCCTGCTGTGGAGGCTGGTGTTAGGGGTACAGCACTCAGACAGAAGAGGTCCCTGTCCTATTGGAGCCTACAGTTTAGGGGGAAGAGACCATAAAAAAACAAACAAATGAACAAGTCTAGGTACTAATAAGTGTTACAAAGACAATAAATAGGGAAATAGAGAGTGACTGGGTTAAGGGGAGAGAGGTCGACATTGGCTAGGGTGGCAGGAGTGGATTTGGAGGAGGTGATGTTTGAGCTGAGATCTGAATGACCAGAGATAAATGTCAGCTCTCATTAAATTAAGAAAGTTTTCCTTTGTGTTGGTGACTCTTTCAAACATTCTTATTTAAAAATCTCTTATCAATATAAAATCCTTTCTAGCAGGACACCACTAGGAGATCTTGAGCCCCTCTCCCACTAGCACATGCCTGTGTTCAAACAGGTCATTGTCAACATCTTGGAGCTTTTCCCCTGAACCTCTTCTTGACAGCACCCAGCTGTGCCCACCCCTGGGTCTCTCTCCCTTGGCTCCAGCTGGGTGCTCACCCACCTTGTCATGCCTCAGTTCCTGGAAGAGCCTGACTCTGTTGTGCCCACCTGACAGAAAGTACAGGACTGGGTTGCGGCAGCTGCTCAGGCTCACCAGAGGCCTCCATATCTTGTAGGCCAGGCTGGCCACCATCGAGAGCTGGCAGTTCGGTGAAGGTAGGAAGCGGAGCGTGAGGTAGAGGGAGCGTGTTATGTGGAAGGGCACAAAACAGAGGGTGAAGAGGCCGCACACCAGCAGGGTGGTCCGGAGGGACTTGGCTTGGGCCACGCTGCCCACCATCATGAGAGTCTCCCCTGTCTTGGTCAGGCTCCTGACCATCAGCGAGTAGCACGCCAAGATGACCAAGGAGGGAAAGACAAAGCAGGACAACATCAGGACCACGCCGTAGGCGGAAAACTCATCAAAATGCTCTGGGCTGGTCATGTCGTGGCAGACCATCTGGCCGTTGATGTAGTCCATTTGGGAGAAGACCAGCGTGGGCAGCAGCTGGGGGACCACCAGGGCCCACGTGGCGGCAGTGCCCAGCAGGGCATGCCGGCGGGTCCGGTAGGGCAGCGAACGCAGCGGGTGGCACACGCGCAGGAAGCGGTGCACGGAGATGCAGGTCAGCAGCAGGATGCTGCTGTAGAGGTTGGTGTAGAACAGGAAGCACACCAGCTTGCAGAGCAGCTCCCCGAAGGGCCATCTGTCACCCAGGGAGTAGGTGATGATGAGGAAGGGCAATGTCAGCACATAAAGCAGGTCGGCTACCATCAGGTTCACCAGATTGATGGTGGCACAGCTCCAGCGCTTGGTTTGGTGCCAGGAGAGCCACAGAACAGTGCCATTCAGGGGGAGGCCTAGCATGAAGATGATACTGTAGGTCAGGGGAAGGTAGATTTGTTTGTAGTCCTCCGAGAAATAGCAGAATCTTTCTTCCTTTGAGATGTTGGTATCCAGCTTCTCTATCTCCTGGGAGGCTCCCTCTGGGAGCACAGCTGTTCCTGCTTCTCCTTCCCCTGGGGAGAAGCAAAATGGATGGCAGAGCATCATGACCTCAGCTGGGTGTTAGTGTCTGCCTTGATTTGGCATGCAACTCCCAAAGTCTGGTCAGAGTCCTTGTCTGAGAGAGACCAGCTCCAGAAAAAAAAGAGTTAACCCCAAGGGCAAAGCAGTCTTCAAAAGCAGGGCTTCTAGACTTACCAGGTCCACAGGGCTGCCCTTACCCTGACTTGTATGCTCTTGGCTCCAGGCTGGGTTGGTAGGAAGCTCAGATATAAATGGTGGCAGGAAGTTGCTGCTGTCATTTGAACAGGACACACCACCTCCAGCGCTGTGACTTGTTCTCACCCCACATGCCATGGTGGAGTAGAAAGTGATCCTTGGGGGTTAGGGAGGATTAGGGAAAGCACACGTTTTGCCTGCAGGCTCTGTGGGAGGATTTTGATTTGTATCTCTTTCAGGATTTATTAACTGCATATTTGAATTCTGAGGCCGATTTGCTTATTAACCATCTCAGCATCCCGGACATCCAAGAAAACAGATCTGAGCCATGAAGCCAGGTGCATCTTCTTTCCTACCCCTGTCCCTGCTGACAAAACAGATCCAACAGGCAGACCAACAGAGCTGAGGCAACTGTGTGTGGAGCCTGCAGTTTCTGGTGCATTGAGAAATCAGTGGGCCAGTCAGCATGGAGCCTACAGGGGTGGAATGAAGTTGATTTCTAGGGGTTAACCTTCAGAAAGATGAGTTAATACGGGGCAAGAGAGAAAAGTTTAAGTTGGGTAATTTTGGGGTACATTGAGTGTTGGCTGTAAACTGTACCATATAGATGTTTACTCACAACAGAAGGAACAGAGACCTCATGCATTCTATCAGTCAACAAACACTTACGGAGCATCTATTGGTCAGGCACTAGGGATAAAAGGTGAATAAAGCACGGTCCTCGCTCTCCAGGCTCTCACAGTCCGGTGGGGAAGACAAGCAGATACATTGCCTTGCAATGTGGGAAATGGTCAACCAAA
The DNA here is from genome assembly GCF_965194805.1 of Balaenoptera borealis. Taxonomy (NCBI): domain Eukaryota; kingdom Metazoa; phylum Chordata; class Mammalia; order Artiodactyla; family Balaenopteridae; genus Balaenoptera; species Balaenoptera borealis. Next base: position 108,500,507 of record NC_138862.1, on the reverse strand, counting down.
TGCTGGGAAAACCAGCAGGGTGCTGAGGGAGTCGAGTGAAGGCTTCTTAGACTAGTGCCATGGGAGCTGCTTGGGGGAACAAAGAGGAGCTTGCTGGGAAAGAAGGGTGAGGGGCATTTGGGGCAGGGTTGGGGGCACAGCACATGCAAGGAGACAGAGCCGAAGGGTCCTGGGATGGCAGGATTACCAGTGTGGAGGGTGAAAACTGAGGAGGCATAAGGAGGACGATGGATGTGCTTAAGCAGGACAGTGACGGGATGAGGCTGTGTGGCAGGAAGACACCCGGCAGCAGCACGGAACCAAGGCTGGAACAGTCAGACTGTAAGGGCGCCAGAGCAGTGCATGCAGGTGGGAGATGCTCGGGACCCCAAGTGAGGCCATACAGGGTTGATGAGGAGAGAGGACTTGACTCCAGAGGCACTGCTGAGGCAGGAGCAACAGGACAGATTGGATGTGGGACGTGAGCCAGAGGAGGTGTTGAGGGTGTCCCTGAGACCGGGCAGGCGGTGAGGCCAGTGCCTGAGCTGAAGCCTGAAGCCTGGGACTGATGCTCCGAGGTGGTGGGGACGTGCTGCAGCCTGCCAAGGGGCTCGCCACCTCGTCACCTGACTTGAAGATCTGCCTGACTGGGAGAGCAAAGCTTTTTGGCTGGGTGAGTAAAAAGAATGTCGTTTTCATTCATTTTGTCCCATCACCTTCCACGTGGAGGGCTGGCAAATGCTTAGTTATTTCCAGCGAAGCTGCCTTCCCAGCTCGGTGTGGGCGCTCAGAGGGAGGCTGAGGAGGGGAACCAGGCTTGTCCAATGCAGACTCGGGTCTGCCAGTTCACACCGTGATTTTGCTTAGTCCTCAAAACAACCGTGTGGATGAAGCATAGCTCCATTTTACTGTGAGGAAATCGCGGGTCAGAGAAGACACCCTGGTGGGGCTCGCTAAGCCCTCCAGTCTGGTGGGTTTGCTCCTGATGGGGGCTGTGGGCTTCTGCCCCCTCACAGCTGTGGTGAAAAGCACTGAAATCCCAGCTCTGCCAGGGACCATGAGTACAGTCTGAAGAAGCAAGTTACCTTATCTCTCTGAGTGACAGCCTCCCCAGTTGTAACATGGGACAGTGTCTCTGGTGAGGTTGCTGTGAGAATTAGCTGGAAGAAAGGCACACTCACAAGGGAGTGACCCAACACGTTTTGGTTCTCTTCCCTCCCCTCTTCCCTCTTCTGCTAGAGACCATGGTGCCCTGGAAGCCTGAGCTCTTTGGTTTATGTGGAAGGATGGGAGGACGAGTGTGACTTTACCACCTCATAACTGACAAGGTCACTTTTCTTCCTGGCTATGACCTTTTGCTGTGGTCTGAATTGTGTCACCTACAAATTCATGTATTGAACCCCTAACCTGTAGTGTGACTACATTTGGAGTAAGGAAGTAATTAAAGTCAAATAAGGTCATAACAATGGGGGCCTACATATACCTGGAGAAAACCATAATTCAAAAAGAGTCACGCACCACAATGTTCATTGCAGCACTATTTACAATAGCCAGGACATGGAAGCAACCTCGGTGTCCATCCACAGATGCATGGATAAAGAAGATGTGGCACATATATACACTGGAATATTACTCAGCCATAAAAAGGAATGAAATTGAGTTATTTGTAGTGAGGTGGATGGACCTAGAGTCTGTCATACAGAGTGAAGTAAGTCAGAAAGAGGAAAACAAATACCATATGCTAACACATATATATGGAATCTAAAAAAAAAAAAGGGTTCTGAAGAACCTAGGGGCAGGACAGGAATAAAGACTCAGACGTAGAGAATGGACTTGAGGACACTGGGAGGGGGAAGGGTAAGCTGGGACGAAGTGAGAGAGTGGCATGGACATATATACACTACCAAATGTAAAATAGCTAGTGGGAAGCAGCCACATAGCACAGGGAGATCAGCTCGGTCTTTGTGACCACCTAGAGGGATAGGGAGGGTGGGAGGGAAACACAAGAGGGAGGGGATATGGGAATATATGTATATGTATAGCTGATTCACTTTGTTATACAGCAGAAACTAACACACCATTGTAAAGCAATTATACTCCAATAAAGATGTTAAAAAAAAAAGAGTGAGGCCCTAATCCAGTAGGATTAGTGTCTTAATAATAAAGGACAGCAGAGAGCTTTCTCTCTCTTGTGAGGACGTAGCAAGAAGGTGGACTGTAAGCCAGGACGAGAGCCCTCATCAGGAACCAAACCCTGCAGTTCTTGAGATTTTGGACTTCCCAGTTTCCATAACTGTGAGAAATACATTTCTGTTGTTTTAAACCACCCAGTCTGTGGCATTTTGTTCCAGCAGTTTGAGAAGACTAAGATATCTTCCATGCATTTCCAGGCCTACCCAGTCTGGAGGGACAGCTTTTGGTGAGAGATTGACCATCCTTAGTCGAGACATTGTGTAAGAGAACTACACAGTGTTTGGACCAGTGCATTATTGAGGCTGCTATTATGGAGAAAGGAAGAGGGAGAAAAACTCAGGCCATAAAGGGTTAATTCACTTGCCAAAAGCTGTGGTGAGGTTGACCACCTCCTCCTTGAAGCCTCTTTTCTAGCCTCTGCAATCCCCTGACTTTTCTCCTGTCTCCCTAGAACTCCTAGCTTCCTCCATTCATTGGGATGCAGCATTGAGGGGCTATTAGCTATTCACAGAACAAAGGAAAAGACTCAGTGGAAGAGAAGCAGGCTGGAATTTTACAATAGAGAGAAGAGAAGTTGGGGGACGGTTGCTGTGATGAATGGAATTCTCAGGAGAGAGATGTCCTCACTTCTAGAAAGTGAGTGTATGTTGTAACATGTAGTTTTCCCTCTTTGTCAGCATTTCTTCACAAGCTTTCAAAAAGACTGACATGGTTTAGAGTTGGAATTTGTTTCACTGTTGGACTCAGTGGGGATTTGGGCCTTGAGAAAATAATGAAGTGAGAATCCTGAATGTGGGTTAAATGGGTACCATGACTTCTGATCTTCAGCCTAGAGTTCTTCCCACTGTGGGTCTCCAAGAGCCTGGGCCTGTTTCTGGCTCCCTGCTAAACAGGGGTCTCAGCTAGTCATCCCCGGAGCAGCAATGACCTCTGAGTACCATGGTGGACATCTTCCCAAGGGGACAGGGAAGTCTTTATCATTTTCATGGTTTGAAATAGTTATTACTACCCAGAGGAATGACTCAGCTAAGATGAAGAAAGAGGTATTCTCTCTCCTTTAATAAGTATTTGTAAGATACATATTTCAAGAGTTCAGAAAAGGGAAAAGTTATGAATAAATTTGAGTAGCAACGAAATGTTAACTGCCTTTCAGTTGTGGAGGAGTGGTTGTTGAATTGAGAAAATAAGATCCCCTTTAAAAAAGATTTTGGGTCAAAGGAGTAGGCATTGCTTATTTTCATTTTTAAAATGCCACTATTGTATTATAAATGTGTTTAAATCTATAAATTGATTTTAATATTTAATATTTTACTTGTATCTAGAGACCTTTCTTAGAGAAATGGAGCTATTTAATGGAGTCTCATAAATGCCTTCAGACAGTAAATTTGTTTTTACAAGTTATTCCTTAAAACTGTTGATAAATATATGCATTTCTTTAAAATTTTTACTTTTACCTTTAATTTTTAATACACATTTTAAAGGTTACACTCCATTAACAGTTATTACAAAATATTGGCTATATTCCCCGTGTTGTATAATACATCCCTGAGCCTCTCTTACACCCAATAGCTTGTACCTCCCACTCCCCACCCCTATATGCCCCGCCCACAGTGGTGTGGAAAACAGTATGGAGGTTTCTCAAAAAGCCACTGTAATATATGCATTTCTTAATTTCCAAAGATGAATTAGAAATTTATTATTCATACTCATATTCACAACATAATTTTTTTATTTTTCAATAAGTTTTAAAAAATAGAGCCCCAAGGTACATTTAATTAGGTGGTGGATTACAATAGTCAGTGGTTTACTTTGAATTACTTTTCCTATGTGTTTCAAATCCACTAGATAGTTTGGTGTTATTTGGCCAATAGACCACTGGGTGGCGATGAAGACTGACAGACAGGTTACAATTTTTTCCTCCAGGAGGAAGCAGAAATTGGGACTGGGCTCAGGTCCAGCCATAGCAGCTGTGGATAAGATATAATTCATTGAGGACATACAGAAAATCACAGCAACCAAACCACCTCCTATTGGTCTTTTGTCCAAAGTTACTATGTTAGGTTCACACAATGAAATGGTGTTGCAATCAGCTGAAAGCAGCCTTGCTGGGATTGATTTTTAAAAAGATCTTGTGAGATAGGCATGGCCAGCATTATTTCCCCCATTATACAGCTGAGCAAACTGAGGTTCAGTGGAAGTCTTATCTGCAAAGATTTGGGAAAAGCCTGGGCTTCTTTTACAAAGCAGAGACTCAGCAAATTTCCAGATTTCCAGGGAATGTTTTTTTTTTTTTTTTTTTAGCTACCTTCCCCCTTCTCACCCCCCTAACCACATAACAAAGAAAGAAGACAAGGAAATAAAAGAGCAGGTCATCCCTGAAGTCACTAGATGTAGTGCCTTTGTTATAGATAACTGAACCCTAGCTCAAAAAGCATGGTCTAGAGATAATGGTAAAGAGAAAGAGGACAAAACGGAGTTTTAAAAAACTGTCAAGAACGAGATCTACCTAGCAACCCAGTTTTTTTTTTAAATTAATTTATTTATTTATGGCTGCGTTGGGTCTTCATTGCTGCACGTGGGCTTTCTCTAGTTGCGGTGAGCGGGGGCTACTCTTTGTTGTGGTGCGTGGGCTTCTCATTGCGGTGGCTTCTCGTTGCGGAGCACGGGCTCTAGGCGCGCGGGCTTTGGTAGTTGCGGTGCGCGGGCTCAGTAGTTGTGGCTCACGGCCTTAGTTGCTCCGCGGCATGTGGGATTTTCCCAGACGAGGGCTCAAACCCGTGCCCCCTGCATTGGCAGGCAGATTCTTAACCACTGTGCCACCAGGGAAGTCCAGCAACCCCGTTTTAAAGTGTACCTTGAGTCTTAAGATAAAAGGCACTCGTTAGCCTTTTAATGATTTTGTATTATATTTTTCCAGTGTGGGCTTACGCCTGCTGTGTACCTAGATCCCTCTTCCATGTGTGAATTGTCTCCAAACCTAAGAGCCCAAGGGCTTTTATTTTTCACAAGGAAAAGCAAATTGGATCCTTTAAATAATTTAGAAGACTGTCGAGAGACAGTGAGTGCTTAATTTCAATAATTAATTTAGCAGCTTGCACATTTTTGTTTTCTGTTGACAAGGATCTGACATAATTGGCAGCTTCAAATTAGTGTAAACACAGGGAGGGATTGGGAAACATCACTCTGACATTGTATTGTCACAACAGAGAAGGTGGCTGCCCTGAAACTGACGTTACTCTGTCTGGAAAAATAATCACTACTGAAAAAATAATCTTTTTACTTCATCTATACAAATGTGTAATACCACCCCTCCACTGACTTTGAAATCAGAATTTTTAGCATTAATGGTGCAGTAAAAATAATCTTGGCTACAACATCCTGTGGCTCTGGAAGTCCATCATTGCCTCTGGGCTCACGACCCTGAAAGGAGATCTTTATGAAACTTTTTCCTTTTCCTTTCATTTGGCATCAAAGATATTTAAACGCGTCACGACTGAGTCTTTGCCTGTGTGCTCTGTGCAGAAATGTAGAAAGCTGGTTTGGTTTGGGGCAAGAGAGGAGATCAGTGGTCGAGTCTGGGGCTTGAGGACTAATGGTAAAGTTGCCCAAGGCATCTGCAGAGTAGAGGGCTTGTATTTTAAGACCCTATCTTCATCCACTCTTCCCCTTAGGCATCAGGTTCCGCCCACAGCTTCCCTAAAGTGCCCTTTACAGCAGTAACACGCTGATGGATGTGCGGTCCACTGTCAAGAGTCTTTCCTGTTGCTAGGGTGTTGCTAGGGTAGGGGAGAGGAATCCACGATGGCTTTGGACATTCAGCACAGGGGGTGAGAGGCAGGAGGGTGTGCTACCATCATGTTTGGGAGTGCAATCCCAGGGAGCAGGGTGAGGGGCACCGGGAGTGACCGGCGAAGGAGGGACCCTGCCTTCATCCACTCTTACCCTCAGGCATCAGGTTTTCTCACCAAACCCCAGTTTTTTTTGCCCTGTGAGGTGTTCCCCCTTCCTCCCCACACACTTCTGTGCTGCTTCTACGTGGGAGATGAGGGGCTCCTGCTGTACCTGGACTGGAATCCTTTTGTATGAAGTGATTCTTCTAGTTTCTTCTTGCTCATTTTTTCTATTGAGTTGTCTGTCTTTTTGTTATTGAGTTTTAGGAGATCTTTACGTATTTTCAATAAAAATATTTTCTGTTACTCATGTTACAACTATTTGTTTTCCTACTCTGGCTTTCCCTGACTTAACTGCATATATATATATATATATATATATATATATATATATATATAGTTTAGTTTTTTTTAAGGAATGAAGTTTTTAATTTTAACATAGTTGAAATGATCAATATTCCTTTTGTTTGTGCTTTTTGTATCTGGTTTAAGACTCTTTCTCTACCCTGAGGTCATAAGGATATTCTTCTGGATTAGCATATGAAAGACTTTCCCATTTAGATCTATTTGATTTTTCCTACTAAAGGGTTTAATGTGTGTGTGTGTGTGTGTGTGTGTGTGTGTGTGTGTGTGTGTGTGTATCTAAGAAACACAGAGAAAGATGATTAGATTAAATGCTGTGTGGAGAGCAGGGAGTATTGGAAACAGGTGAGGGAGCATTTCCTCTAGTCTAGAAGGGACATCATGGTAGCTTTGACCTGAGTGGTGAGGGTGGGAACAGAGAGAAATGGGTGTATTCAGTGGACATTTAGGAGGGAAATGAGTGTGACTTGGTGTGAATTACATATGGGGGAGGGGCTGAGGACTACCCCTAGTGAACCCTTTTTCTGCTGCTCTAACCAATGCACTCACCCTTTTCTTTTTTTCTCGATTTCATTGCTTCTCCATTCAGTTTGTGCTTCCTCCTTGCTTCTCCTGACTTGGCTTTCCCTCTGGGCTTCCTTCGACTTCTAGTACTGTTGCAGATGGCTAACTCTGCCCACAGAGCCATAGAAAATTTCCCAAGAGGCTCTGATTGACCCAGGTATTCACCATTATTCCTGTTTGGATAGGACTGCCACAGCCAGGCCTCTGGCATGCTGTGGGTCTGCACAGACATGGGCTGCCTGGGTGGCCCCTTCATTATGGCCAGGGGCTGCTGTGATGGGATCACAGAGTTAGGAGCAGGGCCACACTTGATGGATGAGCACTAAGGGTTGCTTTTTCTGTGGAGGTTTTGAGAAAGACAGTTCCCCTCAGAGGAGGGCTGTGAGCAGCTGGCACTTGGTGTGTTTTCTCTGAGTACAGAAGAGCATTAGAAAGAGAAGATACACCTAAGAGAATGGATTTTCTTTTTCACTAAACCCGATTTTTCTTTAATGATGTCTAAATTATGAACTTGCTTGCTAAAACACATACTTATATTAGAAACTTCTCATGACTCTTAAAGCGATTGTAGATAGCAAACATAATATTTGAAGATGGTCTCCAACACAGAGTTTCATTTATTAATAGTATACCAGTCAGAGTTTTGACTCTGAGATATTTTGTTCATGCATAAACCATACATTTGAATTGACAGTCCTATTAATGAAGGAATGCTGTTATGTATGCTTATGGTAAAAGAACCAACTGGATATTTTTTGAACCTCATTATATGCAAGACATATTAAAAACAGGAGTTGTAGAGAGTGAAAATAGGCCTTGATGTCATGTTCAGTAAAACACGTCAGAGGTGAAGTCTCAGAAAACACTACAGTGAAATACGAGGGGAAGGTGTGGAGTTGCATTTAAACACAAGCCTCATGTATTAATATCTTCATTGATATATTTTTATGCCAATATGTTCTGACATAAATATGGTGATCTATAATGTATCGACCATAAAAGTCAACATTATTTTTAAAGCTGACTCAGGGAAATAAAACCTCATTGTTAGTCCTGATATATACGGTATGTTACTCTGTGGAAAAATTAACCTCTCCTGTCCTGTTCCCGACTGAGCTAAGTAAGAGGGATTCATTTTAATAGCCACTGACCTTTGGTGCATGTTTTGCTTCCCGGCCAATGTCCAGTTTGCGATGGGATTGGCCCATGGTGTGAAGTGAAGAGCAGGGCATATTCAACATTCCAGAAAAGACTCTGCCAAGCACAGAAGCCAATCAGCAAATATCTTTTCATTTTAGAAGGTCAGAAGGACTGTGAAACTCTCCTGGACAGATATTGTGGAGCCATAACTTGTGTCTTCTGTATGAGAGCAACAGTGAGAGCAGAAGCGGCATGGAGACCCCAAAACAGAGAGAACATGTGGGGACAGTGTCAGCCTTGGATGGTCACAGAGAAGAGACTCTGTCTGGAATGCCAGAGGCAGGGAGCACACTCCAGTGCTGTGCTCAAGCCAATCACATCAGTGATGTGGACTTCAGTGAAATGATTCTATGAAATGAAAACCAAGCCAAGGAGAATTTAATTTAGCAGCATAGTAGAGAACGCTAATGGGGCTGGGGCCAATTTGGATGACTTCCACTAAGTTTCAGAACAGAACAAGTTTGCTGAAAATAACAAAATACTGAGAATTTTAAAGCTAGAGGGCCCCCGGGTGCAAGGCAGGGGTAATCACTTGATAGATGAGGCAGCTGTAAAACCCCAAGAGATTAAGTGAGCAGTTTGCCCAAGGAGACACAGCTGGTTAGTGGCTGCACTGTATCTGAGGTCCAGATCTCCCAGTTCTCTATGCAGGGCTCTTTCTGCTCCATTTTATCAATTAGGAACCATGACTGATAACACACATGCTTGGAGGATATTCCACAGAACCACCTGAATCTGGTTGCAAACCTACCAGTGCACTGAACTGGTCTTTTCAAGGTTCCCTATGGTCCCCATGCTGCCAAATTCTCTGCATACTTTTCTGACTCAATTTAAACTTCTAATCAGCATACTGCAGTTGAGCACTCCTTGAAGCATCTCTTCTCTTGCTTTCTCCATTAGTTAAGATTCGTTGCTGGTGAGAGAAACCCATGCCAAAAGTGACAAAACTAAACGATAATTGATTCGCTCATGTAATCACTGTCCTGGGGAGGCTGGCTTTAGGCACGGTCTGATGCAGGAGCTCAGATAGGGTTACTAAGACTGCTTTCTTTATATATATTTCTTGGTTGCATTTTCTCCAAATTGGCTCCATTCTCATACATACTCTCCCCTCATAGTGACAAGACGGCTGCCATGAACTCCACTCTTCCATTTAATTATATGCAAATCTGGCAGGAAAAATTATGCCTCAACCAGAAAGTCCTGGGATTAGCAATGATTGGTCCTGTTGTCTTGTCCTAAGCTCAGTGTCCATCCCTGAACCAACCACTATGGCCAGGGTATGGGATGCACTGATTGGCCCAGGCCTTGGTTAAGTGTTCCACCCCTAGGACCTAAGGGAGAATTGGCTTCACCCAAATCACATGTATTAGAGTGAGGAAAGGGTGGTTCCCCTAAAGCATATTTGGGGTCCTGTTACCACAAGAAAGGGACTGAATACTAGACAGCAAAAATAACAAATGCCCAGAGCAATTTCTCTGATACCACACTTTCCTAATATGCCTCCTACTTCTCTCTTTTCAGTCTCACTCATTGTGTCATCCACTTCAACTTGATCTCTCATGTTGGATATCCCCAGGGCCCAGCTCCAGAGCTTCTAACCTTCCATGGCTATACTTGTTCTCAAGGCGATTTCATTCAGTCCATTGTGAAAGAAGATGGACATAGCCCAAGGCACTTTGAGTCAACCTTGGCTCACATGGTAGTTGAGACTGTAGGCCATGGAATTTAATGAGAAACAGTATTTAAATGGGAAATCTTAAGAGGAAGGAAGACTGTTGACACAAGTGTACCTGAGAAAGCAAAGCACTGAGCTACTCCTTATCCTTTGCTCCAAAGATAAGGGATAAGGTTGGGGAATATTTACAAGTAGTTACCATAAAGGCACAAAACATAAAGTGTATTTGCCAGGTGGGTTAAAAGTCTTGTTAAGGTTAGATCTATAAATACTTGCTCTTCTTCTTGTGAAATTGAATTTCTGGCATGTTTGCTGAGAAGGTAAAGAATTCTCCTGGGATATTTCCCTTCCTTATTATAGAGGTTTATTGTAATCATCTATGGACTACAATCTTTAACCTCGAGGCTATAGTAACTGCAAAGCTTGTTTTACATATTTGTTGTGGGGAATTGCATTTATTCACTATCTGTCTGGTATAAGAAATTGTATATATTAGAATATGTCTGGGTAGGAGATTGGATTTATGTACCTAAGCGGTCATGTGCCCACCAGCACTGTTAATGACTTCACTAACTGTCCCATAACTCTATTTCTACATAAATTCATAAACCCAGTTTCTAGCAGGAACTGTTAAGCCCCTTTGTCTTGACTTTCTTGTTACAGGGTTTATATGAGGAAAATATATTTGTGATTCTAGAAGAATAATTTCTAAACAGTATGTGAAGCTTGTTTTCTTCACACCATCCGTGTCTTGATAACTCCCTAATCCATACCCGCAGCTCTGTTCTGTGCCCTGAACTCCAGACTTGTATATCCAATTGCCCACTTGGAACTACCTGGATATTTTGCAGATTTCACCAACCTAATGTGGCCAAGAGTGAACTCCTAATTTCCTCATTTTTCTCCAACCAAATCTGTCTCTCTGCTCAACATTCTTTATCATTTCAGTAAATGGCACTATTACATATCCAGCCGTTCAAACAAAGATCCCAGAAATCATTCTCCATTCTTCTCTTTTCCCTTCTCCCACATCAGTCCATCACCAAGTCTTATCAAATATCTGTCACACCATCCACTACTGCTAATTCACTTCCACCACCCTAGTGTTTGCACTGTAATCTTTTGCCCACTTCAGCTGTACCCCTCACTGGTCTCCATGCCGCCTTCTACCTGCTCCATGCACAGCAGCCAAGGTGATCTGTATGAGGCATAAATCAGACTCTGTGCCCTTCTAAAGGCATTCTGTTGCCTTCCTATTGTCTTTCAGAATAAACCCCAAATGTCTTCCCATGGACTATAAGGTCCTGTGTGGTCTTATCCCTGCTCCACACTCCAACCTCGTCTCATCTTCTCTATCCCCTAGTTACGGGGATGTAGCCACACCAACTACCACCTGCAATGTGTCAGGTGGGTTATGGGTTAGCAACAGGCAATCCCTCTCTCTCACACACACACACACACACACCCTGACTGGTGGAGTCAAGGCCCAGAAACTTTTCAGAAAAAGGGTGGCCACAGAGGACAGGAGCAGATGCAATCTATTCTGGTAGGGCTTTTTCCTCTTTACTAGTTCCCCCATGGCATGTCCACACAGAACAGGATAGGGGCCTGCTGTTTCTAAGTAAATGGCCAGATTTTTGCTGTACCACGAGTCTTTTATCTTCACATCAAGACTTAGCCTAACCTTCTGTATACGGTGCCCTTAGACTTTCCAAGTTTGAACCAAATTCAGCATCAGCAAAGCCACATTATCAGTGGAGGAGAGTCAATATTCAGTTAAGCCTGAGAAATATGTCTGCCTGTAGCTTTTAAGCATTCTAGAAAACCTGTTTCCCCATAGTCCATTCCTTGACTCTCATTCAGTCTGGATTATTCTGATGCCGAATTTGGTTCCAGGACCCCAATCACAAGTCCATTTCCCTGAAGGCCTACCTGTCCCCTGAATATGTCATGCTCATTCATGCCCCAGAGTCTTTGTTATTCTTGCTTCCAACTGCTTGGAGCACACTTTCCCCAGCTTTTTCTCTGTATGATCGTATTCATCTTATCCTTCAGATCTTAGCTAAAATATGTTCCAAGAGGGCTTTTTACTATCTAAAACAATTTGTGCTGTAATTCCTTCCTATGAACCTTATTTACTTTCCATATTTTCACGCAGTCTGTTTATTATTTTGCTTTTTTTTCTGTTAAATATAATTTGAGGTGAGAGACCTTGTCTGTCTTGTTCTTTTTTATATCCTTGGGCCTAACAGCACTTTGCAATTAGTTGGCACTCAACAGATCTTAGCTGAATGATGGAGTGCCCTGTTTACTGTCCCAGAAGGGAGGGAAACAAGTGTGTTGCTCTGTTGAGGGTCATGCTGCCTTTCTTATCCCAGCAGGGTGGACTTTATTGCTGGATTCATACAGACAATTACAGGCTAGCCTCTGAGACAATGGTTGTTGGGTAAGCACCATCATGGATGGACACAGAGGAAAGTAGCTTGAGCCTTCAACCCCCAAAGTCTTGACTTTTGGTGTGTTGAATTCCTTTATGGCCCCTGCTCTCCAATCTCCTCTCTAGAAGCCATAGGTGATCAGGTAGAACATTACAGTTTCATGCTCTCAGGTTTTGATTCCTTTAATATGAGATGTGTGTTCTTGAGGATAAGTGAGAAGGACCTATTGGGTTGGCCAAAAAGTGCTTTTGCCTTTTTTTTTAATTGACTTTTATTTTATATGCAATTGTAACAAATTTTTTTGTGTTCCTTTTTTTTCTGTTTTTTTTTTGTTTCTTAGTGTGTGTGTTTTTTTTTTAAAAACATCTTTATTAGGGTATAAATGCTTTACAATCGTGTGTTAGTTTCTGCTTTATAAAAAGGGAAACAGTTATATATATACATATGTCCCCATATCTCTTACCTCTTGCATCTCCCTCCCGCCCACTCTCCCTATCCCACTCCTCTAGGTGGTTACAAAGCACCGAGCTGATCTCCCTGTGCTATGTGGCTGCTTCCCACTAGCTATCTATTTTACATTTGGTAGTGTGTATATGTCCATGCCACTCTCTCACTTTGTCCCAGCTTACCCTTCCCCCCTCCCCGTATCCTCAAGTCCATTCTCTAGTAGGTCTGCATCTTTATTCCCGTCTTGCCCCTAGGTTCTTCTGACCATTTTTTTTTCTTTCTTTAGATTCCATGTATATGTGTTAGCATACGGTATTTGTTTTTCTCTTTCTGCCTTACTTCACTCTGTAGGACAATCTCTAGGTCCATCCACCTCACTACAAATAACTCAGTTTCGTTTCTTTTTATGGCTGAGTAATATTCCATGGTATATATGTGCCACATCTTCTTTATCCATGCATCTGTGGATGGACACTTAGGTTGTTTCCATGTCCTGGCTATTGTAAATAGAGCTGCAATGAACATTTTGGTACATGACTCTTTTTGAATTATGGTTTTATCAGTGTATATGCCCAGTAGTGGGATTGCTGGGCCGTATGGTAGTTCTATTTTCAGTTTTTTAAGGAACCTCCATACTGTTCTCCATTGTGGCTGTATCAGTTTACATTCCCACCAACAGTGCAAGAGGATTCCCTTTTCTCCACACTCTCTCCAGTATTTGTTATTTGTAAATTTTCTGATGATGCCCATTCTAACTGGTGTGAGGTGATACCTCATTGTAGTTTTGATTTGCATTTCTCTAATGATTAATGATGTTGAGCATCCTTTCATGTGTTTGTTGGCAATCGGTATATCTTCTTGGGAGACATGTCTATTTAGGTCTTCTGCCCATTTTTGGATTGGGTTGTTTGTTTTTTTGATATTGAGCTGCATGAGTTGCTTGTAAATTTTGGAGATTAATCCTTTGTCAGTTGCTTCATTTGCAAATATTTTCTCCCATTCTGAGGGTTGTCTTTTTGTCTTCTTTATGGTTTCCTTTGCTGTGCAAAAGCTTTTAAGTTTCATTAGGTCCCATTTTGTTTATTTTTGTTTTTATTTCCATTTCTCTAGGAGGTGGGTCAAAAAGGATCATGCTGTGATTTATGTCATAGAGTGTTCTGCCTATGTTTTCCTCTAAGAGTTTGATGGTGTCTGGCTTTACATTTAGGTCTTTAATCCATTTTGAGTTTATTTTTCTGTATGGTGTTAGGGAGTGTTCTAATTTCACTCTTTTACATGTAGCTGTCCAGTTTTCCCAGCACCAATTATTGAAGAGGCTGTCTTTTCTCCACTGTATATTCATGCCTCCTTTATCAAAGATAGGGTGACCATATGTGCGTGGGTTTACCTTTGGGCTTTCTATCCTGTTCCATTGATCTGTATTTCTGTTTTTGTGCCAGTACCATACTGTCTTGGTTACTGTAGCTTTGTAGTATAGTCTGAAGTCAGGGAGCCTGATTCCTCCAGCTCCGTTTTTCTCTCTCAAGATTGCTTTGGCTATTCGGGGTCTTTTGTGTTTCCATACAAATTGTGAAATTTTTTGTTCTAGTTCTGTGAAAAATGCCAGTGGTAGTTTGATGGGGATTGCATTGAGGCTGTAGATTGCTTTGGGTAGTAGAGTCATTTTCACAATGTTGATTCTTCCAATACAAGAAAATGGTATATCTCTCCATCTATTTGTATCATTTTTAGTTTCTTTCATCAGTGTCTTATAATTTTCTGCATACAGGTCTTTTGTCTCCTTAGGTAGGTTTATTCCTAGATATTTTATTCTTTTTGCTGCAATGGTAAATGAGAGTGTTTTCTTAATTTCACTTTCAGATTTTTCATCATTAGTGTATAGGAATGCAAGAGATTTATGTGCATTAATTTTGTATCCTGCTACTTTACCAAATTCATTGATTAGTTCTAGTAGTTTTCTGGGAGCATCTTTAGGATTCTCTATGTATAGTGTCATGTCATCTGCAAGCAGTGACAGTTTTACTTCTTCTTTTCCAATTTCGATTCCTTTTATTTCTTTTTCTTCTCTGATTGCTGTGGCCAAAACTTCCAAAACTATGTTGAATAATACTGGTGAGAGTGGGCAACCTTGTCTTGTTCCTGATCTTAGTGGAAATGGTTTCAGTTTTTCACCATTGAGAACGATGTTGGCTGTGGGTTTGCCATATATGGCCTTTATTATGTTGAGGAAAGTTCCCTCTATGCCTACTTTCTGCAGGGTTTTTATCATAAATGGGTGTTGAATTTTGTCGAAAGCTTTCTCTGCATCTATTGAGATGATCATATGGTTTTTCTCCTTCAATTTGTTAATATGGTATATCACGTTGATTGATTTGCGTATATTGAAGAATCCTTGGATTACTGGGATAAACCCCACTTGATCATAGTGTATGATCCTTTTAATGTGCTGTTGGATTCTGTTTCCTAGTATTTTGTTGAGGATTTTTGCATCTATGTTCATCAGTGATATTGGCCTGTAGTTTTCTTTCTTTGTGACATCTTTGTCTGGTTTTGGTATCAGAGTGATGGTGGCCTCATAGAATGAGTTTGGTAGTGTTCCTCCCTCTGCTATATTTGGAAGAGTTTGAGAAGGATAGGTGTTAGCTCTTCTCTAAATGTTTGATAGAATTCGCCTGTGAAGCCATCTGGTCCTGGGCTCTTGTTTGTTGGAAGATTTTTAATCACAGTTTCAATTTCAGTGCTTGTGATTGGTCTGTTCATATTTTCTATTTCTTCCTGGTTCAGTCTCAGAAGGTTGTGCATTTTTAAGAATTTGTCTATTTCTTCCAGGTTGTTCATTTTATTGGCATGTAATTGCTTGTAGTAATCTCTCATGATCTTTTGTATTTCTGCAGTGTCAGTGGTTACTTCTCCTTTTTCATTCCTAACCCTATTGATTTGAGTCTTCTCCCTTTTTTTTCTTGATGAGTCTGGCTAATGGTTTATCAATTTTGTTTATCTTCTCAAAGAACCAGCTTTTAGTTTTATTGATCTTTGCTATCGTTTCCTTCATTTCTTTTTCATTTATTTCTGATCTGATCTTTATGATTTCTTTCCTTCTGCTAACTTTGGCGTTTTTTTGTTCTTCTTTCTCTAATTGCTTTAGGTGTAAGGTTAGGTTGTTTGAGATGTTTCTTGTTTCTTAAGGTAGGCTTGTATAGCTATAAACTTCCCTCTTAGAACTGCTTTTGCTGCATCCCATAGGTTTTGAGTCATTGTGTTTTCATTGTCATTTGTTTCTAGGTATTTTTTGGTTTCCTCTTTGATTTCTTCAGTGATCTCTTTGTTACTAGGTAGTGTGTTGTTTAACCTCCATGTGTTTGTATTTCTTACAGATTTTTTCCTGTAATTGATATCTAGTCTCATAGCATTGTGGTCAGAAAAGATACTTGATATGATTTCAATTTTCTTAAATTTACCAAGGCTTGATTTGTGACCCAAGATGTGATCTATCCTGGAGAATGTTCCATGAGGACTTGAGAAGAATGTGTATTTTGTTGTTTTTGGATGGAATGTCCTATAAATATCAATTAAGTCCATCTTGTTTAATGTATCATTTAAAGCTTGTGTTTCCTTATTTATTTTCATTTTGGATGATCTGTCCATTGGTGAAAGCGGGGTGTTAAAGTCACCTACTATGAGTGTGTTACTGTTGATTTCCCCTTTTATGGCTGTTAGTATTTGCCTTATGTATTGAGGTGATCCTATGTTGGGTGAATAAATATTTACAATTGTTATACCTTCCTCTTGGATCGATCCCTTGATCATTATATAGTGTCCTTCTTTGTCTCTTGTAATAGTCTTTGTTTTAAAGTCTATTTTGTCTGATATGAGAATTGCTACTCCAGCTTTCTTTTGATGTCCATTTGCATGGAATATCTTTTTCCATCCCCTCACTTTCAGTCTGTATGTGTCCCTAGATCTGAAGTGGGTCTCTTGTAGACAGCATATATACAGGTCTTGTTTTTGTATCCATTCAGCCAGTCTGTGTCTTTTGGTTGGAGCATTTAATCCATTTCCATTTAAGGTAATTATCAATATGTATGTTCCTATTACCGTTTTCTTAATTGTTTTTGGTTTGTTATTGTAGATCTTTTCCTTCTCTTGTTTTTCCTGCCTAGAGAAGTTCCTTTAGCATTTGTTGTAAAGCTCGTTTGGTGGTGCTGAATTCTCTTAGCTTTTGCTTGTCTGTAAAGCTTTTAATTTCTCCGTCAAATCTGAATGAGATCCTTGCTGGGTACAGTAATCTTGGTTGTAGGTTTTTCTCCTTCATCACTTTAAATATGTCCTACCACTCCCTTCTGGCTTGCAGAGTTTTTGCTGAAAGATCAGCTGTTGATCTTATGAGGATTCCCTTATGTGTTATTTGCTGTTGTTCCCTTGCTGCTTTTAATATTTTTTCTTTATATTTAATTTTTGATAGTTTGATTAATATGTGTCTTGGCATGTTTCTCCCTGGATTTATCCTGTTTGGGACTCTCTGTGCTTCCTGGACTTGATTAACTATTTCCTTTCCCATATTAGGGAAGTTTTCAACTGTAATCTCTGCAAATATTTTCTCAGTCCCTTTCTTTTTCTCTTCTTCTTCTGGGACCCCTATAATTCGAATATTGGTGTGTTTAATGTTGTCCCAGAGGTCTCTGAGACTGTCCTCAATTCTTTTCATTCTTTTTTCTTTATTCTGCTCTGCAGTAGTTATTTCCACTATATTATCTTCCAGGTCACTTATCCGTTCTCCTGCCTCAGTTATTCTGCTATTGATCCCTTCTAGAGAATTTTTAATTTAATTTATTGTGTTGTTCATCATTGTTTGTTTGCTCTTTAGTTCTTCTAGGTCCTTGTTAAACGTTTCTTGTATTTTCTCCATTCCATTTCCAAGATTTTGGATCATTTTTACTGTCATTATTCTGAATTCTTTTCCAAGTAGACTGCCTATTTCCTCTTCATTTGTTAGGTCTGGTGTGTTTTTGCCTTGCTCCTTCATCTGCTGTGTGTTTCTCTGTCTTCTCATTTTGCTTAACTTACTGTGTTTGGGGTCTCCTTTTTGCAGGCTGCAGGTTCGTAGTTTCCATTGTTTTTGGTGTCTGTCCCCAGTGGCTAAGGTTGGTTCAGTGTGTTGTGTAGGCTTCCTGGTGGAGGGGACTAGTGCCTGTGTTCTGGTGAATGAGACTGGATCTTGTCTTTCTGGTGGCCAGGTCCACGTCTGGTGGTGTGTTTTGGGGTGTCTGTGGCCTTATTATGATTTTAGGCAGCCTCTCTGCTAGTGGGTGGGGTTGTGTTCCTGTCTTGCTAGTTGTTTGGCATAGGGTGTCCTGCACTGTAGCTTGCTGGTCGTTGAGTGGAGCTGGGTTTTGGCATTGAAATGGAGATCTCTGGGAGATTTTCGCCATTTGATATTACATGGAGCTGGGAGGTCTCTTGTGGACCAGTGTCCTGAACTTGGCTCTCCCACCTCAGTGGCACAGCCCTGACGCCTGGCTGGAGTACCAAGAGCCTGTCCTCCACACGGCTCAGAATAAAAGGGAGGAAAAAAAGAAAGAAAGAAGAAGATAAAATAAAATAAAATAAAATAAAAAAGTAAAATAAAATAAAATAAAGTTATTAAAATAAAAAATAAAAGATAATTATTAAGAAAAAAATTTTTAAGTAAAAAACAAACAAAAAACAAACAAACAAACAAACAAAATGGACAGACAGAACCCTATGACAAGTGGTAAAAGCAAAGCTATATAGACAAAATCACACACAGAAGCATACACATACACACTCACAAAAAGAAAAAAAGGGAAAAAAAATATATAACATTGCTCCCAAAGTCCACCTCCTCAATTAGGGATGATTCGTTGTGTATTCAGGTATTCCACAGTTGCAGGTACATCAAGTTGATTGTGGAGATTTAATCCGCTGCTCCTGAGGCTGCTGGGAGAAATTTCCCTTTCTCTTCTTTGTTCGCATAGCTCCCGGGGTTCAGCTTTGGATTTGGACCCGCCTCTGCGTGTAGGTCGCCTGAGGGCGTCTGTTCTTCGCTCAGACAGGACAGGGTTAAAGCAGCAGCTGCTTCGGGGGCTCTGGCTCACTCAGGCGGGGGGTAGGGAGGGGTACGGTTGCAGGGCGAGCCTGCGGCGGCAGAGACTGGCATGACGTTGCACCAGCCTGAGGTGCGCGTGTGTTCTCCTGGGGAAGTTGTCCCTGGATCACAGGACCCTGGCAGTGGCGGGCTGCACAGGCTCCCGGGAGGGGTGGTGTGGAGAGTGACCTAGGCTTGCACACAGGTTTCTTGGTGGCGGCAGCAGCAGCCTTAGCATCTCATGCCTGTCTCTGGGGTCTGCGCTGATAACCGCGGCTCGTGCCCATCTCTGGAGCTCCTTTAAGCGGCGCTCTTAATACCCTCTCCTTGCGCACCAGGAAACAAAGAGGCAAGAAAAAGTCTTTTGCCTCTTCGGCAGTTCCAGACTTTTTCCCGGACTCCCTCCTGGCTAGCTGTGGCGCACTAACCCCCTTCAGGCTGTGTTCACGCCACCAACCCCAGTCCTCTCCCTGCGATCCGACCGAAGCCCAAGCCTCAGCTCCCAGCCCCCGCCCGCCCCCGCGGGTGAGCAGACAAGCCTCTTGGGCTGGTGAGTGCTGGTTGGCACCGATCCTCTGTGTGGGAATCTCTCCGCTTTGCCCTCTGCACCCCTGTTGCTGCGCTCTCCTCCGTGGCTCCGAAGCTTCCCCCCTCTGCCACCCGCAGTCTCTGCCCATGAAGGGGCTTCCTAGTGTGTGGAAACCTTTCCTCCTTCACATCTCCCTCCCACTGGTGCAGGTCCCATCCCTATTCTTTTGTCTCTGTTTTTTCTTTTTTCTTTTGCCCTACCCAGGTATGTGGGGGAGTTTCTTGCCTTTTGGGAGGTCTGAGGTCTTCTGCCAGCATTCAGTAGGTGTTCTGTAGGAGTTGTTCCACATGTAGATGTATTTCTGATGTATCTGTGGGGAGGAAGGTGATCTCCGCATCTTACTCTTCCACCATCTGAAGCTCCTCCTGTGTTCGTTTCTTGTTTGTTTTGGTGGTCCACACAGGCTGACCTTCAATTCATCGTCTGGTGACATGGTGTACAGATTCCAAGTCTATTTCTTGTTAAGATTTTAAGGATCCCAGTGGGAAATCTCTTGCATATACTGAGCTTAAGCTTAGGTTGCTGTCTCTCTCTGGAGTTTTTGCTGAGGACACAGTGGGATTTGATGCACTGAGATTTGAGGTAGATTTTCCAAAAATTTTCACTGTCTTGCCTTGTCCTGCTAGTGTTGGAGGGTCTCCTGCAGAGGCGGGAGGTGGCTGTGGCTCACTGTGAGGACAAGGACACTGGCAGCGGAAGTTCTGGGAAGTACTCCTTGGTGTGAGCCCTCACAGAGTCTGCCATTAACCCCACCAAAGGGCCTGTAGGCTCCAGTGCTGGGTTGCTTCAGGCCAAACAACCAACAGGAAGGGAGTGCCTTTGGTTTTTAAGTAAAAATAAAAGACACATTTTTGATTTTCACCAAGAACTTTATTGAACAACGTATTCTCCCTTTTTTTCACTACCTTCTGCCATTTTTCAGGCAACTTCATAATTCCATCTTCCCAAAACTTTTTATTTTTTTGACCAAAGAACTGTTCCAGGTGCCTTTTACAGTCTTCCAGTGAATTGAAATTTTTTCCATTAAGAGAATTTTGTAAAGATCAAAATAAATGTAAATCTGAAGGTGCAATTTCTGTTGAATACGGTGGATGAATCAGAACTTCCCAGCCAAGCTGTAGCAGTTTTTGCCTGGTCATCAAAGAAACATGTGGTCTTGCATTATCCTGATGGAAGATTATGTGTTTTCTGTTGACTAATTCTGGATGCTTTTCATCGAGAATTAGTTGCTTTCAGTTGGTCTAATTGGGAGCAGTACTTGTTGGAATTAATCGTTTGGTTTTCTGGAAGGAACTCATAATAGAGAACTCCCTTCCAATCCCACCATATATACAACATTACCTTCTTTGGATGAAGACCGGCCTTTGGTGTGGTTGGTGGTGGTTCATTTCGCTTGCCCCACGATCTCTTTCATTCCACATTGTTGTACAGTATCCACTTTTCATCGCCCATCTCAATTTGTTTTAAAAACGGAATTTTTCATTATGTTTAAGTAGAGAATCACATGCGGAAATATGGTCAAGAAGGTATTTTTCGCTTAACTTATGGGGAACCCAAACATCAAAGCGGTTAACATAACCAAGCTGGTGCAAATGACTTTCAGCGCTTGATTTGGATATTTTGAGTATGCCGGCTATCTCCTGTGTGGTATAACGACTGTTCTCAACAGTGTCTTGATTTCATTGCTATGAACTTCAACTGGTCTACCCATCCAGTGAGAAATCTCCAGCATGAAACTTCGCAGACCACTTTTGACACATTCAATCAGTCACAGCACCTTCTCCATACACTGCACAAATCCTTTTTTGTGTTTCAGTTGCATTTTTACCTTTCTTGAAATAATAAAGCATAATATGCCAAAAATTTTGCTTTTTCTCTTCCATCTTCAATATTAAATTGGCTACACAAAAATTCACCGATTTTGATGTCTTTTTTTAAATGCACGCTGGTATGACAGCTGTCACATACAATCTAACAAAATTGTTTTAAATGAGGTTAAAGATAACTAAGTGCTACTAGAGCCATCTTACAGAAAAAACAGAATGGACCTTTTGGCTAACCCAATAGTAATGATTCCATAGCCAACTTTTCACTCTGCTCTTGGAAAAGAAGTTCTGTACAATGTGAAAGTGAATAGATAAAAGAAAAAAAATGAATTATGAATTGTCTTCATCTTCAAAAATAATGTATTAGGTTGGTCTCTCTACTCACTTTTAAAAAAAAATAATTTTATTTATTTATTTATTGGCTGCATTGGGTTTTCGTTACTGCGTGTGGGCTTTCTCTAGTTGCCGAGAGCGGGGCCTACTCTTTGTTGTGGTGCACGGGCTTCTCATTGTGGTGGCTTCTCTTGTTGCAGGCTTCAGTAGTTGCAGCACGCAGGCTCAGTAGTTGTACTCACAATTTTATATGAGTTGTTTTGTGATGACTGACCAAGCATTTTTGTGGTTTTTGCTGTTTGTTGGTAACTTTATCAGTCAGCTTTTATTAGGTTATGCTGCAATAACAAAGAACCCTAAACTCTTAATGGCTTAAAACAGCAAAGGTTTGTTTCTCATTCCCAATGTGCCAATGTGAGTGAGGGTCAGCTCTTTTCCATTCTCTTCTTCATCTTAGGATCCAGGCTGAGCGAATGGTCCCTGTCTGGGACATGTTTGTCTTATAGCAGGGGGAAAAAAGAGAGAGGAAATATACAATGCCTTTTAAAGCTTCTGCTTAGAAAGGCATGCTTCACTTCTGCTTGCATGTCATTGGGACAGTATAATTCTCTCATAGGGAGGCAGAGCAAATGATTGAGAATGTTAATATAATCTTCCACAGGAAGTTTCTAGTGATCTAAAAGTACTGCTGCTGAAAAGTTTTGGCAGCTTCTAATGAATGAAAATTTAATAAAGAATGAATATTTTAAATTGTCATGATATACCAGCAGTATGTGCAAGCCACATAATGCAGGACAAAGAGCATGATATGAAGAATTTGGAGTCTTTGTATGCCGATAGTTTACTGAGTGAGCCTGGGCAAGACATTTAGTATCACTGGGCTCCCATTTCTGCAAAACAAGGGGTTTAAATTAGAGGATCTCCAAGTTCATTGTAATAAAAACATCTACGTTTCTCTGATTCCAGGTACATGCTGTGTGGTGTGTCTGGGTGACAGTAGTAGTAGTATTGAGGGCGTGATTTGTGGGGCCTCTTTGGGCTGTTAGAAAGCATTGCTCTGCACTTTGTAGGCAGGTGGGGAGATGTAAGACTTTCACCCTTAGCCAGCCTTAGAGCAGATGAATCCTCTACTTAATTTCTTCCCACTGCAGCCTTGCCACTCGCCCACATGGGACTGCTGTTCAGTTTAGAAGGATTTTTCATTCTCAATTCACTTAGCCAAAGGGCAAGTTCTGACAAGGTGGTTGTTTGAGTTTTGTTGATGAGTGATGATGAAAAAAGCAGCAGTAGGATGTGAAGGGAAATCCTGACTCCAGCCTGGCCCTAAATTATTAGTTTTGGGAAAGAAAAAAAATCAGGAAAGAAAAATCAGACTTTGAAAATCTCATTGATCTATAGCTAATTCTGTATAATTCTTCGTGTTGGATGAGCCTCAGGGGTTTGGGAAACTTATTCAGTGAGAAGCTAACCTGAACATGTCAAGATTTTTTTTCTCTCAGTACATCTATTACCTTTTTTCCTTGTTATTTAGGTGCACTTGGCATATATCTTAAATTAGAAATGCTTAGCTCTTTCAACCAGAGTTTCAGCTTAGATCAGACCCTGCAGAGCTTCAGCCACTGGATTAGAAACTTGACGAAGTTCTGGTTGACCTCTAAATGCCCATTCTTTATCTCTACAAAAGTGATTTCATTTATTTTTGAATATGTGTCCTGAAAATGGTGGCTTCGAACTATTCCCTGTAACTGAAATATACCACTGTCATTGTCATCACTGCTAGCAATTAGAATATTAGTTCAATTTAGTGGACTACCTTCCTGTAATGTGTTAAAACATTTTACATAAACATTGTCTCTCAGAGGAGCTCTCACACATGTGCATCAGGAGATAGATAAATGCAAGGATGTTCACTGCAGTTATTGTTTGAGATCAGGAAAAAAAAAGAATGCCCAAATATCCACCAATAGGAGAATTGATAAATATATTGTGCTATAATCATACAGTATTCATGCAGCAGTTAAAATGAATGAACCAGAACTAAATGTATCAATATGAAAATATCTCAAAAACATGTTGGGTGAAAAAAAGCAAGTGGCACAATTATACATATAGTATGAAACCACTTAAAGTTTAAAAACATACAAGACTCCATATTATATATAGGTATACACATTTATAATAAAAGTAAAATGTAAGAGAAGGATACACAAGAATTTCAGAATGGTCACCTTTGGGGAAATTAGTTTATGTCTGTAATGTTTTATTTCTCAAAAAAACCCCCCATAAAAACAAAAAAACAAAAAAAAACCCCCAAATATTATAAGACGTTAACCTTGGCTAAATCTTGCTGGTGGGCATGAGGGTATCTGTTATTTTTTTTTATGCTTTTTGGTATATGGGAAATACTTAATAAAATGGTCATTCCCCTTCCCCTTTTCCCCCCTTTTCCTCATATCAACCTCAGAGAGATGTTGTAGCATTGCATGTGGAAAACAGCCTCTAGAAGACTGGGTTACCTTCATGTGGTTTTGAGAAGGTGATCTCTTCTTTCTTTTTAATTTAAAAACATTACCTCAAACTCAGATTCAAGATACATTTTGAAAAAGAGCTGGACTCTCAGGGCCTTTTCATTCATAATGGTTTTTTTTCAGGAGTCCCTGAGGTCCTTCCCCTGCTTCTGCCACTCCCATGGTCAAAACCCTCCCGTGGCCCCTGCTGTCCTCAGAATGAAGTCCAGGTGGCCTGCAGCCTGCAGCATCCGGCCCCAGGTACCTCCCCTGCCTCTTGGACTTCGGTCTCCTACCACGTTCCCCCTTCTCTCCCACAAGGTCTTCACAGGGCAGTGGCCTCTGCCTGCCTTACTGTTGTCCCTCATCCCCCTTCAGCCCTAACCTCCAGGTGCTTCTCCAAGGACGTCTTCCCTGAGCCCCTCACTGGGGTCTGTGTTGGTCTCATTTTCTGTTGGATCCCCATTGCTGGGCAGATGATCTAAACATATATATTAACTCTCACTAACTAACCTGAAATGAGAATTGTAGAGATTAAATGAATCAGGTCACACTCTAACACCCTCTTATCCCTCTTTATGAATGGAGATATGTCTATTTATTCTTGCTTCATTTTTGCTATACATAAGACAGCAATAGGTGTAAAGTTAATTATCTTACCAGATTAATAGAAATTCCTACCATGTTTTTTGTATATATCTAAATTTAGTATTATTTAGTATTAGTGACATTAATATATTAATGGTATTAATTAGTGGTATTAATATAAAGGGAATATTGCCTCATGAATTAAGTATTAGTAGTTATTTTTAAGTCAGTTACCTCTAAAATAGATGATCTGTCCTCCAATTCAGTAGCGTGTGTTGGTAATAAAGATTCCTAAGATTTTCTGTTGAGTTTACTAGCAGTATTGGCAAGCACTATGCATGGGAAGAAAGTCACTGAAACACATTCCATGTAAAGCAGGCTTGTTTTAAACCAAAGACTTTAATTATTGAAGTAAGGGTAATTTTTTTGATAGTTTCATTGTATCAGTCAGTTCCTTGGAAAGGATTCATGAGGTGGTGTTACAGTCAGAATCCTCTGAGCTTAATAACGCAAGTGAAAATTTACATAGTGTCTTTCTTGACTTTGTGTAAGGGGCTGAAAGTCTGCAGATCTTAATAGGGTATGTCTAATAACATGTTACTAACTCACAAATTGTCAGCTTTGGACTACAGACCTGGAGTGAATGGGCCTTCATAAATTATACATGTCTGACAAATAGGCGATACATTTTTCAAATCACATAAACTCTTCAGAATCAAGTCTGCTCTGTGGAGGTAATTAAAGAAAATCAATGTGTGTCGATTGATAGATATCTGACTTGAAACACATTCTCCATGCTGCCTCAGACAGTGGGGCGCCTGAGCTTGAAGACCACTGTTCTCTGAAGGTGGCGTGAGGCGGCGGGGTCCAAGGCTTGAGTGTGCTGGGTGTGGTCCTCATGACGCCACATGCCAGGTTCTCACCTTGGTGCTGGCCCTGACCCTCACCCCCACAGAGCTGAGGGCACCTGACTTGACCTCCTATCTCTGTCTCCTTCCCTGAGTGAAAGAGTATGACTCTGTGTTTTTGTCTCACTAGGACCATGGGAGGCTTAATTCATCAATGTTGGTAAAGTGCTAGGAAGATGAGAAGTGCTGTGTCCATCCTAAGCAACATTATTGATTCCATTTTTTCCTTGTGGTTAACATAAAATTCTCCACATATCAGATAATGGCTCAGCATTGCATAAACAGCCAAGAATTGCTGGCAGAAGAGATGTGGCCTGTGTTTTCCCCTAGGAAAACTGATGTCTGTAAAATGCCTTCTCTTTCTCTGAAAAGACATTATTACTTGATTTAAACTGATTATACTGTTACTGGATTTTATTTGCCTACCAGAGTATTTTCTTTTTGTTTGTTTTGATTTGCTTTTCAGCAACTATCAGTGGTAATATTGAGCCCAGTAAATGCTGTATATTACGGAAGGCCTAGATTGGTAAACATTTTGCTTATCCATTTTATTTATTTATTTTTAAAGTTTTATTTATTTATTTATTTATTTTTGGCTGCATTGGGTGTTCGTTGCTGTGCGTGGGCTTTCTCTGGTTGTGGTGAGCGGGGGCTACTCTTCGTTGTGGTGCGCAGGCTTCTTATTGCGGTGGCTTCTCTTGCTGCGGAGCACAGGCTCTAGGTCCGTGGACTTCAGTAGTTGCGGCACACAGGCTCTAGGTGCCCAGGCTTCAGTAGTTGTGGCACATGGGCTCAGTAGTTGTGGTTCACAGGCTCTAGAGCACAGGCTCAGTAGTTGTGGCACATAGGCTTAGTTACTCCGTGGCATGTGGGATCTTCCCGGACCAGGGATAGAACCCATGTCCCCTGCATTGGCAGGCGGATTCTTAACCACTGCGCCACCAGGGAAGTCCCTGCTTATCCATTTTAGATAATCCTGTTCATCAAATAATACGGAGGATACATACATACCTACATACACAAATGTGTGTTCATATATGTGTGTGTGGGTGTATCTATCTTTATATGTAGTGTTTGTGTATACATACATAGAAATATAAAATGGTAATTTGCATTATCCATAATGTGTAATCCTGTTCATTAAATAACAGGATGTATGTATGTATGTATACATAATACATATGCATGGATATACATATATTATGCTAATATGCTTATATATGTCTGTATTATTATTCTACAAAAATAATGTAGCATGGTAAGTAACTACTAATTATGACATTTAGTTAATTCAGCATTCTTGAAAAGATTTTACGAATTGCACTCTTGAAATTAGTTTCCACAGGGATTTTAAAAGTGTATGAGGAATCTAGACTAGTTACTTTATCATCATAATTAAAAAACACTGAAATGGTGTGATATAGCTGGATCATCTAGCTTATTATTCATCACACTTGGTTCTGGATCACTTTTCCAAATTCCAAACACATGCTAACAAAATAGAAGGTTCAACACCGTTGGTTACTGTGAAAGAGAAAATGCAGTGGGCTGTGAAGATTGCATTGAAGGTGAAGACTCTTCTTTGTTACATACGGTCTGGTTTGTTTGATAAAAAAAATTCTGTTTCTAATGGTATTATGATCATGGCTTTTAAAAAGTCCTTATCTTTCCATTATACATACTGGAAAAAGAAATCGGTTTCATTATCTTATGGTCACACTATTTGTGTGTAGCTCAGCCGTGAAAATAGTCTCCATAAACACTACCAAGATTTTAAGAATTTGCTTGTTTCATTTGTCATTCATCAATTCTTTTCCTACATCATTTATTGGTTGCTTGGTATGTGCTAGATGCCATGTAACACATTAAAGAGGAGAAGGTAGTCCTTACTCTTAAGGAAGTTGTGATCTGGTTGAGTCAAAGAAAATGTTCTAGAAACAAGAGATTAAATACATTTTTATGGACAGAGGCTGGTAGGTGTCCCCCAACATCTATTCTCCCCTTCTTCCTCAGTAACAGAATTCCAGTTTTTAGCTGGGCACATGGTCGCCCAGAGTAAAAATGCATCTCTCAGCCTCCCTCGCAGTTAAGTTGTGGCCAGTGCCATGTCTGGATGATCCTGTATAAGAGGAAATGATCTGTGGCAGCTTCTGGAAGCTCCCTTATATGTCAGTTATGTCTCCTTTGGCCCTTCTTTTTCATGTTTTCTTCTTGTTCATTGGATGTGGATGTAATTGCTGGAGTGCCTGTGACCATGCTGGATCACACAGATGAGGGCCTCACCCAGGAATGGTGGAATGGATTCCAGGAGCAGCTGGGGGCCCTGCATTTGTGGGACTGCCATACAGCCATGGGGCAGCTACACCTGGGCTTCTCCATGAAAGATCAACAAACTGCCATCTGTATTATTTTGGGTGTCTGATACTTTCAGCTAAATGTAATCCTGACAGGCACTTCCTACAAAACGTGCATTTTAAATGTGGAGGGGACAATATACAGAGCAGTGATCAGAATGGGGCATTGCCATGAGGGAAGCCTTCTTGGAAGAATATGCTATCCTGGCATGATTCTTTTTTTTTTTTTTTTTTGGTATGATTCTTCTCTCACCTGCTCATTATTTCTTCTATCTCACCATTTCCTGAACATGATAACACTTTCTCTCTTCCTTACCTTTGCTCATGCTTTTCCTTCTGCAACGCTTTCTCTACGTACCTTCCTTCCTGTCTAATTTTATAATTATATTAAATTATATAATCCACATAAGCACTTAACACAGTTAATTAAACTATGTAAACACGCAGTACATTTAGCTGTTATCCTCATTGTCATTACTGGCCAGCTCAAATCTGGCTTCTGTTCTGAAACCAATCTCAAGCCTCCCCCACTTTTATCAGAAACAACTGTCCCCTTAGTGCCCTAATACCAGGCACTGAGCAGTACTCAGGGAATTGTACTGTTTGGGGAAAGCGGCTGGCTAGTTATTTGTGTAGTTACTGCTCAAGAGGAATGGAGGGGCAGGGGGAATGTTGCTCTCCGACGTTCCTTCTTTACCTTCTGGCTGCTTCTTTGCCATTGTGGGGTCCCCATCCCCAGGCCGCCATTTCTGTGGCTAATTCTTCGTGTTCCATAGCAACACAGTTTCAGCAACACAGTTTCAGCTCTGCTTTAGCTTTGCCAACTTGAATTCTAACCTCTGCCATTTGGAGGGTCAGGGACATGGTGGCAAACAGATCAGAGTGTGGGGCTGAGGGCAGGCAAACTGTGCTTGCAAGATTACCCCACCTCCTTTTCGATAACTACTTTTTGATAAGGACTGGCATTGTAGGACCAATGATGCTGTGCCGCTCTTTGATTTCCAGGTGTTTCTGCTTAGATGGGATTGCTATGCCAACACAACAGATTTGTGGGGCTGCGTCTCAGACACACCCGCACTCAGCTGTGCTTAGGCGTCCTCCTGGCACTTTCCCCCCTCCAGCCTGTCCTGTGGGCTGGGGGCACAGTCACGCAGGTGTCTGTGCAGCTGACCGTGGGTTGGGCTTGTACAGAGACTTCTTGCTTGGTCTTTGGGAGTTCAGATGCACACACACAAAATTCCCCTGTCAGGAATAATGAGGGCCTTGACGCTGATGGGATGAGGCAGATTTCACTCCAGATGGTGGTCTTTGGAAAAAGAAAGTGGTGCTGTCAGATTTGAGGTGTTCAGTCACTGAAAAAGAAGGAATGATTTCGAGGATCATTTACACAGTCCCTCCCTGTTTCTTGGCCTTGTCGGTTTAGAGAATTAAGTGAAGAGGTCCGTCCAGCTTCCTCCTGTTGCTGCTGCCCTACCTATGTTGGCTGGGTTTTTGTACCACATTTCACAGTGGCGTGTCCCTAAGGCTGGCATACATGGGGGCCATATTTCATTGTAATTGCCAATTTCATTGAGGCCCTTTTACTCTTGGCTAATTTACCCAGTAGGGCAAATTCTTACTTCCTTATTCAAAAGCTTTCTCCTGATAACAGGTGATTACAATATGGCCCTTCTTCTAAGCCCATCCACCTATGATTCCCAAAGAGCAAAGTTCCCCAGGTGAATATTGGCTATCTTTTTATTAAAAATATTCTTTAAAAATAAAGAGGTTCGGAAGATTGAGCTTTAATATTTCTTTCAGTGCTATTGTTTTCTCAGTCTTGTTTTACTGAGTTAATGGCATTTTAAAAAAATACAGTTAATCCAGGCCTCCAGTATGAAAAACTGCATAACTTTGGTTTAGTAAAAAGTAAAACCAAATTAAAATTAATTTTAATTTGGTTTAGTAAACTTTTTTTTAGTAAAAAGTACCAAGTGAAAAGGAGAATTTAAAGTGTTTCTGGAATTGTTAAACTAGAAAATACCCTTAAAGAAATCCACAGCATACAATGGGTAAGGAACCACCTAATAGCTGAAATATAAACTAAGGGTATCTGATGTTTTCTTCTGGGTTTTTCAAAAAACCCGGATTAAGTAGGATTTACAGATGGGGGCAAATCTGGCCTCCAAACACTGGGGAAAATGCTCTTGAGTTTCATCGCTTACATCTCATTGCTTTGCACAGGAGGAATTTCATGATTTTCCAAACAGCTCTACTATTTCATCAGGACAGAGTACGAAAAATGCTTCTCCCTCTTTTATTTATTGAAATACAGAAATGAGAGTAACTAACTATAATATTTCTCCTTGCCGAGAGAACGCCGCTCCCCGCGTGGTTGGAGCCGTGCGTCTCAACCACCTTTGCGAACCCTGCGCCGCTCAAAGCATTGTGGGAGTGACGGAGGCAGGGCCCGGAGCTCCGGCAGCGGCGCGCGGACCCGGCTGAAGAACGCCCCGAAATCCGGTGACATCAGCTACCTTGGGAGGAGTTACAGGCTTTAGCGTTTCCCGTGTGCCCATTTCTCTGGAAGACGTACTCCAGGATGGAAAGACAGGTGATTTAAGTTTCTGTTCAGAAATGTGGGGTCCCCTCCGAGTAGATGTGGTGTTGGGGTCAGGTGTGCAGTGAATGTGGTATTCTCAGGACCGTTCTTTGTTGGATTCCGGAGCCCCCCGAATTGCAGTGCAATTTGGAGAGCAAGACTCGAAGCTGCCTGGGTTAGCTTTGCCTGCACAGCAGTAACCACTGGAGATGATTGCGTTTGTGCTGCCCGTGCTCATCTTTAACGAGACCTGCACCCCAAAGGTTGAGGGGAAGGCCGGGAAATGGCAGAAAAGCTGTCAGTTCTCTGTTAGGAATCCAGGTGACTGAGGCTCATGTATGCAGCTGTCAGAGGTTTGTCATCCTGCCTCAAAATACAGGGACCTGAAGGCTGGAGTAATGGTACCGCATTGGACAGCCAAAGACAAACACTGGTCGAGTGCTTTTTAAAGGAGGGTTGAAAACTCGTGTTCTGGCCAGTCTCAGCACTCCTGCAAGGGAGTTGTTTGTTCTGGTTTACAAGCTGGCTATCTTGTGTGTGTGTGTATGTGTATGACATGGGAAAATGGCCAAAAAAATGGCCTTCTTAGCATGATTTGCTTTTTCTCCACCCTCCTCCTGGGTAGGTACAACAAAGCTTCCAAAATGGCAGCTGTAGGATGGCACGTGGCCCACAGACTTATTTTATTTGGCTTGCAGAGGATTTAACGTTTTTTGGGGGGGATTAGTTCCTAGTTAGTAAGTGGGAGAGTTCACGTAAAAATGACTCCCACCTTCTCCTGAAGAGTTGATTTTTGTTTGATGATAGTCAGCTGGTGCTGGGCAATGGCTGCCTCTCTGAGCTGAGGCATCGGCTCCCCAGTTCACCATGGCCCACATTTGTCCAGGCTTGTTCATTATCTATTTGGCTCTAGAAGGCATTTGAGTTTGAGACCCTTGACACAGCCTTCCTCCCAGCTCCCACACATTTTAGTGGCCTCTGTGCTACCCCTGCTGTCACAGGAGCTCCCTCAATGAGCCTGTCCTCCCTTGCCACCAGTGCGGATCCTGTACCGCAGCCCTTGGTTTTCTTCCTGGGGATGAGCTCTGGGCTTTATTGCTCTGTAGACTTCGTCACAGGTCAAAGACCTGGGAAGTTGAGTGCTGACGCCCTGTAACTATTGGGAACCTATTGGCAGATCCCAGCCTGCTGGGTGCAGGTGCTGGTTCTGAGTGCAGTGGCACTTGGGTCTGGCCCTGCAGTCCTTTACTCTGTCCCTGAACTCCCTGGAGGTGAACTTGATGGCAGTCTAAAATCAGGGACAGAGAAGTATGTTTTTTTTTTTAAACCCTTTTGGAGAACTGTGGGGCTTCTCCATAATAAAGGTTATAATAGTAGCACAATTATATATGTATATATATACATGTAATGTATATATATAAATGCCTCCTTGTAAATCATTCCTTTTCACTCAACCATGACCTGCTAAAGTAGGGATTATTATTGCCCCTGTTTTGCAGATAAGCCCCGGAGAAGGCTCAGAGCACCTGCCGCAGATCTCAGTCACTCAGCCCAGTAGGGCCTTAGAAGCCCATGTTGTGTTTTGTTTTTTTAATCTGCACAGTGCAGGGCCACAATTTTAAGCTTGAATGTTTCTATATATATATATAAATGTCTGTAGTAGCAGTTTAGCACACAGAAACGGAGTTTCTACTCACATTCACTCTGTCACTGAGTAGGCCATTAAGGGAACTCGAGGAGGAAAAATCCCCAATACCACTTACACCTGTAAATTTCTCAATTTAAGCTTTCTGCATCCTAAACTAGTAGATATTAAAAATAAATACATTTTTAGTAACAGAAAAAGTCTTGGCATTTCTAAATATTCAGAAATTTGCAAACGCACCAGCACCCTTTTTACTATATCTACATACTATTACATTCTTAAAATTTTTTTAATTTTAATTTTATTGGAGTATAGTTGATTTACAATGTTGTGTTAGTTTCAGGTGTACAGCAAAGTGAATCAGTTATACCTATATATATATAATCATTCATTTTTAGATTCTTTTCTCATATAGGTTAGGATCGTACTATTCTTAAAAAAATTAAATTTAAATTGACACGTTAAAAACATCAATTTAAATTTGAATTAAAAATTTTAAAGAATCTAATAGTCGCATCTTAAATAATAATAAAAATATGAGTTTGATGTGCTGGTTGTATTTTTAAATGTCTATGAAGATAATATATGACTACTAATTTCATTTTAAAGTTTGTCCAGGTATTGGTTAAAATTATGGCACATTTGCCACCCTTTGGGAAACCCTGATTCTGAGGGAAAAACCAAGTAAATTGCAGCTTTTTGTATTTGTGTCACTAGCAAGCTTCCCTGGCTCAGTGTTGGAAATGTATAATATATAATACAACAGACATGGAACAAGTTGGGGGACTTGGCCACATCTGTGCAGTTGTCACAATCTGTTGGGTCTTCCTAGGATTTTGTGTGGTGATGGGCAAAGCCAGTGCTTTGGTGGATATGAGATGTGCTGGGCACATGTGATGACACATGTCCTTATGATGAGCCTGCCCCAAAGGCTGGTGAGCTGCATTCTTCACCTGGCTTTGTGGAGAATCTGAGTTCGTCCCTGGTTGATCATGTCTATCTCCAAGAGCTCACAATAGGAATTGTCATATGAATATTTAATTTCTCTAATCCAGGATGTTAACTTGATTTGAGAGATGGTAGGAAAATATTCTTCATGTCTTGAGTATTGAGTTTAAATGCACTTTAGAGTTATAGCACTAATTCATTTATTTTATTTTGTATACTTAGACTTTGAGCCTTTTGAACTCAACCAAATCTGTGCACATCATAAGCTAGTTATTAATTTGAACAAATGGTCCTGATCTTTTTAAAAAAAGATTTCAAGTACTGAAGAAAAAATGAGAAAATTTTTATGTAATTATTTTAAAATATCTGAACATTGAAAGCAACACTGAAACCAACAATAATTCTTGTAGTTAATGAGCTAGAAATTCACAATGCTTGGATCTCACTGTCTTCCCCGGCACTGACTTTATTGAGTTATCCATGTGGTTCATATTGGTAGTAGAAGGTGGGGCTATCTTACAAAATTCAGATCTGAGAAAATAAGAGCCTGGGAGATGCCCTCTGGCCTACTTGGAGAAAAGAAGACTCTGATAGCTCAAATTGTGGTATATATCAGCTTGACCCTTTTGAAGACCAACAAAACAATCATTGTAAACATTTCTTAATACAGTTTTTGAAAAGCTTATATTGTTATTTAAATATGTTACCCATTATAATAGCCATTGTGGTCTTCTAAAAATAATTCGTAATTTGGAATTTGGAAGTCATTATATTTTTTAAATGTATGCATTCACTTCAGAATAGCTCTCAGATGATGTGCTGCACATATAAATACCAGGCTACAGACAGGGCTTGGATTAATGGACCACGGAGGGCTATTTTTATGGAGAGTTTAAGTGCATATTATTGTTATTTCTAAATTGTATTAATAATATCCTACACATTTCCAACATGTGTATGACATTTTACTGATCTACAGAGGGCCATTGCGTATGTCATCTCATTTGTTTCTCACAACAATCCTGGGAGGGAAGTGGGATGTTTTCAAGTGTTGATACTGAAGTCCTTTACTTGAGATAAAGTCCTGGTAATGTGTGGGAAGAAAAAGATGCTATAGAAACGCAAACATTCTTTTTACTCTATTTTTGACCAATGTGGTAGCAGGTGTTCAGATTGGCTTTGGACATGTCAGTCTCCAGGGACTGATCCTGTCTCATCATTTCTTCCACATGGTAGGAGGAAAAAAGAGCAAAATATATGAGTACTTTCTTGGAGGAAAAACTACAAGATTAAAGGAGAAAACTACCTTCTACTTCACAGAAATTAGCAGTGAACCCTTGGATTCCCTATTGAATACTTATATATATCCTTCTTGTTTAAAAACGCTTCTTTGTATCCTTCTTGCGCCATTCGTGGTGAAACCTGGAGAATCAAGTATGTAGAGATTGTCTGAGGAAACAAACCATTTTGTCATTATAGTCAATAGCGATTCAATCTGGACTTAAGTATTATTTACGGAATATTTTGGACTTTCCTGTTTACCAACAGCAGCATGGGAACTCAGAGACAGCAAGCTGCATGGTATATTGATAGCCAAGCAGGAATATTGAACCCAGGACTGGGGAATCCTGGAACCTGTGTGGAGAAATATTTAAATAATTTATCATAATGATTATTTCTATAGGATACAACTTCAGGATTAAATGCTAATTTTATTTGACTTACATAAAGGGGAATTATTACTGCAGTTACTTTTAAAGAGCTCCCTGGGTTTGCAGGGAGTATCTGAATTAACAGTAAATTGAGCACCATTACTTATTAATGGGGTCCAGCTGATTTATTGGTGGTCTGTCTGGCAATTAGCCATTCTACATAGTGTCTTCTGTTTGGCCATTACTTTTTCAGTATTGAGTGCAAGCTCAGGGATGAGCACCTTGAACCAATGGGGAAGTCTGCCTGTCAGCCTAATAGGGCCTTGCATCATCTTAATGGTGAGTTATGATCTGTCTTGAAGGATATTTGGACACACTTAATATCTTCTGGATGACAACCATTGGAGGCATAAATGAAAGTACGTGTTGTCATTGAACCACTAAAAATCTTTACTCAGTCATCAGATAGCCATTATATTATATGAATCTGTTTGGATATTTCTTTTATTTTTAAAAATTATGCAATTGCTTTTCACTTCTGTGGCACTTATAGAATGAATTGCTGTGAGTGAACTGTAGCACAGCAAGTAATGGCCAACAGTATTTATTTTCAAGGGACACTTTGGGGTGCCTAATTTGTCCTCAGGAGAAATATTTTTTGCTCAATCTGCAAAATGTTGTAATAAGAATTGGTGATTGATGTTGATTATAAGATTAAATGGCTGGGCCACAGTGGCCAGCATTGTAAATCAAAGCAGCCCAAAGTTGTGATTGGCCACTAGAGAAGGTTCTAAGTGGGAGCGTTTTTTAAGTGAATCAATATATTTCAAGTCTTTATTGTATTGACTCCTAAAGTTTATTGAAACTGCATTTAAAACAGTTTTACAGTGTTTTAAATAAGTTTCTAATACAGTTTGGTTTTGCTTATCTAAGCATGCAGTAATGGAAGAAAATACATGAAAATTCTCTTCTTAGCAGGAAAGCAGTTTAAGAATTAGTGAGGGTGTGGGAGTTGCTAAACCCAAGTTAATCGCATGATCCTTTGATTGGAGAGTTTTGTATTTGGTTGCTCAGAATTAATTTCTCTTTCCTAACAAATTCCTTGGGGGATGGACCCCTGCCCTATTGTCTATAGTCTGATGCTATCCTTCAGTGTCCAAGGGGCTAGCCCCTGATCTGACATAGCTCCTCTCTGGAATTGGACTCTTCAGTAGAGGGAAAAACACTGGAAAAATTTGGAGTCCTTTATTTCCAGTATGATCAGAATGTTCTGGTCACTCCCATTTGCTGGCCATCAGAGTGACAATTGTTTCCAAGTCTGTTTCTCCTATCTTTGACAAATCTGGGAGCTCCATGATAGCATCCCAATAAATCCCCCTTTGTTTAACTAAACCAGAAATGGTTTCTCTTGAATGAAACAAAAAAAAACCTTAATATATAAACTGGGCATCTGTGAACCCACAGGAAACAAGAGGATTTCTAATTGAGACTGTGAATATACATTCATTCACCAAATATTTATTGAGTACCTACTATGTATGAGGCACTCTTCTCAACACTTGGGAAACAGTAGTGAATAAAGCAAAAATCTGTGCTTTCATGAAATTTGCATTCTAATGAAGGGAGATATACAATAAGCAAGATAAGTTAAATATATAATGTGTATGTTATAGTAATAAGTGCTATACATATGTAAAATATTTATCTTCTTAGTTCTTTCCTTGTTAAAGTTCCTTGAATCAGATAAGCCTGTTCAGATGTGGGTGAAGGTCTGGAATGACCTGGACTGAGGCTCTGTCACTCTCTTGTACTTTGCTCCAACATATTTCTGCATAGCTCTCAAAGGGGTTTCAGTTGGGGTCTGAGCCAAGGCAGAGGAAATTTCCAGCTGAGTGAGGATGAGTGTATGCAGAAAGCAGAGAGCTGGAGAGAGGGGGACTTGGGTTAGATGTCGAAGTGGCAGGAGTTGAGCAAGGGCTATAGTCTTGAGGGAGAAATTCTTCCTTCTGGGGCTCTGACTGGACTGAAGCACTAAGATTGAATCAAGAAAACTAGGCTGGGACTTGGGCGGGTGGCCTGGAGCAAGGATACATACTGATATGTGTGGGGAAGGGGAGTCCAGGTCAGAGATGGGAGGAAGCATCATAGGATCGTGTGAGACAAAGCAGGGTAGCAGCTCTCAGAACCCATCAGGACTGGTGCAGGGCACCTGCCACCATTAAAGAAGGGGATCCCATAAAGAATGAAAGCCCAGAAAAGAGATCAGACTCCATTGAGAGGACTGAGGAGATCGGAAGGAATGTTTGTCTTCCTGCCTGGGATGAACCCTAGTGAGGTGAGGGTAAACCCTAAGCTGATGTCTGTACTTGAGGTCAAAGTGAAGAGGCTTGGAAAGTGGGGCTGTACGTGGGCTTATGAGAGAGAAGGAAAAGCAGGGAGAAGGTAGTTATGCTAAGGTGGGAGGGATCAAAATCAGCACCAGGAGTTTGGAAAGCAGAAGATGGGACAGAGGAGACAGATGAGACAGGAGACTCCTGATGGGTGTGCTGGGCACCTACAGAGGGGAGCTGGATGTTTGGGGGAAGAGTATATGCCAACCAGGAAGAGTCCTAAGCTTTGCCAGTCACCTGTCACTGGCCCGGAATGAAAAGTTGTGGTGTTGGTGATTTCCTGTTACTGGGGAGACAGGAACAGAGCAAGCTGAACAGGTTCAATTGGGAAACAGGTACACAATCCTGGAAAACAGGATTGTTTTCTGAAAAATACTCACCCACTCCTGGTAATTTTTTTGCGGGGACAAATGACACTTACAGAATAGAACTTGGAAATGCCTTTAAGGTTTATGGAAACTTGGGCATTCGAAGTAAGTACATGGAATGTTGTTCTGGTTATCCATTGCTGCATAACGAGCCACTCCAAAACTTAGTGGTTTAAAATAACAAATGATTATTATCTCTTCCAATTATGGAGTCACCCTGGTTCTTGCTTGCAGGCAGATTGTGGTTAGGGCTGTAGCCATCTGAAGGTTCAGCTGGGCTGGAAGGCATATTTTAAAGATGGCTTTTCCCCTCAAACATCTAGGACATCTGCAACAGCTTGAGGCTTGCCAGGCATTCGTCCCTTTCCACATAGTCTCTGCATGGTTATCTTGGGCTTCCTCACAGATGAGGATCTCAGTATAGTTGGACTTCTTGCATAGTGGCTGGTTTTTCTCAGAAGAAATGTTCCTCAAGAGCAAGAAGGAAGCTGTGAGCCTTCTTTTGAACTAGCCTCGGAAGGCACACAGCATTACTTCTACCACATTCTATTGGTTACACAGTACCAGGCCAAATTCACTTTGGGAATGAACTATACAAGAATGTGATGCTCAGAGACGTGATGCATTGTGTGTGTGCATGCATGTGTGTACATATGCACACATGTGCCCATATGGAGTCTGCTACCACAAGCCTGGTGTTTTTTCTACTTGGCATCTCTTTTGACATTGGAAGAGAGAGATTTTTGGGTAAACCGTTCGCCTTGGATTTCTACAATAGGATTTAATATTCCTTAATGGCAGACTGTTGGAAAAGTATCAAGGTCACACTACTCAAATGAAAAGGAATCTGTTTTTCTCAGAGGTATCCCCAAAACTTACTGGAATAGGGCTCAATTTTAGGACACAGTGATGGGAAAGTGAATCACATTACAACAAAGAGGGGAGTTTGAATAATATAAAGAAGTTTTATACCTACATAGATATGGATATACTTGGAGGTAGATAGTTTTTTGGAGAATGTAAATGACTGAGAATAAATGAAAGAAGAAGTAGAACAAGAGAAGAACTAGAGGAATTGTATTGGACCCTCATGGAGCGTGGAAGTGCACTCTTGAAGAAGCTCAGAACTGGCTGCCCTGGTACCTAGAATGGTGGCTGACAAGTTCAGTTGGGAAATATGTTATCCTACAGTGTGCAAAAGATTGTTTGCTTAAATATGCTCACCTACTTCTGGTGATTTTTTTGTGTGTGTGTGGGTAAAAATGACACTTTTAGAAGTGATTATTCCTTTAAGGTTATGAAAAACTTGGCCATAGCTGAAGATCTGGTAGTAAGGGGACCTTTCATTTTCTGGGTGTCTGCTGAAGCCACTTTTGGACCAAAGAAGAGAATCTCCAACATTTTTTTTTAAACATCTTTATTGAAGTATAATTGCCTTACAATGGTGTGTTAGCTTCTGCTTTATAACAAAGTGAATCAGTTATACATATACAGTATGTTCCCATTTCTCTTCCCTCTTGCATCTCCCTCCCTCCCACCCTCCCCATCCCACCCCTCTAGGTGGTCACAAAGCACCGAGCTGATCTCCCTGTGCTATGCGGCTGCTTCCCACTAGTTATCTATTTTACATTTGGTAGTGTATATATGTCCATGACACTCTCTTACCCTGTCACATCTCACCCCACCGCCTCCCCATATCCTCAAGTCCATTCTCTAGTAGGTCTGTGTCTTTATTCCCGTCTTGCCACTAGGTTCTTCATGGCCTTTTTTTCCCCCTTAGATTCCGTATATATGTGTTAGCATACTGTATTTGTTTTTCTCTTTCTGACTTACTTCACTCTGTATGACAGACTCTAACTCCATCCACCTCATTACAAATACCTCCATTTCATTACTTTTTATGGCTGAGTAATATTCCATTGTATATATGCGCCACATCTTCTTTATCCATTCATCTGTCGATGGACATTTAGGTTGCTTCCATGTCCTGGCTATTGTAAATAGAGCTGCAATGAACATTTTGGTACATGACTCTTTTTGACCTATGGTTTTCTCAGGGTATATGCCCAGTAGTGGGATTGCTGGGTCGTATGGTAGTTCTATTTGTAGTTTTTTAAGGAACCTCCATGCTGTTCTCCATAGTGGCTGTATCAATTTACATTCCCACCAACAGTGCAAGAGTGTTCCCTTTCCTCCACACCCTCTCCAGCATTTATTGTTTTTAGATTTTTTGATGATGGCCATTCTGACCGGTGTGAGATGAT
The DNA here is from genome assembly GCF_965194805.1 of Balaenoptera borealis. Classification (NCBI taxonomy): domain Eukaryota; kingdom Metazoa; phylum Chordata; class Mammalia; order Artiodactyla; family Balaenopteridae; genus Balaenoptera; species Balaenoptera borealis. The sequence goes on along the minus strand of NC_138862.1, from coordinate 108,460,696 downwards.
ATCTCATTGTAGTTTTGATTTGCATTTCTCTAATGATTAATGATGTTGAGCATTCTTTCATGTGTCTGTAGGCCATCTGTATATCTTCTTTGGAGAAATGTCTATTTAGGTCTTCTGCCCATTTTTGGATTGGGTTTTTCGTTTTTTTGTTATTGAGCTGCATGAGCTGCTTGTAAATCTTGGAGATTAATCCTTTGTCAGTTGCTTCATTTGCAAATATTTTCTCCCATTCTGATGGTTGTCTTTTGGTCTTGTTTATGGTTTCCTTTGCTGTGCAAAAGCTTTTAAGTTTCATTAGGTCCCATTTGTTTATTTGTGTTCTTATTTCCATTTCTCTGGGAGCTGGGTCAAAAAGAATCTTGCTGTGATGTATGTCATAGAGTGTTCTGCCTATGTTTTCCTCTAAGAGTTTGATAGTGTCTGCCCTTACACTTAGGTCTTTAATCCATTTTCAATTTATTTTTGTGCATGGTGTCAGGGAGTGTTCTAATTTCAAACTTTGACATGTACCTGTCCAATTTTCCCAGCACCACTTATTGAAGAGGCTGTCTTTTCTCCACTGTATATGCTTGCCTCCTTTATCAAAGATAAGGTGACCATATGTGTGTGGGTTTATCTCTGGGCTTTCTATCCTGTTCCATTGATCTATATTTCTGTTTTTGTGCCAGTACCAAACTGTCTTGATTACTGAAGCTTTGTAATATAGTCTGAAGTCAGGGAGCCTGATTCCCCCAGCTCCATTTTTCGTTCTCAAGATTGCTTTGGCTATTCGGTGTCTTTTGTGTTTCCATACAAATTGTGAAATTTTTTGTTCTAGTTCTGTGAAAAATGCCAGTGGTAGTTTGATAGGGATTGCATTGAATCTGTAGATTGCTTTGGGTAGTAGAGTCATTTTCACAATGTTGATTCTTCCAATCCAGGAACATGGTATATCTCTCCATCTATTTGTATCATCTTTAATTTCTTTCATCAGTGTCTTATAATTTTCTGCATACAGGTCTTTTGTCTCCTTAGGTAGGTTTACTCCGAGATATTTTATTCTTTTTGTTGCAATGGTAAACGGGAGTGTTTTCTTAATTTCACTTTCAGATTTTTCGTCATTAGTGTATAGAAATGCAAGAGATTTCTGTGCATTAATTTTGTATCCTGCTACTTTACCAAATTCATTGATTAGCTCTAGTAGTTTTCTGGTAGCATCTTTAGGATTCTCTATGTATAGTATCATGTCATCTGCAAATAGTGACAGTTTTACTTCTTCTTTTCCGATTTGGATTCCTTTTATTTCTTTGTCTTCTCTGATTGCTGTGGCTAACACTTCCAAAACTATGTTGAATAATAGTGGTGAGAGTGGGCAACCTTGTCTTGTTCCTGATCTTAGTGGAAATGATTTCAGTTTTTCACCATTGAGGACAATGTTGGCTGTGGGTTTGTCATATATGGCCTTTATTATGTTGAGGAAAGTTCCCTCTATGCCTACTTTCTGCAGGGCTTTTATCATAAATGGGTGTTGAATTTTGTCGAAAGCTTTCTCTGCATCTATTGAGATGATCATATGGTTTTTCTCCTTCAATTTGTTAATATGGTGTATCACATTGATTGATTTGCGTATGTTGAAGAATCCTTGCATTCCTGGGATAAACCCCACTTGATCATAGTGTATGATCCTTTTAATGTGCTGTTGGATTCTGTTTCCTAGTATTTTGTTGAGGATTTTTGCATCTATGTTCATCAGTGATATTGGCCTGTAGTTTTCTTTCTTTGTGACATCTTTGTCTGGTTTTGGTATCAGGGTGATGGTGGCCTCGTAGAATGAGTTTGGGAGTGTTCCTCCCTCTGCAATATTTTGGAAGAGTTTGAGAAGGATAGGTGTTAGCTCTTCTCTAAATGTTTGATAGAATTCGCGTGTGAAGCCATCTGGTCCTGGGCTTTTGTTTGTTGGAAGGTTTTTAATCACAGTTTCAATTTCAGTGCTTGTGATTGGTCTGTTCATATTTTCTATTTCTTCCTGGTTCAGTCTCGGCAGTTTGTGCATTTCTAAGAATCTGTCCATTTCTTCCAGGTTGTCCATTTTATTGGCATAGAGTTGCTTGTAGTAATCTCTCATGATCTTTTGTATTTCTGCAGTGTCAGTGGTTACTTCTTCTTTTTCATTTCTAATTGTATTGATTTGAGTCTTCTCCCTTTTTTTTCTTGATGAGTCTGGCTAATGGTTTATCAATTTTGTTTATCTTCTCAAAGAACCAGCTTTTAGTTTCATTGATTTTTGCTATTGTTTCCTTCATTTCTTTTTCATTTATTTCTGACCTAATCTGTATGATTTCTTTCCTTCTGCTGGCTTTGGGGTTTTTTTGTTCTTCTTTCTCTAATTGCTTTAGGTGCAAGGTTAGGTTGTTTATTCGAGATGTTTCCTGTTTCTTGAGGTAGGCTTGTATTGCTATAAACTTGCCTCTTAGCACTGCTTTTGCTGCGTCCCATAGGGTTTGGGTCGTCGTGTCTCCATTGTCATTTGTTTCTAGGTATTTTTTGATTTCCCCTTTGATTTCTTCAGTGATCACTTCGTTATTAAGTAGTGTATTGTGTAGCCTCCATGTGTTTGTATTTCTTACAGATCTTTTCCTGTAATTGATATCTAGTCTCATAGCGTTGTGGTCGGAAAAGATACTTGATATGATTTCAATTTTCTTAAATTTACCAAGGCTTGATTTGTGACCCAAGATATGATCTATCCTGGAGAATGTTCCATGAGCACTTGAGAAAAATGTCTATTCTGTTGTTTTTGGGTGGAATGTCCTATAAATATCAATTAAGTCCATCTTGTTTAATGTATCATTTAAAGCTTGTGTTTCCTTATTTATTTTCATTTTGGATGATCTGTCCATTGGTGAAAGTGGGGTGTTAAAGTCCCCTACTATGATTGTGTTGCTGTCGATTTCCCCTTTTATGGCTGTTAGTATTTGCCTTATGTATTGAGGTGATCCTATGTTGGGTGAATAAATATTTACAATTGTTATACCTTCCTCTTGGATCGATCCCTTGATCATTATATAGTGTCCTTCTTTGTCTCTTGTAATAGTCTTTATTTTAAAGTCTATTTTGTCTGATATGAGAATTGCTACTCCAGCTTTCTTTTGATTTCCATTTGCATGGAATATCTTTTTCCATCCCCTCACTTTCAGTCTGTATGTGTCTCTAGGTCTGAAGTGGGTCTCTTGTAGACAGCATATATATGGGTCTTGTTTTTGTATCCATTCAGCCAGGCCTGTGTCTTTTGGTGGGAGCATTTAATCCATTTACATTCAAGGTAATTATCGATATGTATGTTCCTATTCCCATTTTCTTAAATGTTTTGGGGTTGTTATTGTAGGTGTTTTCCTTCTCTTGTGTTTCTTGCCTAGGGAAGTTCCTTTAGCATTTGTTGTAAAGCTGGTTTGGTGGTGCTGAACTCTCTCAGCTTTTGCTTGTCTGTAAAGGTTTTAATTTCTCCATCACATCTGAATGAGATCCTTGCTGGGTAGAGTAATCTTGGTTGTAGGTTTTTCTCCTTCATCACTTTAAGTATATCCTGCCACTCCCTTCCGGCTTGCAGAGTTTCTGCTGAAAGATCAGATGTTAACCTTATGGGGATTCCCTTGTGTGTTATTTGTTGTTTTTCCCTTGCTGCCTTTAATATGTTTTCCTTATATTTAATTTTTGACAGTTTGATTAATATGTGTCTTGGCGTGTTTCTCCTTGGGTTTATCCTGTATGGGACTCTCTGTGCTTCCAGGACTTGATTAACTATTTCCTTTCCCATATTAGGGAACTTTTCAACTATAATCTCTTCAAATATTTTCTCAGTCCCTTTCTTTTTCTCTTCTTCTTCTGGGACCCCTATAATTCGAATGTTGGTGCTTTTAATGTTGTCCCAGAGGTCTCTGAGACTGTCCTCAGTTCTTTTCATTCTTTTTTCTTTATTCTGCTCTGCAGTAGTTATTTCCACCATTTTATCTTCCAGGTCACTTATCCTTTCTTCTGCCTCAGTTATTCTGCTATTGATCCCATCTAGAGTATTTTTAATTTCATTTATTGTGTTTTTCATCATTGCTTGGTTCCTCTTTAGTTCTTCTACGTCCTTGTTAAATGTTTCTTGCATTTTGTCTATTCTATTTCCAAGATTTTGGATCATGCTTACTATCATTATTCTGAATTCTTTTTCAGGTAGACTACCTATTTCCTCTTCATTTGTTAAGTCTGGTGGGTTTTGACCCTGCTCCTTCATCTGCTGTGTGTTTTTCTGTCGTCTCATTTTGCTTATCTTACTGTGTTTGGGGTCTCCTTTTCACAGGCTGCAGGTTCGTAGTTCCTGTTGTTTTTGGTATCTGTCCCCAGTGGCTAAGGTTGGTTCAGTGGGTTGTGTAGGCTTCCTGGTGGAGGGAACTAGTGCCTGAGTTCTGGTGGATGAGGCTGGATCTTGTCTTTCTGGTGGGCACGTCCACATCTGGTGGTGTATTTTGGGGTGCCTGTGGCCTTATTATGATTTTAGGAAGCCTCTCTGCTAATGGACGGGGCTGTGTTCCTATCTTGCTAGTTGTTTGGCATATGGTGTTCAGCACTGTAGCTTGCTGGTCATTGAGTGATGCTGGGTCTTGATGTTGAGATGGAGATCTCTGAGAAATTTTTGCCGTTTGGTATTACGTGGAGCTGGGAGGTCTCTTGTGGACCAGTGTCCTGAAGTTGGCTCTCCCACCTCAGAGGTATGGCCCTGATGCCTGGCTGGAGCACCAAGAGCCTTTCGTCCACATGGCTCAGAGTAAAAGGGAGAAAAAATAGAAAGAAAGAAAGAAAAAGGCTATAATATAGTGAAGTAAAATAAAGCTATTATAAAGCAAAGCTATACAGACAAAAACTCACCCAGAAGCATATACATATACACTCACAAAAAAAGGAAAAGGGGAAAAATTAATATATCCTGCTCCCAAAGTCCACCTCCTGAATTTGGGATGATTCGTTGTCTATTCAGGTATTCAACAGATGCAGGCACATCAAGTTGTTTGTGGAGTTTTAATCCGCTGCTTCTGAGGCTGCTGGGAGAGATTTCCCCTTCTCTTCTCTGTTCGCACAGCTCCTGGGGATCAGCTTTGGATTTGGACCCGCCTCTGCGTGTAGGTCACCTGAGGGCGTCTGTTCCCCGCCCAGACAGGACGGGGTTAAAGGAGCAGCTGCTTCGGGGGCTCTGGCTCACCCAGGCCGCGGGGAGGGAGGGGTACAGAGGAGGCGGGGCGAGCCTGCAGCGGCAGAGGCCGGCGTGACGTTGCACCAGCCTGAGGCGCGCAGTGCGTTCTCCCGGGGAAGTTGTCCCCAAATCACGGGACCCTGGCAGTGGCAGGCTGCCCAGGCTCCCGGGAGGGGTGGTGTGGAGAGTGACCTGTGCTCGCACACAGGCTTTTTGGAGGCGACAGCAGCAGCCCCAGCGTCTCACGCCCGTCTCTGGGGTCCGCGCTGATCGCCGCGGCTCGCGCCAGTCCCTGGAGTTCATTTAGGCGGCGCTCTGAATCCCCTCTCCTTGCGCGCTGTGAAACAAAGAGGCAAGAAAACGTCTCTTGCCTCTTCGGCAGCTGCAGACTTTTTCCCGGTCTCCCTCCCAGCCAGCTGTGGTGCGCTAACCCCTTCAGGCTGTGTTCACGCCCGCCAACCCCAGTCCTCTCCCTGCAATCCGACCGAAGCTGAGCCTCAGCTCCCAGCCCCGCCCGCCCCAGCGGGGGAGCAGACAAGCCTCTCGGGCTGGTGAGTGCTGGTCGGCACTGATCCTCCGTGTGGGAATCTCTCCGATTTGCCCTCCGCACCCCTGTGGCTGCGCTCTCCTCCATGGCTCCAAAGCTTCCCCCCTCTGCCACCCGCAGTCTCTGCCCACGAAGGGGCTTCCTAGTGCGTGGAAATCTTTCCTCCTTCACAGCTCCCTCCCACTGGTGCAGATGCCGTCCCTATTCTTTTGTCTCTGTTATTTCTTTTTTCTTTTGCCCTACCCAAGTACGGGGGGAATTTCTTGCCTTTTGGGAGGTCTGACGTTTTCTGCCAGCGTTCAGTGGGTGTTCTGTAGGAGCAGTTCCACGTGTAGATGTATTACCGTATCTGTGGGAAGGAAGGTGATCTCCGCGTCTTACTCTTCCGCCATCTTCTCTCCTCCCCCAACATTTTTAACCTGATTTTTTTTCTCTATTGAAAAAGAAAGGAAGTCAGAAGGAAACTACCATTCTGGTTCTAAATCAGTAGGTAGAGTTATGTTGTCCTTCAAAAGGCACTTTGGGGTTGGTGTTTACCCATATCCAGTTCTTATTTAGAATCCCAAGTATTAATATAGTAAAAATCCTACTGCCCATAGTTCCTGAAAGAAATAAGACAAAGCCATGAGAACACCCCAGTGGGCCTGTGGCTTTGCAAAAATAGGAGTTATGTCAGTTGAGAGGAACTAAGGAACAAAGCCTTTTCTTAGAATTAAACCACCAGTTGATCTGGCAATCGCATAATCCAGCTAGAAATGAACAGATTTATCTTTTATTGTCCATTTTCGACCCCAGGATTTTTTGGAGGGCAGGTGTCATTTTACAGAACTGCAAGTTTGGTGACTATTCAGTGACCTTTAGCAAAGGGTTTAAAGCTGCTGTTGTGGGAACCGGCCACAAGGAGGCAGCATTTCTCCATTCCCAAATCTGGGTAATAGGGCAGCAGAGCCTTAATGGAAATGGTGTTGTAGGTTGTAAATTAGATTGGAATGTGCCAGGAAAAAGCCCTTTAAGTTTATGTCTCATTACTTCTGGTTCGTATTTTTACCTTAATTTTTATTTTTTATCACAGCAAATTTGATTACAATGTTTTGTGTGTTCTAGGTGTGAAAGATGTGGTTCTTTCACACATATACATATATCTATTCTTCTTCGGATCCTTTTCCCATGTAGGTTATGACACAATGTTGAGTAGTGTTCTCTTGGTATTCCGTAGGTCTTTGGTGATTATATATTTCACATGTGTTTGTATATCTCTGTTAAGCCCAATGTCGTAATGTATCCAATCCTCACACCTTTCCATTTGGTGAACCATAAGTTTGTTTAATGAATCTGTGATTGCCTTTCTCTGTGGAAATATCTTCTTTGGTACCAGTTTTTAGGTAACACCTCTAAGTGATATGATAGGACATGTGTCTTTCGCTTTCTCACTTACCACAAGTTGCGTGATTACATGTAGACTCACGTATGGTGCTGCAAATGGCATTGTTTCATTTTTTCGCTAGCTAATATTCCATCTCGACATGTAGCAGTTCTTCTATGTCCACCCATCTGTTGGTGAACCTTTTGGTTACTTCCATATCTTGGCTAGAGTAATACTGTGCAGTGCAGATTTGCATGCCTGTGTCTTTCCAATTCTGTCTTCTTAGGTTTTAGGTCCAGGAATGGGCCTGCTGGATCATTTGGTAGCTCAATGTTTACCTTTTAAAGGCACCTCCATTCTGTTCTCATTAGTGGCTCTTTCCAGGTTTCGTCCCTCTTAAAGTGGAGGGTATGCATTTCTCCAGAACACCTTCAGCATGTATTGTTTATAGTTGACTTGCTGATGGTTATTCTGAAGGGTGTGAGCTGATACCTCTTTGTGGTTGAATTTGCATGTGTCTCATAATCTGTTGAAATTGAGCTTTAAGACATGTCCTTTTTATTTTTCAAAGTGTGATTACAGCTTAGTTCTTCAAAGTGTTTTCTTAAAGTATGTGTCACAGTTTGACATGTTTTGGCCATTCCCTCCCTCAAGACATTTTGAGGGCAGGTTTCAGTTACAGCCCTGCAGTAGTTGTTCATATGAAGTGACCATTAGCACAGGCTTTAAAGCTGCTTTTGCAGTTAATGGCCAGAGGGCGGCATCCTTTCTACGTTCCCCACTCTGAAAACTAGGGAAACAGACCTCCCGGCCAGTGGTGTTCCTCGCTTATAAATTAGAGTGGAATGTGCCCGGATAAACCCACAAAAGCTGATGTCTCCTTACTTTCATGTGTTTTTTAAATTTAATTTATATTTTTTATTGAAGTAATATTCCATTGTGTACATGGACCACTTCTTCTTGGTGCGTTCCTCTGTTGATGGACATTTTCGTTGCTTCCAGGTGTTGGCTATGATAGACATTGATGGATTGTAGGACTGCCTGCCTGTGACTTTTTTCTTAAATTTTTATTTATTTATTTATTTATTTATTTATTAATTTATGGCTGTGTTGGGTCTTCGCGAAGGCTTTCTCTAGTTGCGGCGAGTGGGGGCCACTCTTCATCGTGGTGCGCGGGCCTCTCACTGTTGCGGCCTCTCTTGTTCCGGAGCACAAGCTCCAGACGCGCAGGCTCAGTAGTTGTGGCTCATGGGCTTAGCTGCTCCTCGGCATGTGGGATCTTCCCAGACTAGGTTCCGAACCCGTGTCCCCTGCATTGGCAGGCAGATTCTCAACCACTACGCCACCAGGGAAACCCCCAGCATGTGACTTTTTTTTTTATTTTAATTTTTAATTTTTTAATTTTTTAAAATTTTTTAAATTTTTTAAATTTTTTTATTTTCTCACACACACACACTGTATTTTATTTTTACAAGAGATAAATAGACTGACACCAAGCATTGTATATGGATGACCACAACAAAAGCAACAATGATTGCAATTACCAAACATGAAACACACTCATACTATGTCATAATATTGACATTCAGTCCAGTAATCCTCCACTGTAACAACTCCTTTACTTTGCAGTGAAAATTGATCTGTATATTCTTTGCCTCTGAGTCCTTGTGCGATTTTTTTAAAATTCAGACAGAAAGTCACAAAAATTATACTCATCCTCATCAGTTCACTCAGTCCCATGTAATTAATTTCTTTTTTCATCTTGATCTTTTGTTAGCACTTTTATGAGTTCATCAGTTTTTCATTAGAGTTCTGAAAATGCTTATTCATTCAGTTCAGCAGTTCAGTTCCCAGAAACCTGTACTTGTCAGAGTCTTTTCCATGAATTTCTTGAAGATGAAAGCCTTTTATAGGAACATATTTGCAAAAGCATCAGAGTACACCCAGAACTGTCTGTAAATGACAAAAGACTTAAAAATGACCACAGTTAAAGATTTGATGAAAGTTCATAATAATGCAGTTGACAAGAAAATTAGTTATTTCTGAGATATACATTTTAAAGTAATAACTAGGATTATTACTTATAACATTATACCAGAACATATAAGATTTTTAGAAATTTCATGTAATGTCTGAAACATTTATGTTAACATATTTCCATACATATTTCCATACAAATACAAATATAAGATTTTTAGAAATTTCATGTAATGTCTGAAACATTTATATTAACATATTTCCATACAAATAACCCAATGAAAGTTTAGTATTAGTTGTTTTGTTTGTTTGTGTTTTTATACTGCAGGTTCTTATTAGGCATCAATTTTATACACATCAGTGTATACATGTCAATCCCAATCGCCCAATTCAGCACACCACCATCCCCACCCCACCACAGTTTTCCCCCCTTGGTGTCCATATGTCCATTCTCTACATCTGTGTCTCAACTTCTGCCCTGCAAACCGGCTCATCTGTACCATTTTTCTAGGTTCCACATACATGCATTAATATACGATATTTGTTTTTCTCTTTCTGACTTACTTCACTCTCTATGACAGTCTCTAGATCCATCCACGTCTCAACAAATGACTCAATTTCGTTCCTTTTTATGGCTGAGTAATATTTCATTGTATATATGTACCACAACTTCTTTATCAATTCGTCTGTTGATGGGCATTTAGGTTGCTTCCATGACCTGGCTATTGTAAATAGTGCTGCAATGAACATTCGGGTGCATGTGTCTTTTTGAATTACGGTTTTCTCTGGGTATATGCCCAGTAGTGGGATTGCTGGGTCATATGGTAATTCTATTTTTAGTTTTTTAAGGAACCTCCATATTGTTCTCCATAGTGGCTGTATCAATTTACATTCCCACCAACAGTGCAAGAGGCTTCCCTTTTCTCCACAACCTCTCTCCAGCATTTGTTGTTTGTAGATTTTCTGATGATGCCCATTCTAACAGGAGTGAGGTGATACCTCATTGTAGTTTTGATTTGCATTTCTCTAATAATTAGTGATGTTGAGCATCTTTTCATGTGCTTCGTGGCCGTCTGTATGTCTTCTTTGGAGAAATGTCTATTTAGGTCTTCTGCCCATTTTTGGATTGGGGTGTTTGTTTCTTTAATATTGAGCTGAATGAGCTGTTTATATATTTTGGAGATTAATCCTTTGTCCGTTGATTCGTTTGCAAATATTTTCTCCCATTCTGAGGGTTGTCTTTTCGTCTTGTTTATGGTTTCCTTTGCTGTGCAAAAGCTTTGAAGTTTCATTAGGTCCCATTTGTTTATTTTTGTTTTTATTTCCATTACTCTAGGAGGTGGGTCAGCAAAGATCTTGCTGTGATTTATGTCAAAGAGTGTTCTTCCTATGTTTTCCTCTAAGAGTTTTATAGTGTCCAGTCTTATATTTAGGTCTCTAATCCATTTTGAGTTTATTTTTGTGTATGGTGTTAGGGAGTATTCTAATTTCATTCTTTTACATGTAGCTGTCCAGTTTTCCCAGCACCACTTATTGAAGAGACTGTCTTTTCTCCATTGTATATCTTTGCCTCCTTTGTCATAGATTAGTTGACCATAGGTGCGTGGGTTAATCTCTGGGCTTTCTATCTTGTTCCATTGATCTATGTTTCTGTTTTTGTGCCAGTACCATATTGTCTTGATTACTGTAGCTTTGTAGTATAGTCTGAAGTCAGGGAGTCTGATTCCTCCAGCTCCATTTTTTTTGCCTCAAGACTGCTTTGGCTATTCGGGGTCTTTTGTGTCTCCATACAAATTTTAAGATGATTTGTTCTAGCTCCGTAAAAAATGCCATTGGTAATTTGATAGGGATTGCATTGAATCTGTAGATTGCTTTGGGTAGTATACTCATTTTCACAATGTTGATTCTTCCAATCCAAGAACATGGTATATCTCTCCATCTGTTGGTATCATCTTTAATTTCTTTCATCAGTGTCTTATAGTTTTCTGCATACAGGTCTTTTGTCTCCCTAGGTAGGTTTATTCCTAGGTATTTTATTCTTTTTGTTGCAATGGTAAATGGGAGTGTTTCCATAATTTCTCTTTCAGATTTTTCATCATTAGTGTATAGGAATGCAAGAGATTTCTGTGCATTAATTTTGTATCCTGCAACTTTACCATATTCATTAATTAGCTCTAGCAGTTTTCTGGTGGCAGTTTTAGGATTCTCTATGTATAGTATCATGTCATCTGCAAACAGTGACAGTTTTACTTCTTCTTTTCCAATTTGTATTCCTTTTATTTCTTTTTCTTCTCTGATTGCCGTGGCTAGGACTTCCAGAACTATGTTGAATAATAGTGGTGAGAGTGGACATCCTTGTCTCATTCCTGATCTTAGAGGAAATGCTTTCAGTTTTTCACCATTGAGAATGATGTTTGCTGTGGGTTTGTCATATATGGCCTTTATTATGTTGAGGTAGGTTCCCTCTATGCCCACTTTCTGGAGAGTTTTTATCATAAGTGGGTGTTGAATTTTGTCAAAAGCTTTTTCTGCATCTATTGAGATGATCGTGTGGTTTTTATTCTTCAATTTGTTAATATGGTGTATCACATTGATTGATTTGCATATATTGAAGAATCCTTGCATCCCTGGGATAGATCCCACTTGATCGTGGTGTATGATCCTTTTAATGTGTTGTTGGATTCTGTTTGCTAGTATTTTGTTGAGGATTTTTGCATCTATATTCATCAGTGATATTGGCCTGTAATTTTCTTTTTTTGTAGTGTCTTTGTCTGGTTTTGGTATCAGGGTGATGGTGGCCTCATAGAATGAGTTTGGGAGTGTTCCTCCCTCTGCAATTTTTTGGAAGAGTTTGAGAAGGATAGGTGTTAGCTCTTCTCTAAATGTTTGATAGAATTCACCTGTGAAGCCATCTGGTCCTGGACTTTTGTTTGTTGGAAGATTTTTAATCACAGTTTCAATTTCATTACTTGTGATTGGTCTGTTCATATTTTCTGTTTCTTCCTGGTTCAGTCTCGGAAGGTTATACCTTTCTAAAAATTTGTCCATTTCTTCCAGGTTGTCCATTTTATTGGCATAAAGTTGCTTGTAGTAGCCTCTTAGGATGCTTTGTATTTCTGCGGTGTCTGTTGTAACGTCTCCTTTTTCATTTCTGATTTTATTGATTTGAGTCCTCTCCCTCTTTTTCTTGATGAGTCTGGCTAATGGCTTATCAATTTTGTTTATCTTCTCAAAGAACCAACTTTTAGTTTTATTGATCTTTGCTATTGTTTTCTTTGTTTCTATTTCATTTATTTCTGCTCTGATCTTTATGATTTCTTTCCTTCTGCTAACTTTGGGTTTTGTTTGTTCCTCTTTCTCTGGTTTCTTTAGGTGTAAGGTTAGATTGTTTACTTGAGATTTTTCTTGTTTCTTTAGGTAGGCTTGTATAGCTATAAACTTCCCTCTTAGAACGGCTTTCGCTGCATCCCATAGGTTTTGGGTCGTCGTGTTTTCATTGTCATTTGTCTCTAGGTATTTTTTTATTTCCTCTTTGATTTCTTCAGTGATCTCTTGGTTATTTAGTAACGTATTGTTTAGCCTCCATGTGTTTGTCTTTTTAACGTTATTTTCCCTGTAATTCATTTCTAATCTCATAGTGTTGTGGTCAGAAAAGATGCTTGAAATGATTTCAATTTTCTTAAATTTACCGAGGCTTGATTTGTGACCCAAGATGTGATCTATCCTGGAGAATGTTCTGTGCGCACTTGAGAAGAACGTGTAATCTGCTGTTTTTGGATGGAATGTCCTATATATATCAATTAAATCTATCTGGTCTATTGTGTCACTTAAAGCTTCTGTTTCCTTATTTATTTTCATTTTGGATGATCTGTCCATGGGTGTAAGTGAGGTGTTAAAGTCCCCCACTATTATTGTGTTACTGTCAATTTCCTCTTTTATAGCTGTTAACAGTTGCCTTATGTATTGAGGTGCTCCTATGTTGGGTGCATATATATTTAAAATTGTTACATCTTCTTCTTGGATTGATCCCTTGATCATTATGTAGTGTCCTTCCTTGTCTCTTGTAACATTCTTTATTTTAAAGTCTATTTTATCTGATATGAGTATAGCTACTCCAGCTTTCTTTTGATTTCCATTTGCATGGAATATCTTTTTCCATCCCCTCACTTTCAGTCTGTATGTGTCCCTAGGTTTAAAGTGGGTCTCTTGTAGACAGCATATATATGGGTCTTGTTTTTGTATCCATTCAGCCAGTCTATGTCTTTTGGTTGGGGCATTTAATCCATTCACGTTTAAGGTAATTATCGATATGTATGTTCCTATGACCATTTTCTTAATTGTTTTGGGTTTGTTTTTGTAGGTCCTTTTCTTCTCTTGTGTTTCCCACTTAGAGAAGTTCCTTTAGGATTTGTTGTAGAGCTGGTTTGGTGGTGCTGAATTCTCTTAGCTTTTGCTTGTCTGTAAAGCTTTTGATTTCTCCATCAAATCTAAATGTGATCCTTGCCGGGTAGAGTAATCTTGGTTGTAGGTTCTTCCCTTTCATCACTTTAAGTGTATCATGCCACTCCCTTCTGACTTGCAGTGTTTCTGCTGAGAAATCAGCTGTTAACCTTATGGGAGTTCCCTTGTATGTTATTTGTCGTTTTTCCCTTGCTGCTTTCAATAATTTTCCTTTGTCTTTAAATTTTGTCAGTTTGATTACTGTGTGTCTTGGTGTGTTTCTCCTTGGGTTTATCCTGTATGGGATTCTCTGCGCTTCCTGGACTTGGGTGGCTGTTTCTTTTCCCATGTTAGGGAAGTTTTTGACTATAACCTCTTCAAATATTTTCTTAGGTCCTTTCTCTCTCTCTTCTTCTGGGACCCCTATAATGCGAATATTGTTGCGTTTAATGTTGTCCCAGAGGTCTCTTAGGCTGTCTTCATTTCTTTTCATTCTTTTTTCTTTAGTCTGTTCCGCAGCAGTGAATTCCACCATTGTGTCTTCCAGGTCACTTATCCATTCTTCTGCCTCAGTTATTCTGCTATTGATTCCTTCTAGTGTGGTTTTCATTTCAGTTATTGTATTGTTCATCTCTGTTTGTTTGTTCTTTAATTCTTCTAGGTCTTTGTGAAACATTTCTTGCATCTTCTCGATCTTTGCCTCTATTGTTTTTCCGAGGTCCTGGATCATCTTCACTATCATTATTCTGAATTCTTTTTCTGGAAGGTTGCCTGTCTCCACTTCATTTAGTTGTTTTTCTGGGTTTTTTTCTTGTTCCTTCATCTGGTACATAGCCCTCTGCCTTTTCATCTTGTCTATCTTTCTGTAACTGTGGTTTTTGGTCCACAGGCTGCAGGATTGTAGTTTTTCTTGCTTCTGCTGTCTGCCCTCTGGTGGTTGAGGCTATCTAAGAGGCTTGATGGGTGGCTCTGGTGGTGAGTAGAGCTGACTGTTGCTGTGGCGGTCAGAGCTCAGTAAAATTTTAATCCACTTGACTGTTGATGGGTGGGGCTGGGTTCCCTCCCTGTTGGATGTTTTGCCTGAGGCAACCCAACACTGGAGCCTACCTGGGCTCTTTGGTGGGGTTAATGGCAGACTCTGGGAGGGTTCACGCCAAGGAGCACATCCCAGAACCTCCGCTGCCAGTATCCTTGTCCCCACGGTGAAACAGAGCCACCACCTGCCTCTGCAGGAGACCCCCCAACACCAGCAGGTAGGTCTGGTTCAGTCTCCCCGAGGGTCACTGCTGTTTCCCCTGGGTCCCGATGCGCACACTACTTTGTGTGTGCCCTCCAAGAGTGGGGTCTCTGTTTCCCCCAGTCCTGTCGAAGTCCTGCAATCAATTCCCACTAGGCTTCAAAGTCTGATTCTCTAGGAATTCCTGCTCCCGTTGCCGGACCCCCAGGTTGGGAAGCCTGACGTGGGGCTCAGAACCTTCACTCCAGTGGGTGGACTTCTGTGGTATAAGTGTTCTCCAGTCTGTGAGTCACACACCCAGGAGTTATGGGATTTGATTTTACTCTGATTGCGCCCCTCCTACCGTCTCACTGTGGCTTCTCCTCTGTCCTTGGACGTGGGGTATCCTCCTTGGTGAAGTCCAGGGTCTTCCTGTCAATGATGGTCCAGCAGCCAGTTGTGATTCTGGTGCTCTTGCAAGAGGGAGTCGTGACTTACTGATTCTCATTTTCTCAGGGTACAAGACCAGAAGTGGGTGTGATTGATTGACTGGTAACTCAATGTTTCCCTTTTCAAAGCACCTCCATTGTGTTTTCATTAGTGGCTCTTACCAAATCCCCCTTAGAACCGAGGGTACGCATTTCTCCAAAATCCCTTCAGCATGTATTGTTTGCAGATTTTGCTAATGACCATTCTGATTGCTGTGAGCTGATAGGGTTCTGTAATTTGGGTTTGCATGTCTTTAAAAATTCCTAAAATTCATCATTTTTCCACGCCTTTTCCTTTTCTGTTAAAAAAAAAAGAAAGAAAATAGTGTGAGTACGATATACGTCTTGAAATTGTCTTCTCGGAAGTTCGCCCTCTTTTGAATTTTTTTGTTGATTTTTGACCCCAGGAGTTTTTTGGAGGGCAGGTGTCATTTACAGAACTGCAAGTTTGGTGACTATTCAGTGACCTTTAGCAATGGGTTTAATGCTGCTGTTGTGGGAACCGGCCAAAGGAGGCTGCATTTCTCCATTCCCAAATCTGGGTACTAGGGCAGCAGAGCCTTAATGGAAGTGGTGTTGTAGGTTGTAAAGTAGAATGGCATGTGTCACGATAAAGCCCTGTAAGTTTATGTCTCATTACTTCTGGTTCGTATTTTTACCTTAATTTTTATTTTTTATCACAACAAATTTGTTTACAATGTTTTGTGTGTTCTAGGTGTGCAAGATGTGGTTCTTTCACACATATACATATATCTATTCTTCTTCGCATCCTTTTCCCATGTAGGTTATGACACAATGTTGAGTAGTGTTCTCTTGGTGTTCCGTAGGTCTTTGGTGATTATATATTTCACATGTGTTTGTATATCTCTGTTAAGCCCAATGTCGTAATGTATCCAATCCTCACACCTTTCCATTTGGTGAACCATAAGATTGTTTAATGAATCTGTGATTGCCTTTCTCTGTGGAAATATCTTCATTGGTATCAGTGTTTAGGTAACACCTCTAAGTGATATGATAGGACATGTGTCTTTCGCTTTCTCACTTACCACAAGTTGCGTGATTACTTGTAGACTCACGTATGGTGCTGCAAATGGCATTGTTTCATTTTTTCGCTAGCTAATATTCCATCTCGACATGTAGCAGTTCTTCTATGTCCACCCATCTGTTGGTGAACTTTTCGGTTACTTCCATATCTTGGCTAGAGTAATACTGTGCAGTGCAGATTTGCCTGCCTGTGTCTTTCCAATTCTGTCTTCTTACGTTCTAGGTCCAGGAATGGGCCTGCTGGATCATTTGGTAGCTCAATGTTTACCTTTTAAAGGCACCTCCATTCTGTTCTCATTAGTGGCTCTTTCCAGGTTTCGTCCCTCTTAAAGTGGAGGGTATGCCTTTCTCCACAACACCTTCAGCATGTATTGTTTATAGTTGACTTGCTGATGGTTATTCTGACTGGTGTGAGCTGATACCTCTTTGTGGTTGAATTTGCATGTGTCTCATAATCTGTTGAAATTGAGCTTTAAGACATGTCCTTTTTATTTTTCAAAGTGTGATTACAGCTTAGTTCTTCAAAGTGTTTTTTTAAAGTATGTGTCACATTTTGACATGTTTTGGCCATTCCCTCCCTCAAGACATTTTGAGGGCAGGTTTCAGTTGTAACTGCAGTAGTTGTTCATATGAAGTGAGCATTAGCACAGGCTTTAAAGCTGCTTTTGCAGGTAATGGCCAGAGGGCGGCATCCTTTCTACGTTCCCCACTCTGGAAACTAGGGAAACAGACCTCCCGGCCAGTGGTGTTCCTCGCTTCTAAATTAGAGTGGAATGTGCCCGGATAAACACACAAAAGCTGATGTCTCCTTACTTTCATATGTTTTTTAAATTTAATTTATATTTTTTATTGAAGTAATATTCCATTGTGTACATGGACCACTTCTTCTTGGTGCGTTCCTCTGTTGATGGACATTTTCATTGCTTCCAAGTGTTGGCTATGATAAACGTTGATGGATTGTAGGACTGCCTGCCTGTGACTTTTTTCTTAAATTTTTATTTATTTATTTATTTATTTATTTATTTATTTATTTATGGCTGTGTTGGGTCTTCGCGAAGGCTTTCTCTAGTTGCGGCGAGTGGGGGCCACTCTTCTTCGCGGTGCGTGGGACTCTCAGTGTCGCGGCCTCTCTTGTTCCAGAGCACAAGCTCCAGACGCGCAGGCTCAGTAGTTGTGGCTCACGGGCTTAGTTGCTCCTCGGCATGTTGGATCTTCCCAGATCAGGTTCCGAACCCGTGTCCCCTGCATTGGCAGGCAGATTCTCAACCACTACGCCACCAGGGAAACCCCTAGCATGTGACTTTTTTTTTTTGATTTTAATTTTTAATTTTTTAATTTTTGTTTATTCTTTTAATTTTTAAAATTTTTTTATTTTTTCACACACACACACTGTATTTTATTTTTACAAGAAATAAATAGACTGACACCAAGCATTGTATATGGATGACCACAACAAAAGCAACAATGATTGCAATTACCTAACATGAAACACACTCATACTATGTCATAATATTGACATTCAGTCCAGTAATCCTCCACTGTAACAGCTCCTTTACTTTGCAGTGAAAATTGATCTGTATATTCTTTGCCTCTGAGTCGTTGTGCGATTTTTTTTTAAATTCAGACAGAAAGTCACAAAAATTATACTCATCCTCATCAGTTCACTCAGTCCCATGTAATTAATTTCTTTTTTCATCTTGATCTTTTGTTAGCACTTTTATGAGTTCATCAGTTTTTCATTAGAGTTCTGAAAATGCTTATTCATTCAGTTCAGCAGTTCAGTTCCCAGAAACCTGTACTTGTCAGAGTCTTTTCCATGAATTTCTTGACGATGAAAGCCTTTTATAGGAACATATTTGCAAAAGCATCAGAGTACACCCAGAACTGTCTGTAAATGACAAAAGACTTAAAAATGACCACAGTTAATGATTTGATGAAAGTTCATAATAATGCAGTTGACAAGAAAATTAGTTATTTCTGAGATATACATTTTAAAGTAATAACTAGGATTATTACTTATAACATTATACCAGAACATATAAGATTTTTAGAAATTTCATGTAATGTCTGAAACATTTATGTTAACATATTTCCATACATATTTCCATACAAATACAAATATAAGATTTTTAGAAATTTCATGTAATGTCTGAAACATTTATATTAACATATTTCCATACAAATAACCCAATGAAAGTTTAGTATTAGTTGTTTTGTTTGTTTGTGTTTTTATACTGCAGGTTCTTATTAGGCATCAATTTTATACACATCAGTGTATACATGTCAATCCCAATCGCCCAATTCAGCACACCACCATCCCCACCCCACCACAGTTTTCCCCCCTTGGTGTCCATATGTCCATTCTCTACATCTGTGTCTCAACTTCTGCCCTGCAAACCGGCTCATCTGTACCATTTTTCTAGGTTCCACATACATGCATTAATATACGATATTTGTTTTTCTCTTTCTGACTTACTTCACTCTCTATGACAGTCTCTAGATCCATCCACGTCTCAACAAATGACTCAATTTCGTTCCTTTTTATGGCTGAGTAATATTTCATTGTATATATGTACCACAACTTCTTTATCAATTCGTCTGTTGATGGGCATTTAGGTTGCTTCCATGACCTGGCTATTGTAAATAGTGCTGCAATGAACATTCGGGTGCATGTGTCTTTTTGAATTACGGTTTTCTCTGGGTATATGCCCAGTAGTGGGATTGCTGGGTCATATGGTAATTCTATTTTTAGTTTTTTAAGGAACCTCCATATTGTTCTCCATAGTGGCTGTATCAATTTACATTCCCACCAACAGTGCAAGAGGCTTCCCTTTTCTCCACAACCTCTCTCCAGCATTTGTTGTTTGTAGATTTTCTGATGATGCCCATTCTAACAGGAGTGAGGTGATACCTCATTGTAGTTTTGATTTGCATTTCTCTAATAATTAGTGATGTTGAGCATCTTTTCATGTGCTTCGTGGCCGTCTGTATGTCTTCTTTGGAGAAATGTCTATTTAGGTCTTCTGCCCATTTTTGGATTGGGGTGTTTGTTTCTTTAATATTGAGCTGAATGAGCTGTTTATATATTTTGGAGATTAATCCTTTGTCCGTTGATTCGTTTGCAAATATTTTCTCCCATTCTGAGGGTTGTCTTTTCGTCTTGTTTATGGTTTCCTTTGCTGTGCAAAAGCTTTGAAGTTTCATTAGGTCCCATTTGTTTATTTTTGTTTTTATTTCCATTACTCTAGGAGGTGGGTCAGCAAAGATCTTGCTGTGATTTATGTCAAAGAGTGTTCTTCCTATGTTTTCCTCTAAGAGTTTTATAGTGTCCAGTCTTATATTTAGGTCTCTAATCCATTTTGAGTTTATTTTTGTGTATGGTGTTAGGGAGTATTCTAATTTCATTCTTTTACATGTAGCTGTCCAGTTTTCCCAGCACCACTTATTGAAGAGACTGTCTTTTCTCCATTGTATATCTTTGCCTCCTTTGTCATAGATTAGTTGACCATAGGTGCGTGGGTTAATCTCTGGGCTTTCTATCTTGTTCCATTGATCTATGTTTCTGTTTTTGTGCCAGTACCATATTGTCTTGATTACTGTAGCTTTGTAGTATAGTCTGAAGTCAGGGAGTCTGATTCCTCCAGCTCCATTTTTTTTGCCTCAAGACTGCTTTGGCTATTCGGGGTCTTTTGTGTCTCCATACAAATTTTAAGATGATTTGTTCTAGCTCCGTAAAAAATGCCATTGGTAATTTGATAGGGATTGCATTGAATCTGTAGATTGCTTTGGGTAGTATACTCATTTTCACAATGTTGATTCTTCCAATCCAAGAACATGGTATATCTCTCCATCTGTTGGTATCATCTTTAATTTCTTTCATCAGTGTCTTATAGTTTTCTGCATACAGGTCTTTTGTCTCCCTAGGTAGGTTTATTCCTAGGTATTTTATTCTTTTTGTTGCAATGGTAAATGGGAGTGTTTCCATAATTTCTCTTTCAGATTTTTCATCATTAGTGTATAGGAATGCAAGAGATTTCTGTGCATTAATTTTGTATCCTGCAACTTTACCATATTCATTAATTAGCTCTAGCAGTTTTCTGGTGGCAGTTTTAGGATTCTCTATGTATAGTATCATGTCATCTGCAAACAGTGACAGTTTTACTTCTTCTTTTCCAATTTGTATTCCTTTTATTTCTTTTTCTTCTCTGATTGCCGTGGCTAGGACTTCCAGAACTATGTTGAATAATAGTGGTGAGAGTGGACATCCTTGTCTCATTCCTGATCTTAGAGGAAATGCTTTCAGTTTTTCACCATTGAGAATGATGTTTGCTGTGGGTTTGTCATATATGGCCTTTATTATGTTGAGGTAGGTTCCCTCTATGCCCACTTTCTGGAGAGTTTTTATCATAAGTGGGTGTTGAATTTTGTCAAAAGCTTTTTCTGCATCTATTGAGATGATCGTGTGGTTTTTATTCTTCAATTTGTTAATATGGTGTATCACATTGATTGATTTGCATATATTGAAGAATCCTTGCATCCCTGGGATAGATCCCACTTGATCGTGGTGTATGATCCTTTTAATGTGTTGTTGGATTCTGTTTGCTAGTATTTTGTTGAGGATTTTTGCATCTATATTCATCAGTGATATTGGCCTGTAATTTTCTTTTTTTGTAGTGTCTTTGTCTGGTTTTGGTATCAGGGTGATGGTGGCCTCATAGAATGAGTTTGGGAGTGTTCCTCCCTCTGCAATTTTTTGGAAGAGTTTGAGAAGGATAGGTGTTAGCTCTTCTCTAAATGTTTGATAGAATTCACCTGTGAAGCCATCTGGTCCTGGACTTTTGTTTGTTGGAAGATTTTTAATCACAGTTTCAATTTCATTACTTGTGATTGGTCTGTTCATATTTTCTGTTTCTTCCTGGTTCAGTCTCGGAAGGTTATACCTTTCTAAAAATTTGTCCATTTCTTCCAGGTTGTCCATTTTATTGGCATAAAGTTGCTTGTAGTAGCCTCTTAGGATGCTTTGTATTTCTGCGGTGTCTGTTGTAACGTCTCCTTTTTCATTTCTGATTTTATTGATTTGAGTCCTCTCCCTCTTTTTCTTGATGAGTCTGGCTAATGGCTTATCAATTTTGTTTATCTTCTCAAAGAACCAACTTTTAGTTTTATTGATCTTTGCTATTGTTTTCTTTGTTTCTATTTCATTTATTTCTGCTCTGATCTTTATGATTTCTTTCCTTCTGCTAACTTTGGGTTTTGTTTGTTCCTCTTTCTCTGGTTTCTTTAGGTGTAAGGTTAGATTGTTTACTTGAGATTTTTCTTGTTTCTTTAGGTAGGCTTGTATAGCTATAAACTTCCCTCTTAGAACGGCTTTCGCTGCATCCCATAGGTTTTGGGTCGTCGTGTTTTCATTGTCATTTGTCTCTAGGTATTTTTTTATTTCCTCTTTGATTTCTTCAGTGATCTCTTGGTTATTTAGTAACGTATTGTTTAGCCTCCATGTGTTTGTCTTTTTAACGTTATTTTCCCTGTAATTCATTTCTAATCTCATAGTGTTGTGGTCAGAAAAGATGCTTGAAATGATTTCAATTTTCTTAAATTTACCGAGGCTTGATTTGTGACCCAAGATGTGATCTATCCTGGAGAATGTTCTGTGCGCACTTGAGAAGAACGTGTAATCTGCTGTTTTTGGATGGAATGTCCTATATATATCAATTAAATCTATCTGGTCTATTGTGTCACTTAAAGCTTCTGTTTCCTTATTTATTTTCATTTTGGATGATCTGTCCATGGGTGTAAGTGAGGTGTTAAAGTCCCCCACTATTATTGTGTTACTGTCAATTTCCTCTTTTATAGCTGTTAACAGTTGCCTTATGTATTGAGGTGCTCCTATGTTGGGTGCATATATATTTAAAATTGTTATATCTTCTTCTTGGATTGATCCCTTGATCATTATGTAGTGTCCTTCCTTGTCTCTTGTAACATTCTTTATTTTAAAGTCTATTTTATCTGATATGAGTATAGCTACTCCAGCTTTCTTTTGATTTCCATTTGCATGGAATATCTTTTTCCATCCCCTCACTTTCAGTCTGTATGTGTCCCTAGGTTTAAAGTGGGTCTCTTGTAGACAGCATATATATGGGTCTTGTTTTTGTATCCATTCAGCCAGTCTATGTCTTTTGGTTGGGGCATTTAATCCATTCACGTTTAAGGTAATTATCGATATGTATGTTCCTATGACCATTTTCTTAATTGTTTTGGGTTTGTTTTTGTAGGTCCTTTTCTTCTCTTGTGTTTCCCACTTAGAGAAGTTCCTTTAGGATTTGTTGTAGAGCTGGTTTGGTGGTGCTGAATTCTCTTAGCTTTTGCTTGTCTGTAAAGCTTTTGATTTCTCCATCAAATCTAAATGTGATCCTTGCCGGGTAGAGTAATCTTGGTTGTAGGTTCTTCCCTTTCATCACTTTAAGTGTATCATGCCACTCCCTTCTGACTTGCAGTGTTTCTGCTGAGAAATCAGCTGTTAACCTTATGGGAGTTCCCTTGTATGTTATTTGTCGTTTTTCCCTTGCTGCTTTCAATAATTTTCCTTTGTCTTTAAATTTTGTCAGTTTGATTACTGTGTGTCTTGGTGTGTTTCTCCTTGGGTTTATCCTGTATGGGATTCTCTGCGCTTCCTGGACTTGGGTGGCTGTTTCTTTTCCCATGTTAGGGAAGTTTTTGACCATAACCTCTTCAAATATTTTCTTAGGTCCTTTCTCTCTCTCTTCTTCTGGGACCCCTATAATGCGAATATTGTTGCGTTTAATGTTGTCCCAGAGGTCTCTTAGGCTGTCTTCATTTCTTTTCATTCTTTTTTCTTTAGTCTGTTCCGCAGCAGTGAATTCCACCATTGTGTCTTCCAGGTCACTTATCCATTCTTCTGCCTCAGTTATTCTGCTATTGATTCCTTCTAGTGTGGTTTTCATTTCAGTTATTGTATTGTTCATCTCTGTTTGTTTGTTCTTTAATTCTTCTAGGTCTTTGTGAAACATTTCTTGCATCTTCTCGATCTTTGCCTCTATTGTTTTTCCGAGGTCCTGGATCATCTTCACTATCATTATTCTGAATTCTTTTTCTGGAAGGTTGCCTGTCTCCACTTCATTTAGTTGTTTTTCTGGGTTTTTTTCTTGTTCCTTCATCTGGTACATAGCCCTCTGCCTTTTCATCTTGTCTATCTTTCTGTAACTGTGGTTTTTGGTCCACAGGCTGCAGGATTGTAGTTTTTCTTGCTTCTGCTGTCTGCCCTCTGGTGGTTGAGGCTATCTAAGAGGCTTGATGGGTGGCTCTGGTGGTGAGTAGAGCTGACTGTTGCTGTGGCGGTCAGAGCTCAGTAAAATTTTAATCCACTTGACTGTTGATGGGTGGGGCTGGGTTCCCTCCCTGTTGGATGTTTTGCCTGAGGCAACCCAACACTGGAGCCTACCTGGGCTCTTTGGTGGGGTTAATGGCAGACTCTGGGAGGGTTCACGCCAAGGAGCACATCCCAGAACCTCCGCTGCCAGTATCCTTGTCCCCACGGTGAAACAGAGCCACCACCTGCCTCTGCAGGAGACCCCCCAACACCAGCAGGTAGGTCTGGTTCAGTCTCCCCGAGGGTCACTGCTGTTTCCCCTGGGTCCCGATGCGCACACTACTTTGTGTGTGCCCTCCAAGAGTGGGGTCTCTGTTTCCCCCAGTCCTGTCGAAGTCCTGCAATCAATTCCCACTAGGCTTCAAAGTCTGATTCTCTAGGAATTCCTGCTCCCGTTGCCGGACCCCCAGGTTGGGAAGCCTGACGTGGGGCTCAGAACCTTCACTCCAGTGGGTGGACTTCTGTGGTATAAGTGTTCTCCAGTCTGTGAGTCACACACCCAGGAGTTATGGGATTTGATTTTACTCTGATTGCGCCCCTCCTACCGTCTCACTGTGGCTTCTCCTCTGTCCTTGGACGTGGGGTATCCTCCTTGGTGAAGTCCAGGGTCTTCCTGTCAATGATGGTCCAGCAGCCAGTTGTGATTCTGGTGCTCTTGCAAGAGGGAGTCGTGACTTACTGATTCTCATTTTCTCAGGGTACAAGACCAGAAGTGGGTGTGATTGATTGACTGGTAACTCAATGTTTCCCTTTTCAAAGCACCTCCATTGTGTTTTCATTAGTGGCTCTTACCAAATCCCCCTTAGAACCGAGGGTACGCATTTCTCCAAAATCCCTTCAGCATGTATTGTTTGCAGATTTTGCTAATGACCATTCTGATTGCTGTGAGCTGATAGGGTTCTGTAATTTGGGTTTGCATGTCTTTAAAAATTCCTAAAATTCATCATTTTTCCACGCCTTTTCCTTTTCTGTTAAAAAAAAAAGAAAGAAAATAGTGTGAGTACGATATACGTCTTGAAATTGTCTTCTCGGAAGTTCGCCCTCTTTTGAATTTTTTTGTTGATTTTTGACCCCAGGAGTTTTTTGGAGGGCAGGTGTCATTTACAGAACTGCAAGTTTGGTGACTATTCAGTGACCTTTAGCAATGGGTTTAATGCTGCTGTTGTGGGAACCGGCCAAAGGAGGCTGCATTTCTCCATTCCCAAATCTGGGTACTAGGGCAGCAGAGCCTTAATGGAAGTGGTGTTGTAGGTTGTAAAGTAGAATGGCATGTGTCACGATAAAGCCCTGTAAGTTTATGTCTCATTACTTCTGGTTCGTATTTTTACCTTAATTTTTATTTTTTATCACAACAAATTTGTTTACAATGTTTTGTGTGTTCTAGGTGTGCAAGATGTGGTTCTTTCACACATATACATATATCTATTCTTCTTCGCATCCTTTTCCCATGTAGGTTATGACACAATGTTGAGTAGTGTTCTCTTGGTGTTCCGTAGGTCTTTGGTGATTATATATTTCACATGTGTTTGTATATCTCTGTTAAGCCCAATGTCGTAATGTATCCAATCCTCACACCTTTCCATTTGGTGAACCATAAGATTGTTTAATGAATCTGTGATTGCCTTTCTCTGTGGAAATATCTTCATTGGTATCAGTGTTTAGGTAACACCTCTAAGTGATATGATAGGACATGTGTCTTTCGCTTTCTCACTTACCACAAGTTGCGTGATTACTTGTAGACTCACGTATGGTGCTGCAAATGGCATTGTTTCATTTTTTCGCTAGCTAATATTCCATCTCGACATGTAGCAGTTCTTCTATGTCCACCCATCTGTTGGTGAACTTTTCGGTTACTTCCATATCTTGGCTAGAGTAATACTGTGCAGTGCAGATTTGCCTGCCTGTGTCTTTCCAATTCTGTCTTCTTACGTTCTAGGTCCAGGAATGGGCCTGCTGGATCATTTGGTAGCTCAATGTTTACCTTTTAAAGGCACCTCCATTCTGTTCTCATTAGTGGCTCTTTCCAGGTTTCGTCCCTCTTAAAGTGGAGGGTATGCCTTTCTCCACAACACCTTCAGCATGTATTGTTTATAGTTGACTTGCTGATGGTTATTCTGACTGGTGTGAGCTGATACCTCTTTGTGGTTGAATTTGCATGTGTCTCATAATCTGTTGAAATTGAGCTTTAAGACATGTCCTTTTTATTTTTCAAAGTGTGATTACAGCTTAGTTCTTCAAAGTGTTTTTTTAAAGTATGTGTCACATTTTGACATGTTTTGGCCATTCCCTCCCTCAAGACATTTTGAGGGCAGGTTTCAGTTGTAACTGCAGTAGTTGTTCATATGAAGTGAGCATTAGCACAGGCTTTAAAGCTGCTTTTGCAGGTAATGGCCAGAGGGCGGCATCCTTTCTACGTTCCCCACTCTGGAAACTAGGGAAACAGACCTCCCGGCCAGTGGTGTTCCTCGCTTCTAAATTAGAGTGGAATGTGCCCGGATAAACACACAAAAGCTGATGTCTCCTTACTTTCATATGTTTTTTAAATTTAATTTATATTTTTTATTGAAGTAATATTCCATTGTGTACATGGACCACTTCTTCTTGGTGCGTTCCTCTGTTGATGGACATTTTCATTGCTTCCAAGTGTTGGCTATGATAAACGTTGATGGATTGTAGGACTGCCTGCCTGTGACTTTTTTCTTAAATTTTTATTTATTTATTTATTTATTTATTTATTTATTTATTTATTTATGGCTGTGTTGGGTCTTCGCGAAGGCTTTCTCTAGTTGCGGCGAGTGGGGGCCACTCTTCTTCGCGGTGCGTGGGACTCTCAGTGTCGCGGCCTCTCTTGTTCCAGAGCACAAGCTCCAGACGCGCAGGCTCAGTAGTTGTGGCTCACGGGCTTAGTTGCTCCTCGGCATGTTGGATCTTCCCAGATCAGGTTCCGAACCCGTGTCCCCTGCATTGGCAGGCAGATTCTCAACCACTACGCCACCAGGGAAACCCCTAGCATGTGACTTTTTTTTTTTGATTTTAATTTTTAATTTTTTAATTTTTGTTTATTCTTTTAATTTTTAAAATTTTTTTATTTTTTCACACACACACACTGTATTTTATTTTTACAAGAAATAAATAGACTGACACCAAGCATTGTATATGGATGACCACAACAAAAGCAACAATGATTGCAATTACCTAACATGAAACACACTCATACTATGTCATAATATTGACATTCAGTCCAGTAATCCTCCACTGTAACAGCTCCTTTACTTTGCAGTGAAAATTGATCTGTATATTCTTTGCCTCTGAGTCGTTGTGCGATTTTTTTTTAAATTCAGACAGAAAGTCACAAAAATTATACTCATCCTCATCAGTTCACTCAGTCCCATGTAATTAATTTCTTTTTTCATCTTGATCTTTTGTTAGCACTTTTATGAGTTCATCAGTTTTTCATTAGAGTTCTGAAAATGCTTATTCATTCAGTTCAGCAGTTCAGTTCCCAGAAACCTGTACTTGTCAGAGTCTTTTCCATGAATTTCTTGACGATGAAAGCCTTTTATAGGAACATATTTGCAAAAGCATCAGAGTACACCCAGAACTGTCTGTAAATGACAAAAGACTTAAAAATGACCACAGTTAATGATTTGATGAAAGTTCATAATAATGCAGTTGACAAGAAAATTAGTTATTTCTGAGATATACATTTTAAAGTAATAACTAGGATTATTACTTATAACATTATACCAGAACATATAAGATTTTTAGAAATTTCATGTAATGTCTGAAACATTTATGTTAACATATTTCCATACATATTTCCATACAAATACAAATATAAGATTTTTAGAAATTTCATGTAATGTCTGAAACATTTATATTAACATATTTCCATACAAATAACCCAATGAAAGTTTAGTATTAGTTGTTTTGTTTGTTTGTGTTTTTATACTGCAGGTTCTTATTAGGCATCAATTTTATACACATCAGTGTATACATGTCAATCCCAATCGCCCAATTCAGCACACCACCATCCCCACCCCACCACAGTTTTCCCCCCTTGGTGTCCATATGTCCATTCTCTACATCTGTGTCTCAACTTCTGCCCTGCAAACCGGCTCATCTGTACCATTTTTCTAGGTTCCACATACATGCATTAATATACGATATTTGTTTTTCTCTTTCTGACTTACTTCACTCTCTATGACAGTCTCTAGATCCATCCACGTCTCAACAAATGACTCAATTTCGTTCCTTTTTATGGCTGAGTAATATTTCATTGTATATATGTACCACAACTTCTTTATCAATTCGTCTGTTGATGGGCATTTAGGTTGCTTCCATGACCTGGCTATTGTAAATAGTGCTGCAATGAACATTCGGGTGCATGTGTCTTTTTGAATTACGGTTTTCTCTGGGTATATGCCCAGTAGTGGGATTGCTGGGTCATATGGTAATTCTATTTTTAGTTTTTTAAGGAACCTCCATATTGTTCTCCATAGTGGCTGTATCAATTTACATTCCCACCAACAGTGCAAGAGGCTTCCCTTTTCTCCACAACCTCTCTCCAGCATTTGTTGTTTGTAGATTTTCTGATGATGCCCATTCTAACAGGAGTGAGGTGATACCTCATTGTAGTTTTGATTTGCATTTCTCTAATAATTAGTGATGTTGAGCATCTTTTCATGTGCTTCGTGGCCGTCTGTATGTCTTCTTTGGAGAAATGTCTATTTAGGTCTTCTGCCCATTTTTGGATTGGGGTGTTTGTTTCTTTAATATTGAGCTGAATGAGCTGTTTATATATTTTGGAGATTAATCCTTTGTCCGTTGATTCGTTTGCAAATATTTTCTCCCATTCTGAGGGTTGTCTTTTCGTCTTGTTTATGGTTTCCTTTGCTGTGCAAAAGCTTTGAAGTTTCATTAGGTCCCATTTGTTTATTTTTGTTTTTATTTCCATTACTCTAGGAGGTGGGTCAGCAAAGATCTTGCTGTGATTTATGTCAAAGAGTGTTCTTCCTATGTTTTCCTCTAAGTTTTATAGTGTCCAGTCTTATATTTAGGTCTCTAATCCATTTTGAGTTTATTTTTGTGTATGGTGTTAGGGAGTATTCTAATTTCATTCTTTTACATGTAGCTGTCCAGTTTTCCCAGCACCACTTATTGAAGAGACTGTCTTTTCTCCATTGTATATCTTTGCCTCCTTTGTCATAGATTAGTTGACCATAGGTGCGTGGGTTAATCTCTGGGCTTTCTATCTTGTTCCATTGATCTATGTTTCTGTTTTTGTGCCAGTACCATATTGTCTTGATTACTGTAGCTTTGTAGTATAGTCTGAAGTCAGGGAGTCTGATTCCTCCAGCTCCATTTTTTTTGCCTCAAGACTGCTTTGGCTATTCGGGGTCTTTTGTGTCTCCATACAAATTTTAAGATGATTTGTTCTAGCTCCGTAAAAAATGCCATTGGTAATTTGATAGGGATTGCATTGAATCTGTAGATTGCTTTGGGTAGTATACTCATTTTCACAATGTTGATTCTTCCAATCCAAGAACATGGTATATCTCTCCATCTGTTGGTATCATCTTTAATTTCTTTCATCAGTGTCTTATAGTTTTCTGCATACAGGTCTTTTGTCTCCCTAGGTAGGTTTATTCCTAGGTATTTTATTCTTTTTGTTGCAATGGTAAATGGGAGTGTTTCCATAATTTCTCTTTCAGATTTTTCATCATTAGTGTATAGGAATGCAAGAGATTTCTGTGCATTAATTTTGTATCCTGCAACTTTACCATATTCATTAATTAGCTCTAGCAGTTTTCTGGTGGCAGTTTTAGGATTCTCTATGTATAGTATCATGTCATCCGCAAACAGTGACAGTTTTACTTCTTCTTTTCCAATTTGTATTCCTTTTATTTCTTTTTCTTCTCTGATTGCCGTGGCTAGGACTTCCAGAACTATGTTGAATAATAGTGGTGAGAGTGGACATCCTTGTCTCATTCCTGATCTTAGAGGAAATGCTTTCAGTTTTTCACCATTGAGAATGATGTTTGCTGTGGGTTTGTCATATATGGCCTTTATTATGTTGAGGTAGGTTCCCTCTATGCCCACTTTCTGGAGAGTTTTTATCATAAGTGGGTGTTGAATTTTGTCAAAAGCTTTTTCTGCATCTATTGAGATGATCGTGTGGTTTTTATTCTTCAATTTGTTAATATGGTGTATCACATTGATTGATTTGCATATATTGAAGAATCCTTGCATCCCTGGGATAGATCCCACTTGATCGTGGTGTATGATCCTTTTAATGTGTTGTTGGATTCTGTTTGCTAGTATTTTGTTGAGGATTTTTGCATCTATATTCATCAGTGATATTGGCCTGTAATTTTCTTTTTTTGTAGTGTCTTTGTCTGGTTTTGGTATCAGGGTGATGGTGGCCTCATAGAATGAGTTTGGGAGTGTTCCTCCCTCTGCAATTTTTTGGAAGAGTTTGAGAAGGATAGGTGTTAGCTCTTCTCTAAATGTTTGATAGAATTCACCTGTGAAGCCATCTGGTCCTGGACTTTTGTTTGTTGGAAGATTTTTAATCACAGTTTCAATTTCATTACTTGTGATTGGTCTGTTCATATTTTCTGTTTCTTCCTGGTTCAGTCTCGGAAGGTTATACCTTTCTAAAAATTTGTCCATTTCTTCCAGGTTGTCCATTTTATTGGCATAAAGTTGCTTGTAGTAGCCTCTTAGGATGCTTTGTATTTCTGCGGTGTCTGTTGTAACGTCTCCTTTTTCATTTCTGATTTTATTGATTTGAGTCCTCTCCCTCTTTTTCTTGATGAGTCTGGCTAATGGCTTATCAATTTTGTTTATCTTCTCAAAGAACCAACTTTTAGTTTTATTGATCTTTGCTATTGTTTTCTTTGTTTCTATTTCATTTATTTCTGCTCTGATCTTTATGATTTCTTTCCTTCTGCTAACTTTGGGTTTTGTTTGTTCCTCTTTCTCTGGTTTCTTTAGGTGTAAGGTTAGATTGTTTACTTGAGATTTTTCTTGTTTCTTTAGGTAGGCTTGTATAGCTATAAACTTCCCTCTTAGAACGGCTTTCGCTGCATCCCATAGGTTTTGGGTCGTCGTGTTTTCATTGTCATTTGTCTCTAGGTATTTTTTTATTTCCTCTTTGATTTCTTCAGTGATCTCTTGGTTATTTAGTAACGTATTGTTTAGCCCCCATGTGTTTGTCTTTTTAACGTTATTTTCCCTGTAATTCATTTCTAATCTCATAGTGTTGTGGTCAGAAAAGATGCTTGAAATGATTTCAATTTTCTTAAATTTACCGAGGCTTGATTTGTGACCCAAGATGTGATCTATCCTGGAGAATGTTCTGTGCGCACTTGAGAAGAACGTGTAATCTGCTGTTTTTGGATGGAATGTCCTATATATATCAATGAAATCTATCTGGTCTATTGTGTCACTTAAAGCTTCTGTTTCCTTATTTATTTTCATTTTGGATGATCTGTCCATTGGTGTAAGTGAGGTGTTAAAGTCCCCCACTATTACTGTGTTACTGTCAATTTCCTCTTTTATAGCTGTTAACAGTTGCCTTATGTATTGAGGTGCTCCTATGTTGGGTGCATATATATTTAAAATTGTTATATCTTCTTCTTGGATTGATCCCTTGATCATTATGTAGTGTCCTTCCTTGTCTCTTGTAACATTCTTTATTTTAAAGTCTATTTTATCTGATATGAGTATAGCTACTCCAGCTTTCTTTTGATTTCCATTTGCATGGAATATCTTTTTCCATCCCCTCACTTTCAGTCTGTATGTGTCCCTAGGTTTAAAGTGGGTCTCTTGTAGACAGCATATATATGGGTCTTGTTTTTGTATCCATTCAGCCAGTCTATGTCTTTTGGTTGGGGCATTTAATCCATTCACGTTTAAGGTAATTATCGATATGTATGTTCCTATGACCATTTTCTTAATTGTTTTGGGTTTGTTTTTGTAGGTCCTTTTCTTCTCTTGTGTTTCCCACTTAGAGAAGTTCCTTTAGGATTTGTTGTAGAGCTGGTTTGGTGGTGCTGAATTCTCTTAGCTTTTGCTTGTCTGTAAAGCTTTTGATTTCTCCATCAAATCTAAATGTGATCCTTGCCGGGTAGAGTAATCTTGGTTGTAGGTTCTTCCCTTTCATCACTTTAAGTGTATCATGCCACTCCCTTCTGGCTTGCAGTGTTTCTGCTGAGAAATCAGCTGTTAACCTTATGGGAGTTCCCTTGTATGTTATTTGTCGTTTTTCCCTTGCTGCTTTCAATAATTTTCCTTTGTCTTTAAATTTTGTCAGTTTGATTACTGTGTGTCTTGGTGTGTTTCTCCTTGGGTTTATCCTGTATGGGATTCTCTGCGCTTCCTGGACTTGGGTGGCTGTTTCTTTTCCCATGTTAGGGAAGTTTTTGACTATAACCTCTTCAAATATTTTCTTAGGTCCTTTCTCTCTCTCTTCTTCTGGGACCCCTATAATGCGAATATTGTTGCGTTTAATGTTGTCTCAGAGGTCTCTTAGGCTGTCTTCATTTCTTTTCATTCTTTTTTCTTTAGTCTGTTCCGCAGCAGTGAATTCCACCATTCCACCAGGTCACTTATCCATTCTTCTGCCTCAGTTATTCTGCTATTGATTCCTTCTAGTGTGGTTTTCATTTCAGTTATTGTATTGTTCATCTCTGTTTGTTTGTTCTTTAATTCTTCTAGGTCTTTGTGAAACATTTCTTGCATCTTCTCGATCTTTGCCTCTATTGTTTTTCCGAGGTCCTGGATCATCTTCACTATCATTATTCTGAATTCTTTTTCTGGAAGGTTGCCTGTCTCCACTTCATTTAGTTGTTTTTCTGGGGTTTTTTCTTGTTCCTTCATCTGGTACATAGCCCTCTGCCTTTTCATCTTGTCTATCTTTCTGTAACTGTGGTTTTTGGTCCACAGGCTGCAGGATTGTAGTTTTTCTTGCTTCTGCTGTCTGCCCTCTGGTGGTTGAGGCTATCTAAGAGGCTTGATGGGTGGCTCTGGTGGTGAGTAGAGCTGACTGTTGCTGTGGCGGTCAGAGCTCAGTAAAATTTTAATCCACTTGACTGTTGATGGGTGGGGCTGGGTTCCCTCCCTGTTGGATGTTTTGCCTGAGGCAACCCAACACTGGAGCCTACCTGGGCTCTTTGGTGGGGTTAATGGCAGACTCTGGGAGGGTTCACGCCAAGGAGCACATCCC
The DNA here is from genome assembly GCF_965194805.1 of Balaenoptera borealis. Taxonomy (NCBI): domain Eukaryota; kingdom Metazoa; phylum Chordata; class Mammalia; order Artiodactyla; family Balaenopteridae; genus Balaenoptera; species Balaenoptera borealis. Next base: position 108,427,790 of record NC_138862.1, on the reverse strand, counting down.
AGAACCTCCGCTGCCAGTATCCTTGTCCCCACGGTGAAACAGAGCCACCACCTGCCTCTGCAGGAGACCCCCCAACACCAGCAGGTAGGTCTGGTTCAGTCTCCCCGAGGGTCACTGCTGTTTCCCCTGGGTCCCGATGCGCACACTACTTTGTGTGTGCCCTCCAAGAGTGGGGTCTCTGTTTCCCCCAGTCCTGTCGAAGTCCTGCAATCAATTCCCACTAGGCTTCAAAGTCTGATTCTCTAGGAATTCCTGCTCCCGTTGCCAGACCCCCAGGTTGGGAAGCCTGACGTGGGGCTCAGAACCTTCACTCCAGTGGGTGGACTTCTGTGGTATAAGTGTTCTCCAGTCTGTGAGTCACACACCCAGGAGTTATGGGATTTGATTTTACTCTGATTGCGCCCCTCCTACCGTCTCACTGTGGCTTCTCCTCTGTCCTTGGACGTGGGGTATCCTCCTTGGTGAAGTCCAGGGTCTTCCTGTCAATGATGGTCCAGGAGCCAGTTGTGATTCTGGTGCTCTTGCAAGAGGGAGTCGTGACTTACTGATTCTCATTTTCTCAGGGTACAAGACCAGAAGTGGGTGTGATTGATTGACTGGTAACTCAATGTTTCCCTTTTCAAAGCACCTCCATTGTGTTTTCATTAGTGGCTCTTACCAAATCCCCCTTAGAACCGAGGGTACGCATTTCTCCAAAATCCCTTCAGCATGTATTGTTTGCAGATTTTGCTAATGACCATTCTGATTGCTGTGAGCTGATAGGGTTCTGTAATTTGGGTTTGCATGTCTTTAAAAATTCCTAAAATTCATCATTTTTCCACGCCTTTTCCTTTTCTGTTAAAAAAAAAAAGAAAGAAAATAGTGTGAGTACGATATACGTCTTGAAATTGTCTTCTCGGAAGATTGCCCTCTTTTGAATTTTTTTGTTGATTTTTGACCCCAGGAGTTTTTTGGAGGGCAGGTGTCATTTACAGAACTGCAAGTTTGGTGACTATTCAGTGACCTTTAGCAATGGGTTTAATGCTGCTGTTGTGGGAACCGGCCAAAGGAGGCTGCATTTCTCCATTCCCAAATCTGGGTACTAGGGCAGCAGAGCCTTAATGGAAGTGGTGTTGTAGGTTGTAAAGTAGAATGGCATGTGTCACGATAAAGCCCTGTAAGTTTATGTCTCATTACTTCTGGTTCGTATTTTTACCTTAATTTTTATTTTTTATCACAACAAATTTGTTTACAATGTTTTGTGTGTTCTAGGTGTGCAAGATGTGGTTCTTTCACACATATACATATATCTATTCTTCTTCGCATCCTTTTCCCATGTAGGTTATGACACAATGTTGAGTAGTGTTCTCTTGGTGTTCCGTAGGTCTTTGGTGATTATATATTTCACATGTGTTTGTATATCTCTGTTAAGCCCAATGTCGTAATGTATCCAATCCTCACACCTTTCCATTTGGTGAACCATAAGATTGTTTAATGAATCTGTGATTGCCTTTCTCTGTGGAAATATCTTCATTGGTATCAGTGTTTAGGTAACACCTCTAAGTGATATGATAGGACATGTGTCTTTCGCTTTCTCACTTACCACAAGTTGCGTGATTACTTGTAGACTCACCTATGGTGCTGCAAATGGCATTTTTTCGTTTATTTGCTAGCTAATATTCCATCTCGACATGTAGCAGTTCTTCTATGTCCACCCATCTGTTGGTGAACTTTTCGGTTACTTCCATATCTTGGCTAGAGTAATACTGTGCAGTGCAGATTTGCCTGCCTGTGTCTTTCCAATTCTGTCTTCTTACGTTCTAGGTCCAGGAATGAGCCTGCTGGATCATTTGGTAGCTCAATGTTTACCTTTTAAAGGCACCTCCATTCTGTTCTCATTAGTGGCTCTTTCCAGGTTTCGTCCCTCTTAAAGTGGAGGGTATGCCTTTCTCCACAACACCTTCAGCATGTATTGTTTATAGTTGACTTGCTGATGGTTATTCTGACTGGTGTGAGCTGATACCTCTTTGTGGTTGAATTTGCATGTGTCTCATAATCCGTTGAAATTGAGCTTTAAGACATGTCCTTTTTATTTTTCAAAGTGTGATTACAGCTTAGTTCTTCAAAGTGTTTTTTTAAAGTATGTGTCACATTTTGACATGTTTTGGCCATTCCCTCCCTCAAGACATTTTGAGGGCAGGTTTCAGTTGTAACTGCAGTAGTTGTTCATATGAAGTGAGCATTAGCACAGGCTTTAAAGCTGCTTTTGCAGGTAATGGCCAGAGGGCGGCATCCTTTCTACGTTCCCCACTCTGGAAACTAGGGAAACAGACCTCCCGGCCAGTGGTGTTCCTCGCTTCTAAATTAGAGTGGAATGTGCCCGGATAAACACACAAAAGCTGAAGTCTCCTAACTTTCATATGTTTTTTAAATTTAATTTATATTTTTTATTGAAGTAATATTCCATTGTGTACATGGACCACTTCTTCTTGGTGCGTTCCTCTGTTGATGGACATTTTCATTGCTTCCAAGTGTTGGCTATGATAAACATTGATGGATTGTAGGACTGCCTGCCTGTGACTTTTTTCTTAAATTTTTATTTATTTATTTATTTATTTATTTATGGCTGTGTTGGGTCTTCGCGAAGGCTTTCTCTAGTTGCGGCGAGTGGGGGCCACTCTTCTTCGCGGTGCGTGGGACTCTCAGTGTCGCGGCCTCTCTTGTTCCAGAGCACAAGCTCCAGACGCGCAGGCTCAGTAGTTGTGGCTCACGGGCTTAGTTGCTCCTCGGCATGTTGGATCTTCCCAGACCAGGTTCCGAACCCGTGTCCCCTGCATTGGCAGGCAGATTCTCAACCACTACGCCACCAGGGAAACCCCTAGCATGTGACTTTCTTTTTTTGATTTTAATTTTTAATTTTTTAATTTTTGTTTATTCTTTTAATTTTTAAAATTTTTTTATTTTTTCACACACACACACTGTATTTTATTTTTACAAGAAATAAATAGACTGACACCAAGCATTGTATATGGATGACCACAACAAAAGCAACAATGATTGCAATTACCAAACATGAAACACACTCATACTATGTCATAATATTGACATTCAGTCCACTAATCCTCCACTGTAACAGCTCCTTTACTTTGCAGTGAAAATTGATCTGTATATTCTTTGCCTCTGAGTCCTTGTGCGATTTTTTTAAAAATTCAGACAGAAAGTCACAAAAATTATACTCATCCTCATCAGTTTACTCAGTCCCATGTAATTAATTTCTTTTTTCATCTTGATCTTTTGTTAGCACTTTTATGAGTTCATCAGTTTTTCATTAGAGTTCTGAAAATGCTTATTCATTCAGTTCAGCAGTTCAGTTCCCAGAAACCTGTACTTGTCAGAGTCTTTTCCATGAATTTCTTGACGATGAAAGCCTTTTATAGGAACATATTTGCAAAAGCATCAGAGTACACCCAGAACTGTCTGTAAATGACAAAAGACTTAAAAATGACCACAGTTAATGATTTGATGAAAGTTCATAATAATGCAGTTGACAAGAAAATTAGTTATTTCTGAGATATACATTTTAAAGTAATAACTAGGATTATTACTTATAACATTATACCAGAACATATAAGATTTTTAGAAATTTCATGTAATGTCTGAAACATTTATGTTAACATATTTCCATACATATTTCCATACAAATACAAATATAAGATTTTTAGAAATTTCATGTAATGTCTGAAACATTTATATTAACATATTTCCATACAAATAACCCAATGAAAGTTTAGTATTAGTTGTTTTGTTTGTTTGTGTTTTTATACTGCAGGTTCTTATTAGGCATCAATTTTATACACATCAGTGTATACATGTCAATCCCAATCGCCCAATTCAGCACACCACCATCCCCACCCCACCACAGTTTTCCCCCCTTGGTGTCCATATGTCCATTCTCTACATCTGTGTCTCAACTTCTGCCCTGCAAACCGGCTCATCTGTACCATTTTTCTAGGTTCCACATACATGCATTAATATACGATATTTGTTTTTCTCTTTCTGACTTACTTCACTCTCTATGACAGTCTCTAGATCCATCCACGTCTCAACAAATGACTCAATTTCGTTCCTTTTTATGGCTGAGTAATATTTCATTGTATATATGTACCACAACTTCTTTATCAATTCGTCTGTTGATGGGCATTTAGGTTGCTTCCATGACCTGGCTATTGTAAATAGTGCTGCAACGAACATTCGGGTGCATGTGTCTTTTTGAATTACGGTTTTCTCTGGGTATATGCCCAGTAGTGGGATTGCTGGGTCATATGGTAATTCTATTTTCAGTTTTTTAAGGAACCTCCATATTGTTCTCCATAGTGGCTGTATCAATTTACATTCCCACCAACAGTGCAAGAGGCTTCCCTTTTCTCCACAACCTCTCTCCAGCATTTGTTGTTTGTAGATTTTCTGATGATGCCCATTCTAACAGGAGTGAGGTGATACCTCATTGTAGTTTTGATTTGCATTTCTCTAATAATTAGTGATGTTGAGCATCTTTTCATGTGCTTCGTGGCCGTCTGTATGTCTTCTTTGGAGAAATGTCTATTTAGGTCTTCTGCCCATTTTTGGATTGGGGTGTTTGTTTCTTTAATATTGAGCTGAATGAGCTGTTTATATATTTTGGAGATTAATCCTTTGTCCGTTGATTCGTTTGCAAATATTTTCTCCCATTCTGAGGGTTGTCTTTTCGTCTTGTTTATGGTTTCCTTTGCTGTGCAAAAGCTTTGAAGTTTCATTAGGTCCCATTTGTTTATTTTTGTTTTTATTTCCATTACTCTAGGAGGTGGGTCAGCAAAGATCTTGCTGTGATTTATGTCAAAGAGTGTTCTTCCTATGTTTTCCTCTAAGAGTTTTATAGTGTCCAGTCTTATATTTAGGTCTCTAATCCATTTTGAGTTTATTTTTGTGTATGGTGTTAGGGAGTATTCTAATTTCATTCTTTTACATGTAGCTGTCCAGTTTTCCCAGCACCACTTATTGAAGAGACTGTCTTTTCTCCATTGTATATCTTTGCCTCCTTTGTCATAGATTAGTTGACCATAGGTGCGTGGGTTAATCTCTGGGCTTTCTATCTTGTTCCATTGATCTATGTTTCTGTTTTTGTGCCAGTACCATATTGTCTTGATTACTGTAGCTTTGTAGTATAGTCTGAAGTCAGGGAGTCTGATTCCTCCAGCTCCATTTTTTTTGCCTCAAGACTGCTTTGGCTATTCGGGGTCTTTTGTGTCTCCATACAAATTTTAAGATGATTTGTTCTAGCTCCGTAAAAAATGCCATTGGTAATTTGATAGGGATTGCATTGAATCTGTAGATTGCTTTGGGTAGTATACTCATTTTCACAATGTTGATTCTTCCAATCCAAGAACATGGTATATCTCTCCATCTGTTGGTATCATCTTTAATTTCTTTCATCAGTGTCTTATAGTTTTCTGCATACAGGTCTTTTGTCTCCCTAGGTAGGTTTATTCCTAGGTATTTTATTCTTTTTGTTGCAATGGTAAATGGGAGTGTTTCCATAATTTCTCTTTCAGATTTTTCATCATTAGTGTATAGGAATGCAAGAGATTTCTGTGCATTAATTTTGTATCCTGCAACTTTACCATATTCATTAATTAGCTCTAGCAGTTTTCTGGTGGCAGTTTTAGGATTCTCTATGTATAGTATCATGTCATCCGCAAACAGTGACAGTTTTACTTCTTCTTTTCCAATTTGTATTCCTTTTATTTCTTTTTCTTCTCTGATTGCCGTGGCTAGGACTTCCAGAACTATGTTGAATAATAGTGGTGAGAGTGGACATCCTTGTCTCATTCCTGATCTTAGAGGAAATGCTTTCAGTTTTTCACCATTGAGAATGATGTTTGCTGTGGGTTTGTCATATATGGCCTTTATTATGTTGAGGTAGGTTCCCTCTATGCCCACTTTCTGGAGAGTTTTTATCATAAGTGGGTGTTGAATTTTGTCAAAAGCTTTTTCTGCATCTATTGAGATGATCGTGTGGTTTTTATTCTTCAATTTGTTAATATGGTGTATCACATTGATTGATTTGCATATATTGAAGAATCCTTGCATCCCTGGGATAGATCCCACTTGATCGTGGTGTATGATCCTTTTAATGTGTTGTTGGATTCTGTTTGCTAGTATTTTGTTGAGGATTTTTGCATCTATATTCATCAGTGATATTGGCCTGTAATTTTCTTTTTTTGTAGTGTCTTTGTCTGGTTTTGGTATCAGGGTGATGGTGGCCTCATAGAATGAGTTTGGGAGTGTTCCTCCCTCTGCAATTTTTTGGAAGAGTTTGAGAAGGATAGGTGTTAGCTCTTCTCTAAATGTTTGATAGAATTCACCTGTGAAGCCATCTGGTCCTGGACTTTTGTTTGTTGGAAGATTTTTAATCACAGTTTCAATTTCATTACTTGTGATTGGTCTGTTCATATTTTCTGTTTCTTCCTGGTTCAGTCTCGGAAGGTTATACCTTTCTAAAAATTTGTCCATTTCTTCCAGGTTGTCCATTTTATTGGCATAAAGTTGCTTGTAGTAGCCTCTTAGGATGCTTTGTATTTCTGCGGTGTCTGTTGTAACGTCTCCTTTTTCATTTCTGATTTTATTGATTTGAGTCCTCTCCCTCTTTTTCTTGATGAGTCTGGCTAATGGCTTATCAATTTTGTTTATCTTCTCAAAGAACCAACTTTTAGTTTTATTGATCTTTGCTATTGTTTTCTTTGTTTCTATTTCATTTATTTCTGCTCTGATCTTTATGATTTCTTTCCTTCTGCTAACTTTGGGTTTTGTTTGTTCCTCTTTCTCTGGTTTCTTTAGGTGTAAGGTTAGATTGTTTACTTGAGATTTTTCTTGTTTCTTTAGGTAGGCTTGTATAGCTATAAACTTCCCTCTTAGAACGGCTTTCGCTGCATCCCATAGGTTTTGGGTCGTCGTGTTTTCATTGTCATTTGTCTTTAGGTATTTTTTTATTTCCTCTTTGATTTCTTCAGTGATCTCTTGGTTATTTAGTAACGTATTGTTTAGCCTCCATGTGTTTGTCTTTTTTACGTTATTTTCCCTGTAATTCATTTCTAATCTCATAGCGTTGTGGTCAGAAAAGATGCTTGAAATGATTTCAATTTTCTTAAATTTACCAAGGCTTGATTTGTGACCCAAGATGTGATCTATCCTGGAGAATGTTCTGTGCGCACTTGAGAAGAACGTGTAATCTGCTGTTTTTGGATGGAATGTCCTATATATATCAATTAAATCTATCTGGTCTATTGTGTCACTTAAAGCTTCTGTTTCCTTATTTATTTTCATTTTGGATGATCTGTCCATTGGTGTAAGTGAGGTGTTAAAGTCCCCCACTATTATTGTGTTACTGTCAATTTCCTCTTTTATAGCTGTTAACAGTTGCCTTATGTATTGAGGTGCTCCTATGTTGGGTGCATATATATTTAAAATTGTTATATCTTCTTCTTGGATTGATCCCTTGATCATTATGTAGTGTCCTTCCTTGTCTCTTGTAACATTCTTTATTTTAAAGTCTATTTTATCTGATATGAGTATAGCTACTCCAGCTTTCTTTTGATTTCCATTTGCATGGAATATCTTTTTCCATCCCCTCACTTTCAGTCTGTATGTGTCCCTAGGTTTAAAGTGGGTCTCTTGTAGACAGCATATATATGGGTCTTGTTTTTGTATCCATTCAGCCAGTCTATGTCTTTTGGTTGGGGCATTTAATCCATTCACGTTTAAGGTAATTATCGATATGTATGTTCCTATGACCATTTTCTTAATTGTTTTGGGTTTGTTTTTGTAGGTCCTTTTCTTCTCTTGTGTTTCCCACTTAGAGAAGTTCCTTTAGGATTTGTTGTAGAGCTGGTTTGGTGGTGCTGAATTCTCTTAGCTTTTGCTTGTCTGTAAAGCTTTTGATTTCTCCATCAAATCTAAATGTGATCCTTGCCGGGTAGAGTAATCTTGGTTGTAGGTTCTTCCCTTTCATCACTTTAAGTGTATCATGCCACTCCCTTCTGACTTGCAGTGTTTCTGCTGAGAAATCAGCTGTTAACCTTATGGGAGTTCCCTTGTATGTTATTTGTCGTTTTTCCCTTGCTGCTTTCAATAATTTTCCTTTGTCTTTAAATTTTGTCAGTTTGATTACTGTGTGTCTTGGTGTGTTTCTCCTTGGGTTTATCCTGTATGGGATTCTCTGCGCTTCCTGGACTTGGGTGGCTGTTTCTTTTCCCATGTTAGGGAAGTTTTTGACCATAACCTCTTCAAATATTTTCTTAGGTCCTTTCTCTCTCTCTTCTTCTGGGACCCCTATAATGCGAATATTGTTGCGTTTAATGTTGTCTCAGAGGTCTCTTAGGCTGTCTTCATTTCTTTTCATTCTTTTTTCTTTAGTCTGTTCCGCAGCAGTGAATTCCACCATTGTGTCTTCCAGGTCACTTATCCATTCTTCTGCCTCAGTTATTCTGCTATTGATTCCTTCTAGTGTGGTTTTCATTTCAGTTATTGTATTGTTCATCTCTGTTTGTTTGTTCTTTAATTCTTCTAGGTCTTTGTGAAACATTTCTTGCATCTTCTCGATCTTTGCCTCTATTGTTTTTCCGAGGTCCTGGATCATCTTCACTATCATTATTCTGAATTCTTTTTCTGGAAGGTTGCCTGTCTCCACTTCATTTAGTTGTTTTTCTGGGTTTTTTTCTTGTTCCTTCATCTGGTACATAGCCCTCTGCCTTTTCATCTTGTCTATCTTTCTGTAACTGTGGTTTTTGGTCCACAGGCTGCAGGATTGTAGTTTTTCTTGCTTCTGCTGTCTGCCCTCTGGTGGTTGAGGCTATCTAAGAGGCTTGATGGGTGGCTCTGGTGGTGAGTAGAGCTGACTGTTGCTGTGGCGGTCAGAGCTCAGTAAAATTTTAATCCACTTGACTGTTGATGGGTGGGGCTGGGTTCCCTCCCTGTTGGATGTTTTGCCTGAGGCAACCCAACACTGGAGCCTACCTGGGCTCTTTGGTGGGGTTAATGGCAGACTCTGGGAGGGTTCACGCCAAGGAGCACATCCCAGAACCTCCGCTGCCAGTATCCTTGTCCCCACGGTGAAACAGAGCCACCACCTGCCTCTGCAGGAGACCCCCCAACACCAGCAGGTAGGTCTGGTTCAGTCTCCCCGAGGGTCACTGCTGTTTCCCCTGGGTCCCGATGCGCACACTACTTTGTGTGTGCCCTCCAAGAGTGGGGTCTCTGTTTCCCCCAGTCCTGTCGAAGTCCTGCAATCAATTCCCACTAGGCTTCAAAGTCTGATTCTCTAGGAATTCCTGCTCCCGTTGCCGGACCCCCAGGTTGGGAAGCCTGACGTGGGGCTCAGAACCTTCACTCCAGTGGGTGGACTTCTGTGGTATAAGTGTTCTCCAGTCTGTGAGTCACACACCCAGGAGTTATGGGATTTGATTTTACTCTGATTGCGCCCCTCCTACCGTCTCACTGTGGCTTCTCCTCTGTCCTTGGACGTGGGGTATCCTCCTTGGTGAAGTCCAGGGTCTTCCTGTCAATGATGGTCCAGGAGCCAGTTGTGATTCTGGTGCTCTTGCAAGAGGGAGTCGTGACTTACTGATTCTCATTTTCTCAGGGTACAAGACCAGAAGTGGGTGTGATTGATTGACTGGTAACTCAATGTTTCCCTTTTCAAAGCACCTCCATTGTGTTTTCATTAGTGGCTCTTACCAAATCCCCCTTAGAACCGAGGGTACGCATTTCTCCAAAATCCCTTCAGCATGTATTGTTTGCAGATTTTGCTAATGACCATTCTGATTGCTGTGAGCTGATAGGGTTCTGTAATTTGGGTTTGCATGTCTTTAAAAATTCCTAAAATTCATCATTTTTCCACGCCTTTTCCTTTTCTGTTAAAAAAAAAAAGAAAGAAAATAGTGTGAGTACGATATACGTCTTGAAATTGTCTTCTCGGAAGATTGCCCTCTTTTGAATTTTTTTGTTGATTTTTGACCCCAGGAGTTTTTTGGAGGGCAGGTGTCATTTACAGAACTGCAAGTTTGGTGACTATTCAGTGACCTTTAGCAATGGGTTTAATGCTGCTGTTGTGGGAACCGGCCAAAGGAGGCTGCATTTCTCCATTCCCAAATCTGGGTACTAGGGCAGCAGAGCCTTAATGGAAGTGGTGTTGTAGGTTGTAAAGTAGAATGGCATGTGTCACGATAAAGCCCTGTAAGTTTATGTCTCATTACTTCTGGTTCGTATTTTTACCTTAATTTTTATTTTTTATCACAACAAATTTGTTTACAATGTTTTGTGTGTTCTAGGTGTGAAAGATGTGGTTCTTTCACACATATACATATATCTATTCTTCTTCGCATCCTTTTCCCATGTAGGTTATGACACAATGTTGAGTAGTGTTCTCTTGGTGTTCCGTAGGTCTTTGGTGATTATATATTTCACATGTGTTTGTATATCTCTGTTAAGCCCAATGTCGTAATGTATCCAATCCTCACACCTTTCCATTTGGTGAACCATAAGATTGTTTAATGAATCTGTGATTGCCTTTCTCTGTGGAAATATCTTCATTGGTATCAGTGTTTAGGTAACACCTCTAAGTGATATGATAGGACATGTGTCTTTCGCTTTCTCACTTACCACAAGTTGCGTGATTACTTGTAGACTCACCTATGGTGCTGCAAATGGCATTTTTTCGTTTATTTGCTAGCTAATATTCCATCTCGACATGTAGCAGTTCTTCTATGTCCACCCATCTGTTGGTGAACTTTTCGGTTACTTCCATATCTTGGCTAGAGTAATACTGTGCAGTGCAGATTTGCCTGCCTGTGTCTTTCCAATTCTGTCTTCTTACGTTCTAGGTCCAGGAATGGGCCTGCTGGATCATTTGGTAGCTCAATGTTTACCTTTTAAAGGCACCTCCATTCTGTTCTCATTAGTGGCTCTTTCCAGGTTTCGTCCCTCTTAAAGTGGAGGGTATGCCTTTCTCCACAACACCTTCAGCATGTATTGTTTATAGTTGACTTGCTGATGGTTATTCTGACTGGTGTGAGCTGATACCTCTTTGTGGTTGAATTTGCATGTGTCTCATAATCCGTTGAAATTGAGCTTTAAGACATGTCCTTTTTATTTTTCAAAGTGTGATTACAGCTTAGTTCTTCAAAGTGTTTTTTTAAAGTACGTGTCACATTTTGACATGTTTTGGCCATTCCCTCCCTCAAGACATTTTGAGGGCAGGTTTCAGTTGTAACTGCAGTAGTTGTTCATATGAAGTGAGCATTAGCACAGGCTTTAAAGCTGCTTTTGCAGGTAATGGCCAGAGGGCGGCATCCTTTCTACGTTCCCCACTCTGGAAACTAGGGAAACAGACCTCCCGGCCAGTGGTGTTCCTCGCTTCTAAATTAGAGTGGAATGTGCCCGGATAAACACACAAAAGCTGAAGTCTCCTAACTTTCATATGTTTTTTAAATTTAATTTATATTTTTTATTGAAGTAATATTCCATTGTGTACATGGACCACTTCTTCTTGGTGCGTTCCTCTGTTGATGGACATTTTCATTGCTTCCAAGTGTTGGCTATGATAAACATTGATGGATTGTAGGACTGCCTGCCTGTGACTTTTTTCTTAAATTTTTATTTATTTATTTATTTATTTATTTATGGCTGTGTTGGGTCTTCGCGAAGGCTTTCTCTAGTTGCGGCGAGTGGGGGCCACTCTTCTTCGCGGTGCGTGGGACTCTCAGTGTCGCGGCCTCTCTTGTTCCAGAGCACAAGCTCCAGACGCGCAGGCTCAGTAGTTGTGGCTCACGGGCTTAGTTGCTCCTCGGCATGTTGGATCTTCCCAGACCAGGTTCCGAACCCGTGTCCCCTGCATTGGCAGGCAGATTCTCAACCACTACGCCACCAGGGAAACCCCTAGCATGTGACTTTCTTTTTTTGATTTTAATTTTTAATTTTTTAATTTTTGTTTATTCTTTTAATTTTTAAAATTTTTTTATTTTTTCACACACACACACTGTATTTTATTTTTACAAGAAATAAATAGACTGACACCAAGCATTGTATATGGATGACCACAACAAAAGCAACAATGATTGCAATTACCAAACATGAAACACACTCATACTATGTCATAATATTGACATTCAGTCCAGTAATCCTCCACTGTAACAGCTCCTTTACTTTGCAGTGAAAATTGATCTGTATATTCTTTGCCTCTGAGTCCTTGTGCGATTTTTTTTAAAATTCAGACAGAAAGTCACAAAAATTATACTCATCCTCATCAGTTCACTCAGTCCCATGTAATTAATTTCTTTTTTCATCTTGATCTTTTGTTAGCACTTTTATGAGTTCATCAGTTTTTCATTAGAGTTCTGAAAATGCTTATTCATTCAGTTCAGCAGTTCAGTTCCCAGAAACCTGTACTTGTCAGAGTCTTTTCCATGAATTTCTTGACGATGAAAGCCTTTTATAGGAACATATTTGCAAAAGCATCAGAGTACACCCAGAACTGTCTGTAAATGACAAAAGACTTAAAAATGACCACAGTTAATGATTTGATGAAAGTTCATAATAATGCAGTTGACAAGAAAATTAGTTATTTCTGAGATATACATTTTAAAGTAATAACTAGGATTATTACTTATAACATTATACCAGAACATATAAGATTTTTAGAAATTTCATGTAATGTCTGAAACATTTATGTTAACATATTTCCATACATATTTCCATACAAATACAAATATAAGATCTTTAGAAATTTCATGTAATGTCTGAAACATTTATATTAACATATTTCCATACAAATAACCCAATGAAAGTTTAGTATTAGTTGTTTTGTTTGTTTGTGTTTTTATACTGCAGGTTCTTATTAGGCATCAATTTTATACACATCAGTGTATACATGTCAATCCCAATCGCCCAATTCAGCACACCACCATCCCCACCCCACCACAGTTTTCCCCCCTTGGTGTCCATATGTCCATTCTCTACATCTGTGTCTCAACTTCTGCCCTGCAAACCGGCTCATCTGTACCATTTTTCTAGGTTCCACATACATGCATTAATATACGATATTTGTTTTTCTCTTTCTGACTTACTTCACTCTCTATGACAGTCTCTAGATCCATCCACGTCTCAACAAATGACTCAATTTCGTTCCTTTTTATGGCTGAGTAATATTCCATTGTATATATGTACCACAACTTCTTTATCAATTCGTCTGTTGATGGGCATTTAGGTTGCTTCCATGACCTGGCTATTGTAAATAGTGCTGCAACGAACATTCGGGTGCATGTGTCTTTTTGAATTACGGTTTTCTCTGGGTATATGCCCAGTAGTGGGATTGCTGGGTCATATGGTAATTCTATTTTCAGTTTTTTAAGGAACCTCCATATTGTTCTCCATAGTGGCTGTATCAATTTACATTCCCACCAACAGTGCAAGAGGCTTCCCTTTTCTCCACAACCTCTCTCCAGCATTTGTTGTTTGTAGATTTTCTGATGATGCCCATTCTAACAGGAGTGAGGTGATACCTCATTGTAGTTTTGATTTGCATTTCTCTAATAATTAGTGATGTTGAGCATCTTTTCATGTGCTTCGTGGCCGTCTGTATGTCTTCTTTGGAGAAATGTCTATTTAGGTCTTCTGCCCATTTTTGGATTGGGGTGTTTGTTTCTTTAATATTGAGCTGAATGAGCTGTTTATATATTTTGGAGATTAATCCTTTGTCCGTTGATTCGTTTGCAAATATTTTCTCCCATTCTGAGGGTTGTCTTTTCGTCTTGTTTATGGTTTCCTTTGCTGTGCAAAAGCTTTGAAGTTTCATTAGGTCCCATTTGTTTATTTTTGTTTTTATTTCCATTACTCTAGGAGGTGGGTCAGCAAAGATCTTGCTGTGATTTATGTCAAAGAGTGTTCTTCCTATGTTTTCCTCTAAGAGTTTTATAGTGTCCAGTCTTATATTTAGGTCTCTAATCCATTTTGAGTTTATTTTTGTGTATGGTGTTAGGGAGTATTCTAATTTCATTCTTTTACATGTAGCTGTCCAGTTTTCCCAGCACCACTTATTGAAGAGACTGTCTTTTCTCCATTGTATATCTTTGCCTCCTTTGTCATAGATTAGTTGACCATAGGTGCGTGGGTTAATCTCTGGGCTTTCTATCTTGTTCCATTGATCTATGTTTCTGTTTTTGTGCCAGTACCATATTGTCTTGATTACTGTAGCTTTGTAGTATAGTCTGAAGTCAGGGAGTCTGATTCCTCCAGCTCCATTTTTTTTGCCTCAAGACTGCTTTGGCTATTCGGGGTCTTTTGTGTCTCCATACAAATTTTAAGATGATTTGTTCTAGCTCCGTAAAAAATGCCATTGGTAATTTGATAGGGATTGCATTGAATCTGTAGATTGCTTTGGGTAGTATACTCATTTTCACAATGTTGATTCTTCCAATCCAAGAACATGGTATATCTCTCCATCTGTTGGTATCATCTTTAATTTCTTTCATCAGTGTCTTATAGTTTTCTGCATACAGGTCTTTTGTCTCCCTAGGTAGGTTTATTCCTAGGTATTTTATTCTTTTTGTTGCAATGGTAAATGGGAGTGTTTCCATAATTTCTCTTTCAGATTTTTCATCATTAGTGTATAGGAATGCAAGAGATTTCTGTGCATTAATTTTGTATCCTGCAACTTTACCATATTCATTAATTAGCTCTAGCAGTTTTCTGGTGGCAGTTTTAGGATTCTCTATGTATAGTATCATGTCATCCGCAAACAGTGACAGTTTTACTTCTTCTTTTCCAATTTGTATTCCTTTTATTTCTTTTTCTTCTCTGATTGCCGTGGCTAGGACTTCCAGAACTATGTTGAATAATAGTGGTGAGAGTGGACATCCTTGTCTCATTCCTGATCTTAGAGGAAATGCTTTCAGTTTTTCACCATTGAGAATGATGTTTGCTGTGGGTTTGTCATATATGGCCTTTATTATGTTGAGGTAGGTTCCCTCTATGCCCACTTTCTGGAGAGTTTTTATCATAAGTGGGTGTTGAATTTTGTCAAAAGCTTTTTCTGCATCTATTGAGATGATCGTGTGGTTTTTATTCTTCAATTTGTTAATATGGTGTATCACATTGATTGATTTGCATATATTGAAGAATCCTTGCATCCCTGGGATAGATCCCACTTGATCGTGGTGTATGATCCTTTTAATGTGTTGTTGGATTCTGTTTGCTAGTATTTTGTTGAGGATTTTTGCATCTATATTCATCAGTGATATTGGCCTGTAATTTTCTTTTTTTGTAGTGTCTTTGTCTGGTTTTGGTATCAGGGTGATGGTGGCCTCATAGAATGAGTTTGGGAGTGTTCCTCCCTCTGCAATTTTTTGGAAGAGTTTGAGAAGGATAGGTGTTAGCTCTTCTCTAAATGTTTGATAGAATTCACCTGTGAAGCCATCTGGTCCTGGACTTTTGTTTGTTGGAAGATTTTTAATCACAGTTTCAATTTCATTACTTGTGATTGGTCTGTTCATATTTTCTGTTTCTTCCTGGTTCAGTCTCGGAAGGTTATACCTTTCTAAAAATTTGTCCATTTCTTCCAGGTTGTCCATTTTATTGGCATAAAGTTGCTTGTAGTAGCCTCTTAGGATGCTTTGTATTTCTGCGGTGTCTGTTGTAACGTCTCCTTTTTCATTTCTGATTTTATTGATTTGAGTCCTCTCCCTCTTTTTCTTGATGAGTCTGGCTAATGGCTTATCAATTTTGTTTATCTTCTCAAAGAACCAACTTTTAGTTTTATTGATCTTTGCTATTGTTTTCTTTGTTTCTATTTCATTTATTTCTGCTCTGATCTTTATGATTTCTTTCCTTCTGCTAACTTTGGGTTTTGTTTGTTCCTCTTTCTCTGGTTTCTTTAGGTGTAAGGTTAGATTGTTTACTTGAGATTTTTCTTGTTTCTTTAGGTAGGCTTGTATAGCTATAAACTTCCCTCTTAGAACGGCTTTCGCTGCATCCCATAGGTTTTGGGTCGTCGTGTTTTCATTGTCATTTGTCTCTAGGTATTTTTTTATTTCCTCTTTGATTTCTTCAGTGATCTCTTGGTTATTTAGTAACGTATTGTTTAGCCTCCATGTGTTTGTCTTTTTAACGTTATTTTCCCTGTAATTCATTTCTAATCTCATAGCGTTGTGGTCAGAAAAGATGCTTGAAATGATTTCAATTTTCTTAAATTTACCGAGGCTTGATTTGTGACCCAAGATGTGATCTATCCTGGAGAATGTTCTGTGCGCACTTGAGAAGAACGTGTAATCTGCTGTTTTTGGATGGAATGTCCTATATATATCAATTAAATCTATCTGGTCTATTGTGTCACTTAAAGCTTCTGTTTCCTTATTTATTTTCATTTTGGATGATCTGTCCATGGGTGTAAGTGAGGTGTTAAAGTCCCCCACTATTATTGTGTTACTGTCAATTTCCTCTTTTATAGCTGTTAACAGTTGCCTTATGTATTGAGGTGCTCCTATGTTGGGTGCATATATATTTAAAATTGTTATATCTTCTTCTTGGATTGATCCCTTGATCATTATGTAGTGTCCTTCCTTGTCTCTTGTAACATTCTTTATTTTAAAGTCTATTTTATCTGATATGAGTATAGCTACTCCAGCTTTCTTTTGATTTCCATTTGCATGGAATATCTTTTTCCATCCCCTCACTTTCAGTCTGTATGTGTCCCTAGGTTTAAAGTGGGTCTCTTGTAGACAGCATATATATGGGTCTTGTTTTTGTATCCATTCAGCCAGTCTATGTCTTTTGGTTGGGGCATTTAATCCATTCACGTTTAAGGTAATTATCGATATGTATGTTCCTATGACCATTTTCTTAATTGTTTTGGGTTTGTTTTTGTAGGTCCTTTTCTTCTCTTGTGTTTCCCACTTAGAGAAGTTCCTTTAGGATTTGTTGTAGAGCTGGTTTGGTGGTGCTGAATTCTCTTAGCTTTTGCTTGTCTGTAAAGCTTTTGATTTCTCCATCAAATCTAAATGTGATCCTTGCCGGGTAGAGTAATCTTGGTTGTAGGTTCTTCCCTTTCATCACTTTAAGTGTATCATGCCACTCCCTTCTGACTTGCAGTGTTTCTGCTGAGAAATCAGCTGTTAACCTTATGGGAGTTCCCTTGTATGTTATTTGTCGTTTTTCCCTTGCTGCTTTCAATAATTTTCCTTTGTCTTTAAATTTTGTCAGTTTGATTACTGTGTGTCTTGGTGTGTTTCTCCTTGGGTTTATCCTGTATGGGATTCTCTGCGCTTCCTGGACTTGGGTGGCTGTTTCTTTTCCCATGTTAGGGAAGTTTTTGACTATAACCTCTTCAAATATTTTCTTAGGTCCTTTCTCTCTCTCTTCTTCTGGGACCCCTATAATGCGAATATTGTTGCGTTTAATGTTGTCCCAGAGGTCTCTTAGGCTGTCTTCATTTCTTTTCATTCTTTTTTCTTTAGTCTGTTCCGCAGCAGTGAATTCCACCATTGTGTCTTCCAGGTCACTTATCCATTCTTCTGCCTCAGTTATTCTGCTATTGATTCCTTCTAGTGTGGTTTTCATTTCAGTTATTGTATTGTTCATCTCTGTTTGTTTGTTCTTTAATTCTTCTAGGTCTTTGTGAAACATTTCTTGCATCTTCTCGATCTTTGCCTCTATTGTTTTTCCGAGGTCCTGGATCATCTTCACTATCATTATTCTGAATTCTTTTTCTGGAAGGTTGCCTGTCTCCACTTCATTTAGTTGTTTTTCTGGGTTTTTTTCTTGTTCCTTCATCTGGTACATAGCCCTCTGCCTTTTCATCTTGTCTATCTTTCTGTAACTGTGGTTTTTGGTCCACAGGCTGCAGGATTGTAGTTTTTCTTGCTTCTGCTGTCTGCCCTCTGGTGGTTGAGGCTATCTAAGAGGCTTGATGGGTGGCTCTGGTGGTGAGTAGAGCTGACTGTTGCTGTGGCGGTCAGAGCTCAGTAAAATTTTAATCCACTTGACTGTTGATGGGTGGGGCTGGGTTCCCTCCCTGTTGGATGTTTTGCCTGAGGCAACCCAACACTGGAGCCTACCTGGGCTCTTTGGTGGGGTTAATGGCAGACTCTGGGAGGGTTCACGCCAAGGAGCACATCCCAGAACCTCCGCTGCCAGTATCCTTGTCCCCACGGTGAAACAGAGCCACCACCTGCCTCTGCAGGAGACCCCCCAACACCAGCAGGTAGGTCTGGTTCAGTCTCCCCGAGGGTCACTGCTGTTTCCCCTGGGTCCCGATGCGCACACTACTTTGTGTGTGCCCTCCAAGAGTGGGGTCTCTGTTTCCCCCAGTCCTGTCGAAGTCCTGCAATCAATTCCCACTAGGCTTCAAAGTCTGATTCTCTAGGAATTCCTGCTCCCGTTGCCGGACCCCCAGGTTGGGAAGCCTGACGTGGGGCTCAGAACCTTCACTCCAGTGGGTGGACTTCTGTGGTATAAGTGTTCTCCAGTCTGTGAGTCACACACCCAGGAGTTATGGGATTTGATTTTACTCTGATTGCGCCCCTCCTACCGTCTCACTGTGGCTTCTCCTCTGTCCTTGGACGTGGGGTATCCTCCTTGGTGAAGTCCAGGGTCTTCCTGTCAATGATGGTCCAGCAGCCAGTTGTGATTCTGGTGCTCTTGCAAGAGGGAGTCGTGACTTACTGATTCTCATTTTCTCAGGGTACAAGACCAGAAGTGGGTGTGATTGATTGACTGGTAACTCAATGTTTCCCTTTTCAAAGCACCTCCATTGTGTTTTCATTAGTGGCTCTTACCAAATCCCCCTTAGAACCGAGGGTACGCATTTCTCCAAAATCCCTTCAGCATGTATTGTTTGCAGATTTTGCTAATGACCATTCTGATTGCTGTGAGCTGATAGGGTTCTGTAATTTGGGTTTGCATGTCTTTAAAAATTCCTAAAATTCATCATTTTTCCACGCCTTTTCCTTTTCTGTTAAAAAAAAAAAGAAAGAAAATAGTGTGAGTACGATATACGTCTTGAAATTGTCTTCTCGGAAGATTGCCCTCTTTTGAATTTTTTTGTTGATTTTTGACCCCAGGAGTTTTTTGGAGGGCAGGTGTCATTTACAGAACTGCAAGTTTGGTGACTATTCAGTGACCTTTAGCAATGGGTTTAATGCTGCTGTTGTGGGAACCGGCCAAAGGAGGCTGCATTTCTCCATTCCCAAATCTGGGTACTAGGGCAGCAGAGCCTTAATGGAAGTGGTGTTGTAGGTTGTAAAGTAGAATGGCATGTGTCACGATAAAGCCCTGTAAGTTTATGTCTCATTACTTCTGGTTCGTATTTTTACCTTAATTTTTATTTTTTATCACAACAAATTTGTTTACAATGTTTTGTGTGTTCTAGGTGTGAAAGATGTGGTTCTTTCACACATATACATATATCTGTTCTTCTTCGCATCCTTTTCCCATGTAGGTTATGACACAATGTTGAGTAGTGTTCTCTTGGTGTTCCGTAGGTCTTTGGTGATTATATATTTCACATGTGTTTGTATATCTCTGTTAAGCCCAATGTCGTAATGTATCCAATCCTCACACCTTTCCATTTGGTGAACCATAAGATTGTTTAATGAATCTGTGATTGCCTTTCTCTGTGGAAATATCTTCATTGGTATCAGTGTTTAGGTAACACCTCTAAGTGATATGATAGGACATGTGTCTTTCGCTTTCTCACTTACCACAAGTTGCGTGATTACTTGTAGACTCACGTATGGTGCTGCAAATGGCATTGTTTCATTTTTTCGCTAGCTAATATTCCATCTCGACATGTAGCAGTTCTTCTATGTCCACCCATCTGTTGGTGAACTTTTCGGTTACTTCCATATCTTGGCTAGAGTAATACTGTGCAGTGCAGATTTGCCTGCCTGTGTCTTTCCAATTCTGTCTTCTTACGTTCTAGGTCCAGGAATGGGCCTGCTGGATCATTTGGTAGCTCAATGTTTACCTTTTAAAGGCACCTCCATTCTGTTCTCATTAGTGGCTCTTTCCAGGTTTCGTCCCTCTTAAAGTGGAGGGTATGCCTTTCTCCACAACACCTTCAGCATGTATTGTTTATAGTTGACTTGCTGATGGTTATTCTGACTGGTGTGAGCTGATACCTCTTTGTGGTTGAATTTGCATGTGTCTCATAATCCGTTGAAATTGAGCTTTAAGACATGTCCTTTTTATTTTTCAAAGTGTGATTACAGCTTAGTTCTTCAAAGTGTTTTTTTAAAGTATGTGTCACATTTTGACATGTTTTGGCCATTCCCTCCCTCAAGACATTTTGAGGGCAGGTTTCAGTTGTAACTGCAGTAGTTGTTCATATGAAGTGAGCATTAGCACAGGCTTTAAAGCTGCTTTTGCAGGTAATGGCCAGAGGGCGGCATCCTTTCTACGTTCCCCACTCTGGAAACTAGGGAAACAGACCTCCCGGCCAGTGGTGTTCCTCGCTTCTAAATTAGAGTGGAATGTGCCCGGATAAACACACAAAAGCTGAAGTCTCCTAACTTTCATATGTTTTTTAAATTTAATTTATATTTTTTATTGAAGTAATATTCCATTGTGTACATGGACCACTTCTTCTTGGTGCGTTCCTCTGTTGATGGACATTTTCATTGCTTCCAAGTGTTGGCTATGATAAACATTGATGGATTGTAGGACTGCCTGCCTGTGACTTTTTTCTTAAATTTTTATTTATTTATTTATTTATTTATTTATGGCTGTGTTGGGTCTTCGCGAAGGCTTTCTCTAGTTGCGGCGAGTGGGGGCCACTCTTCTTCGCGGTGCGTGGGACTCTCAGTGTCGCGGCCTCTCTTGTTCCAGAGCACAAGCTCCAGACGCGCAGGCTCAGTAGTTGTGGCTCACGGGCTTAGTTGCTCCTCGGCATGTTGGATCTTCCCAGACCAGGTTCCGAACCCGTGTCCCCTGCATTGGCAGGCAGATTCTCAACCACTACGCCACCAGGGAAACCCCTAGCATGTGACTTTCTTTTTTTGATTTTAATTTTTAATTTTTTAATTTTTGTTTATTCTTTTAATTTTTAAAATTTTTTTATTTTTTCACACACACACACTGTATTTTATTTTTACAAGAAATAAATAGACTGACACCAAGCATTGTATATGGATGACCACAACAAAAGCAACAATGATTGCAATTACCAAACATGAAACACACTCATACTATGTCATAATATTGACATTCAGTCCAGTAATCCTCCACTGTAACAGCTCCTTTACTTTGCAGTGAAAATTGATCTGTATATTCTTTGCCTCTGAGTCCTTGTGCGATTTTTTTTAAAATTCAGACAGAAAGTCACAAAAATTATACTCATCCTCATCAGTTCACTCAGTCCCATGTAATTAATTTCTTTTTTCATCTTGATCTTTTGTTAGCACTTTTATGAGTTCATCAGTTTTTCATTAGAGTTCTGAAAATGCTTATTCATTCAGTTCAGCAGTTCAGTTCCCAGAAACCTGTACTTGTCAGAGTCTTTTCCATGAATTTCTTGACGATGAAAGCCTTTTATAGGAACATATTTGCAAAAGCATCAGAGTACACCCAGAACTGTCTGTAAATGACAAAAGACTTAAAAATGACCACAGTTAATGATTTGATGAAAGTTCATAATAATGCAGTTGACAAGAAAATTAGTTATTTCTGAGATATACATTTTAAAGTAATAACTAGGATTATTACTTATAACATTATACCAGAACATATAAGATTTTTAGAAATTTCATGTAATGTCTGAAACATTTATGTTAACATATTTCCATACATATTTCCATACAAATACAAATATAAGATCTTTAGAAATTTCATGTAATGTCTGAAACATTTATATTAACATATTTCCATACAAATAACCCAATGAAAGTTTAGTATTAGTTGTTTTGTTTGTTTGTGTTTTTATACTGCAGGTTCTTATTAGGCATCAATTTTATACACATCAGTGTATACATGTCAATCCCAATCGCCCAATTCAGCACACCACCATCCCCACCCCACCACAGTTTTCCCCCCTTGGTGTCCATATGTCCATTCTCTACATCTGTGTCTCAACTTCTGCCCTGCAAACCGGCTCATCTGTACCATTTTTCTAGGTTCCACATACATGCATTAATATACGATATTTGTTTTTCTCTTTCTGACTTACTTCACTCTCTATGACAGTCTCTAGATCCATCCACGTCTCAACAAATGACTCAATTTCGTTCCTTTTTATGGCTGAGTAATATTCCATTGTATATATGTACCACAACTTCTTTATCAATTCGTCTGTTGATGGGCATTTAGGTTGCTTCCATGACCTGGCTATTGTAAATAGTGCTGCAACGAACATTCGGGTGCATGTGTCTTTTTGAATTACGGTTTTCTCTGGGTATATGCCCAGTAGTGGGATTGCTGGGTCATATGGTAATTCTATTTTCAGTTTTTTAAGGAACCTCCATATTGTTCTCCATAGTGGCTGTATCAATTTACATTCCCACCAACAGTGCAAGAGGCTTCCCTTTTCTCCACAACCTCTCTCCAGCATTTGTTGTTTGTAGATTTTCTGATGATGCCCATTCTAACAGGAGTGAGGTGATACCTCATTGTAGTTTTGATTTGCATTTCTCTAATAATTAGTGATGTTGAGCATCTTTTCATGTGCTTCGTGGACGTCTGTATGTCTTCTTTGGAGAAATGTCTATTTAGGTCTTCTGCCCATTTTTGGATTGGGGTGTTTGTTTCTTTAATATTGAGCTGAATGAGCTGTTTAT
This sequence comes from Balaenoptera borealis, assembly GCF_965194805.1. Classification (NCBI taxonomy): domain Eukaryota; kingdom Metazoa; phylum Chordata; class Mammalia; order Artiodactyla; family Balaenopteridae; genus Balaenoptera; species Balaenoptera borealis. Next base: position 108,404,961 of record NC_138862.1, on the reverse strand, counting down.
ATATTTTGGAGATTAATCCTTTGTCCGTTGATTCGTTTGCAAATATTTTCTCCCATTCTGAGGGTTGTCTTTTCGTCTTGTTTATGGTTTCCTTTGCTGTGCAAAAGCTTTGAAGTTTCATTAGGTCCCATTTGTTTATTTTTGTTTTTATTTCCATTACTCTAGGAGGTGGGTCAGCAAAGATCTTGCTGTGATTTATGTCAAAGAGTGTTCTTCCTATGTTTTCCTCTAAGAGTTTTATAGTGTCCAGTCTTATATTTAGGTCTCTAATCCATTTTGAGTTTATTTTTGTGTATGGTGTTAGGGAGTATTCTAATTTCATTCTTTTACATGTAGCTGTCCAGTTTTCCCAGCACCACTTATTGAAGAGACTGTCTTTTCTCCATTGTATATCTTTGCCTCCTTTGTCATAGATTAGTTGACCATAGGTGCGTGGGTTAATCTCTGGGCTTTCTATCTTGTTCCATTGATCTATGTTTCTGTTTTTGTGCCAGTACCATATTGTCTTGATTACTGTAGCTTTGTAGTATAGTCTGAAGTCAGGGAGTCTGATTCCTCCAGCTCCATTTTTTTTTGCCTCAAGACTGCTTTGGCTATTCGGGGTCTTTTGTGTCTCCATACAAATTTTAAGATGATTTGTTCTAGCTCCGTAAAAAATGCCATTGGTAATTTGATAGGGATTGCATTGAATCTGTAGATTGCTTTGGGTAGTATACTCATTTTCACAATGTTGATTCTTCCAATCCAAGAACATGGTATATCTCTCCATCTGTTGGTATCATCTTTAATTTCTTTCATCAGTGTCTTATAGTTTTCTGCATACAGGTCTTTTGTCTCCCTAGGTAGGTTTATTCCTAGGTATTTTATTCTTTTTGTTGCAATGGTAAATGGGAGTGTTTCCATAATTTCTCTTTCAGATTTTTCATCATTAGTGTATAGGAATGCAAGAGATTTCTGTGCATTAATTTTGTATCCTGCAACTTTACCATATTCATTAATTAGCTCTAGCAGTTTTCTGGTGGCAGTTTTAGGATTCTCTATGTATAGTATCATGTCATCCGCAAACAGTGACAGTTTTACTTCTTCTTTTCCAATTTGTATTCCTTTTATTTCTTTTTCTTCTCTGATTGCCGTGGCTAGGACTTCCAGAACTATGTTGAATAATAGTGGTGAGAGTGGACATCCTTGTCTCATTCCTGATCTTAGAGGAAATGCTTTCAGTTTTTCACCATTGAGAATGATGTTTGCTGTGGGTTTGTCATATATGGCCTTTATTATGTTGAGGTAGGTTCCCTCTATGCCCACTTTCTGGAGAGTTTTTATCATAAGTGGGTGTTGAATTTTGTCAAAAGCTTTTTCTGCATCTATTGAGATGATCGTGTGGTTTTTATTCTTCAATTTGTTAATATGGTGTATCACATTGATTGATTTGCATATATTGAAGAATCCTTGCATCCCTGGGATAGATCCCACTTGATCGTGGTGTATGATCCTTTTAATGTGTTGTTGGATTCTGTTTGCTAGTATTTTGTTGAGGATTTTTGCATCTATATTCATCAGTGATATTGGCCTGTAATTTTCTTTTTTTGTAGTGTCTTTGTCTGGTTTTGGTATCAGGGTGATGGTGGCCTCATAGAATGAGTTTGGGAGTGTTCCTCCCTCTGCAATTTTTTGGAAGAGTTTGAGAAGGATAGGTGTTAGCTCTTCTCTAAATGTTTGATAGAATTCACCTGTGAAGCCATCTGGTCCTGGACTTTTGTTTGTTGGAAGATTTTTAATCACAGTTTCAATTTCATTACTTGTGATTGGTCTGTTCATATTTTCTGTTTCTTCCTGGTTCAGTCTCGGAAGGTTATACCTTTCTAAAAATTTGTCCATTTCTTCCAGGTTGTCCATTTTATTGGCATAAAGTTGCTTGTAGTAGCCTCTTAGGATGCTTTGTATTTCTGCGGTGTCTGTTGTAACGTCTCCTTTTTCATTTCTGATTTTATTGATTTGAGTCCTCTCCCTCTTTTTCTTGATGAGTCTGGCTAATGGCTTATCAATTTTGTTTATCTTCTCAAAGAACCAACTTTTAGTTTTATTGATCTTTGCTATTGTTTTCTTTGTTTCTATTTCATTTATTTCTGCTCTGATCTTTATGATTTCTTTCCTTCTGCTAACTTTGGGTTTTGTTTGTTCCTCTTTCTCTGGTTTCTTTAGGTGTAAGGTTAGATTGTTTACTTGAGATTTTTCTTGTTTCTTTAGGTAGGCTTGTATAGCTATAAACTTCCCTCTTAGAACGGCTTTCGCTGCATCCCATAGGTTTTGGGTCGTCGTGTTTTCATTGTCATTTGTCTCTAGGTATTTTTTTATTTCCTCTTTGATTTCTTCAGTGATCTCTTGGTTATTTAGTAACGTATTGTTTAGCCTCCATGTGTTTGTCTTTTTAACGTTATTTTCCCTGTAATTCATTTCTAATCTCATAGCGTTGTGGTCAGAAAAGATGCTTGAAATGATTTCAATTTTCTTAAATTTACCGAGGCTTGATTTGTGACCCAAGATGTGATCTATCCTGGAGAATGTTCTGTGCGCACTTGAGAAGAACGTGTAATCTGCTGTTTTTGGATGGAATGTCCTATATATATCAATTAAATCTATCTGGTCTATTGTGTCACTTAAAGCTTCTGTTTCCTTATTTATTTTCATTTTGGATGATCTGTCCATGGGTGTAAGTGAGGTGTTAAAGTCCCCCACTATTATTGTGTTACTGTCAATTTCCTCTTTTATAGCTGTTAACAGTTGCCTTATGTATTGAGGTGCTCCTATGTTGGGTGCATATATATTTAAAATTGTTATATCTTCTTCTTGGATTGATCCCTTGATCATTATGTAGTGTCCTTCCTTGTCTCTTGTAACATTCTTTATTTTAAAGTCTATTTTATCTGATATGAGTATAGCTACTCCAGCTTTCTTTTGATTTCCATTTGCATGGAATATCTTTTTCCATCCCCTCACTTTCAGTCTGTATGTGTCCCTAGGTTTAAAGTGGGTCTCTTGTAGACAGCATATATATGGGTCTTGTTTTTGTATCCATTCAGCCAGTCTATGTCTTTTGGTTGGGGCATTTAATCCATTCACGTTTAAGGTAATTATCGATATGTATGTTCCTATGACCATTTTCTTAATTGTTTTGGGTTTGTTTTTGTAGGTCCTTTTCTTCTCTTGTGTTTCCCACTTAGAGAAGTTCCTTTAGGATTTGTTGTAGAGCTGGTTTGGTGGTGCTGAATTCTCTTAGCTTTTGCTTGTCTGTAAAGCTTTTGATTTCTCCATCAAATCTAAATGTGATCCTTGCCGGGTAGAGTAATCTTGGTTGTAGGTTCTTCCCTTTCATCACTTTAAGTGTATCATGCCACTCCCTTCTGACTTGCAGTGTTTCTGCTGAGAAATCAGCTGTTAACCTTATGGGAGTTCCCTTGTATGTTATTTGTCGTTTTTCCCTTGCTGCTTTCAATAATTTTCCTTTGTCTTTAAATTTTGTCAGTTTGATTACTGTGTGTCTTGGTGTGTTTCTCCTTGGGTTTATCCTGTATGGGATTCTCTGCGCTTCCTGGACTTGGGTGGCTGTTTCTTTTCCCATGTTAGGGAAGTTTTTGACCATAACCTCTTCAAATATTTTCTTAGGTCCTTTCTCTCTCTCTTCTTCTGGGACCCCTATAATGCGAATATTGTTGCGTTTAATGTTGTCCCAGAGGTCTCTTAGGCTGTCTTCATTTCTTTTCATTCTTTTTTCTTTAGTCTGTTCCGCAGCAGTGAATTCCACCATTGTGTCTTCCAGGTCACTTATCCATTCTTCTGCCTCAGTTATTCTGCTATTGATTCCTTCTAGTGTGGTTTTCATTTCAGTTATTGTATTGTTCATCTCTGTTTGTTTGTTCTTTAATTCTTCTAGGTCTTTGTGAAACATTTCTTGCATCTTCTCGATCTTTGCCTCTATTGTTTTTCCGAGGTCCTGGATCATCTTCACTATCATTATTCTGAATTCTTTTTCTGGAAGGTTGCCTGTCTCCACTTCATTTAGTTGTTTTTCTGGGTTTTTTTCTTGTTCCTTCATCTGGTACATAGCCCTCTGCCTTTTCATCTTGTCTATCTTTCTGTAACTGTGGTTTTTGGTCCACAGGCTGCAGGATTGTAGTTTTTCTTGCTTCTGCTGTCTGCCCTCTGGTGGTTGAGGCTATCTAAGAGGCTTGATGGGTGGCTCTGGTGGTGAGTAGAGCTGACTGTTGCTGTGGCGGTCAGAGCTCAGTAAAATTTTAATCCACTTGACTGTTGATGGGTGGGGCTGGGTTCCCTCCCTGTTGGATGTTTTGCCTGAGGCAACCCAACACTGGAGCCTACCTGGGCTCTTTGGTGGGGTTAATGGCAGACTCTGGGAGGGTTCACGCCAAGGAGCACATCCCAGAACCTCCGCTGCCAGTATCCTTGTCCCCACGGTGAAACAGAGCCACCACCTGCCTCTGCAGGAGACCCCCCAACACCAGCAGGTAGGTCTGGTTCAGTCTCCCCGAGGGTCACTGCTGTTTCCCCTGGGTCCCGATGCGCACACTACTTTGTGTGTGCCCTCCAAGAGTGGGGTCTCTGTTTCCCCCAGTCCTGTCGAAGTCCTGCAATCAATTCCCACTAGGCTTCAAAGTCTGATTCTCTAGGAATTCCTGCTCCCGTTGCCGGACCCCCAGGTTGGGAAGCCTGACGTGGGGCTCAGAACCTTCACTCCAGTGGGTGGACTTCTGTGGTATAAGTGTTCTCCAGTCTGTGAGTCACACACCCAGGAGTTATGGGATTTGATTTTACTCTGATTGCGCCCCTCCTACCGTCTCACTGTGGCTTCTCCTCTGTCCTTGGACGTGGGGTATCCTCCTTGGTGAAGTCCAGGGTCTTCCTGTCAATGATGGTCCAGCAGCCAGTTGTGATTCTGGTGCTCTTGCAAGAGGGAGTCGTGACTTACTGATTCTCATTTTCTCAGGGTACAAGACCAGAAGTGGGTGTGATTGATTGACTGGTAACTCAATGTTTCCCTTTTCAAAGCACCTCCATTGTGTTTTCATTAGTGGCTCTTACCAAATCCCCCTTAGAACCGAGGGTACGCATTTCTCCAAAATCCCTTCAGCATGTATTGTTTGCAGATTTTGCTAATGACCATTCTGATTGCTGTGAGCTGATAGGGTTCTGTAATTTGGGTTTGCATGTCTTTAAAAATTCCTAAAATTCATCATTTTTCCACGCCTTTTCCTTTTCTGTTAAAAAAAAAAAGAAAGAAAATAGTGTGAGTACGATATACGTCTTGAAATTGTCTTCTCGGAAGATTGCCCTCTTTTGAATTTTTTTGTTGATTTTTGACCCCAGGAGTTTTTTGGAGGGCAGGTGTCATTTACAGAACTGCAAGTTTGGTGACTATTCAGTGACCTTTAGCAATGGGTTTAATGCTGCTGTTGTGGGAACCGGCCAAAGGAGGCTGCATTTCTCCATTCCCAAATCTGGGTACTAGGGCAGCAGAGCCTTAATGGAAGTGGTGTTGTAGGTTGTAAAGTAGAATGGCATGTGTCACGATAAAGCCCTGTAAGTTTATGTCTCATTACTTCTGGTTCGTATTTTTACCTTAATTTTTATTTTTTATCACAACAAATTTGTTTACAATGTTTTGTGTGTTCTAGGTGTGAAAGATGTGGTTCTTTCACACATATACATATATCTGTTCTTCTTCGCATCCTTTTCCCATGTAGGTTATGACACAATGTTGAGTAGTGTTCTCTTGGTATTCCGTAGGTCTTTGGTGATTATATATTTCACATGTGTTTCTATATCTCTGTTAAGCCCAATGTCGTAATGTATCCAATCCTCACACCTTTCCATTTGGTGAACCATAAGATTGTTTAATGAATCTGTGATTGCCTTTCTCTGTGGAAATATCTTCATTGGTATCAGTGTTTAGGTAACACCTCTAAGTGATATGATAGGACATGTGTCTTTCGCTTTCTCACTTACCACAAGTTGCGTGATTACTTGTAGACTCACGTATGGTGCTGCAAATGGCATTGTTTCATTTTTTCGCTAGCTAATATTCCATCTCGACATGTAGCAGTTCTTCTATGTCCACCCATCTGTTGGTGAACTTTTCGGTTACTTCCATATCTTGGCTAGAGTAATACTGTGCAGTGCAGATTTGCCTGCCTGTGTCTTTCCAATTCTGTCTTCTTACGTTCTAGGTCCAGGAATGGGCCTGCTGGATCATTTGGTAGCTCAATGTTTACCTTTTAAAGGCACCTCCATTCTGTTCTCATTAGTGGCTCTTTCCAGGTTTCGTCCCTCTTAAAGTGGAGGGTATGCCTTTCTCCACAACACCTTCAGCATGTATTGTTTATAGTTGACTTGCTGATGGTTATTCTGACTGGTGTGAGCTGATACCTCTTTGTGGTTGAATTTGCATGTGTCTCATAATCCGTTGAAATTGAGCTTTAAGACATGTCCTTTTTATTTTTCAAAGTGTGATTACAGCTTAGTTCTTCAAAGTGTTTCCTTAAAGTATGTGTCACAATTTGAAATATTTTGGCCATTCCCTTCCACAAGATATTTTGAGGGCAGGTTTCAGTTACAGCCCTGCAGTAGTTGTTTAAATGAAGTGACCGTTAGCTCAGGGTTTAAAGCTGCTTTTGCAGGTAATGGCTAGAGGAAGGCATCCTTTAAACGTTCCCCACTCTGGAAACTAGGGAAACAGACCTCCCGGCCAGTGGTGTTCCTCGCTTATAAATTAGAGTGGAATCTGCCCGGATAAACCCACAAAAGCTGATGTCTCTTACTTTCATTTGTTATTTAATTTTAATTTATATATTTTTTTGAAATAATATTCCATTGAGTACATGGACCACTTCTTCTTGGTGCATTCCTCTGTTGATGGACATTTTCGTTGCTTCTAAGTGTTGTCTATGATAAACATTCCTGGAGTGTAGGACTGCCTGACTGTTACTTTTTCTTTTAAGATTTATTTATTTATTAATTTATTTTTAGCTCTGTTTGGTCTTCTTGAGGGCTTCCTCTAGTTGCGTTGAGCTGGGGCCACTCTTCATCATGGTGCATGTGCCTCTCATTGTTGCAGCCTCTCTTGTTCCGGAGCACAAGCTCCAGACGCGCAGGCTCAATAGTTGTGGCTCACGGGCTTAGTTGCTCCACGGCATGTGGGATCTTCCCAGACCAGGGCCCGAACCCGTGTCCCCTGCGTTGGCAGGCAGATTCTCAACTACTACGCCACCAAGGAAACCCCCAGCATGTGACTTTTAGATTCTCATTTTCTCAGGGTATAGGCCCAGCAGTGGCTGTGATTGACTGAGTGGTAGCTCAAAGTTTCCCTTTTAAAAGCACCTCCATTGTGTTTTCATTAGTGGCTCTTACCAGGTCCCCATTAGAACCGAGGGTACGCATTTCTCCAAAATCCCTTCAGCATGTATTGTTTGCAGCTTTTTACTAATGACCATTCTGACCACTGTGAGCTGATAGGGTTTTGTAATTCGGGTTTGCATGTCTTTAAAAATTCCTAAAATACATGATTTTTCCACGCCTTTTCCTTTTCTGTTAAAAAAGAAAGAAAGAAAATAGTGTGAGTACAATATGCGTCTTGAAATTGTCTTCTCGGAAGTTTGCACTCTTTTGAAGTTTTTGGTCGATTTTTGACCCCAGGATTTTCTTGGAGGGCAGGTGTCATTTACAGAACTGCAAGTTTGGTGATTATTCAGTGACCTTTAGCAATGGGTTTAAAGCTGCTGTTGTGGGAACCGGCCACAAGGAGGCAGCATTTCTCCATTCCCAAATCTGGGTACTAGGGCAACAGAGCCTTAATGGAAGTGGTGTTGTAGGTTGTAAATTAGAATGCAATGTGCCAGGAAAAAGCCCTTTCAGTTTATGTCTCAGTACTTTTGGTTCGTATTTTCATCTTAATTTTTATTTTTTATCACAGCAAATTGGTTTACAATGTTTTGTGTGTTCTAGGTGTGCAAGATATGGTTCTTTCACACATATACATATATCTATTCTTCTTCGCATCCTTTTCCCATGTAGGTTATGACACAATGTTGAGTAGTGTTCTCTTGGTGTTCCGTAGGTCTTTGGTGATTATATATTTCACATGTGTTTGTACATCTCTGTTAAGCCCAGTGTCGTAACGTATCCAATCCTCACACCTTTCCATTTGGTGAACCATAAGATTGTTTAATGAATCTGTGATTGCCTTTCTCTGTGGAAATATCTTCATTGGTATCAGTTTTTAGGTAACACCTCTAAGTGATATGATAGGACATGTGTCTTTCGCTTTCTCACTTACCACAAGTTGCGTGATTACTTGTAGACTCACCTATGGTGCTGCAAATGGCATTTTTTCGTTTTTTTGCTAGCTAATATTCCATCTCGACATGTAGCAGTTCTTCTATGTCCACCCATCTGTTGGTGAACTTTTTGGTTACTTCCATATCTTGGCTAGAGTAATACGGTGCAGTGCAGATTTGCCAGCCTCTGTCTTTCCAATTCTGTCTTCTTAGGTTCTAGGTCCAGGAATGGGCCTGGTGGATCATTTGGTAGCTCAATGTTTACCTTTTAAAGGCTCCTCCATTCTTTTCTCATTAGTGGCTCTTTCCAGGTTTCGTCCCTCTTAAAGTGGAGGGTATGCATTTCTCCACAAGACCTTCAACATTTATTGTTTATAGTTGACTTGCTGATGGTTATTCTGACTGGTGTGAGCTGATACCTCTTTGTGGTTGAATTTGCATGTGTCTCATAATCCGTTGAAATTGAGCTTTAAGGCATGTCCTTTTTATTTTTCAAAGTGTGACTACAGCTTAGTTCTTCAAAGTGTTTTCTTCAATTATGTGTCGCAATTTGAAATGTTCTGGCCATTCCCTCCCTCAAGAAATTTTGAGGGCAGGTTTCAGTTACAGCCCTGCAGTAGTTGTTCAAATGAAGTGACCATTAGCACAGGCTTTAAAGCTGCTTTTGCAGGTAATGGACAGAGGGCGGAATCCTTTCTACGTAGCCCACTCTGGAAACTAGGGAAACAGACCTCCTGGCTAGTGGTGTTCCTCGCTTATAAATTAGAGTGGAATGTGCCCGGAAAACCCCACAAAAGCTGATGTCTCTTACTTTCATTTGTTATTTAATTTTAATTTATATATTTTATTGGAGTAATATTCCAATATGTACATGGACCACTTCTTCTTGGTGCATTCCTCTGTTGATGGACATTTTCGTTGCTTCCAAGTGTTGGCTATGATAAACATTGCTGGAGTGTAGGACTGCCTGCCTGTGACTTTTTGTTTTCAGTTTTATTTATTTATTTATTTAATTTTGGATGTGTTGGGTCTTTGTGAGGGCTTTCTCTAGTTGCAGCAAGCGGGGGCCACTCTTCATCGCGTTTTGCGAGCTTCTCACTTTCGCGGCCTCTGTTGCTCCGGAGCACAAGCTCCTGATGCGCAGGCTCAATAGTTGTGGCTCACGAGCTTAGTTGCTCCGTGGCACGTGGGATCTTCCCAGACCAGGGCCCGAACCCGTGTCCCCTGCGTTGGCAGGCAGATTCTCAACCACTACGCCACCAAGGAAACCCCCAGCATGTGACTTTTAGATTCTTATTTTCTCAGGGTATAGGCCCAGCAGTGGCTGTGATTGATTGAGTGGTAGCTCAAAGTTTCCCTTTTAAAAGCACCTCCATTGTGTTTTCATTAGTGGCTCTTACCAGGTCCGCCTTAGAACCGAGGGTACGCATTTCTCCAAAATCCCTTCAGCATGTATTGTTTGCAGCTTTTTACTAATGACCATTCTGACCGCTGTGAGCTGATAGGGTTTTGTAATTCGGGTTTGCATGTCTTTAAAAATTCCTAAAATATATGATTTTTCCACACCTTTTCCTTTTCTGTTAAAAAAGAAAGAAAGAAAATAGTGTGAGTACAATATGCATCTTGAAATTGTCTTCTCGGAAGATTGCCCTCTTTTGAAGTTTTTGGTCGATTTTTGACCCCAGGATTTTCTTGGAGGGCAGGTGTCATTTACAGAACTGCAAGTTTGGTGACTATTCAGTGACCTTTAGCAATGGGTTTAAAGCTGCTGTTGTGGGAACCGGCCACAAGGAGGCAGCATTTCTCCATTCCCAAATCTGGGTACTAGGGAAGCAGAGCCTTAATGGAAGTGGTGTTGTAGGTTGTAAATTAGAATGGAATGTGCCAGGAAAAAGCCCTTTCAGTTTATGTCTCATTACTTCTGGTTCGTATTTTTACCTTAATTTTTATTTTTTATCACAGCAAATTTGTTTACAATGTTTTGTGTGTTCTAGGTGTGCAAGATGTGGTTCTTTCACACATATACATATATCTATTCTTCTTCGGATCCTTTTCCCATGTAGGTTATGACACAATGTTGAGTAGTGTTCTCTTGGTGTTCCGTAGGTCTTTGGTGATTATATATTTCACATGTGTTTGTACATCTCTGTTAAGCCCAGTGTCGTAACGTATCCAATCCTCACACCTTTCCATTTGGTGAACCATAAGATTGTTTAATGAATCTGTGATTGCCTTTCTCTGTGGAAATATCTTCATTGGTATCATTTTTTAGGTAACACCTCTAAGTGATATGATAGGACATGTGTCTTTCACTTTCTCACTTACCACAAGTTGCGTGATTAATTGTAGACTCACCTATGGTGCTGCAAATGGCATTGTTTCATTTTTTCGCTAGCTAATATTCCATCTCGACATGTAGCAGTTCTTCTATGTCCACCCAACTGTTGGTGAACTTTTTGGTTACTTCCATACCTTGGCTAGCGTAATACTGTGCAATGCAGATTTGCCTGCCTGTGTCATTCCAATTCTGTCTTCTTAGGTTCTAGGTCGAGTCATGGGCCTGCTGGATCATTTGGTAGCTCAATGTTTACCTTTTAAAGGCACCTCCATTCTGTTCTCATTAGTGGCTCTTTCCAGGCTTCGTCCCTCTTAAAGTGGAGGGTATGCATTTCTCCACAACATCTTTAGCATTTATTGTTTATAGTTGACTTGCTGATGGTTATTCTGAAGGGTGTGAGCTGATACCTCTTTGTGGTTGAATTTGCATGTGTCTCATAATCCGTTGAAATTGAGTTTTAAGACATGTCCTTTTTATTTTTTAAAGTGTGATTACAGCTTAGTTCTTCAAAGTGTTTTCTTAAAGTATGTGCCACAATTTGAAATGTTCTGGCCATTCCCTCCCTCAAGAAATTTTGAGGGTAGGTTTCAGTTACAGCCCTGCAGTAGTTGTTCAAATGAAGTGACCATTAGCACAGGCTTTAAAGCTGCTTTTGCAGGTAATGGCCAGAGGGCGGCATCCTTTCTACGTTGCCCACTCTGGAAACTAGGGAAACAGACCTCCCGGCCAGTGGTGTTCCTGGCTTATAAATTAGAGTGGAATGTGCCCGGATAAACCCACAAAAGCTGATGTCTCTTACTTTCATTTGTTATTTAATTTTAATTTATATATTTTATTGGAGTAATATTCCAATATGTACATGGACCACTTCTTCTTGGTGCATTCCTCTGTTGATGGACATTTTCGTTGCTTCCTAGTGTTGGCTATGATAAACATTGCTGGAGTGTAGGACTGCCTGCCTGTGACTTTTTGTTTTCAGTTTTATTTATTTATTTATTTAATTTTGGAAGTGTTGGGTATTCGTGAGGGCTTTCTATAGATGCAGCAAGCGGGGGCCACTCTTCATCGCGTTGTGTGGGCTTCTCACTGTCGCGGCCTCTTTTTCTCCGTAGCACAAGCTCCAGACGCGCAGGCTCAATAGTTGTGGCTCACGGGCTTAGTTGCTCCACGGCATGTGGGATCTTCCCAGACCAGGGCCCGAACCCGTGTCCCCTGCGTTGGCAGGCAGATTCTCAACCACTACGCCACCAAGGAAACCCCCAGCATGTGAGTTTTAGATTCTCATTTTCTCAGGGTATAGGCCCAGCAGTGGCTGTGATTAACTGAGTGGTAGCTCAAAGTTTCCCTTTTAAAAGCACCTCCATTGTGTTTTCATTAGTGGCTCTTACCAGGTCCCCATTAGAACCGAGGGTACGCATTTCTCCAAAATCCCTTCAGCATGTATTGTTTGCAGCTTTTTACTAATGACCATTCTGACCGCTGTGAGCTGATAGGGTTTTGTAATTCGGGTTTTCATGTCTTTAAAAATTCCTAAAATACATGATTTTTCCACGCCTTTTCCTTTTCTGTTAAAAAAGAAAGAAAGAAAATAGTGTGAGTACAATATGCGTCTTGAAATTGTCTTCTCGGAAGTTTGCACTCTTTTGAAGTTTTTCGTCGATTTTTGACCCCAGGATTTTCTTGGAGGGCAGGTGTCATTTACAGAACTGCAAGTTTGGTGACTATTCAGTGACCTTTAGCAATGGGTTTAAAGCTGCTGTTGTGGGAACCGGCCACAAGGAGGCAGCATTTCTCCATTCCCAAATCTGGGTACTAGGGCAGCAGAGCCTTAATGGAAGTGGTGTTGTACGTTGTAAATTAGAATGCAATGTGCCAGGAAAAAGCCCTTTCAGTTTATGTCTCATTACTTCTGGTTCGTATTTTCACCTTAATTTTTATTTTTTATCACAGCAAATTTGTTTACAATGTTTTGTGTGTTCTAGGTGTGCAAGATATGGTTCTTTCACACATATACATATATCTATTCTTCTTCGCATCCTTTTCCCATGTAGGTTATGACACAATGTTGAGTAGTGTTCTCTTGGTGTTCCGTAGGTCTTTGGTGATTATATATTTCACATGTGTTTGTACATCTCTGTTAAGCCCAATGTCGTAACGTATCCAATCCTCACACCTTTCCATTTGGTGAACCATAAGTTTGTTTAATGAATCTGTGATTGCCTTTCTCTGTGGAAATATCTTCATTGGTATCAGTTTTTAGGTAACACCTTTAAGTGATATGATAGGACATGTGTCTTTCGCTTTCTCACTTACCACAAGTTGCGTGATTACTTGTAGACTCACCTATGGTGCTGCAAATGGCATTTTTTCGTTTTTTTGCTAGCTAATATTCCATCTCGACATGTAGCAGTTCTTCTATGTCCACCCATCTGTTGGTGAACTTTTTGGTTACTTCCATATCTTGGCTAGAGTAATACGGTGCAGTGCAGATTTGCCAGCCTCTGTCTTTCCAATTCTGTCTTCTTAGGTTCTAGGTCCAGGAATGGGCCTGGTGGATCATTTGGTAGCTCAATGTTTACCTTTTAAAGGCTCCTCCATTCTTTTCTCATTAGTGGCTCTTTCCAGGTTTCGTCCCTCTTAAAGTGGAGGGTATGCATTTCTCCACAAGACCTTCAACATTTATTGTTTATAGTTGACTTGCTGATGGTTATTCTGACTGGTGTGAGCTGATACCTCTTTGTGGTTGAATTTGCATGTGTCTCATAATCCGTTGAAATTGAGCTTTAAGGCATGTCCTTTTTATTTTTCAAAGTGTGACTACAGCTTAGTTCTTCAAAGTGTTTTCTTCAATTATGTGTCGCAATTTGAAATGTTCTGGCCATTCCCTCCCTCAAGAAATTTTGAGGGCAGGTTTCAGTTACAGCCCTGCAGTAGTTGTTCAAATGAAGTGACCATTAGCACAGGCTTTAAAGCTGCTTTTGCAGGTAATGGACAGAGGGCGGAATCCTTTCTACGTAGCCCACTCTGGAAACTAGGGAAACAGACCTCCTGGCTAGTGGTGTTCCTCGCTTATAAATTAGAGTGGAATGTGCCCGGAAAACCCCACAAAAGCTGATGTCTCTTACTTTCATTTGTTATTTAATTTTAATTTATATATTTTATTGGAGTAATATTCCAATATGTACATGGACCACTTCTTCTTGGTGCATTCCTCTGTTGATGGACATTTTCGTTGCTTCCAAGTGTTGGCTATGATAAACATTGCTGGAGTGTAGGACTGCCTGCCTGTGACTTTTTGTTTTCAGTTTTATTTATTTATTTATTTAATTTTGGATGTGTTGGGTCTTTGTGAGGGCTTTCTCTAGTTGCAGCAAGCGGGGGCCACTCTTCATCGCGTTTTGCGAGCTTCTCACTTTCGCGGCCTCTGTTGCTCCGGAGCACAAGCTCCTGACGCGCAGGCTCAATAGTTGTGGCTCACGAGCTTAGTTGCTCCGTGGCACGTGGGATCTTCCCAGACCAGGGCCCGAACCCGTGTCCCCTGCGTTGGCAGGCAGATTCTCAACCACTACGCCACCAAGGAAACCCCCAGCATGTGACTTTTAGATTCTCATTTTCTCAGGGTATAGGCCCAGCAGTGGCTGTGATTGATTGAGTGGTAGCTCAAAGTTTCCCTTTTAAAAGCACCTCCATTGTGTTTTCATTAGTGGCTCTTACCAGGTCCGCCTTAGAACCGAGGGTACGCATTTCTCCAAAATCCCTTCAGCATGTATTGTTTGCAGCTTTTTACTAATGACCATTCTGACCGCTGTGAGCTGATAGGGTTTTGTAATTCGGGTTTGCATGTCTTTAAAAATTCCTAAAATATATGATTTTTCCACGCCTTTTCCTTTTCTGTTAAAAAAGAAAGAAAGAAAATAGTGTGAGTACAATATGCGTCTTGAAATTGTCTTCTCGGAAGATTGCCCTCTTTTGAAGTTTTTGGTCGATTTTTGACCCCAGGATTTTCTTGGAGGGCAGGTGTCATTTACAGAACTGCAAGTTTGGTGACTATTCAGTGACCTTTAGCAATGGGTTTAAAGCTGCTGTTGTGGGAACCGGCCACAAGGAGGCAGCATTTCTCCATTCCCAAATCTGGGTACTAGGGCAGCAGAGCCTTAATGGAAGTGGTGTTGTAGGTTGTAAATTAGAATGGAATGTGCCAGGAAAAAGCCCTTTCAGTTTATGTCTCATTACTTCTGGTTCGTATTTTTACCTTAATTTTTATTTTTTATCACAGCTAATTTGTTTACAATGTTTTGTGTGTTCTAGGTGTGCAAGATGTGGTTCTTTCACACATATACATATATCTATTCTTCTTCGGATCCTTTTCCCATGTAGGTTATGACACAATGTTGAGTAGTGTTCTCTTGGTGTTCCGTAGGTCTTTGGTGATTATATATTTCACATGTGTTTGTATATCTCTGTTAAGCCCAGTGTCGTAATGTATCCAATCCTCACACCTTTCCATTTGGTGAACCATAAGATTGTTTAATGAATCTGTGATTGCCTTTCTCTGTGGAAATATCTTCATTGGTATCATTTTTTAGGTAACACCTCTAAGTGATATGATAGGACATGTGTCTTTCACTTTCTCACTTACCACAAGTTGCGTGATTAATTGTAGACTCACCTATGGTGCTGCAAATGGCATTGTTTCATTTTTTCGCTAGCTAATATTCCATCTCGACATGTAGCAGTTCTTCTATGTCCACCCAACTGTTGGTGAACTTTTTGGTTACTTCCATACCTTGGCTAGCGTAATACTGTGCAATGCAGATTTGCCTGCCTGTGTCATTCCAATTCTGTCTTCTTAGGTTCTAGGTCGAGTCATGGGCCTGCTGGATCATTTGGTAGCTCAATGTTTACCTTTTAAAGGCACCTCCATTCTGTTCTCATTAGTGGCTCTTTCCAGGCTTCGTCCCTCTTAAAGTGGAGGGTATGCATTTCTCCACAACATCTTTAGCATTTATTGTTTATAGTTGACTTGCTGATGGTTATTCTGAAGGGTGTGAGCTGATACCTCTTTGTGGTTGAATTTGCATGTGTCTCATAATCCGTTGAAATTGAGTTTTAAGACATGTCCTTTTTATTTTTTAAAGTGTGATTACAGCTTAGTTCTTCAAAGTGTTTTCTTAAAGTATGTGCCACAATTTGAAATGTTCTGGCCATTCCCTCCCTCAAGAAATTTTGAGGGTAGGTTTCAGTTACAGCCCTGCAGTAGTTGTTCAAATGAAGTGACCATTAGCACAGGCTTTAAAGCTGCTTTTGCAGGTAATGGCCAGAGGGCGGCATCCTTTCTACGTTGCCCACTCTGGAAACTAGGGAAACAGACCTCCCGGCCAGTGGTGTTCCTGGCTTATAAATTAGAGTGGAATGTGCCCGGATAAACCCACAAAAGCTGATGTCTCTTACTTTCATTTGTTATTTAATTTTAATTTATATGTTTTATTGGAGTAATATTCCAATATGTACATGGACCACTTCTTCTTGGTGCATTCCTCTGTTGATGGACATTTTCGTTGCTTCCTAGTGTTGGCTATGATAAACATTGCTGGAGTGTAGGACTGCCTGCCTGTGACTTTTTGTTTTCAGTTTTATTTATTTATTTATTTAATTTTGGAAGTGTTGGGTATTCGTGAGGGCTTTCTATAGATGCAGCAAGCGGGGGCCACTCTTCATCGTGTTGTGTGGGCTTCTCACTGTCGCGGCCTCTTTTTCTCCATAGCACAAGCTCCAGACGCGCAGGCTCAATAGTTGTGGCTCACGGGCTTAGTTGCTCCACGGCATGTGGGATCTTCCCAGACCAGGGCCCGAACCCGTGTCCCCTGCGTTGGCAGGCAGATTCTCAACCACTACGCCACCAAGGAAACCCCCAGCATGTGACTTTTAGATTCTCATTTTCTCAGGGTATAGGCCCAGCAGTGGCTGTGATTGACTGAGTGGTAGCTCAAAGTTTCCCTTTTAACAGCACCTCCATTGTGTTTTCATTAGTGGCTCTAACCAGGTCCCCCTTAGAATGGAGGGTACGCATTTCTCCAAAATCCCTTCAGCATGTATTGTTTGCAGCTTTTTACTAATGACCATTCTGACCGCTGTGAGCTGATAGGGTTTTGTAATTCGGGTTTGCATGTCTTTAAAAATTCCTAAAATACATGATTTTTCCACGCCTTTTCCTTTTCTGTTAAAAAAGAAAGAAAGAAAATAGTGTGAGTACAATATGCGTCTTGAAATTGTCTTCTCGGAAGTTTGCCCTCTTTTGAAGTTTTTGGTCGATTTTTGACCCCAGGATTTTCTTGCAGGGCAGGTGTCATTTATAGAACTGCAAGTTTGGTGACTATTCAGTGACCTTCAGCAATGGGTTTAAAGCTGCTGTTGTGGGAACCGGCCACAAGGAGGCAGCATTTCTCCATTCCCAAATCTGGGTACTAGGGCAGCAGAGCCTTAATGGAAGTGGTGTTGTAGGTTGTAAATTCGAATGGAATGTGCCAGGAAAAAGCCCTTTCAGTTTATGTCTCATTACTTCTGGTTCGTATTTTTACCTTAATTTTTATTTTTTATCACAGCAAATTTGTTTACAATGTTTTGTGTGTTCTAGGTGTGCAAGATGTGGTTCTTTCACACATATACATATATCTATTCTTCTTCGGATCCTTTTCCCATGTAGGTTATGACACAATGTTGAGTAGTGTTCTCTTGGTATTCCGTAGGTTTTGGTGATTATATATTTCACATGTGTTTGTATATCTCTGTTAAGCCCAATGTCGTAATGTATCCAGTCCTCACACCTTTCCATTTGGTGGACCAAAAGATTGTTTAATGAATCTGTGTTTACCTTTCTCTGTGGAAGTATCTTCATTGGTATCAGTTTTTAGGTAACACCTTTACGTGATATGATAGGACATGTGTCTTTCGCTTTCTCACTTACCACAAGTTGCGTGATTACTTGTAGACTCACCTATGGTGCTGCAAATGGCATTTTTTCGTTTTTTTGCTAGCTAATATTCCATCTCGACATGTAGCAGTTCTTCTATGTCCACCCATCTGTTGGTGAACTTTTTGGTTACTTCCATATCTTGGCTAGAGTAATACGGTGCAGTGCAGATTTGCCAGCCTCTGTCTTTCCAATTCTGTCTTCTTAGGTTCTAGGTCCAGGAATGGGCCTGGTGGATCACTTGGTAGCTCAATGTTTACCTTTTAAAGGCTCCTCCATTCTTTTCTCATTAGTGGCTCTTTCCAGGTTTCGTCCCTCTTAAAGTGGAGGGTATGCATTTCTCCACAAGACCTTCAACATTTATTGTTTATAGTTGACTTGCTGATGGTTATTCTGACTGGTGTGAGCTGATACCTCTTTGTGGTTGAATTTGCATGTGTCTCATAATCCGTTGAAATTGAGCTTTAAGGCATGTCCTTTTTATTTTTCAAAGTGTGACTACAGCTTAGTTCTTCAAAGTGTTTTCTTCAATTATGTGTCGCAATTTGAAATGTTCTGGCCATTCCCTCCCTCAAGAAATTTTGAGGGCAGGTTTCAGTTACAGCCCTGCAGTAGTTGTTCAAATGAAGTGACCATTAGCACAGGCTTTAAAGCTGCTTTTGCAGGTAATGGACAGAGGGCGGAATCCTTTCTACGTAGCCCACTCTGGAAACTAGGGAAACAGACCTCCTGGCTAGTGGTGTTCCTCGCTTATAAATTAGAGTGGAATGTGCCCGGAAAACCCCACAAAAGCTGATGTCTCTTACTTTCATTTGTTATTTAATTTTAATTTATATATTTTATTGGAGTAATATTCCAATATGTACATGGACCACTTCTTCTTGGTGCATTCCTCTGTTGATGGACATTTTCGTTGCTTCCTAGTGTTGGCTATGATAAACATTGCTGGAGTGTAGGACTGCCTGCCTGTGACTTTTTGTTTTCAGTTTTATTTATTTATTTATTTAATTTTGGATGTGTTGGGTCTTTGTGAGGGCTTTCTCTAGTTGCAGCAAGCGGGGGCCACTCTTCATCGCGTTTTGCGAGCTTCTCACTTTCGCGGCCTCTGTTGCTCCGGAGCACAAGCTCCTGACGCGCAGGCTCAATAGTTGTGGCTCACGAGCTTAGTTGCTCCGTGGCACGTGGGATCTTCCCAGACCAGGGCCCGAACCCGTGTCCCCTGCGTTGGCAGGCAGATTCTCAACCACTACGCCACCAAGGAAACCCCCAGCATGTGACTTTTAGATTCTCATTTTCTCAGGGTATAGGCCCAGCAGTGGCTGTGATTGATTGAGTGGTAGCTCAAAGTTTCCCTTTTAAAAGCACCTCCATTGTGTTTTCATTAGTGGCTCTTACCAGGTCCGCCTTAGAACCGAGGGTACGCATTTCTCCAAAATCCCTTCAGCATGTATTGTTTGCAGCTTTTTACTAATGACCATTCTGACCGCTGTGAGCTGATAGGGTTTTGTAATTCGGGTTTGCATGTCTTTAAAAATTCCTAAAATATATGATTTTTCCACGCCTTTTCCTTTTCTGTTAAAAAAGAAAGAAAGAAAATAGTGTGAGTACAATATGCGTCTTGAAATTGTCTTCTCGGAAGATTGCCCTCTTTTGAAGTTTTTGGTCGATTTTTGACCCCAGGATTTTCTTGGAGGGCAGGTGTCATTTACAGAACTGCAAGTTTGGTGACTATTCAGTGACCTTTAGCAATGAGTTTAAAGCTGCTGTTGTGGGAACCGGCCACAAGGAGGCAGCATTTCTCCATTCCCAAATCTGGGTACTAGGGCAGCAGAGCCTTAATGGAAGTGGTGTTGTAGGTTGTAAATTAGAATGGAATGTGCCAGGAAAAAGCCCTTTCAGTTTATGTCTCATTACTTCTGGTTCGTATTTTTACCTTAATTTTTATTTTTTATCACAGCTAATTTGTTTACAATGTTTTGTGTGTTCTAGGTGTGCAAGATGTGGTTCTTTCACACATATACATATATCTATTCTTCTTCGGATCCTTTTCCCATGTAGGTTATGACACAATGTTGAGTAGTGTTCTCTTGGTGTTCCGTAGGTCTTTGGTGATTATATATTTCACATGTGTTTGTATATCTCTGTTAAGCCCAGTGTCGTAACGTATCCAATCCTCACACCTTTCCATTTGGTGAACCATAAGATTGTTTAATGAATCTGTGATTGCCTTTCTCTGTGGAAATATCTTCATTGGTATCATTTTTTAGGTAACACCTCTAAGTGATATGATAGGACATGTGTCTTTCACTTTCTCACTTACCACAAGTTGCGTGATTAATTGTAGACTCACCTATGGTGCTGCAAATGGCATTGTTTCATTTTTTCGCTAGCTAATATTCCATCTCGACATGTAGCAGTTCTTCTATGTCCACCCAACTGTTGGTGAACTTTTTGGTTACTTCCATACCTTGGCTAGCGTAATACTGTGCAATGCAGATTTGCCTGCCTGTGTCATTCCAATTCTGTCTTCTTAGGTTCTAGGTCGAGTCATGGGCCTGCTGGATCATTTGGTAGCTCAATGTTTACCTTTTAAAGGCACCTCCATTCTGTTCTCATTAGTGGCTCTTTCCAGGCTTCGTCCCTCTTAAAGTGGAGGGTATGCATTTCTCCACAACATCTTTAGCATTTATTGTTTATAGTTGACTTGCTGATGGTTATTCTGAAGGGTGTGAGCTGATACCTCTTTGTGGTTGAATTTGCATGTGTCTCATAATCCGTTGAAATTGAGTTTTAAGACATGTCCTTTTTATTTTTTAAAGTGTGATTACAGCTTAGTTCTTCAAAGTGTTTTCTTAAAGTATGTGCCACAATTTGAAATGTTCTGGCCATTCCCTCCCTCAAGAAATTTTGAGGGTAGGTTTCAGTTACAGCCCTGCAGTAGTTGTTCAAATGAAGTGACCATTAGCACAGGCTTTAAAGCTGCTTTTGCAGGTAATGGCCAGAGGGCGGCATCCTTTCTACGTTGCCCACTCTGGAAACTAGGGAAACAGACCTCCCGGCCAGTGGTGTTCCTGGCTTATAAATTAGAGTGGAATGTGCCCGGATAAACCCACAAAAGCTGATGTCTCTTACTTTCATTTGTTATTTAATTTTAATTTATATGTTTTATTGGAGTAATATTCCAATATGTACATGGACCACTTCTTCTTGGTGCATTCCTCTGTTGATGGACATTTTCGTTGCTTCCTAGTGTTGGCTATGATAAACATTGCTGGAGTGTAGGACTGCCTGCCTGTGACTTTTTGTTTTCAGTTTTATTTATTTATTTATTTAATTTTGGAAGTGTTGGGTATTCGTGAGGGCTTTCTATAGATGCAGCAAGCGGGGGCCACTCTTCATCGTGTTGTGTGGGCTTCTCACTGTCGCGGCCTCTTTTTCTCCATAGCACAAGCTCCAGACGCGCAGGCTCAATAGTTGTGGCTCACGGGCTTAGTTGCTCCACGGCATGTGGGATCTTCCCAGACCAGGGCCCGAACCCGTGTCCCCTGCGTTGGCAGGCAGATTCTCAACCACTACGCCACCAAGGAAACCCCCAGCATGTGACTTTTAGATTCTCATTTTCTCAGGGTATAGGCCCAGCAGTGGCTGTGATTGACTGAGTGGTAGCTCAAAGTTTCCCTTTTAACAGCACCTCCATTGTGTTTTCATTAGTGGCTCTAACCAGGTCCCCCTTAGAATGGAGGGTACGCATTTCTCCAAAATCCCTTCAGCATGTATTGTTTGCAGCTTTTTACTAATGACCATTCTGACCGCTGTGAGCTGATAGGGTTTTGTAATTCGGGTTTGCATGTCTTTAAAAATTCCTAAAATACATGATTTTTCCACGCCTTTTCCTTTTCTGTTAAAAAAGAAAGAAAGAAAATAGTGTGAGTACAATATGCGTCTTGAAATTGTCTTCTCGGAAGTTTGCCCTCTTTTGAAGTTTTTGGTCGATTTTTGACCCCAGGATTTTCTTGCAGGGCAGGTGTCATTTATAGAACTGCAAGTTTGGTGACTATTCAGTGACCTTCAGCAATGGGTTTAAAGCTGCTGTTGTGGGAACCGGCCACAAGGAGGCAGCATTTCTCCATTCCCAAATCTGGGTACTAGGGCAGCAGAGCCTTAATGGAAGTGGTGTTGTAGGTTGTAAATTCGAATGGAATGTGCCAGGAAAAAGCCCTTTCAGTTTATGTCTCATTACTTCTGGTTCGTATTTTTACCTTAATTTTTATTTTTTATCACAGCAAATTTGTTTACAATGTTTTGTGTGTTCTAGGTGTGCAAGATGTGGTTCTTTCACACATATACATATATCTATTCTTCTTCGGATCCTTTTCCCATGTAGGTTATGACACAATGTTGAGTAGTGTTCTCTTGGTATTCCGTAGGTTTTGGTGATTATATATTTCACATGTGTTTGTATATCTCTGTTAAGCCCAATGTCGTAATGTATCCAGTCCTCACACCTTTCCATTTGGTGGACCAAAAGATTGTTTAATGAATCTGTGTTTACCTTTCTCTGTGGAAGTATCTTCATTGGTATCAGTTTTTAGGTAACACCTTTACGTGATATGATAGGACATGTGTCTTTCGCTTTCTCACTTACCACAAGTTGCGTGATTACTTGTAGACTCACCTATGGTGCTGCAAATGGCATTTTTTCGTTTTTTTGCTAGCTAATATTCCATCTCGACATGTAGCAGTTCTTCTATGTCCACCCATCTGTTGGTGAACTTTTTGGTTACTTCCATATCTTGGCTAGAGTAATACGGTGCAGTGCAGATTTGCCAGCCTCTGTCTTTCCAATTCTGTCTTCTTAGGTTCTAGGTCCAGGAATGGGCCTGGTGGATCATTTGGTAGCTCAATGTTTACCTTTTAAAGGCTCCTCCATTCTTTTCTCATTAGTGGCTCTTTCCAGGTTTCGTCCCTCTTAAAGTGGAGGGTATGCATTTCTCCACAAGACCTTCAACATTTATTGTTTATAGTTGACTTGCTGATGGTTATTCTGACTGGTGTGAGCTGATACCTCTTTGTGGTTGAATTTGCATGTGTCTCATAATCCGTTGAAATTGAGCTTTAAGGCATGTCCTTTTTATTTTTCAAAGTGTGACTACAGCTTAGTTCTTCAAAGTGTTTTCTTCAATTATGTGTCGCAATTTGAAATGTTCTGGCCATTCCCTCCCTCAAGAAATTTTGAGGGCAGGTTTCAGTTACAGCCCTGCAGTAGTTGTTCAAATGAAGTGACCATTAGCACAGGCTTTAAAGCTGCTTTTGCAGGTAATGGACAGAGGGCGGAATCCTTTCTACGTAGCCCACTCTGGAAACTAGGGAAACAGACCTCCTGGCTAGTGGTGTTCCTCGCTTATAAATTAGAGTGGAATGTGCCCGGAAAACCCCACAAAAGCTGATGTCTCTTACTTTCATTTGTTATTTAATTTTAATTTATATATTTTATTGGAGTAATATTCCAATATGTACATGGACCACTTCTTCTTGGTGCATTCCTCTGTTGATGGACATTTTCGTTGCTTCCTAGTGTTGGCTATGATAAACATTGCTGGAGTGTAGGACTGCCTGCCTGTGACTTTTTGTTTTCAGTTTTATTTATTTATTTATTTAATTTTGGATGTGTTGGGTCTTTGTGAGGGCTTTCTCTAGTTGCAGCAAGCGGGGGCCACTCTTCATCGCGTTTTGCGAGCTTCTCACTTTCGCGGCCTCTGTTGCTCCGGAGCACAAGCTCCTGACGCGCAGGCTCAATAGTTGTGGCTCACGAGCTTAGTTGCTCCGTGGCACGTGGGATCTTCCCAGACCAGGGCCCGAACCCGTGTCCCCTGCGTTGGCAGGCAGATTCTCAACCACTACGCCACCAAGGAAACCCCCAGCATGTGAGTTTTAGATTCTCATTTTCTCAGGGTATAGGCCCAGCAGTGGCTGTGATTGATTGAGTGGTAGCTCAAAGTTTCCCTTTTAAAAGCACCTCCATTGTGTTTTCATTAGTGGCTCTTACCAGGTCCGCCTTAGAACCGAGGGTACGCATTTCTCCAAAATCCCTTCAGCATGTATTGTTTGCAGCTTTTTACTAATGACCATTCTGACCGCTGTGAGCTGATAGGGTTTTGTAATTCGGGTTTGCATGTCTTTAAAAATTCCTAAAATATATGATTTTTCCACGCCTTTTCCTTTTCTGTTAAAAAAGAAAGAAAGAAAATAGTGTGAGTACAATATGCGTCTTGAAATTGTCTTCTCGGAAGATTGCCCTCTTTTGAAGTTTTTGGTCGATTTTTGACCCCAGGATTTTCTTGGAGGGCAGGTGTCATTTACAGAACTGCAAGTTTGGTGACTATTCAGTGACCTTTAGCAATGGGTTTAAAGCTGCTGTTGTGGGAACCGGCCACAAGGAGGCAGCATTTCTCCATTCCCAAATCTGGGTACTAGGGCAGCAGAGCCTTAATGGAAGTGGTGTTGTAGGTTGTAAATTAGAATGGAATGTGCCAGGAAAAAGCCCTTTCAGTTTATGTCTCATTACTTCTGGTTCATATTTTTACCTTAATTTTTATTTTTTATCACAGCTAATTTGTTTACAATGTTTTGTGTGTTCTAGGTGTGCAAGATGTGGTTCTTTCACACATATACATATATCTATTCTTCTTCGGATCCTTTTCCCATGTAGGTTATGACACAATGTTGAGTAGTGTTCTCTTGGTGTTCCGTAGGTCTTTGGTGATTATATATTTCACATGTGTTTGTATATCTCTGTTAAGCCCAGTGTCGTAACGTATCCAATCCTCACACCTTTCCATTTGGTGAACCATAAGATTGTTTAATGAATCTGTGATTGCCTTTCTCTGTGGAAATATCTTCATTGGTATCATTTTTTAGGTAACACCTCTAAGTGATATGATAGGACATGTGTCTTTCACTTTCTCACTTACCACAAGTTGCGTGATTAATTGTAGACTCACCTATGGTGCTGCAAATGGCATTGTTTCATTTTTTCGCTAGCTAATATTCCATCTCGACATGTAGCAGTTCTTCTATGTCCACCCAACTGTTGGTGAACTTTTTGGTTACTTCCATACCTTGGCTAGCGTAATACTGTGCAATGCAGATTTGCCTGCCTGTGTCATTCCAATTCTGTCTTCTTAGGTTCTAGGTCGAGTCATGGGCCTGCTGGATCATTTGGTAGCTCAATGTTTACCTTTTAAAGGCACCTCCATTCTGTTCTCATTAGTGGCTCTTTCCAGGCTTCGTCCCTCTTAAAGTGGAGGGTATGCATTTCTCCACAACATCTTTAGCATTTATTGTTTATAGTTGACTTGCTGATGGTTATTCTGAAGGGTGTGAGCTGATACCTCTTTGTGGTTGAATTTGCATGTGTCTCATAATCCGTTGAAATTGAGTTTTAAGACATGTCCTTTTTATTTTTTAAAGTGTGATTACAGCTTAGTTCTTCAAAGTGTTTTCTTAAAGTATGTGCCACAATTTGAAATGTTCTGGCCATTCCCTCCCTCAAGAAATTTTGAGGGTAGGTTTCAGTTACAGCCCTGCAGTAGTTGTTCAAATGAAGTGACCATTAGCACAGGCTTTAAAGCTGCTTTTGCAGGTAATGGCCAGAGGGCGGCATCCTTTCTACGTTGCCCACTCTGGAAACTAGGGAAACAGACCTCCCGGCCAGTGGTGTTCCTGGCTTATAAATTAGAGTGGAATGTGCCCGGATAAACCCACAAAAGCTGATGTCTCTTACTTTCATTTGTTATTTAATTTTAATTTATATGTTTTATTGGAGTAATATTCCAATATGTACATGGACCACTTCTTCTTGGTGCATTCCTCTGTTGATGGACATTTTCGTTGCTTCCTAGTGTTGGCTATGATAAACATTGCTGGAGTGTAGGACTGCCTGCCTGTGACTTTTTGTTTTCAGTTTTATTTATTTATTTATTTAATTTTGGAAGTGTTGGGTATTCGTGAGGGCTTTCTATAGATGCAGCAAGCGGGGGCCACTCTTCATCGCGTTGTGTGGGCTTCTCACTGTCGCGGCCTCTTTTTCTCCGTAGCACAAGCTCCAGACGCGCAGGCTCAATAGTTGTGGCTCACGGGCTTAGTTGCTCCACGGCATGTGGGATCTTCCCAGACCAGGGCCCGAACCCGTGTCCCCTGCGTTGGCAGGCAGATTCTCAACCACTACGCCACCAAGGAAACCCCCAGCATGTGAGTTTTAGATTCTCATTTTCTCAGGGTATAGGCCCAGCAGTGGCTGTGATTGACTGAGTGGTAGCTCAAAGTTTCCCTTTTAAAAGCACCTCCATTGTGTTTTCATTAGTGGCTCTTACCAGGTCCCCATTAGAACCGAGGGTACGCATTTCTCCAAAATCCCTTCAGCATGTATTGTTTGCAGCTTTTTACTAATGACCATTCTGACCGCTGTGAGCTGATAGGGTTTTGTAATTCGGGTTTTCATGTCTTTAAAAATTCCTAAAATACATGATTTTTCCACGCCTTTTCCTTTTCTGTTAAAAAAGAAAGAAAGAAAATAGTGTGAGTACAATATGCGTCTTGAAATTGTCTTCTCGGAAGTTTGCACTCTTTTGAAGTTTTTCGTCGATTTTTGACCCCAGGATTTTCTTGGAGGGCAGGTGTCATTTACAGAACTGCAAGTTTGGTGACTATTCAGTTACCTTTAGCAATGGGTTTAAAGCTGCTGTTGTGGGAACCGGCCACAAGGAGGCAGCATTTCTCCATTCCCAAATCTGGGTACTAGGGCAGCAGAGCCTTAATGGAAGTGGTGTTGTACGTTGTAAATTAGAATGCAATGTGCCAGGAAAAAGCCCTTTCAGTTTATGTCTCATTACTTCTGGTTCGTATTTTCACCTTAATTTTTATTTTTTATCACAGCAAATTTGTTTACAATGTTTTGTGTGTTCTAGGTGTGCAAGATATGGTTCTTTCACACATATACATATATCTATTCTTCTTCGCATCCTTTTCCCATGTAGGTTATGACACAATGTTGAGTAGTGTTCTCTTGGTGTTCCGTAGGTCTTTGGTGATTATATATTTCACATGTGTTTGTACATCTCTGTTAAGCCCAATGTCGTAACGTATCCAATCCTCACACCTTTCCATTTGGTGAACCATAAGTTTGTTTAATGAATCTGTGATTGCCTTTCTCTGTGGAAATATCTTCATTGGTATCAGTTTTTAGGTAACACCTTTAAGTGATATGATAGGACATGTGTCTTTCGCTTTCTCACTTACCACAAGTTGCGTGATTACTTGTAGACTCACCTATGGTGCTGCAAATGGCATTTTTTCGTTTTTTTGCTAGCTAATATTCCATCTCGACATGTAGCAGTTCTTCTATGTCCACCCATCTGTTGGTGAACTTTTTGGTTACTTCCATATCTTGGCTAGAGTAATACGGTGCAGTGCAGATTTGCCAGCCTCTGTCTTTCCAATTCTGTCTTCTTAGGTTCTAGGTCCAGGAATGGGCCTGGTGGATCATTTGGTAGCTCAATGTTTACCTTTTAAAGGCTCCTCCATTCTTTTCTCATTAGTGGCTCTTTCCAGGTTTCGTCCCTCTTAAAGTGGAGGGTATGCATTTCTCCACAAGACCTTCAACATTTATTGTTTATAGTTGACTTGCTGATGGTTATTCTGACTGGTGTGAGCTGATACCTCTTTGTGGTTGAATTTGCATGTGTCTCATAATCCGTTGAAATTGAGCTTTAAGGCATGTCCTTTTTATTTTTCAAAGTGTGACTACAGCTTAGTTCTTCAAAGTGTTTTCTTCAATTATGTGTCGCAATTTGAAATGTTCTGGCCATTCCCTCCCTCAAGAAATTTTGAGGGCAGGTTTCAGTTACAGCCCTGCAGTAGTTGTTCAAATGAAGTGACCATTAGCACAGGCTTTAAAGCTGCTTTTGCAGGTAATGGACAGAGGGCGGAATCCTTTCTACGTAGCCCACTCTGGAAACTAGGGAAACAGACCTCCTGGCTAGTGGTGTTCCTCGCTTATAAATTAGAGTGGAATGTG
Source organism: Balaenoptera borealis (assembly GCF_965194805.1). Taxonomy (NCBI): domain Eukaryota; kingdom Metazoa; phylum Chordata; class Mammalia; order Artiodactyla; family Balaenopteridae; genus Balaenoptera; species Balaenoptera borealis. The sequence goes on along the minus strand of NC_138862.1, from coordinate 108,377,230 downwards.
CCCGGAAAACCCCACAAAAGCTGATGTCTCTTACTTTCATTTGTTATTTAATTTTAATTTATATATTTTATTGGAGTAATATTCCAATATGTACATGGACCACTTCTTCTTGGTGCATTCCTCTGTTGATGGACATTTTCGTTGCTTCCAAGTGTTGGCTATGATAAACATTGCTGGAGTGTAGGACTGCCTGCCTGTGACTTTTTGTTTTCAGTTTTATTTATTTATTTATTTAATTTTGGATGTGTTGGGTCTTTGTGAGGGCTTTCTCTAGTTGCAGCAAGCGGGGGCCACTCTTCATCGCGTTTTGCGAGCTTCTCACTTTCGCGGCCTCTGTTGCTCCGGAGCACAAGCTCCTGACGCGCAGGCTCAATAGTTGTGGCTCACGAGCTTAGTTGCTCCGTGGCACGTGGGATCTTCCCAGACCAGGGCCCGAACCCGTGTCCCCTGCGTTGGCAGGCAGATTCTCAACCACTACGCCACCAAGGAAACCCCCAGCATGTGACTTTTAGATTCTCATTTTCTCAGGGTATAGGCCCAGCAGTGGCTGTGATTGATTGAGTGGTAGCTCAAAGTTTCCCTTTTAAAAGCACCTCCATTGTGTTTTCATTAGTGGCTCTTACCAGGTCCGCCTTAGAACCGAGGGTACGCATTTCTCCAAAATCCCTTCAGCATGTATTGTTTGCAGCTTTTTACTAATGACCATTCTGACCGCTGTGAGCTGATAGGGTTTTGTAATTCGGGTTTGCATGTCTTTAAAAATTCCTAAAATATATGATTTTTCCACGCCTTTTCCTTTTCTGTTAAAAAAGAAAGAAAGAAAATAGTGTGAGTACAATATGCGTCTTGAAATTGTCTTCTCGGAAGATTGCCCTCTTTTGAAGTTTTTGGTCGATTTTTGACCCCAGGATTTTCTTGGAGGGCAGGTGTCATTTACAGAACTGCAAGTTTGGTGACTATTCAGTGACCTTTAGCAATGGGTTTAAAGCTGCTGTTGTGGGAACCGGCCACAAGGAGGCAGCATTTCTCCATTCCCAAATCTGGGTACTAGGGCAGCAGAGCCTTAATGGAAGTGGTGTTGTAGGTTGTAAATTCGAATGGAATGTGCCAGGAAAAAGCCCTTTCAGTTTATGTCTCATTACTTCTGGTTCGTATTTTTACCTTAATTTTTATTTTTTATCACAGCTAATTTGTTTACAATGTTTTGTGTGTTCTAGGTGTGCAAGATGTGGTTCTTTCACACATATACATATATCTATTCTTCTTCGGATCCTTTTCCCATGTAGGTTATGACACAATGTTGAGTAGTGTTCTCTTGGTGTTCCGTAGGTCTTTGGTGATTATATATTTCACATGTGTTTGTATATCTCTGTTAAGCCCAGTGTCGTAACGTATCCAATCCTCACACCTTTCCATTTGGTGAACCATAAGATTGTTTAATGAATCTGTGATTGCCTTTCTCTGTGGAAATATCTTCATTGGTATCATTTTTTAGGTAACACCTCTAAGTGATATGATAGGACATGTGTCTTTCACTTTCTCACTTACCACAAGTTGCGTGATTAATTGTAGACTCACCTATGGTGCTGCAAATGGCATTGTTTCATTTTTTCGCTAGCTAATATTCCATCTCGACATGTAGCAGTTCTTCTATGTCCACCCAACTGTTGGTGAACTTTTTGGTTACTTCCATACCTTGGCTAGCGTAATACTGTGCAATGCAGATTTGCCTGCCTGTGTCATTCCAATTCTGTCTTCTTAGGTTCTAGGTCGAGTCATGGGCCTGCTGGATCATTTGGTAGCTCAATGTTTACCTTTTAAAGGCACCTCCATTCTGTTCTCATTAGTGGCTCTTTCCAGGCTTCGTCCCTCTTAAAGTGGAGGGTATGCATTTCTCCACAACATCTTTAGCATTTATTGTTTATAGTTGACTTGCTGATGGTTATTCTGAAGGGTGTGAGCTGATACCTCTTTGTGGTTGAATTTGCATGTGTCTCATAATCCGTTGAAATTGAGTTTTAAGACATGTCCTTTTTATTTTTTAAAGTGTGATTACAGCTTAGTTCTTCAAAGTGTTTTCTTAAAGTATGTGCCACAATTTGAAATGTTCTGGCCATTCCCTCCCTCAAGAAATTTTGAGGGTAGGTTTCAGTTACAGCCCTGCAGTAGTTGTTCAAATGAAGTGACCATTAGCACAGGCTTTAAAGCTGCTTTTGCAGGTAATGGCCAGAGGGCGGCATCCTTTCTACGTTGCCCACTCTGGAAACTAGGGAAACAGACCTCCCGGCCAGTGGTGTTCCTGGCTTATAAATTAGAGTGGAATGTGCCCGGATAAACCCACAAAAGCTGATGTCTCTTACTTTCATTTGTTATTTAATTTTAATTTATATGTTTTATTGGAGTAATATTCCAATATGTACATGGACCACTTCTTCTTGGTGCATTCCTCTGTTGATGGACATTTTCGTTGCTTCCTAGTGTTGGCTATGATAAACATTGCTGGAGTGTAGGACTGCCTGCCTGTGACTTTTTGTTTTCAGTTTTATTTATTTATTTATTTAATTTTGGAAGTGTTGGGTATTCGTGAGGGCTTTCTATAGATGCAGCAAGCGGGGGCCACTCTTCATCGTGTTGTGTGGGCTTCTCACTGTCGCGGCCTCTTTTTCTCCATAGCACAAGCTCCAGACGCGCAGGCTCAATAGTTGTGGCTCACGGGCTTAGTTGCTCCACGGCATGTGGGATCTTCCCAGACCAGGGCCCGAACCCGTGTCCCCTGCGTTGGCAGGCAGATTCTCAACCACTACGCCACCAAGGAAACCCCCAGCATGTGACTTTTAGATTCTCATTTTCTCAGGGTATAGGCCCAGCAGTGGCTGTGATTGACTGAGTGGTAGCTCAAAGTTTCCCTTTTAACAGCACCTCCATTGTGTTTTCATTAGTGGCTCTAACCAGGTCCCCCTTAGAATGGAGGGTACGCATTTCTCCAAAATCCCTTCAGCATGTATTGTTTGCAGCTTTTTACTAATGACCATTCTGACCGCTGTGAGCTGATAGGGTTTTGTAATTCGGGTTTGCATGTCTTTAAAAATTCCTAAAATACATGATTTTTCCACGCCTTTTCCTTTTCTGTTAAAAAAGAAAGAAAGAAAATAGTGTGAGTACAATATGCGTCTTGAAATTGTCTTCTCGGAAGTTTGCCCTCTTTTGAAGTTTTTGGTCGATTTTTGACCCCAGGATTTTCTTGCAGGGCAGGTGTCATTTATAGAACTGCAAGTTTGGTGACTATTCAGTGACCTTCAGCAATGGGTTTAAAGCTGCTGTTGTGGGAACCGGCCACAAGGAGGCAGCATTTCTCCATTCCCAAATCTGGGTACTAGGGCAGCAGAGCCTTAATGGAAGTGGTGTTGTAGGTTGTAAATTCGAATGGAATGTGCCAGGAAAAAGCCCTTTCAGTTTATGTCTCATTACTTCTGGTTCGTATTTTTACCTTAATTTTTATTTTTTATCACAGCAAATTTGTTTACAATGTTTTGTGTGTTCTAGGTGTGCAAGATGTGGTTCTTTCACACATATACATATATCTATTCTTCTTCGGATCCTTTTCCCATGTAGGTTATGACACAATGTTGAGTAGTGTTCTCTTGGTATTCCGTAGGTTTTGGTGATTATATATTTCACATGTGTTTGTATATCTCTGTTAAGCCCAATGTCGTAATGTATCCAGTCCTCACACCTTTCCATTTGGTGGACCAAAAGATTGTTTAATGAATCTGTGTTTACCTTTCTCTGTGGAAGTATCTTCATTGGTATCAGTTTTTAGGTAACACCTTTACGTGATATGATAGGACATGTGTCTTTCGCTTTCTCACTTACCACAAGTTGCGTGATTACTTGTAGACTCACCTATGGTGCTGCAAATGGCATTTTTTCGTTTTTTTGCTAGCTAATATTCCATCTCGACATGTAGCAGTTCTTCTATGTCCACCCATCTGTTGGTGAACTTTTTGGTTACTTCCATATCTTGGCTAGAGTAATACGGTGCAGTGCAGATTTGCCAGCCTCTGTCTTTCCAATTCTGTCTTCTTAGGTTCTAGGTCCAGGAATGGGCCTGGTGGATCATTTGGTAGCTCAATGTTTACCTTTTAAAGGCTCCTCCATTCTTTTCTCATTAGTGGCTCTTTCCAGGTTTCGTCCCTCTTAAAGTGGAGGGTATGCATTTCTCCACAAGACCTTCAACATTTATTGTTTATAGTTGACTTGCTGATGGTTATTCTGACTGGTGTGAGCTGATACCTCTTTGTGGTTGAATTTGCATGTGTCTCATAATCCGTTGAAATTGAGCTTTAAGGCATGTCCTTTTTATTTTTCAAAGTGTGACTACAGCTTAGTTCTTCAAAGTGTTTTCTTCAATTATGTGTCGCAATTTGAAATGTTCTGGCCATTCCCTCCCTCAAGAAATTTTGAGGGCAGGTTTCAGTTACAGCCCTGCAGTAGTTGTTCAAATGAAGTGACCATTAGCACAGGCTTTAAAGCTGCTTTTGCAGGTAATGGACAGAGGGCGGAATCCTTTCTACGTAGCCCACTCTGGAAACTAGGGAAACAGACCTCCTGGCTAGTGGTGTTCCTCGCTTATAAATTAGAGTGGAATGTGCCCGGAAAACCCCACAAAAGCTGATGTCTCTTACTTTCATTTGTTATTTAATTTTAATTTATATATTTTATTGGAGTAATATTCCAATATGTACATGGACCACTTCTTCTTGGTGCATTCCTCTGTTGATGGACATTTTCGTTGCTTCCTAGTGTTGGCTATGATAAACATTGCTGGAGTGTAGGACTGCCTGCCTGTGACTTTTTGTTTTCAGTTTTATTTATTTATTTATTTAATTTTGGATGTGTTGGGTCTTTGTGAGGGCTTTCTCTAGTTGCAGCAAGCGGGGGCCACTCTTCATCGCGTTTTGCGAGCTTCTCACTTTCGCGGCCTCTGTTGCTCCGGAGCACAAGCTCCTGACGCGCAGGCTCAATAGTTGTGGCTCACGAGCTTAGTTGCTCCGTGGCACGTGGGATCTTCCCAGACCAGGGCCCGAACCCGTGTCCCCTGCGTTGGCAGGCAGATTCTCAACCACTACGCCACCAAGGAAACCCCCAGCATGTGACTTTTAGATTCTCATTTTCTCAGGGTATAGGCCCAGCAGTGGCTGTGATTGATTGAGTGGTAGCTCAAAGTTTCCCTTTTAAAAGCACCTCCATTGTGTTTTCATTAGTGGCTCTTACCAGGTCCGCCTTAGAACCGAGGGTACGCATTTCTCCAAAATCCCTTCAGCATGTATTGTTTGCAGCTTTTTACTAATGACCATTCTGACCGCTGTGAGCTGATAGGGTTTTGTAATTCGGGTTTGCATGTCTTTAAAAATTCCTAAAATATATGATTTTTCCACGCCTTTTCCTTTTCTGTTAAAAAAGAAAGAAAGAAAATAGTGTGAGTACAATATGCGTCTTGAAATTGTCTTCTCGGAAGATTGCCCTCTTTTGAAGTTTTTGGTCGATTTTTGACCCCAGGATTTTCTTGGAGGGCAGGTGTCATTTACAGAACTGCAAGTTTGGTGACTATTCAGTGACCTTTAGCAATGAGTTTAAAGCTGCTGTTGTGGGAACCGGCCACAAGGAGGCAGCATTTCTCCATTCCCAAATCTGGGTACTAGGGCAGCAGAGCCTTAATGGAAGTGGTGTTGTAGGTTGTAAATTAGAATGGAATGTGCCAGGAAAAAGCCCTTTCAGTTTATGTCTCATTACTTCTGGTTCGTATTTTTACCTTAATTTTTATTTTTTATCACAGCTAATTTGTTTACAATGTTTTGTGTGTTCTAGGTGTGCAAGATGTGGTTCTTTCACACATATACATATATCTATTCTTCTTCGGATCCTTTTCCCATGTAGGTTATGACACAATGTTGAGTAGTGTTCTCTTGGTGTTCCGTAGGTCTTTGGTGATTATATATTTCACATGTGTTTGTATATCTCTGTTAAGCCCAGTGTCGTAACGTATCCAATCCTCACACCTTTCCATTTGGTGAACCATAAGATTGTTTAATGAATCTGTGATTGCCTTTCTCTGTGGAAATATCTTCATTGGTATCATTTTTTAGGTAACACCTCTAAGTGATATGATAGGACATGTGTCTTTCACTTTCTCACTTACCACAAGTTGCGTGATTAATTGTAGACTCACCTATGGTGCTGCAAATGGCATTGTTTCATTTTTTCGCTAGCTAATATTCCATCTCGACATGTAGCAGTTCTTCTATGTCCACCCAACTGTTGGTGAACTTTTTGGTTACTTCCATACCTTGGCTAGCGTAATACTGTGCAATGCAGATTTGCCTGCCTGTGTCATTCCAATTCTGTCTTCTTAGGTTCTAGGTCGAGTCATGGGCCTGCTGGATCATTTGGTAGCTCAATGTTTACCTTTTAAAGGCACCTCCATTCTGTTCTCATTAGTGGCTCTTTCCAGGCTTCGTCCCTCTTAAAGTGGAGGGTATGCATTTCTCCACAACATCTTTAGCATTTATTGTTTATAGTTGACTTGCTGATGGTTATTCTGAAGGGTGTGAGCTGATACCTCTTTGTGGTTGAATTTGCATGTGTCTCATAATCCGTTGAAATTGAGTTTTAAGACATGTCCTTTTTATTTTTTAAAGTGTGATTACAGCTTAGTTCTTCAAAGTGTTTTCTTAAAGTATGTGCCACAATTTGAAATGTTCTGGCCATTCCCTCCCTCAAGAAATTTTGAGGGTAGGTTTCAGTTACAGCCCTGCAGTAGTTGTTCAAATGAAGTGACCATTAGCACAGGCTTTAAAGCTGCTTTTGCAGGTAATGGCCAGAGGGCGGCATCCTTTCTACGTTGCCCACTCTGGAAACTAGGGAAACAGACCTCCCGGCCAGTGGTGTTCCTGGCTTATAAATTAGAGTGGAATGTGCCCGGATAAACCCACAAAAGCTGATGTCTCTTACTTTCATTTGTTATTTAATTTTAATTTATATGTTTTATTGGAGTAATATTCCAATATGTACATGGACCACTTCTTCTTGGTGCATTCCTCTGTTGATGGACATTTTCGTTGCTTCCTAGTGTTGGCTATGATAAACATTGCTGGAGTGTAGGACTGCCTGCCTGTGACATTTTGTTTTAAGTTTTATTTATTTATTAATTTATTTTTGGCTGTGTTGCTTCTTCGCGAGGGCTTTCTGTAGTTGCGGCGAGCGGGCGCCACTCTTCATCGCGGTGCGTGGGCCTCTCACTGTCGCGGCCTCTCTTTTTCCAGAGCACACGCTCCAGACGCACAGGCTCAATAGTTGTGGCTCACGGGCTTAGTTGCTCCGTGGCATGTGGGATCTTCCCAGACCAGGGCCCGAACCCATGTCCCCTGCAATGGCAGGCAGATTCTCAACCACTGCGGCACCAGGGAATCCCCCAGCATGTGACTTTTTGCTTCTCATTTTCTCAGGGTATAGGCCCAGCATTGGGTGAGATTGATTGACTGGTAGCTCAAAGTTTCCCTTTTCAAAGCACCTCCATTGTGTTTTCACTAGTGGCTCTTACCTTGTGCCCCTTAGAACCGAGGGTACGCATTTCTCCAAAATCCCTTCAGCAGGCATTGTTTGCAGCTTTTTGCTAATGACCATTCTGACTGCTGTGAGCTGATAGGGTTTTGCAATTTGGGTTTGCATGTCTTTAAAAATTCCTAAAATTCATCATTTTTCCACGCCTTTTCCTTTGCTGTTAAAAAGAAAGAAAGAAAATAGTGTGAGTACAATATACGTATTGAAATTGTCTCCTCGGAAGTTTGCCCTCTTTTGAAGTTTTTGTTCGATTTTTGACCCCGGGATTTTTTTGGAGGGCAGGTGTCATTTACAGAACTGCAAGTTTGGTGACTATTCAGTGACCTTTAGCAATGGGTTTAAAGCTGCTGTTGTGGGAACCGGCCACAAGGAGGCAGCATTTCTCCATTCCCAAATCTGGGTACTAGGGCAGCAGAGCCTTAATGGAAGTGGTGTTGTAGGTTGTAAATTCGAATGGAATGTGCCAGGAAAAAGCCCTTTCAGTTTATGTCTCATTACTTCTGGTTCGTATTTTTACCTTAATTTTTATTTTTTATCACAGCAAATTTGTTTACAATGTTTTGTGTGTTCTAGGTGTGCAAGATGTGGTTCTTTCACACATATACATATATCTATTCTTCTTTGGATCCTTTTCCCATGTAGGTTATGACACAATGTTGAGTAGTGTTCCCTTGGTGTTCCGTAGGTCTTTGGTGATTATATATTTCACATGTGTTTCTATATCTCTGTTAAGCCCAATGTCGTAACGTATCCAATCCTCACAACTTTCCATTTGGTGAACCATAAGATTGTTTAATGAATCTGTGATTGCCTTTCTCTGTGGAAATATCTTCATTGGTATCAGTTTTAAGTAACACCTCTAAGTGATATGATAGGACATGTGTCTTTCGCTTTCTCACTTACCACAAGTTGCGTGATTACTTGTAGACTCACCTATGGTGCTGCAAATGGCATTGTTTCATTTTTTCGCTAGCTAATATTCCATCTCGACATGTAGCAGTTCTTCTATGTCCACCCAAGTGTTGGTGAACTTTTTGGTTGCTTCCATATCTTGGCTAGAGTAATACTGTGCAGTGCAGATTTGCCTGCCTGTGTCATTCCAATTCTGTCTTCTTAGGTTCTAGGTCCAGGAATGGGCCTGCTGGATCATTTGATAGCTCAATGTTTACCTTTTAAAGGCACCTCCATTCTGTTCTCATTAGTGGCTCTTTCCAGGTTTCGTCCCTCTTAAAGTGGAGGGTATGCATTTCTCCACAACACGTTTAGCATTTATTGTTTATAGTTGACTTGCTGATGGTTATTCTGACTGGTGTGAGCTGATACATCTTTGTGGTTGAATTTTCATGTGTCTCATAATCCGTTGAAATTGAGCTTTAAGACATGTCCTTTTTATTTTTTAAAGTGTGATTACCGCTTAGTTCTTCAAAGTGTTTTCTTAAAGTATGTGTCACAATTTGAAATGTTCTGGCCATTCCCTCCCTCAAGAAATTTTGAGGGCAGGTTTCAGTTACAGCCCTGCAGTAGTTGTTCAAATGAAGTGAACATTAGCACAGGCTTTAAAGCTGCTTTTGCAGGTAATGGACAGAGGCCCCATCCTTTCTACGTTGCCCACTCTGGAAACTAGGGAAACAGACCTCCTGGCTAGTGGTGTTCCTCGCTTATAAATTAGAGTGGAATGTGCCCGGAAAACCCCACAAAAGCTGATGTCTCTTACTTTCATTTGTTATTTAATTTTAATTTATATATTTTATTGGAGTAATATTCCAATATGTACATGGACCACTTCTTCTTGGTGCATTCCTCTGTTGATGGACATTTTCGTTGCTTCCAAGTGTTGGCTATGATAAACATTGCTGGAGTGTAGGACTGCCTGCCTGTGACTTTTTGTTTTCAGTTTTATTTATTTATTTATTTAATTTTGGATGTGTTGGGTCTTTGTGAGGGCTTTCTCTAGTTGCAGCAAGCGGGGGCCACTCTTCATCGCGTTTTGCGAGCTTCTCACTTTCGCGGCCTCTGTTGCTCCGGAGCACAAGCTCCTGACGCGCAGGCTCAATAGTTGTGGCTCACGAGCTTAGTTGCTCCGTGGCACGTGGGATCTTCCCAGACCAGGGCCCGAACCCGTGTCCCCTGCGTTGGCAGGCAGATTCTCAACCACTACGCCACCAAGGAAACCCCCAGCATGTGACTTTTAGATTCTCATTTTCTCAGGGTATAGGCCCAGCAGTGGCTGTGATTGATTGAGTGGTAGCTCAAAGTTTCCCTTTTAAAAGCACCTCCATTGTGTTTTCATTAGTGGCTCTTACCAGGTCCGCCTTAGAACCGAGGGTACGCATTTCTCCAAAATCCCTTCAGCATGTATTGTTTGCAGCTTTTTACTAATGACCATTCTGACCGCTGTGAGCTGATAGGGTTTTGTAATTCGGGTTTGCATGTCTTTAAAAATTCCTAAAATATATGATTTTTCCACGCCTTTTCCTTTTCTGTTAAAAAAGAAAGAAAGAAAATAGTGTGAGTACAATATGCGTCTTGAAATTGTCTTCTCGGAAGATTGCCCTCTTTTGAAGTTTTTGGTCAATTTTTGACCCCAGGATTTTCTTGGAGGGCAGGTGTCATTTACAGAACTGCAAGTTTGGTGACTATTCAGTGACCTTTAGCAATGGGTTTAAAGCTGCTGTTGTGGGAACCGGCCACAAGGAGGCAGCATTTCTCCATTCCCAAATCTGGGTACTAGGGCAGCAGAGCCTTAATGGAAGTGGTGTTGTAGGTTGTAAATTAGAATGGAATGTGCCAGGAAAAAGCCCTTTCAGTTTATGTCTCATTACTTCTGGTTCGTATTTTTACCTTAATTTTTATTTTTTATCACAGCAAATTTGTTTACAATGTTTTGTGTGTTCTAGGTGTGCAAGATGTGGTTCTTTCACACATATACATATATCTATTCTTCTTCGGATCCTTTTCCCATGTAGGTTATGACACAATGTTGAGTAGTGTTCTCTTGGTGTTCCGTAGGTCTTTGGTGATTATATATTTCACATGTGTTTGTATATCTCTGTTAAGCCCAGTGTCGTAACGTATCCAATCCTCACACCTTTCCATTTGGTGAACCATAAGATTGTTTAATGAATCTGTGATTGCCTTTCTCTGTGGAAATATCTTCATTGGTATCATTTTTTAGGTAACACCTCTAAGTGATATGATAGGACATGTGTCTTTCACTTTCTCACTTACCACAAGTTGCGTGATTAATTGTAGACTCACCTATGGTGCTGCAAATGGCATTGTTTCATTTTTTCGCTAGCTAATATTCCATCTCGACATGTAGCAGTTCTTCTATGTCCACCCAACTGTTGGTGAACTTTTTGGTTACTTCCATACCTTGGCTAGCGTAATACTGTGCAATGCAGATTTGCCTGCCTGTGTCATTCCAATTCTGTCTTCTTAGGTTCTAGGTCGAGTCATGGGCCTGCTGGATCATTTGGTAGCTCAATGTTTACCTTTTAAAGGCACCTCCATTCTGTTCTCATTAGTGGCTCTTTCCAGGCTTCGTCCCTCTTAAAGTGGAGGGTATGCATTTCTCCACAACATCTTTAGCATTTATTGTTTATAGTTGACTTGCTGATGGTTATTCTGAAGGGTGTGAGCTGATACCTCTTTGTGGTTGAATTTGCATGTGTCTCATAATCCGTTGAAATTGAGTTTTAAGACATGTCCTTTTTATTTTTTAAAGTGTGATTACAGCTTAGTTCTTCAAAGTGTTTTCTTAAAGTATGTGCCACAATTTGAAATGTTCTGGCCATTCCCTCCCTCAAGAAATTTTGAGGGTAGGTTTCAGTTACAGCCCTGCAGTAGTTGTTCAAATGAAGTGACCATTAGCACAGGCTTTAAAGCTGCTTTTGCAGGTAATGGCCAGAGGGCGGCATCCTTTCTACGTTGCCCACTCTGGAAACTAGGGAAACAGACCTCCCGGCCAGTGGTGTTCCTGGCTTATAAATTAGAGTGGAATGTGCCCGGATAAACCCACAAAAGCTGATGTCTCTTACTTTCATTTGTTATTTAATTTTAATTTATATGTTTTATTGGAGTAATATTCCAATATGTACATGGACCACTTCTTCTTGGTGCATTCCTCTGTTGATGGACATTTTCGTTGCTTCCTAGTGTTGGCTATGATAAACATTGCTGGAGTGTAGGACTGCCTGCCTGTGACTTTTTGTTTTCAGTTTTATTTATTTATTTATTTAATTTTGGAAGTGTTGGGTATTCGTGAGGGCTTTCTATAGATGCAGCAAGCGGGGGCCACTCTTCATCGTGTTGTGTGGGCTTCTCACTGTCGCGGCCTCTTTTTCTCCATAGCACAAGCTCCAGACGCGCAGGCTCAATAGTTGTGGCTCACGGGCTTAGTTGCTCCACGGCATGTGGGATCTTCCCAGACCAGGGCCCGAACCCGTGTCCCCTGCGTTGGCAGGCAGATTCTCAACCACTACGCCACCAAGGAAACCCCCAGCATGTGACTTTTAGATTCTCATTTTCTCAGGGTATAGGCCCAGCAGTGGCTGTGATTGACTGAGTGGTAGCTCAAAGTTTCCCTTTTAACAGCACCTCCATTGTGTTTTCATTAGTGGCTCTAACCAGGTCCCCCTTAGAATGGAGGGTACGCATTTCTCCAAAATCCCTTCAGCATGTATTGTTTGCAGCTTTTTACTAATGACCATTCTGACCGCTGTGAGCTGATAGGGTTTTGTAATTCGGGTTTGCATGTCTTTAAAAATTCCTAAAATACATGATTTTTCCACGCCTTTTCCTTTTCTGTTAAAAAAGAAAGAAAGAAAATAGTGTGAGTACAATATGCGTCTTGAAATTGTCTTCTCGGAAGTTTGCCCTCTTTTGAAGTTTTTGGTCGATTTTTGACCCCAGGATTTTCTTGCAGGGCAGGTGTCATTTATAGAACTGCAAGTTTGGTGACTATTCAGTGACCTTCAGCAATGGGTTTAAAGCTGCTGTTGTGGGAACCGGCCACAAGGAGGCAGCATTTCTCCATTCCCAAATCTGGGTACTAGGGCAGCAGAGCCTTAATGGAAGTGGTGTTGTAGGTTGTAAATTCGAATGGAATGTGCCAGGAAAAAGCCCTTTCAGTTTATGTCTCATTACTTCTGGTTCGTATTTTTACCTTAATTTTTATTTTTTATCACAGCAAATTTGTTTACAATGTTTTGTGTGTTCTAGGTGTGCAAGATGTGGTTCTTTCACACATATACATATATCTATTCTTCTTCGGATCCTTTTCCCATGTAGGTTATGACACAATGTTGAGTAGTGTTCTCTTGGTATTCCGTAGGTTTTGGTGATTATATATTTCACATGTGTTTGTATATCTCTGTTAAGCCCAATGTCGTAATGTATCCAGTCCTCACACCTTTCCATTTGGTGGACCAAAAGATTGTTTAATGAATCTGTGTTTACCTTTCTCTGTGGAAGTATCTTCATTGGTATCAGTTTTTAGGTAACACCTTTACGTGATATGATAGGACATGTGTCTTTCGCTTTCTCACTTACCACAAGTTGCGTGATTACTTGTAGACTCACCTATGGTGCTGCAAATGGCATTTTTTCGTTTTTTTGCTAGCTAATATTCCATCTCGACATGTAGCAGTTCTTCTATGTCCACCCATCTGTTGGTGAACTTTTTGGTTACTTCCATATCTTGGCTAGAGTAATACGGTGCAGTGCAGATTTGCCAGCCTCTGTCTTTCCAATTCTGTCTTCTTAGGTTCTAGGTCCAGGAATGGGCCTGGTGGATCATTTGGTAGCTCAATGTTTACCTTTTAAAGGCTCCTCCATTCTTTTCTCATTAGTGGCTCTTTCCAGGTTTCGTCCCTCTTAAAGTGGAGGGTATGCATTTCTCCACAAGACCTTCAACATTTATTGTTTATAGTTGACTTGCTGATGGTTATTCTGACTGGTGTGAGCTGATACCTCTTTGTGGTTGAATTTGCATGTGTCTCATAATCCGTTGAAATTGAGCTTTAAGGCATGTCCTTTTTATTTTTCAAAGTGTGACTACAGCTTAGTTCTTCAAAGTGTTTTCTTCAATTATGTGTCGCAATTTGAAATGTTCTGGCCATTCCCTCCCTCAAGAAATTTTGAGGGCAGGTTTCAGTTACAGCCCTGCAGTAGTTGTTCAAATGAAGTGACCATTAGCACAGGCTTTAAAGCTGCTTTTGCAGGTAATGGCCAGAGGCCCCATCCTTTCTACGTTGCCCACTCTGGAAACTAGGGAAACAGACCTCCTGGCTAGTGGTGTTCCTCGCTTATAAATTAGAGTGGAATGTGCCCGGAAAACCCCACAAAAGCTGATGTCTCTTACTTTCATTTGTTATTTAATTTTAATTTATATATTTTATTGGAGTAATATTCCAATATGTACATGGACCACTTCTTCTTGGTGCATTCCTCTGTTGATGGACATTTTCGTTGCTTCCAAGTGTTGGCTATGATAAACATTGCTGGAGTGTAGGACTGCCTGCCTGTGACTTTTTGTTTTCAGTTTTATTTATTTATTTATTTAATTTTGGATGTGTTGGGTCTTTGTGAGGGCTTTCTCTAGTTGCAGCAAGCGGGGGCCACTCTTCATCGCGTTTTGCGAGCTTCTCACTTTCGCGGCCTCTGTTGCTCCGGAGCACAAGCTCCTGACGCGCAGGCTCAATAGTTGTGGCTCACGAGCTTAGTTGCTCCGTGGCACGTGGGATCTTCCCAGACCAGGGCCCGAACCCGTGTCCCCTGCGTTGGCAGGCAGATTCTCAACCACTACGCCACCAAGGAAACCCCCAGCATGTGACTTTTAGATTCTCATTTTCTCAGGGTATAGGCCCAGCAGTGGCTGTGATTGATTGAGTGGTAGCTCAAAGTTTCCCTTTTAAAAGCACCTCCATTGTGTTTTCATTAGTGGCTCTTACCAGGTCCGCCTTAGAACCGAGGGTACGCATTTCTCCAAAATCCCTTCAGCATGTATTGTTTGCAGCTTTTTACTAATGACCATTCTGACCGCTGTGAGCTGATAGGGTTTTGTAATTCGGGTTTGCATGTCTTTAAAAATTCCTAAAATATATGATTTTTCCACGCCTTTTCCTTTTCTGTTAAAAAAGAAAGAAAGAAAATAGTGTGAGTACAATATGCGTCTTGAAATTGTCTTCTCGGAAGATTGCCCTCTTTTGAAGTTTTTGGTCGATTTTTGACCCCAGGATTTTCTTGGAGGGCAGGTGTCATTTACAGAACTGCAAGTTTGGTGACTATTCAGTGACCTTTAGCAATGGGTTTAAAGCTGCTGTTGTGGGAACCGGCCACAAGGAGGCAGCATTTCTCCATTCCCAAATCTGGGTACTAGGGCAGCAGAGCCTTAATGGAAGTGGTGTTGTAGGTTGTAAATTCGAATGGAATGTGCCAGGAAAAAGCCCTTTCAGTTTATGTCTCATTACTTCTGGTTCGTATTTTTACCTTAATTTTTATTTTTTATCACAGCTAATTTGTTTACAATGTTTTGTGTGTTCTAGGTGTGCAAGATGTGGTTCTTTCACACATATACATATATCTATTCTTCTTCGGATCCTTTTCCCATGTAGGTTATGACACAATGTTGAGTAGTGTTCTCTTGGTGTTCCGTAGGTCTTTGGTGATTATATATTTCACATGTGTTTGTATATCTCTGTTAAGCCCAGTGTCGTAACGTATCCAATCCTCACACCTTTCCATTTGGTGAACCATAAGATTGTTTAATGAATCTGTGATTGCCTTTCTCTGTGGAAATATCTTCATTGGTATCATTTTTTAGGTAACACCTCTAAGTGATATGATAGGACATGTGTCTTTCACTTTCTCACTTACCACAAGTTGCGTGATTAATTGTAGACTCACCTATGGTGCTGCAAATGGCATTGTTTCATTTTTTCGCTAGCTAATATTCCATCTCGACATGTAGCAGTTCTTCTATGTCCACCCAACTGTTGGTGAACTTTTTGGTTACTTCCATACCTTGGCTAGCGTAATACTGTGCAATGCAGATTTGCCTGCCTGTGTCATTCCAATTCTGTCTTCTTAGGTTCTAGGTCGAGTCATGGGCCTGCTGGATCATTTGGTAGCTCAATGTTTACCTTTTAAAGGCACCTCCATTCTGTTCTCATTAGTGGCTCTTTCCAGGCTTCGTCCCTCTTAAAGTGGAGGGTATGCATTTCTCCACAACATCTTTAGCATTTATTGTTTATAGTTGACTTGCTGATGGTTATTCTGAAGGGTGTGAGCTGATACCTCTTTGTGGTTGAATTTGCATGTGTCTCATAATCCGTTGAAATTGAGTTTTAAGACATGTCCTTTTTATTTTTTAAAGTGTGATTACAGCTTAGTTCTTCAAAGTGTTTTCTTAAAGTATGTGCCACAATTTGAAATGTTCTGGCCATTCCCTCCCTCAAGAAATTTTGAGGGTAGGTTTCAGTTACAGCCCTGCAGTAGTTGTTCAAATGAAGTGACCATTAGCACAGGCTTTAAAGCTGCTTTTGCAGGTAATGGCCAGAGGGCGGCATCCTTTCTACGTTGCCCACTCTGGAAACTAGGGAAACAGACCTCCCGGCCAGTGGTGTTCCTGGCTTATAAATTAGAGTGGAATGTGCCCGGATAAACCCACAAAAGCTGATGTCTCTTACTTTCATTTGTTATTTAATTTTAATTTATATGTTTTATTGGAGTAATATTCCAATATGTACATGGACCACTTCTTCTTGGTGCATTCCTCTGTTGATGGACATTTTCGTTGCTTCCTAGTGTTGGCTATGATAAACATTGCTGGAGTGTAGGACTGCCTGCCTGTGACTTTTTGTTTTCAGTTTTATTTATTTATTTATTTAATTTTGGAAGTGTTGGGTATTCGTGAGGGCTTTCTATAGATGCAGCAAGCGGGGGCCACTCTTCATCGTGTTGTGTGGGCTTCTCACTGTCGCGGCCTCTTTTTCTCCATAGCACAAGCTCCAGACGCGCAGGCTCAATAGTTGTGGCTCACGGGCTTAGTTGCTCCACGGCATGTGGGATCTTCCCAGACCAGGGCCCGAACCCGTGTCCCCTGCGTTGGCAGGCAGATTCTCAACCACTACGCCACCAAGGAAACCCCCAGCATGTGACTTTTAGATTCTCATTTTCTCAGGGTATAGGCCCAGCAGTGGCTGTGATTGACTGAGTGGTAGCTCAAAGTTTCCCTTTTAACAGCACCTCCATTGTGTTTTCATTAGTGGCTCTAACCAGGTCCCCCTTAAAATGGAGGGTACGCATTTCTCCAAAATCCCTTCAGCATGTATTGTTTGCAGCTTTTTACTAATGACCATTCTGACCGCTGTGAGCTGATAGGGTTTTGTAATTCGGGTTTGCATGTCTTTAAAAATTCCTAAAATACATGATTTTTCCACGCCTTTTCCTTTTCTGTTAAAAAAGAAAGAAAGAAAATAGTGTGAGTACAATATGCGTCTTGAAATTGTCTTCTCGGAAGTTTGCCCTCTTTTGAAGTTTTTGGTCGATTTTTGACCCCAGGATTTTCTTGCAGGGCAGGTGTCATTTATAGAACTGCAAGTTTGGTGACTATTCAGTGACCTTCAGCAATGGGTTTAAAGCTGCTGTTGTGGGAACCGGCCACAAGGAGGCAGCATTTCTCCATTCCCAAATCTGGGTACTAGGGCAGCAGAGCCTTAATGGAAGTGGTGTTGTAGGTTGTAAATTCGAATGGAATGTGCCAGGAAAAAGCCCTTTCAGTTTATGTCTCATTACTTCTGGTTCGTATTTTTACCTTAATTTTTATTTTTTATCACAGCAAATTTGTTTACAATGTTTTGTGTGTTCTAGGTGTGCAAGATGTGGTTCTTTCACACATATACATATATCTATTCTTCTTCGGATCCTTTTCCCATGTAGGTTATGACACAATGTTGAGTAGTGTTCTCTTGGTATTCCGTAGGTTTTGGTGATTATATATTTCACATGTGTTTGTATATCTCTGTTAAGCCCAATGTCGTAATGTATCCAGTCCTCACACCTTTCCATTTGGTGGACCAAAAGATTGTTTAATGAATCTGTGTTTACCTTTCTCTGTGGAAGTATCTTCATTGGTATCAGTTTTTAGGTAACACCTTTACGTGATATGATAGGACATGTGTCTTTCGCTTTCTCACTTACCACAAGTTGCGTGATTACTTGAAGACTCAGCTATGGTGCTGAAAATGGCAGTTTTTCATTTCTTTGCTAGCTAATAATCCATCTCGACATGTAGCAGTTCTTCTATGTCCACCCATTTGTTGGTGAACTTTTTGGTTACTTCCATATCTTGGCTAGAGTAATACGGTGCAGTGCAGATTTGCCAGCCTGTGTCTTTCCAATTCTGTCCTCTTAGTTTCTAGGTCCAGGAATGGGTCTGGTGGATCATTTGGTAGCTCAATGTTTACCTTTTAAAGGCTCCACCATTCTATTCTCATTAGTGGCTCTTTCCAGGTTTCGTCCCTCTTAAAGTGGAGGATATGCATTTCTCCACAACACCTTCAGCATTTATTGTTTATAGTTGACTTGCTGATGGTTATTCTGACTGTTGTGAGCTGATACCTCTTTGTGGTTGAATTTGCATGTGTCTCATAATCCGTTGAAATTGAGCTTAAGAGATGTCCTTTTAATTTTTCAAAGTGTGATTATAGCTTAGTTCTTCAAAGTGTTTTCTTAAAGTATGTGTCACAATTTGAAATGTTTTGGCCATTCCCTCCCTCAAGACATTTTGAGGGCAGGTTTCAGTTACAGCCCTGCAGTAGTTGTTCATATGAAGTGACCATTAGCACAGGCTTTAAAGCTGCTTTTGCAGGTAATGGCCAGAGGGCAGCATCCTTTCTACGTTCCCCACTCTGGAAACTAGGGAAACAGACCTCCTGGCCAGTGGTGTTCCTCGCTTATAAATTAGAGTGGAATGTGCCCGGATAAACCCACAAAAGCTGATGTCTCCTTACTTTTATTTGTTATTTAATTTTAATTTATATTTTTAATTGGAGTAATATTCCAATGTGTACATGGACCACTTCTTCTCGGTGCATTCCTCTGTTGATGGACATTTTCATTGCTTCCAAGTTTGGCTATGATAAACATTGCTGGAGTGTAGGACTGCCTGCCTGTGACATTTTGTTTTAAGTTTTATTTATTTATTAATTTATTTTTGGCTGTGTTGCTTCTTCGCGAGGGCTTTCTGTAGTTGCGGCGAGCGGGCGCCACTCTTCATCGCGGTGCGTGGGCCTCTCACTGTCGCGGCCTCTCTTTTTCCAGAGCACACGCTCCAGACGCACAGGCTCAATAGTTGTGGCTCACGGGCTTAGTTGCTCCGTGGCATGTGGGATCTTCCCAGACCAGGGCCCGAACCCATGTCCCCTGCAATGGCAGGCAGATTCTCAACCACTGCGGCACCAGGGAATCCCCCAGCATGTGACTTTTTGCTTCTCATTTTCTCAGGGTATAGGCCCAGCATTGGGTGAGATTGATTGACTGGTAGCTCAAAGTTTCCCTTTTCAAAGCACCTCCATTGTGTTTTCACTAGTGGCTCTTACCTTGTGCCCCTTAGAACCGAGGGTACGCATTTCTCCAAAATCCCTTCAGCAGGCATTGTTTGCAGCTTTTTGCTAATGACCATTCTGACTGCTGTGAGCTGATAGGGTTTTGCAATTTGGGTTTGCATGTCTTTAAAAATTCCTAAAATTCATCATTTTTCCACGCCTTTTCCTTTGCTGTTAAAAAGAAAGAAAGAAAATAGTGTGAGTACAATATACGTATTGAAATTGTCTCCTCGGAAGTTTGCCCTCTTTTGAAGTTTTTGTTCGATTTTTGACCCCGGGATTTTTTTGGAGGGCAGGTGTCATTTACAGAACTGCAAGTTTGGTGACTATTCAGTGACCTTTAGCAATGGGTTTAAAGCTGCTGTTGTGGGAACCGGCCACAAGGAGGCAGCATTTCTCCATTCCCAAATCTGGGTACTAGGGCAGCAGAGCCTTAATGGAAGTGGTGTTGTAGGTTGTAAATTCGAATGGAATGTGCCAGGAAAAAGCCCTTTCAGTTTATGTCTCATTACTTCTGGTTCGTATTTTTACCTTAATTTTTATTTTTTATCACAGCAAATTTGTTTACAATGTTTTGTGTGTTCTAGGTGTGCAAGATGTGGTTCTTTCACACATATACATATATCTATTCTTCTTTGGATCCTTTTCCCATGTAGGTTATGACACAATGTTGAGTAGTGTTCCCTTGGTGTTCCGTAGGTCTTTGGTGATTATATATTTCACATGTGTTTCTATATCTCTGTTAAGCCCAATGTCGTAACGTATCCAATCCTCACAACTTTCCATTTGGTGAACCATAAGATTGTTTAATGAATCTGTGATTGCCTTTCTCTGTGGAAATATCTTCATTGGTATCAGTTTTAAGTAACACCTCTAAGTGATATGATAGGACATGTGTCTTTCGCTTTCTCACTTACCACAAGTTGCGTGATTACTTGTAGACTCACCTATGGTGCTGCAAATGGCATTGTTTCATTTTTTCGCTAGCTAATATTCCATCTCGACATGTAGCAGTTCTTCTATGTCCACCCAAGTGTTGGTGAACTTTTTGGTTGCTTCCATATCTTGGCTAGAGTAATACTGTGCAGTGCAGATTTGCCTGCCTGTGTCATTCCAATTCTGTCTTCTTAGGTTCTAGGTCCAGGAATGGGCCTGCTGGATCATTTGATAGCTCAATGTTTACCTTTTAAAGGCACCTCCATTCTGTTCTCATTAGTGGCTCTTTCCAGGTTTCGTCCCTCTTAAAGTGGAGGGTATGCATTTCTCCACAACACGTTTAGCATTTATTGTTTATAGTTGACTTGCTGATGGTTATTCTGACTGGTGTGAGCTGATACATCTTTGTGGTTGAATTTGCATGTGTCTCATAATCCGTTGAAATTGAGCTTTAAGACATGTCCTTTTTATTTTTTAAAGTGTGATTACCGCTTAGTTCTTCAAAGTGTTTTCTTAAAGTATGTGTCACAATTTGAAATGTTCTGGCCATTCCCTCCCTCAAGAAATTTTGAGGGCAGGTTTCAGTTACAGCCCTGCAGTAGTTGTTCAAATGAAGTGAACATTAGCACAGGCTTTAAAGCTGCTTTTGCAGGTAATGGCCAGAGGCCCCATCCTTTCTACGTTGCCCACTCTGGAAACTAGGGAAACAGACCTCCTGGCTAGTGGTGTTCCTCGCTTATAAATTAGAGTGGAATGTGCCCGGAAAACCCCACAAAAGCTGATGTCTCTTACTTTCATTTGTTATTTAATTTTAATTTATATATTTTATTGGAGTAATATTCCAATATGTACATGGACCACTTCTTCTTGGTGCATTCCTCTGTTGATGGACATTTTCGTTGCTTCCAAGTGTTGGCTATGATAAACATTGCTGGAGTGTAGGACTGCCTGCCTGTGACTTTTTGTTTTCAGTTTTATTTATGTATTTATTTAATTTTGGATGTGTTGGGTCTTTGTGAGGGCTTTCTCTAGTTGCAGCAAGCGGGGGCCACTCTTCATCGCGTTTTGCGAGCTTCTCACTTTCGCGGCCTCTGTTGCTCCGGAGCACAAGCTCCTGACGCGCAGGCTCAATAGTTGTGGCTCACGAGCTTAGTTGCTCCGTGGCACGTGGGATCTTCCCAGACCAGGGCCCGAACCCGTGTCCCCTGCGTTGGCAGGCAGATTCTCAACCACTACGCCACCAAGGAAACCCCCAGCATGTGACTTTTAGATTCTCATTTTCTCAGGGTATAGGCCCAGCAGTGGCTGTGATTGATTGAGTGGTAGCTCAAAGTTTCCCTTTTAAAAGCACCTCCATTGTGTTTTCATTAGTGGCTCTTACCAGGTCCGCCTTAGAACCGAGGGTACGCATTTCTCCAAAATCCCTTCAGCATGTATTGTTTGCAGCTTTTTACTAATGACCATTCTGACCGCTGTGAGCTGATAGGGTTTTGTAATTCGGGTTTGCATGTCTTTAAAAATTCCTAAAATACATGATTTTTCCACGCCTTTTCCTTTTCTGTTAAAAAAGAAAGAAAGAAAATAGTGTGAGTACAATATGCGTCTTGAAATTGTCTTCTCGGAAGTTTGCCCTCTTTTGAAGTTTTTGGTCGATTTTTGACCCCAGGATTTTCTTGCAGGGCAGGTGTCATTTATAGAACTGCAAGTTTGGTGACTATTCAGTGACCTTCAGCAATGGGTTTAAAGCTGCTGTTGTGGGAACCGGCCACAAGGAGGCAGCATTTCTCCATTCCCAAATCTGGGTACTAGGGCAGCAGAGCCTTAATGGAAGTGGTGTTGTAGGTTGTAAATTCGAATGGAATGTGCCAGGAAAAAGCCCTTTATGTTTATGTCTCATTACTTGTGGTTCGTATTTTTACCTTAATTTTTATTTTTTATCACAGCAAATTTGTTTACAATGTTTTGTGTGTTCTAGGTGTGCAAGATGTGGTTCTTTCACACATATACATATATCTATTCTTCTTCGGATCCTTTTCCCATGTAGGTTATGACACAATGTTGAGTAGTGTTCTCTTGGTATTCCGTAGGTTTTGGTGATTATATATTTCACATGTGTTTGTATATCTCTGTTAAGCCCAGTGTCGTAACGTATCCAATCCTCACACCTTTCCATTTGGTGAACCATAAGATTGTTTAATGAATCTGTGATTGCCTTTCTCTGTGGAAATATCTTCATTGGTATCATTTTTTAGGTAACACCTCTAAGTGATATGATAGGACATGTGTCTTTCACTTTCTCACTTACCACAAGTTGCGTGATTAATTGTAGACTCACCTATGGTGCTGCAAATGGCATTGTTTCATTTTTTCGCTAGCTAATATTCCATCTCGACATGTAGCAGTTCTTCTATGTCCACCCAACTGTTGGTGAACTTTTTGGTTACTTCCATACCTTGGCTAGCGTAATACTGTGCAATGCAGATTTGCCTGCCTGTGTCATTCCAATTCTGTCTTCTTAGGTTCTAGGTCGAGTCATGGGCCTGCTGGATCATTTGGTAGCTCAATGTTTACCTTTTAAAGGCACCTCCATTCTGTTCTCATTAGTGGCTCTTTCCAGGCTTCGTCCCTCTTAAAGTGGAGGGTATGCATTTCTCCACAACATCTTTAGCATTTATTGTTTATAGTTGACTTGCTGATGGTTATTCTGAAGGGTGTGAGCTGATACCTCTTTGTGGTTGAATTTGCATGTGTCTCATAATCCGTTGAAATTGAGTTTTAAGACATGTCCTTTTTATTTTTTAAAGTGTGATTACAGCTTAGTTCTTCAAAGTGTTTTCTTAAAGTATGTGCCACAATTTGAAATGTTCTGGCCATTCCCTCCCTCAAGAAATTTTGAGGGTAGGTTTCAGTTACAGCCCTGCAGTAGTTGTTCAAATGAAGTGACCATTAGCACAGGCTTTAAAGCTGCTTTTGCAGGTAATGCCAGAGGGCGGCATCCTTTCTACGTTGCCCACTCTGGAAACTAGGGAAACAGACCTCCCGGCCAGTGGTGTTCCTGGCTTATAAATTAGAGTGGAATGTGCCCGGATAAACCCACAAAAGCTGATGTCTCTTACTTTCATTTGTTATTTAATTTTAATTTATATGTTTTATTGGAGTAATATTCCAATATGTACATGGACCACTTCTTCTTGGTGCATTCCTCTGTTGATGGACATTTTCGTTGCTTCCTAGTGTTGGCTATGATAAACATTGCTGGAGTGTAGGACTGCCTGCCTGTGACTTTTTGTTTTCAGTTTTATTTATTTATTTATTTAATTTTGGAAGTGTTGGGTATTCGTGAGGGCTTTCTATAGATGCAGCAAGCGGGGGCCACTCTTCATCGTGTTGTGTGGGCTTCTCACTGTCGCGGCCTCTTTTTCTCCATAGCACAAGCTCCAGACGCGCAGGCTCAATAGTTGTGGCTCACGGGCTTAGTTGCTCCACGGCATGTGGGATCTTCCCAGACCAGGGCCCGAACCCGTGTCCCCTGCGTTGGCAGGCAGATTCTCAACCACTACGCCACCAAGGAAACCCCCAGCATGTGACTTTTAGATTCTCATTTTCTCAGGGTATAGGCCCAGCAGTGGCTGTGATTGACTGAGTGGTAGCTCAAAGTTTCCCTTTTAACAGCACCTCCATTGTGTTTTCATTAGTGGCTCTAACCAGGTCCCCCTTAGAATGGAGGGTACGCATTTCTCCAAAATCCCTTCAGCATGTATTGTTTGCAGCTTTTTACTAATGACCATTCTGACCGCTGTGAGCTGATAGGGTTTTGTAATTCGGGTTTGCATGTCTTTAAAAATTCCTAAAATACATGATTTTTCCACGCCTTTTCCTTTTCTGTTAAAAAAAAAAGAAAGAAAATAGTGTGAGTACAATATGCGTCTTGAAATTGTCTTCTCGGAAGTTTGCACTCTTTTGAAGTTTTTGGTCGATTTTTGACCCCAGGATTTTCTTGGAGGGCAGGTGTCATTTACAGAACTGCAAGTTTGGTGACTATTCAGTGACCTTTAGCAATGGGTTTAAAGCTGCTGTTGTGGGAACCGGCCACAAGGAGGCAGCATTTCTCCATTCCCAAATCTGGGTGCTAGGGCAGCAGAGCCTTAATGGAAGTGGTGTTGTAGGTTGTAAATTAGAATGCAATGTGCCAGGAAAAAGCCCTTTCAGTTTATGTCTCATTACTTCTGGTTCGTATTTTCACCTTAATTTTTATTTTTTATCACAGCAAATTTGTTTACAATGTTTTGTGTGTTCTAGGTGTGCAAGATATGGTTCTTTCACACATATACATATATCTATTCTTCTTCGCATCCTTTTCCCATGTAGGTTATGACACAATGTTGAGTAGTGTTCTCTTGGTGTTCCGTAGGTCTTTGGTGATTATATATTTCACATGTGTTTGTACATCTCTGTTAAGCCCAATGTCGTAACGTATCCAATCCTCACACCTTTCCATTTGGTGAACCATAAGTTTGTTTAATGAATCTGTGATTGCCTTTCTCTGTGGAAATATCTTCATTGGTATCAGTTTTTAGGTAACACCTTTAAGTGATATGATAGGACATGTGTCTTTCGCTTTCTCACTTACCACAAGTTGCGTGATTACTTGTAGACTCACCTATGGTGCTGCAAATGGCATTTTTTCGTTTTTTTGCTAGCTAATATTCCATCTCGACATGTAGCAGTTCTTCTATGTCCACCCATCTGTTGGTGAACTTTTTGGTTACTTCCATATCTTGGCTAGAGTAATACGGTGCAGTGCAGATTTGCCAGCCTGTGTCTTTCCAATTCTGTCTTCTTAGGTTCTAGGTCCAGGAATGGGCCTGGTGGATCATTTGGTAGCTCAATGTTTACCTTTTAAAGGCTCCTCCATTCTTTTCTCATTAGTGGCTCTTTCCAGGTTTCGTCCCTCTTAAAGTGGAGGGTATGCATTTCTCCACAAGACCTTCAACATTTATTGTTTATAGTTGACTTGCTGATGGTTATTCTGACTGGTGTGAGCTGATACCTCTTTGTGGTTGAATTTGCATGTGTCTCATAATCCGTTGAAATTGAGCTTTAAGGCATGTCCTTTTTATTTTTCAAAGTGTGACTACAGCTTAGTTCTTCAAAGTGTTTTCTTCAATTATGTGTCGCAATTTGAAATGTTCTGGCCATTCCCTCCCTCAAGAAATTTTGAGGGCAGGTTTCAGTTACAGCCCTGCAGTAGTTGTTCAAATGAAGTGACCATTAGCACAGGCTTTAAAGCTGCTTTTGCAGGTAATGGACAGAGGGCGGAATCCTTTCTACGTAGCCCACTCTGGAAACTAGGGAAACAGACCTCCTGGCTAGTGGTGTTCCTCGCTTATAAATTAGAGTGGAATGTGCCCGGAAAACCCCACAAAAGCTGATGTCTCTTACTTTCATTTGTTATTTAATTTTAATTTATATATTTTATTGGAGTAATATTCCAATATGTACATGGACCACTTCTTCTTGGTGCATTCCTCTGTTGATGGACATTTTCGTTGCTTCCAAGTGTTGGCTATGATAAACATTGCTGGAGTGTAGGACTGCCTGCCTGTGACTTTTTGTTTTCAGTTTTATTTATTTATTTATTTAATTTTGGATGTGTTGGGTCTTTGTGAGGGCTTTCTCTAGTTGCAGCAAGCGGGGGCCACTCTTCATCGCGTTTTGCGAGCTTCTCACTTTCGCGGCCTCTGTTGCTCCGGAGCACAAGCTCCTGACGCGCAGGCTCAATAGTTGTGGCTCATGAGCTTAGTTGCTCCGTGGCACGTGGGATCTTCCCAGACCAGGGCCCGAACCCGTGTCCCCTGCGTTGGCAGGCAGATTCTCAACCACTACGCCACCAAGGAAACACCCAGCATGTGACTTTTAGATTCTCATTTTCTCAGGGTATAGGCCCAGCAGTGGCTGTGATTGATTGAGTGGTAGCTCAAAGTTTCCCTTTTAAAAGCACCTCCATTGTGTTTTCATTAGTGGCTCTTACCAGGTCCGCCTTAGAACCGAGGGTACGCATTTCTCCAAAATCCCTTCAGCATTTATTGTTTGCAGCTTTTTACTAATGACCATTCTGACCGCTGTGAGCTGATAGGGTTTTGTAATTCGGGTTTGCATGTCTTTAAAAATTCCTAAAATATATGATTTTTCCACGCCTTTTCCTTTTCTGTTAAAAAAGAAAGAAAGAAAATAGTGTGAGTACAATATGCGTCTTGAAATTGTCTTCTCGGAAGATTGCCCTCTTTTGAAGTTTTTGGTCGATTTTTGACCCCAGGATTTTCTTGGAGGGCAGGTGTCATTTACAGAACTGCAAGTTTGGTGACTATTCAGTGACCTTTAGCAATGGGTTTAAAGCTGCTGTTGTGGGAACCGGCCACAAGGAGGCAGCATTTCTCCATTCCCAAATCTGGGTACTAGGGCAGCAGAGCCTTAATGGAAGTGGTGTTGTAGGTTGTAAATTAGAATGGAATGTGCCAGGAAAAAGCCCTTTCAGTTTATGTCTCATTACTTCTGGTTCGTATTTTTACCTTAATTTTTATTTTTTATCACAGCAAATTTGTTTACAATGTTTTGTGTGTTCTAGGTGTGCAAGATGTGGTTCTTTCACACATATACATATATCTATTCTTCTTTGGATCCTTTTCCCATGTAGGTTATGACACAATGTTGAGTAGTGTACCCTTGGTGTTCCGTAGGTCTTTGGTGATTATATATTTCACATGTGTTTCTATATCTCTGTTAAGCCCAATGTCGTAACGTATCCAATCCTCACAACTTTCCATTTGGTGAACCATAAGATTGTTTAATGAATCTGTGATTGCCTTTCTCTGTGGAAATATCTTCATTGGTATCAGTTTTAAGTAACACCTCTAAGTGATATGATAGGACATGTGTCTTTCACTTTCTCACTTACCACAAGTTGCGTGATTAATTGTAGACTCACCTATGGTGCTGCAAATGGCATTGTTTCATTTTTTCGCTAGCTAATATTCCATCTCGACATGTAGCAGTTCTTCTATGTCCACCCAACTGTTGGTGAACTTTTTGGTTACTTCCATACCTTGGCTAGCGTAATACTGTGCAATGCAGATTTGCCTGCCTGTGTCATTCCAATTCTGTCTTCTTAGGTTCTAGGTCGAGTCATGGGCCTGCTGGATCATTTGGTAGCTCAATGTTTACCTTTTAAAGGCACCTCCATTCTGTTCTCATTAGTGGCTCTTTTCAGGCTTCGTCCCTCTTAAAGTGGAGGGTATGCATTTCTCCACAACATCTTTAGCATTTATTGTTTATAGTTGACTTGCTGATGGTTATTCTGAAGGGTGTGAGCTGATACCTCTTTGTGGTTGAATTTGCATGTGTCTCATAATCCGTTGAAATTGAGTTTTAAGACATGTCCTTTTTATTTTTTAAAGTGTGATTACAGCTTAGTTCTTCAAAGTGTTTTCTTAAAGTATGTGCCACAATTTGAAATGTTCTGGCCATTCCCTCCCTCAAGAAATTTTGAGGGTAGGTTTCAGTTACAGCCCTGCAGTAGTTGTTCAAATGAAGTGACCATTAGCACAGGCTTTAAAGCTGCTTTTGCAGGTGATGGCCAGAGGGCGGCATCCTTTCTACGTTGCCCACTCTGGAAACTAGGGAAACAGACCTCCCGGCCAGTGGTGTTCCTGGCTTATAAATTAGAGTGGAATGTGCCCGGATAAACCCACAAAAGCTGATGTCTCTTACTTTCATTTGTTATTTAATTTTAATTTATATGTTTTATTGGAGTAATATTCCAATATGTACATGGACCACTTCTTCTTGGTGCATTCCTCTGTTGATGGACATTTTCGTTGCTTCCTAGTGTTGGCTATGATAAACATTGCTGGAGTGTAGGACTGCCTGCCTGTGACTTTTTGTTTTCAGTTTTATTTATTTATTTATTTAATTTTGGAAGTGTTGGGTATTCGTGAGGGCTTTCTATAGATGCAGCAAGCGGGGGCCACTCTTCATCGTGTTGTGTGGGCTTCTCACTGTCGCGGCCTCTTTTTCTCCATAGCACAAGCTCCAGACGCGCAGGCTCAATAGTTGTGGCTCACGGGCTTAGTTGCTCCACGGCATGTGGGATCTTCCCAGACCAGGGCCCGAACCCGTGTCCCCTGCGTTGGCAGGCAGATTCTCAACCACTACGCCACCAAGGAAACCCCCAGCATGTGACTTTTAGATTCTCATTTTCTCAGGGTATAGGCCCAGCAGTGGCTGTGATTGACTGAGTGGTAGCTCAAAGTTTCCCTTTTAACAGCACCTCCATTGTGTTTTCATTAGTGGCTCTAACCAGGTCCCCCTTAGAATGGAGGGTACGCATTTCTCCAAAATCCCTTCAGCATGTATTGTTTGCAGCTTTTTACTAATGACCATTCTGACCGCTGTGAGCTGATAGGGTTTTGTAATTCGGGTTTGCATGTCTTTAAAAATTCCTAAAATACATGATTTTTCCACGCCTTTTCCTTTTCTGTTAAAAAAGAAAGAAAGAAAATAGTGTGAGTACAATATGCGTCTTGAAATTGTCTTCTCGGAAGTTTGCCCTCTTTTGAAGTTTTTGGTCGATTTTTGACCCCAGGATTTTCTTGCAGGGCAGGTGTCATTTACAGAACTGCAAGTTTGGTGACTATTCAGTGACCTTCAGCAATGGGTTTAAAGCTGCTGTTGTGGGAACCGGCCACAAGGAGGCAGCATTTCTCCATTCCCAAATCTGGGTACTAGGGCAGCAGAGCCTTAATGGAAGTGGTGTTGTAGGTTGTAAATTCGAATGGAATGTGCCAGGAAAAAGCCCTTTCAGTTTATGTCTCATTACTTCTGGTTCGTATTTTTACCTTAATTTTTATTTTTTATCACAGCAAATTTGTTTACAATGTTTTGTGTGTTCTAGGTGTGCAAGATGTGGTTCTTTCACACATATACATATATCTATTCTTCTTCGGATCCTTTTCCCATGTAGGTTATGACACAATGTTGAGTAGTGTTCTCTTGGTATTCCGTAGGTTTTGGTGATTATATATTTCACATGTGTTTGTATATCTCTGTTAAGCCCAATGTCGTAATGTATCCAGTCCTCACACCTTTCCATTTGGTGGACCAAAAGATTGTTTAATGAATCTGTGTTTACCTTTCTCTGTGGAAGTATCTTCATTGGTATCAGTTTTTAGGTAACACCTTTACGTGATATGATAGGACATGTGTCTTTCGCTTTCTCACTTACCACAAGTTGCGTGATTACTTGAAGACTCAGCTATGGTGCTGAAAATGGCAGTTTTTCATTTCTTTGCTAGCTAATAATCCATCTCGACATGTAGCAGTTCTTCTATGTCCACCCATTTGTTGGTGAACTTTTTGGTTACTTCCATATCTTGGCTAGAGTAATACGGTGCAGTGCAGATTTGCCAGCCTGTGTCTTTCCAATTCTGTCCTCTTAGTTTCTAGGTCCAGGAATGGGTCTGGTGGATCATTTGGTAGCTCAATGTTTACCTTTTAAAGGCTCCACCATTCTATTCTCATTAGTGGCTCTTTCCAGGTTTCGTCCCTCTTAAAGTGGAGGATATGCATTTCTCCACAACACCTTCAGCATTTATTGTTTATAGTTGACTTGCTGATGGTTATTCTGACTGTTGTGAGCTGATACCTCTTTGTGGTTGAATTTGCATGTGTCTCATAATCCGTTGAAATTGAGCTTAAGAGATGTCCTTTTAATTTTTCAAAGTGTGATTATAGCTTAGTTCTTCAAAGTGTTTTCTTAAAGTATGTGTCACAATTTGAAATGTTTTGGCCATTCCCTCCCTCAAGACATTTTGAGGGCAGGTTTCAGTTACAGCCCTGCAGTAGTTGTTCATATGAAGTGACCATTAGCACAGGCTTTAAAGCTGCTTTTGCAGGTAATGGCCAGAGGGCAGCATCCTTTCTACGTTCCCCACTCTGGAAACTAGGGAAACAGACCTCCTGGCCAGTGGTGTTCCTCGCTTATAAATTAGAGTGGAATGTGCCCGGATAAACCCACAAAAGCTGATGTCTCCTTACTTTTATTTGTTATTTAATTTTAATTTATATTTTTAATTGGAGTAATATTCCAATGTGTACATGGACCACTTCTTCTCGGTGCATTCCTCTGTTGATGGACATTTTCATTGCTTCCAAGTTTGGCTATGATAAACATTGCTGGAGTGTAGGACTGCCTGCCTGTGACATTTTGTTTTAAGTTTTATTTATTTATTAATTTATTTTTGGCTGTGTTGCTTCTTCGCGAGGGCTTTCTGTAGTTGCGGCGAGCGGGCGCCACTCTTCATCGCGGTGCGTGGGCCTCTCACTGTCGCGGCCTCTCTTTTTCCAGAGCACACGCTCCAGACGCACAGGCTCAATAGTTGTGGCTCACGGGCTTAGTTGCTCCGTGGCATGTGGGATCTTCCCAGACCAGGGCCCGAACCCATGTCCCCTGCAATGGCAGGCAGATTCTCAACCACTGCGGCACCAGGGAATCCCCCAGCATGTGACTTTTTGCTTCTCATTTTCTCAGGGTATAGGCCCAGCATTGGGTGAGATTGATTGACTGGTAGCTCAAAGTTTCCCTTTTCAAAGCACCTCCATTGTGTTTTCACTAGTGGCTCTTACCTTGTGCCCCTTAGAACCGAGGGTACGCATTTCTCCAAAATCCCTTCAGCAGGCATTGTTTGCAGCTTTTTGCTAATGACCATTCTGACTGCTGTGAGCTGATAGGGTTTTGCAATTTGGGTTTGCATGTCTTTAAAAATTCCTAAAATTCATCATTTTTCCACGCCTTTTCCTTTGCTGTTAAAAAGAAAGAAAGAAAATAGTGTGAGTACAATATACGTATTGAAATTGTCTCCTCGGAAGTTTGCCCTCTTTTGAAGTTTTTGTTCGATTTTTGACCCCGGGATTTTTTTGGAGGGCAGGTGTCATTTACAGAACTGCAAGTTTGGTGACTATTCAGTGACCTTTAGCAATGGGTTTAAAGCTGCTGTTGTGGGAACCGGCCACAAGGAGGCAGCATTTCTCCATTCCCAAATCTGGGTACTAGGGCAGCAGAGCCTTAATGGAAGTGGTGTTGTAGGTTGTAAATTCGAATGGAATGTGCCAGGAAAAAGCCCTTTCAGTTTATGTCTCATTACTTCTGGTTCGTATTTTTACCTTAATTTTTATTTTTTATCACAGCAAATTTGTTTACAATGTTTTGTGTGTTCTAGGTGTGCAAGATGTGGTTCTTTCACACATATACATATATCTATTCTTCTTTGGATCCTTTTCCCATGTAGGTTATGACACAATGTTGAGTAGTGTTCCCTTGGTGTTCCGTAGGTCTTTGGTGATTATATATTTCACATGTGTTTCTATATCTCTGTTAAGCCCAATGTCGTAACGTATCCAATCCTCACAACTTTCCATTTGGTGAACCATAAGATTGTTTAATGAATCTGTGATTGCCTTTCTCTGTGGAAATATCTTCATTGGTATCAGTTTTAAGTAACACCTCTAAGTGATATGATAGGACATGTGTCTTTCGCTTTCTCACTTACCACAAGTTGCGTGATTACTTGTAGACTCACCTATGGTGCTGCAAATGGCATTGTTTCATTTTTTCGCTAGCTAATATTCCATCTCGACATGTAGCAGTTCTTCTATGTCCACCCAAGTGTTGGTGAACTTTTTGGTTGCTTCCATATCTTGGCTAGAGTAATACTGTGCAGTGCAGATTTGCCTGCCTATGTCATTCCAATTCTGTCTTCTTAGGTTCTAGGTCCAGGAATGGGCCTGCTGGATCATTTGATAGCTCAATGTTTACCTTTTAAAGGCACCTCCATTCTGTTCTCATTAGTGGCTCTTTCCAGGTTTCGTCCCTCTTAAAGTGGAGGGTATGCATTTCTCCACAACACGTTTAGCATTTATTGTTTATAGTTGACTTGCTGATGGTTATTCTGACTGGTGTGAGCTGATACATCTTTGTGGTTGAATTTGCATGTGTCTCATAATCCGTTGAAATTGAGCTTTAAGACATGTCCTTTTTATTTTTTAAAGTGTGATTACCGCTTAGTTCTTCAAAGTGTTTTCTTAAAGTATGTGTCACAATTTGAAATGTTCTGGCCATTCCCTCCCTCAAGAAATTTTGAGGGCAGGTTTCAGTTACAGCCCTGCAGTAGTTGTTCAAATGAAGTGAACATTAGCACAGGCTTTAAAGCTGCTTTTGCAGGTAATGGCCAGAGGCCCCATCCTTTCTACGTTGCCCACTCTGGAAACTAGGGAAACAGACCTCCTGGCTAGTGGTGTTCCTCGCTTATAAATTAGAGTGGAATGTGCCCGGAAAACCCCACAAAAGCTGATGTCTCTTACTTTCATTTGTTATTTAATTTTAATTTATATATTTTATTGGAGTAATATTCCAATATGTACATGGACCACTTCTTCTTGGTGCATTCCTCTGTTGATGGACATTTTCGTTGCTTCCAAGTGTTGGCTATGATAAACATTGCTGGAGTGTAGGACTGCCTGCCTGTGACTTTTTGTTTTCAGTTTTATTTATGTATTTATTTAATTTTGGATGTGTTGGGTCTTTGTGAGGGCTTTCTCTAGTTGCAGCAAGCGGGGGCCACTCTTCATCGCGTTTTGCGAGCTTCTCACTTTCGCGGCCTCTGTTGCTCCGGAGCACAAGCTCCTGACGCGCAGGCTCAATAGTTGTGGCTCACGAGCTTAGTTGCTCCGTGGCACGTGGGATCTTCCCAGACCAGGGCCCGAACCCGTGTCCCCTGCGTTGGCAGGCAGATTCTCAACCACTACGCCACCAAGGAAACCCCCAGCATGTGACTTTTAGATTCTCATTTTCTCAGGGTATAGGCCCAGCAGTGGCTGTGATTGATTGAGTGGTAGCTCAAAGTTTCCCTTTTAAAAGCACCTCCATTGTGTTTTCATTAGTGGCTCTTACCAGGTCCGCCTTAGAACCGAGGGTACGCATTTCTCCAAAATCCCTTCAGCATGTATTGTTTGCAGCTTTTTACTAATGACCATTCTGACCGCTGTGAGCTGATAGGGTTTTGTAATTCGGGTTTGCATGTCTTTAAAAATTCCTAAAATACATGATTTTTCCACGCCTTTTCCTTTTCTGTTAAAAAAGAAAGAAAGAAAATAGTGTGAGTACAATATGCGTCTTGAAATTGTCTTCTCGGAAGTTTGCCCTCTTTTGAAGTTTTTGGTCGATTTTTGACCCCAGGATTTTCTTGCAGGGCAGGTGTCATTTATAGAACTGCAAGTTTGGTGACTATTCAGTGACCTTCAGCAATGGGTTTAAAGCTGCTGTTGTGGGAACCGGCCACAAGGAGGCAGCATTTCTCCATTCCCAAATCTGGGTACTAGGGCAGCAGAGCCTTAATGGAAGTGGTGTTGTAGGTTGTAAATTCGAATGGAATGTGCCAGGAAAAAGCCCTTTATGTTTATGTCTCATTACTTGTGGTTCGTATTTTTACCTTAATTTTTATTTTTTATCACAGCAAATTTGTTTACAATGTTTTGTGTGTTCTAGGTGTGCAAGATGTGGTTCTTTCACACATATACATATATCTATTCTTCTTCGGATCCTTTTCCCATGTAGGTTATGACACAATGTTGAGTAGTGTTCTCTTGGTATTCCGTAGGTTTTGGTGATTATATATTTCACATGTGTTTGTATATCTCTGTTAAGCCCAGTGTCGTAACGTATCCAATCCTCACACCTTTCCATTTGGTGAACCATAAGATTGTTTAATGAATCTGTGATTGCCTTTCTCTGTGGAAATATCTTCATTGGTATCATTTTTTAGGTAACACCTCTAAGTGATATGATAGGACATGTGTCTTTCACTTTCTCACTTACCACAAGTTGCGTGATTAATTGTAGACTCACCTATGGTGCTGCAAATGGCATTGTTTCATTTTTTCGCTAGCTAATATTCCATCTCGACATGTAGCAGTTCTTCTATGTCCACCCAACTGTTGGTGAACTTTTTGGTTACTTCCATACCTTGGCTAGCGTAATACTGTGCAATGCAGATTTGCCTGCCTGTGTCATTCCAATTCTGTCTTCTTAGGTTCTAGGTCGAGTCATGGGCCTGCTGGATCATTTGGTAGCTCAATGTTTACCTTTTAAAGGCACCTCCATTCTGTTCTCATTAGTGGCTCTTTCCAGGCTTCGTCCCTCTTAAAGTGGAGGGTATGCATTTCTCCACAACATCTTTAGCATTTATTGTTTATAGTTGACTTGCTGATGGTTATTCTGAAGGGTGTGAGCTGATACCTCTTTGTGGTTGAATTTGCATGTGTCTCATAATCCGTTGAAATTGAGTTTTAAGACATGTCCTTTTTATTTTTTAAAGTGTGATTACAGCTTAGTTCTTCAAAGTGTTTTCTTAAAGTATGTGCCACAATTTGAAATGTTCTGGCCATTCCCTCCCTCAAGAAATTTTGAGGGTAGGTTTCAGTTACAGCCCTGCAGTAGTTGTTCAAATGAAGTGACCATTAGCACAGGCTTTAAAGCTGCTTTTGCAGGTAATGCCAGAGGGCGGCATCCTTTCTACGTTGCCCACTCTGGAAACTAGGGAAACAGACCTCCCGGCCAGTGGTGTTCCTGGCTTATAAATTAGAGTGGAATGTGCCCGGATAAACCCACAAAAGCTGATGTCTCTTACTTTCATTTGTTATTTAATTTTAATTTATATGTTTTATTGGAGTAATATTCCAATATGTACATGGACCACTTCTTCTTGGTGCATTCCTCTGTTGATGGACATTTTCGTTGCTTCCTAGTGTTGGCTATGATAAACATTGCTGGAGTGTAGGACTGCCTGCCTGTGACTTTTTGTTTTCAGTTTTATTTATTTATTTATTTAATTTTGGAAGTGTTGGGTATTCGTGAGGGCTTTCTATAGATGCAGCAAGCGGGGGCCACTCTTCATCGTGTTGTGTGGGCTTCTCACTGTCGCGGCCTCTTTTTCTCCATAGCACAAGCTCCAGACGCGCAGGCTCAATAGTTGTGGCTCACGGGCTTAGTTGCTCCACGGCATGTGGGATCTTCCCAGACCAGGGCCCGAACCCGTGTCCCCTGCGTTGGCAGGCAGATTCTCAACCACTACGCCACCAAGGAAACCCCCAGCATGTGACTTTTAGATTCTCATTTTCTCAGGGTATAGGCCCAGCAGTGGCTGTGATTGACTGAGTGGTAGCTCAAAGTTTCCCTTTTAACAGCACCTCCATTGTGTTTTCATTAGTGGCTCTAACCAGGTCCCCCTTAGAATGGAGGGTACGCATTTCTCCAAAATCCCTTCAGCATGTATTGTTTGCAGCTTTTTACTAATGACCATTCTGACCGCTGTGAGCTGATAGGGTTTTGTAATTCGGGTTTGCATGTCTTTAAAAATTCCTAAAATACATGATTTTTCCACGCCTTTTCCTTTTCTGTTAAAAAAGAAAGAAAGAAAATAGTGTGAGTACAATATGCGTCTTGAAATTGTCTTCTCGGAAGTTTGCACTCTTTTGAAGTTTTTGGTCGATTTTTGACCCCAGGATTTTCTTGGAGGGCAGGTGTCATTTACAGAACTGCAAGTTTGGTGACTATTCAGTGACCTTTAGCAATGGGTTTAAAGCTGCTGTTGTGGGAACCGGCCACAAGGAGGCAGCATTTCTCCATTCCCAAATCTGGGTGCTAGGGCAGCAGAGCCTTAATGGAAGTGGTGTTGTAGGTTGTAAATTAGAATGCAATGTGCCAGGAAAAAGCCCTTTCAGTTTATGTCTCATTACTTCTGGTTCGTATTTTCACCTTAATTTTTATTTTTTATCACAGCAAATTTGTTTACAATGTTTTGTGTGTTCTAGGTGTGCAAGATATGGTTCTTTCACACATATACATATATCTATTCTTCTTCGCATCCTTTTCCCATGTAGGTTATGACACAATGTTGAGTAGTGTTCTCTTGGTGTTCCGTAGGTCTTTGGTGATTATATATTTCACATGTGTTTGTACATCTCTGTTAAGCCCAATGTCGTAACGTATCCAATCCTCACACCTTTCCATTTGGTGAACCATAAGTTTGTTTAATGAATCTGTGATTGCCTTTCTCTGTGGAAGTATCTTCATTGGTATCAGTTTTTAGGTAACACCTTTACGTGATATGATAGGACATGTGTCTTTCGCTTTCTCACTTACCACAAGTTGCGTGATTACTTGAAGACTCAGCTATGGTGCTGAAAATGGCAGTTTTTCATTTCTTTGCTAGCTAATAATCCATCTCGACATGTAGCAGTTCTTCTATGTCCACCCATCTGTTGGTGAACTTTTTGGTTACTTCCATATCTTGGCTAGAGTAATACGGTGCAGTGCAGATTTGCCAGCCTGTGTCTTTCCAATTCTGTCCTCTTAGTTTCTAGGTCCAGGAATGGGTCTGGTGGATCATTTGGTAGCTCAATGTTTACCTTTTAAAGGCTCCACCATTCTATTCTCATTAGTGGCTCTTTCCAGGTTTCGTCCCTCTTAAAGTGGAGGATATGCATTTCTCCACAACACCTTCAGCATTTATTGTTTATAGTTGACTTGCTGATGGTTATTCTGACTGGTGTGAGCTGATACCTCTTTGTGGTTGAATTTGCATGTGTCTCATAATCCGTTGAAATTGAGCTTAAGAGATGTCCTTTTAATTTTTCAAAGTGTGATTATAGCTTAGTTCTTCAAAGTGTTTTCTTAAAGTATGTGTCACAATTTGAAATGTTTTGGCCATTCCCTCCCTCAAGACATTTTGAGGGCAGGTTTCAGTTACAGCCCTGCAGTAGTTGTTCATATGAAGTGACCATTAGCACAGGCTTTAAAGCTGCTTTTGCAGGTAATGGCCAGAGGGCAGCATCCTTTCTACGTTCCCCACTCTGGAAACTAGGGAAACAGACCTCCTGGCCAGAGGTGTTCCTCGCTTATAAATTAGAGTGGAATGTGCCCGGATAAACCCACAAAAGCTGATGTCTCCTTACTTTTATTTGTTATTTAATTTTAATTTATATTTTTAATTGGAGTAATATTCCAATGTGTACATGGACCACTTCTTCTTGGTGCATTCCTCTGTTGATGGACATTTTCATTGCTTCCAAGTTTGGCTATGATAAACATTGCTGGAGTGTAGGACTGCCTGCCTGTGACATTTTGTTTTAAGTTTTATTTATTTATTAATTTATTTTTGGCTGTGTTGCTTCTTCGCGAGGGCTTTCTGTAGTTGCGGCGAGCGGGCGCCACTCTTCATCGCGGTGCGTGGGCCTCTCACTGTCGCGGCCTCTCTTTTTCCAGAGCACACGCTCCAGACGCACAGGCTCAATAGTTGTGGCTCACGGGCTTAGTTGCTCCGTGGCATGTGGGATCTTCCCAGACCAGGGCCCGAACCCATGTCCCCTGCAATGGCAGGCAGATTCTCAACCACTGCGGCACCAGGGAATCCCCCAGCATGTGACTTTTTGCTTCTCATTTTCTCAGGGTATAGGCCCAGCATTGGGTGAGATTGATTGACTGGTAGCTCAAAGTTTCCCTTTTCAAAGCACCTCCATTGTGTTTTCACTAGTGGCTCTTACCTTGTGCCCCTTAGAACCGAGGGTACGCATTTCTCCAAAATCCCTTCAGCAGGCATTGTTTGCAGCTTTTTGCTAATGACCATTCTGACTGCTGTGAGCTGATAGGGTTTTGCAATTTGGGTTTGCATGTCTTTAAAAATTCCTAAAATTCATCATTTTTCCACGCCTTTTCCTTTGCTGTTAAAAAGAAAGAAAGAAAATAGTGTGAGTACAATATACGTATTGAAATTGTCTCCTCGGAAGTTTGCCCTCTTTTGAAGTTTTTGTTCGATTTTTGACCCCGGGATTTTTTTGGAGGGCAGGTGTCATTTACAGAACTGCAAGTTTGGTGACTATTCAGTGACCTTTAGCAATGGGTTTAAAGCTGCTGTTGTGGGAACCGGCCACAAGGAGGCAGCATTTCTCCATTCCCAAATCTGGGTACTAGGGCAGCAGAGCCTTAATGGAAGTGGTGTT
This sequence comes from Balaenoptera borealis, assembly GCF_965194805.1. Lineage (NCBI taxonomy): Eukaryota > Metazoa > Chordata > Mammalia > Artiodactyla > Balaenopteridae > Balaenoptera > Balaenoptera borealis. Next base: position 108,338,957 of record NC_138862.1, on the reverse strand, counting down.
GTAGGTTGTAAATTCGAATGGAATGTGCCAGGAAAAAGCCCTTTCAGTTTATGTCTCATTACTTCTGGTTCGTATTTTTACCTTAATTTTTATTTTTTATCACAGCAAATTTGTTTACAATGTTTTGTGTGTTCTAGGTGTGCAAGATGTGGTTCTTTCACACATATACATATATCTATTCTTCTTTGGATCCTTTTCCCATGTAGGTTATGACACAATGTTGAGTAGTGTTCCCTTGGTGTTCCGTAGGTCTTTGGTGATTATATATTTCACATGTGTTTCTATATCTCTGTTAAGCCCAATGTCGTAACGTATCCAATCCTCACAACTTTCCATTTGGTGAACCATAAGATTGTTTAATGAATCTGTGATTGCCTTTCTCTGTGGAAATATCTTCATTGGTATCAGTTTTAAGTAACACCTCTAAGTGATATGATAGGACATGTGTCTTTCGCTTTCTCACTTACCACAAGTTGCGTGATTACTTGTAGACTCACCTATGGTGCTGCAAATGGCATTGTTTCATTTTTTCGCTAGCTAATATTCCATCTCGACATGTAGCAGTTCTTCTATGTCCACCCAAGTGTTGGTGAACTTTTTGGTTGCTTCCATATCTTGGCTAGAGTAATACTGTGCAGTGCAGATTTGCCTGCCTGTGTCATTCCAATTCTGTCTTCTTAGGTTCTAGGTCCAGGAATGGGCCTGCTGGATCATTTGATAGCTCAATGTTTACCTTTTAAAGGCACCTCCATTCTGTTCTCATTAGTGGCTCTTTCCAGGTTTCGTCCCTCTTAAAGTGGAGGGTATGCATTTCTCCACAACACGTTTAGCATTTATTGTTTATAGTTGACTTGCTGATGGTTATTCTGACTGGTGTGAGCTGATACATCTTTGTGGTTGAATTTGCATGTGTCTCATAATCCGTTGAAATTGAGCTTTAAGACATGTCCTTTTTATTTTTTAAAGTGTGATTACCGCTTAGTTCTTCAAAGTGTTTTCTTAAAGTATGTGTCACAATTTGAAATGTTCTGGCCATTCCCTCCCTCAAGAAATTTTGAGGGCAGGTTTCAGTTACAGCCCTGCAGTAGTTGTTCAAATGAAGTGAACATTAGCACAGGCTTTAAAGCTGCTTTTGCAGGTAATGGCCAGAGGCCCCATCCTTTCTACGTTGCCCACTCTGGAAACTAGGGAAACAGACCTCCTGGCTAGTGGTGTTCCTCGCTTATAAATTAGAGTGGAATGTGCCCGGAAAACCCCACAAAAGCTGATGTCTCTTACTTTCATTTGTTATTTAATTTTAATTTATATATTTTATTGGAGTAATATTCCAATATGTACATGGACCACTTCTTCTTGGTGCATTCCTCTGTTGATGGACATTTTCGTTGCTTCCAAGTGTTGGCTATGATAAACATTGCTGGAGTGTAGGACTGCCTGCCTGTGACTTTTTGTTTTCAGTTTTATTTATTTATTTATTTAATTTTGGATGTGTTGGGTCTTTGTGAGGGCTTTCTCTAGTTGCAGCAAGCGGGGGCCACTCTTCATCGCGTTTTGCGAGCTTCTCACTTTCGCGGCCTCTGTTGCTCCGGAGCACAAGCTCCTGATGCGCAGGCTCAATAGTTGTGGCTCACGAGCTTAGTTGCTCCGTGGCACGTGGGATCTTCCCAGACCAGGGCCCGAACCCGTGTCCCCTGCGTTGGCAGGCAGATTCTCAACCACTACGCCACCAAGGAAACCCCCAGCATGTGACTTTTAGATTCTCATTTTCTCAGGGTATAGGCCCAGCAGTGGCTGTGATTGATTGAGTGGTAGCTCAAAGTTTCCCTTTTAACAGCACCTCCATTGTGTTTTCATTAGTGGCTCTAACCAGGTCCCCCTTAGAATGGAGGGTACGCATTTCTCCAAAATCCCTTCAGCATGTATTGTTTGCAGCTTTTTACTAATGACCATTCTGACCGCTGTGAGCTGATAGGGTTTTGTAATTCGGGTTTGCATGTCTTTAAAAATTCCTAAAATACATGATTTTTCCACGCCTTTTCCTTTTCTGTTAAAAAAGAAAGAAAGAAAATAGTGTGAGTACAATATGCGTCTTGAAATTGTCTTCTCGGAAGTTTGCCCTCTTTTGAAGTTTTTGGTCGATTTTTGACCCCAGGATTTTCTTGCAGGGCAGGTGTCATTTATAGAACTGCAAGTTTGGTGACTATTCAGTGACCTTCAGCAATGGGTTTAAAGCTGCTGTTGTGGGAACCGGCCACAAGGAGGCAGCATTTCTCCATTCCCAAATCTGGGTACTAGGGCAGCAGAGCCTTAATGGAAGTGGTGTTGTAGGTTGTAAATTCGAATGGAATGTGCCAGGAAAAAGCCCTTTCAGTTTATGTCTCATTACTTCTGGTTCGTATTTTTACCTTAATTTTTATTTTTTATCACAGCAAATTTGTTTACAATGTTTTGTGTGTTCTAGGTGTGCAAGATGTGGTTCTTTCACACATATACATATATCTATTCTTCTTCGGATCCTTTTCCCATGTAGGTTATGACACAATGTTGAGTAGTGTTCTCTTGGTTTTCCGTAGGTTTTGGTGATTATATATTTCACATGTGTTTGTATATCTCTGTTAAGCCCAATGTCGTAATGTATCCAGTCCTCACACCTTTCCATTTGGTGGACCAAAAGATTGTTTAATGAATCTGTGTTTACCTTTCTCTGTGGAAGTATCTTCATTGGTATCAGTTTTTAGGTAACACCTTTACGTGATATGATAGGACATGTGTCTTTCGCTTTCTCACTTACCACAAGTTGCGTGATTACTTGAAGACTCAGCTATGGTGCTGAAAATGGCAGTTTTTCATTTCTTTGCTAGCTAATAATCCATCTCGACATGTAGCAGTTCTTCTATGTCCACCCATTTGTTGGTGAACTTTTTGGTTACTTCCATATCTTGGCTAGAGTAATACGGTGCAGTGCAGATTTGCCAGCCTGTGTCTTTCCAATTCTGTTCTCTTAGTTTCTAGGTCCAGGAATGGGTCTGGTGGATCATTTGGTAGCTCAATGTTTACCTTTTAAAGGCTCCACCATTCTATTCTCATTAGTGGCTCTTTCCAGGTTTCGTCCCTCTTAAAGTGGAGGATATGCATTTCTCCACAACACCTTCAGCATTTATTGTTTATAGTTGACTTGCTGATGGTTATTCTGACTGTTGTGAGCTGATACCTCTTTGTGGTTGAATTTGCATGTGTCTCATAATCCGTTGAAATTGAGCTTTAAGGCATGTCCTTTTTATTTTTCAAAGTGTGACTACAGGTTAGTTCTTCAAAGTGTTTTCTTCAATTATGTGTCGCAATTTGAAATGTTCTGGCCATTCCCTCCCTCAAGAAATTTTGAGGGCAGGTTTCAGTTACAGCCCTGCAGTAGTTGTTCAAATGAAGTGACCATTAGCACAGGCTTTAAAGCTGCTTTTGCAGGTAATGGACAGAGGGCGGAATCCTTTCTACGTAGCCCACTCTGGAAACTAGGGAAACAGACCTCCTGGCTAGTGGTGTTCCTCGCTTATAAATTAGAGTGGAATGTGCCCGGAAAACCCCACAAAAGCTGATGTCTCTTACTTTCATTTGTTATTTAATTTTAATTTATATATTTTATTGGAGTAATATTCCAATATGTACATGGACCACTTCTTCTTGGTGCATTCCTCTGTTGATGGACATTTTCGTTGCTTCCAAGTGTTGGCTATGATAAACATTGCTGGAGTGTAGGACTGCCTGCCTGTGACTTTTTGTTTTCAGTTTTATTTATTTATTTATTTAATTTTGGATGTGTTGGGTCTTTGTGAGGGCTTTCTCTAGTTGCAGCAAGCGGGGGCCACTCTTCATCGCGTTTTGCGAGCTTCTCACTTTCGCGGCCTCTGTTGCTCCGGAGCACAAGCTCCTGACGCGCAGGCTCAATAGTTGTGGCTCACGAGCTTAGTTGCTCCGTGGCACGTGGGATCTTCCCAGACCAGGGCCCGAACCCGTGTCCCCTGCGTTGGCAGGCAGATTCTCAACCACTACGCCACCAAGGAAACACCCAGCATGTGACTTTTAGATTCTCATTTTCTCAGGGTATAGGCCCAGCAGTGGCTGTGATTGATTGAGTGGTAGCTCAAAGTTTCCCTTTTAAAAGCACCTCCATTGTGTTTTCATTAGTGGCTCTTACCAGGTCCGCCTTAGAACCGAGGGTACGCATTTCTCCAAAATCCCTTCAGCATGTATTGTTTGCAGCTTTTTACTAATGACCATTCTGACCGCTGTGAGCTGATAGGGTTTTGTAATTCGGGTTTGCATGTCTTTAAAAATTCCTAAAATATATGATTTTTCCAGGCCTTTTCCTTTTCTGTTAAAAAAGAAAGAAAGAAAATAGTGTGAGTACAATATGCGTCTTGAAATTGTCTTCTCGGAAGATTGCCCTCTTTTGAAGTTTTTGGTCGATTTTTGACCCCAGGATTTTCTTGGAGGGCAGGTGTCATTTACAGAACTGCAAGTTTGGTGACTATTCAGTGACCTTTAGCAATGGGTTTAAAGCTGCTGTTGTGGGAACCGGCCACAAGGAGGCAGCATTTCTCCATTCCCAAATCTGGGTACTAGGGCAGCAGAGCCTTAATGGAAGTGGTGTTGTAGGTTGTAAATTAGAATGGAATGTGCCAGGAAAAAGCCCTTTCAGTTTATGTCTCATTACTTCTGGTTCGTATTTTTACCTTAATTTTTATTTTTTATCACAGCAAATTTGTTTACAATGTTTTGTGTGTTCTAGGTGTGCAAGATGTGGTTCTTTCACACATATACATATATCTATTCTTCTTCGGATCCTTTTCCCATGTAGGTTATGACACAATGTTGAGTAGTGTTCTCTTGGTGTTCCGTAGGTCTTTGGTGATTATATATTTCACATGTGTTTGTATATCTCTGTTAAGCCCAGTGTCGTAACGTATCCAATCCTCACACCTTTCCATTTGGTGAACCATAAGATTGTTTAATGAATCTGTGATTGCCTTTCTCTGTGGAAATATCTTCATTGGTATCATTTTTTAGGTAACACCTCTAAGTGATATGATAGGACATGTGTCTTTCACTTTCTCACTTACCACAAGTTGCGTGATTAATTGTAGACTCACCTATGGTGCTGCAAATGGCATTGTTTCATTTTTTCGCTAGCTAATATTCCATCTCGACATGTAGCAGTTCTTCTATGTCCACCCAACTGTTGGTGAACTTTTTGGTTACTTCCATACCTTGGCTAGCGTAATACTGTGCAATGCAGATTTGCCTGCCTGTGTCATTCCAATTCTGTCTTCTTAGGTTCTAGGTCGAGTCATGGGCCTGCTGGATCATTTGGTAGCTCAATGTTTACCTTTTAAAGGCACCTCCATTCTGTTCTCATTAGTGGCTCTTTCCAGGCTTCGTCCCTCTTAAAGTGGAGGGTATGCATTTCTCCACAACATCTTTAGCATTTATTGTTTATAGTTGACTTGCTGATGGTTATTCTGAAGGGTGTGAGCTGATACCTCTTTGTGGTTGAATTTGCATGTGTCTCATAATCCGTTGAAATTGAGTTTTAAGACATGTCCTTTTTATTTTTTAAAGTGTGATTACAGCTTAGTTCTTCAAAGTGTTTTCTTAAAGTATGTGCCACAATTTGAAATGTTCTGGCCATTCCCTCCCTCAAGAAATTTTGAGGGTAGGTTTCAGTTACAGCCCTGCAGTAGTTGTTCAAATGAAGTGACCATTAGCACAGGCTTTAAAGCTGCTTTTGCAGGTAATGGCCAGAGGGCGGCATCCTTTCTACGTTGCCCACTCTGGAAACTAGGGAAACAGACCTCCCGGCCAGTGGTGTTCCTGGCTTATAAATTAGAGTGGAATGTGCCCGGATAAACCCACAAAAGCTGATGTCTCTTACTTTCATTTGTTATTTAATTTTAATTTATATGTTTTATTGGAGTAATATTCCAATATGTACATGGACCACTTCTTCTTGGTGCATTCCTCTGTTGATGGACATTTTCGTTGCTTCCTAGTGTTGGCTATGATAAACATTGCTGGAGTGTAGGACTGCCTGCCTGTGACTTTTTGTTTTCAGTTTTATTTATTTATTTATTTAATTTTGGAAGTGTTGGGTATTCGTGAGGGCTTTCTATAGATGCAGCAAGCGGGGGCCACTCTTCATCGTGTTGTGTGGGCTTCTCACTGTCGCGGCCTCTTTTTCTCCATAGCACAAGCTCCAGACGCGCAGGCTCAATAGTTGTGGCTCACGGGCTTAGTTGCTCCACGGCATGTGGGATCTTCCCAGACCAGGGCCCGAACCCGTGTCCCCTGCGTTGGCAGGCAGATTCTCAACCACTACGCCACCAAGGAAACCCCCAGCATGTGACTTTTAGATTCTCATTTTCTCAGGGTATAGGCCCAGCAGTGGCTGTGATTGACTGAGTGGTAGCTCAAAGTTTCCCTTTTAACAGCACCTCCATTGTGTTTTCATTAGTGGCTCTAACCAGGTCCCCCTTAGAATGGAGGGTACGCATTTCTCCAAAATCCCTTCAGCATGTATTGTTTGCAGCTTTTTACTAATGACCATTCTGGCCGCTGTGAGCTGATAGGGTTTTGTAATTCGGGTTTGCATGTCTTTAAAAATTCCTAAAATACATGATTTTTCCACGCCTTTTCCTTTTCTGTTAAAAAAGAAAGAAAGAAAATAGTGTGAGTACAATATGCATCTTGAAATTGTCTTCTCGGAAGTTTGCACTCTTTTGAAGTTTTTGGTCGATTTTTGACCCCAGGATTTTCTTGCAGGGCAGGTGTCATTTACAGAACTGCAAGTTTGGTGACTATTCAGTGACCTTTAGCAATGGGTTTAAAGCTGCTGTTGTGGGAACCGGCCACAAGGAGGCAGCATTTCTCCATTCCCAAATCTGGGTGCTAGGGCAGCAGAGCCTTAATGGAAGTGGTGTTGTAGGTTGTAAATTAGAATGCAATGTGCCAGGAAAAAGCCCTTTCAGTTTATGTCTCATTACTTCTGGTTCGTATTTTCACCTTAATTTTTATTTTTTATCACAGCAAATTTGTTTACAATGTTTTGTGTGTTCTAGGTGTGCAAGATATGGTTCTTTCACACATATACATATATCTATTCTTCTTCGCATCCTTTTCCCATGTAGGTTATGACACAATGTTGAGTAGTGTTCTCTTGGTGTTCCGTAGGTCTTTGGTGATTATATATTTCACATGTGTTTGTACATCTCTGTTAAGCCCAATGTCGTAACGTATCCAATCCTCACACCTTTCCATTTGGTGAACCATAAGATTGTTTAATGAATCTGTGATTGCCTTTCTCTGTGGAAATATCTTCATTGGTATCAGTTTTTAGGTAACACCTTTAAGTGATATGATAGGACATGTGTCTTTCGCTTTCTCACTTACCACAAGTTGCGTGATTACTTGTAGACTCACCTATGGTGCTGCAAATGGCATTTTTTCGTTTTTTTGCTAGCTAATATTCCATCTCGACATGTAGCAGTTCTTCTATGTCCACCCATCTGTTGGTGAACTTTTTGGTTACTTCCATATCTTGGCTAGAGTAATACGGTGCAGTGCAGATTTGCCAGCCTGTGTCTTTCCAATTCTGTCTTCTAAGGTTCTAGGTCCAGGAATGGGCCTGGTGGATCATTTGGTAGCTCAATGTTTACCTTTTAAAGGCTCCTCCATTCTTTTCTCATTAGTGGCTCTTTCCAGGTTTCGTCCCTCTTAAAGTGGAGGGTATGCATTTCTCCACAACACCTTCAACATTTATTGTTTATAGTTGACTTGCTGATGGTTATTCTGACTGGTGTGAGCTGATACCTCTTTGTGGTTGAATTTGCATGTGTCTCATAATCCGTTGAAATTGAGCTTTAAGGCATGTCCTTTTTATTTTTCAAAGTGTGACTACAGCTTAGTTCTTCAAAGTGTTTTCTTCAATTATGTGTCGCAATTTGAAATGTTCTGGCCATTCCCTCCCTCAAGAAATTTTGAGGGCAGGTTTCAGTTACAGCCCTGCAGTAGTTGTTCAAATGAAGTGACCATTAGCACAGGCTTTAAAGCTGCTTTTGCAGGTAATGGACAGAGGGCGGAATCCTTTCTACGTAGCCCACTCTGGAAACTAGGGAAACAGACCTCCTGGCTAGTGGTGTTCCTCGCTTATAAATTAGAGTGGAATGTGCCCGGAAAACCCCACAAAAGCTGATGTCTCTTACTTTCATTTGTTATTTAATTTTAATTTATATATTTTATTGGAGTAATATTCCAATATGTACATGGACCACTTCTTCTTGGTGCATTCCTCTGTTGATGGACATTTTCGTTGCTTCCAAGTGTTGGCTATGATAAACATTGCTGGAGTGTAGGACTGCCTGCCTGTGACTTTTTGTTTTCAGTTTTATTTATTTATTTATTTAATTTTGGATGTGTTGGGTCTTTGTGAGGGCTTTCTCTAGTTGCAGCAAGCGGGGGCCACTCTTCATCGCGTTTTGCGAGCTTCTCACTTTCGCGGCCTCTGTTGCTCCGGAGCACAAGCTCCTGACGCGCAGGCTCAATAGTTGTGGCTCACGAGCTTAGTTGCTCCGTGGCACGTGGGATCTTCCCAGACCAGGGCCCGAACCCGTGTCCCCTGCGTTGGCAGGCAGATTCTCAACCACTACGCCACCAAGGAAACCCCCAGCATGTGACTTTTAGATTCTCATTTTCTCAGGGTATAGGCCCAGCAGTGGCTGTGATTGATTGAGTGGTAGCTCAAAGTTTCCCTTTTAAAAGCACCTCCATTGTGTTTTCATTAGTGGCTCTTACCAGGTCCGCCTTAGAACCGAGGGTACGCATTTCTCCAAAATCCCTTCAGCATGTATTGTTTGCAGCTTTTTACTAATGACCATTCTGACCGCTGTGAGCTGATAGGGTTTTGTAATTCGGGTTTGCATGTCTTTAAAAATTCCTAAAATATATGATTTTTCCACGCCTTTTCCTTTTCTGTTAAAAAAGAAAGAAAGAAAATAGTGTGAGTACAATATGCGTCTTGAAATTGTCTTCTCGGAAGATTGCCCTCTTTTGAAGTTTTTGGTCGATTTTTGACCCCAGGATTTTCTTGGAGGGCAGGTGTCATTTACAGAACTGCAAGTTTGGTGACTATTCAGTGACCTTTAGCAATGGGTTTAAAGCTGCTGTTGTGGGAACCGGCCACAAGGAGGCAGCATTTCTCCATTCCCAAATCTGGGTACTAGGGCAGCAGAGCCTTAATGGAAGTGGTGTTGTAGGTTGTAAATTTGAATGGAATGTGCCAGGAAAAAGCCCTTTCAGTTTATGTCTCATTACTTCTGGTTCGTATTTTTACCTTAATTTTTATTTTTTATCACAGCAAATTTGTTTACAATGTTTTGTGTGTTCTAGGTGTGCAAGATGTGGTTCTTTCACACATATACATATATCTATTCTTCTTCGGATCCTTTTCCCATGTAGGTTATGACACAATGTTGAGTAGTGTTCTCTTGGTGTTCCGTAGGTCTTTGGTGATTATATATTTCACATGTGTTTGTATATCTCTGTTAAGCCCAGTGTCGTAACGTATCCAATCCTCACACCTTTCCATTTGGTGAACCATAAGATTGTTTAATGAATCTGTGATTGCCTTTCTCTGTGGAAATATCTTCATTGGTATCATTTTTTAGGTAACACCTCTAAGTGATATGATAGGACATGTGTCTTTCACTTTCTCACTTACCACAAGTTGCGTGATTAATTGTAGACTCACCTATGGTGCTGCAAATGGCATTGTTTCATTTTTTCGCTAGCTAATATTCCATCTCGACATGTAGCAGTTCTTCTATGTCCACCCAACTGTTGGTGAACTTTTTGGTTACTTCCATACCTTGGCTAGCGTAATACTGTGCAATGCAGATTTGCCTGCCTGTGTCATTCCAATTCTGTCTTCTTAGGTTCTAGGTCGAGTCATGGGCCTGCTGGATCATTTGGTAGCTCAATGTTTACCTTTTAAAGGCACCTCCATTCTGTTCTCATTAGTGGCTCTTTCCAGGCTTCGTCCCTCTTAAAGTGGAGGGTATGCATTTCTCCACAACATCTTTAGCATTTATTGTTTATAGTTGACTTGCTGATGGTTATTCTGAAGGGTGTGAGCTGATACCTCTTTGTGGTTGAATTTGCATGTGTCTCATAATCCGTTGAAATTGAGTTTTAAGACATGTCCTTTTTATTTTTTAAAGTGTGATTACAGCTTAGTTCTTCAAAGTGTTTTCTTAAAGTATGTGCCACAATTTGAAATGTTCTGGCCATTCCCTCCCTCAAGAAATTTTGAGGGTAGGTTTCAGTTACAGCCCTGCAGTAGTTGTTCAAATGAAGTGACCATTAGCACAGGCTTTAAAGCTGCTTTTGCAGGTAATGGCCAGAGGGCGGCATCCTTTCTACGTTGCCCACTCTGGAAACTAGGGAAACAGACCTCCCGGCCAGTGGTGTTCCTGGCTTATAAAGTAGAGTGGAATGTGCCCGGATAAACCCACAAAAGCTGATGTCTCTTACTTTCATTTGTTATTTAATTTTAATTTATATGTTTTATTGGAGTAATATTCCAATATGTACATGGACCACTTCTTGGTGCATTCCTCTGTTGATGGACATTTTCGTTGCTTCCTAGTGTTGGCTATGATAAACATTGCTGGAGTGTAGGACTGCCTGCCTGTGACTTTTTGTTTTCAGTTTTATTTATTTATTTATTTAATTTTGGAAGTGTTGGGTATTCGTGAGGGCTTTCTATAGATGCAGCAAGCGGGGGCCACTCTTCATCGTGTTGTGTGGGCTTCTCACTGTCGCGGCCTCTTTTTCTCCATAGCACAAGCTCCAGACGCGCAGGCTCAATAGTTGTGGCTCACGGGCTTAGTTGCTCCACGGCATGTGGGATCTTCCCAGACCAGGGCCCGAACCCGTGTCCCCTGCGTTGGCAGGCAGATTCTCAACCACTACGCCACCAAGGAAACCCCCAGCATGTGACTTTTAGATTCTCATTTTCTCAGGGTATAGGCCCAGCAGTGGCTGTGATTGACTGAGTGGTAGCTCAAAGTTTCCCTTTTAACAGCACCTCCATTGTGTTTTCATTAGTGGCTCTAACCAGGTCCCCCTTAGAATGGAGGGTACGCATTTCTCCAAAATCCCTTCAGCATGTATTGTTTGCAGCTTTTTACTAATGACCATTCTGACCACTGTGAGCTGATAGGGTTTTGTAATTCGGGTTTGCATGTCTTTAAAAATTCCTAAAATACATGATTTTTCCACGCCTTTTCCTTTTCTGTTAAAAAAGAAAGAAAGAAAATAGTGTGAGTACAATATGCGTCTTGAAATTGTCTTCTCGGAAGTTTGCCCTCTTTTGAAGTTTTTGGTCGATTTTTGACCCCAGGATTTTCTTGCAGGGCAGGTGTCATTTACAGAACTGCAAGTTTGGTGACTATTCAGTGACCTTCAGCAATGGGTTTAAAGCTGCTGTTGTGGGAACCGGCCACAAGGAGGCAGCATTTCTCCATTCCCAAATCTGGGTACTAGGGCAGCAGAGCCTTAATGGAAGTGGTGTTGTAGGTTGTAAATTCGAATGGAATGTGCCAGGAAAAAGCCCTTTCAGTTTATGTCTCATTACTTCTGGTTCGTATTTTTACCTTAATTTTTATTTTTTATCACAGCAAATTTGTTTACAATGTTTTGTGTGTTCTAGGTGTGCAAGATGTGGTTCTTTCACACATATACATATATCTATTCTTCTTCGGATCCTTTTCCCATGTAGGTTATGACACAATGTTGAGTAGTGTTCTCTTGGTATTCCGTAGGTTTTGGTGATTATATATTTCACATGTGTTTGTATATCTCTGTTAAGCCCAATGTCGTAATGTATCCAGTCCTCACACCTTTCCATTTGGTGGACCAAAAGATTGTTTAATGAATCTGTGTTTACCTTTCTCTGTGGAAGTATCTTCATTGGTATCACTTTTTAGGTAACACCTTTACGTGATATGATAGGACATGTGTCTTTCGCTTTCTCACTTACCGCAAGTTGCGTGATTACTTGAAGACTCAGCTATGGTGCTGAAAATGGCAGTTTTTCATTTCTTTGCTAGCTAATAATCCATCTCGACATGTAGCAGTTCTTCTATGTCCACCCATTTGTTGGTGAACTTTTTGGTTACTTCCATATCTTGGCTAGAGTAATACGGTGCAGTGCAGATTTGCCAGCCTGTGTCTTTCCAATTCTGTCCTCTTAGTTTCTAGGTCCAGGAATGGGTCTGGTGGATCATTTGGTAGCTCAATGTTTACCTTTTAAAGGCTCCACCATTCTATTCTCATTAGTGGCTCTTTCCAGGTTTCGTCCCTCTTAAAGTGGAGGATATGCATTTCTCCACAACACCTTCAGCATTTATTGTTTATAGTTGACTTGCTGATGGTTATTCTGACTGTTGTGAGCTGATACCTCTTTGTGGTTGAATTTGCATGTGTCTCATAATCCGTTGAAATTGAGCTTAAGAGATGTCCTTTTAATTTTTCAAAGTGTGATTATAGCTTAGTTCTTCAAAGTGTTTTCTTAAAGTATGTGTCACAATTTGAAATGTTTTGGCCATTCCCTCCCTCAAGACATTTTGAGGGCAGGTTTCAGTTACAGCCCTGCAGTAGTTGTTCATATGAAGTGACCATTAGCACAGGCTTTAAAGCTGCTTTTGCAGGTAATGGCCAGAGGGCAGCATCCTTTCTACGTTCCCCACTCTGGAAACTAGGGAAACAGACCTCCTGGCCAGTGGTGTTCCTCGCTTATAAATTAGAGTGGAATGTGCCCGGATAAACCCACAAAAGCTGATGTCTCCTTACTTTTATTTGTTATTTAATTTTAATTTATATTTTTAATTGGAGTAATATTCCAATGTGTACATGGACCACTTCTTCTTGGTGCATTCCTCTGTTGATGGACATTTTCATTGCTTCCAAGTTTGGCTATGATAAACATTGCTGGAGTGTAGGACTGCCTGCCTGTGACATTTTGTTTTAAGTTTTATTTATTTATTAATTTATTTTTGGCTGTGTTGCTTCTTCGCGAGGGCTTTCTGTAGTTGCGGCGAGCGGGCGCCACTCTTCATCGCGGTGCGTGGGCCTCTCACTGTCGCGGCCTCTCTTTTTCCAGAGCACACGCTCCAGACGCACAGGCTCAATAGTTGTGGCTCACGGGCTTAGTTGCTCTGTGGCATGTGGGATCTTCCCAGACCAGGGCCCGAACCCATGTCCCCTGCAATGGCAGGCAGATTCTCAACCACTGCGGCACCAGGGAATCCCCCAGCATGTGACTTTTTGCTTCTCATTTTCTCAGGGTATAGGCCCAGCATTGGGTGAGATTGATTGACTGGTAGCTCAAAGTTTCCCTTTTCAAAGCACCTCCATTGTGTTTTCACTAGTGGCTCTTACCTTGTGCCCCTTAGAACCGAGGGTACGCATTTCTCCAAAATCCCTTCAGCAGGCATTGTTTGCAGCTTTTTGCTAATGACCATTCTGACTGCTGTGAGCTGATAGGGTTTTGCAATTTGGGTTTGCATGTCTTTAAAAATTCCTAAAATTCATCATTTTTCCACGCCTTTTCCTTTGCTGTTAAAAAGAAAGAAAGAAAATAGAGTGAGTACAATATACGTATTGAAATTGTCTCCTCGGAAGTTTGCCCTCTTTTGAAGTTTTTGTTCGATTTTTGACCCCGGGATTTTTTTGGAGGGCAGGTGTCATTTACAGAACTGCAAGTTTGGTGACTATTCAGTGACCTTTAGCAATGGGTTTAAAGCTGCTGTTGTGGGAACCGGCCACAAGGAGGCAGCATTTCTCCATTCCCAAATCTGGGTACTAGGGCAGCAGAGCCTTAATGGAAGTGGTGTTGTAGGTTGTAAATTCGAATGGAATGTGCCAGGAAAAAGCCCTTTCAGTTTATGTCTCATTACTTCTGGTTCGTATTTTTACCTTAATTTTTATTTTTTATCACAGCAAATTTGTTTACAATGTTTTGTGTGTTCTAGGTGTGCAAGATGTGGTTCTTTCACACATATACATATATCTATTCTTCTTTGGATCCTTTTCCCATGTAGGTTATGACACAATGTTGAGTAGTGTTCCCTTGGTGTTCCGTAGGTCTTTGGTGATTATATATTTCACATGTGTTTCTATATCTCTGTTAAGCCCAATGTCGTAACGTATCCAATCCTCACAACTTTCCATTTGGTGAACCATAAGATTGTTTAATGAATCTGTGATTGCCTTTCTCTGTGGAAATATCTTCATTGGTATCAGTTTTAAGTAACACCTCTAAGTGATATGATAGGACATGTGTCTTTCGCTTTCTCACTTACCACAAGTTGCGTGATTACTTGTAGACTCACCTATGGTGCTGCAAATGGCATTGTTTCATTTTTTCGCTAGCTAATATTCCATCTCGACATGTAGCAGTTCTTCTATGTCCACCCAAGTGTTGGTGAACTTTTTGGTTGCTTCCATATCTTGGCTAGAGTAATACTGTGCAGTGCAGATTTGCCTGCCTGTGTCATTCCAATTCTGTCTTAGGTTCTAGGTCCAGGAATGGGCCTGCTGGATCATTTGATAGCTCAATGTTTACCTTTTAAAGGCACCTCCATTCTGTTCTCATTAGTGGCTCTTTCCAGGTTTCGTCCCTCTTAAAGTGGAGGGTATGCATTTCTCCACAACACGTTTAGCATTTATTGTTTATAGTTGACTTGCTGATGGTTATTCTGACTGGTGTGAGCTGATACATCTTTGTGGTTGAATTTGCATGTGTCTCATAATCCGTTGAAATTGAGCTTTAAGACATGTCCTTTTTATTTTTTAAAGTGTGATTACCGCTTAGTTCTTCAAAGTGTTTTCTTAAAGTATGTGTCACAATTTGAAATGTTCTGGCCATTCCCTCCCTCAAGAAATTTTGAGGGCAGGTTTCAGTTACAGCCCTGCAGTAGTTGTTCAAATGAAGTGACCATTAGCACAGGCTTTAAAGCTGCTTTTGCAGGTAATGGCCAGAGGCCCCATCCTTTCTACGTTGCCCACTCTGGAAACTAGGGAAACAGACCTCCTGGCTAGTGGTGTTCCTCGCTTATAAATTAGAGTGGAATGTGCCCGGAAAACCCCACAAAAGCTGATGTCTCTTACTTTCATTTGTTATTTAATTTTAATTTATATATTTTATTGGAGTAATATTCCAATATGTACATGGACCACTTCTTCTTGGTGCATTCCTCTGTTGATGGACATTTTTGTTGCTTCCAAGTGTTGGCTATGATAAACATTGCTGGAGTGTAGGACTGCCTGCCTGTGACTTTTTGTTTTCAGTTTTATTTATTTATTTATTTAATTTTGGATGTGTTGGGTCTTTGTGAGGGCTTTCTCTAGTTGCAGCAAGCGGGGGCCACTCTTCATCGCGTTTTGCGAGCTTCTCACTTTCGCGGCCTCTGTTGCTCCGGAGCACAAGCTCCTGACGCGCAGGCTCAATAGTTGTGGCTCACGAGCTTAGTTGCTCCGTGGCACGTGGGATCTTCCCAGACCAGGGCCCGAACCCGTGTCCCCTGCGTTGGCATGCAGATTCTCAACCACTACGCCACCAAGGAAACACCCAGCATGTGACTTTTAGATTCTCATTTTCTCAGGGTATAGGCCCAGCAGTGGCTGTGATTGATTGAGTGGTAGCTCAAAGTTTCCCTTTTAAAAGCACCTCCATTGTGTTTTCATTAGTGGCTCTTACCAGGTCCGCCTTAGAACCGAGGGTACGCATTTCTCCAAAATCCCTTCAGCATGTATTGTTTGCAGCTTTTTACTAATGACCATTCTGACCGCTGTGAGCTGATAGGGTTTTGTAATTCGGGTTTGCATGTCTTTAAAAATTCCTAAAATATATGATTTTTCCACGCCTTTTCCTTTTCTGTTAAAAAAGAAAGAAAGAAAATAGTGTGAGTACAATATGCGTCTTGAAATTGTCTTCTCGGAAGATTGCCCTCTTTTGAAGTTTTTGGTCGATTTTTGACCCCAGGATTTTCTTGGAGGGCAGGTATCATTTACAGAACTGCAAGTTTGGTGACTATTCAGTGACCTTTAGCAATGGGTTTAAAGCTGCTGTTGTGGGAACCGGCCACAAGGAGGCAGCATTTCTCCATTCCCAAATCTGGGTACTAGGGCAGCAGAGCCTTAATGGAAGTGGTGTTGTAGGTTGTAAATTCGAATGGAATGTGCCAGGAAAAAGCCCTTTCAGTTTATGTCTCATTACTTCTGGTTCGTATTTTTACCTTAATTTTTATTTTTTATCACAGCAAATTTGTTTACAATGTTTTGTGTGTTCTAGGTGTGCAAGATGTGGTTCTTTCACACATATACATATATCTATTCTTCTTCGGATCCTTTTCCCATGTAGGTTATGACACAATGTTGAGTAGTGTTCTCTTGGTGTTCCGTAGGTCTTTGGTGATTATATATT
The DNA here is from genome assembly GCF_965194805.1 of Balaenoptera borealis. NCBI lineage: Eukaryota > Metazoa > Chordata > Mammalia > Artiodactyla > Balaenopteridae > Balaenoptera > Balaenoptera borealis. The sequence goes on along the minus strand of NC_138862.1, from coordinate 108,322,420 downwards.
TCACATGTGTTTGTATATCTCTGTTAAGCCCAGTGTCGTAACGTATCCAATCCTCACACCTTTCCATTTGGTGAACCATAAGATTGTTTAATGAATCTGTGATTGCCTTTCTCTGTGGAAATATCTTCATTGGTATCATTTTTTAGGTAACACCTCTAAGTGATATGATAGGACATGTGTCTTTCACTTTCTCACTTACCACAAGTTGCGTGATTAATTGTAGACTCACCTATGGTGCTGCAAATGGCATTGTTTCATTTTTTCGCTAGCTAATATTCCATCTCGACATGTAGCAGTTCTTCTATGTCCACCCAACTGTTGGTGAACTTTTTGGTTACTTCCATACCTTGGCTAGCGTAATACTGTGCAATGCAGATTTGCCTGCCTGTGTCATTCCAATTCTGTCTTCTTAGGTTCTAGGTCGAGTCATGGGCCTGCTGGATCATTTGGTAGCTCAATGTTTACCTTTTAAAGGCACCTCCATTCTGTTCTCATTAGTGGCTCTTTCCAGGCTTCGTCCCTCTTAAAGTGGAGGGTATGCATTTCTCCACAACATCTTTAGCATTTATTGTTTATAGTTGACTTGCTGATGGTTATTCTGAAGGGTGTGAGCTGATACCTCTTTGTGGTTGAATTTGCATGTGTCTCATAATCCGTTGAAATTGAGTTTTAAGACATGTCCTTTTTATTTTTTAAAGTGTGATTACAGCTTAGTTCTTCAAAGTGTTTTCTTAAAGTATGTGCCACAATTTGAAATGTTCTGGCCATTCCCTCCCTCAAGAAATTTTGAGGGTAGGTTTCAGTTACAGCCCTGCAGTAGTTGTTCAAATGAAGTGACCATTAGCACAGGCTTTAAAGCTGCTTTTGCAGGTAATGGCCAGAGGGCGGCATCCTTTCTACGTTGCCCACTCTGGAAACTAGGGAAACAGACCTCCCGGCCAGTGGTGTTCCTGGCTTATAAATTAGAGTGGAATGTGCCCGGATAAACCCACAAAAGCTGATGTCTCTTACTTTCATTTGTTATTTAATTTTAATTTATATGTTTTATTGGAGTAATATTCCAATATGTACATGGACCACTTCTTCTTGGTGCATTCCTCTGTTGATGGACATTTTCGTTGCTTCCTAGTGTTGGCTATGATAAACATTGCTGGAGTGTAGGACTGCCTGCCTGTGACTTTTTGTTTTCAGTTTTATTTATTTATTTATTTAATTTTGGAAGTGTTGGGTATTCGTGAGGGCTTTCTATAGATGCAGCAAGCGGGGGCCACTCTTCATCGTGTTGTGTGGGCTTCTCACTGTCGCGGCCTCTTTTTCTCCATAGCACAAGCTCCAGACGCGCAGGCCCAATAGTTGTGGCTCACGGGCTTAGTTGCTCCACGGCATGTGGGATCTTCCCAGACCAGGGCCCGAACCCGTGTCCCCTGCGTTGGCAGGCAGATTCTCAACCACTACGCCACCAAGGAAACCCCCAGCATGTGACTTTTAGATTCTCATTTTCTCAGGGTATAGGCCCAGCAGTGGCTGTGATTGACTGAGTGGTAGCTCAAAGTTTCCCTTTTAACAGCACCTCCATTGTGTTTTCATTAGTGGCTCTAACCAGGTCCCCCTTAGAATGGAGGGTACGCATTTCTCCAAAATCCCTTCAGCATGTATTGTTTGCAGCTTTTTACTAATGACCATTCTGACCGCTGTGAGCTGATAGGGTTTTGTAATTCGGGTTTGCATGTCTTTAAAAATTCCTAAAATACATGATTTTTCCACGCCTTTTCCTTTTCTGTTAAAAAAGAAAGAAAGAAAATAGTGTGAGTACAATATGCGTCTTGAAATTGTCTTCTCGGAAGTTTGCCCTCTTTTGAAGTTTTTGGTCGATTTTTGACCCCAGGATTTTCTTGCAGGGCAGGTGTCATTTATAGAACTGCAAGTTTGGTGACTATTCAGTGACCTTCAGCAATGGGTTTAAAGCTGCTGTTGTGGGAACCGGCCACAAGGAGGCAGCATTTCTCCATTCCCAAATCTGGGTACTAGGGCAGCAGAGCCTTAATGGAAGTGGTGTTGTAGGTTGTAAATTCGAATGGAATGTGCCAGGAAAAAGCCCTTTCAGTTTATGTCTCATTACTTCTGGTTCGTATTTTTACCTTAATTTTTATTTTTTATCACAGCAAATTTGTTTACAATGTTTTGTGTGTTCTAGGTGTGCAAGATGTGGTTCTTTCACACATATACATATATCTATTCTTCTTCGGATCCTTTTCCCATGTAGGTTATGACACAATGTTGAGTAGTGTTCTCTTGGTATTCCGTAGGTTTTGGTGATTATATATTTCACATGTGTTTGTATATCTCTGTTAAGCCCAATGTCGTAATGTATCCAGTCCTCACACCTTTCCATTTGGTGGACCAAAAGATTGTTTAATGAATCTGTGTTTACCTTTCTCTGTGGAAGTATCTTCATTGGTATCAGTTTTTAGGTAACACCTTTACGTGATATGATAGGACATGTGTCTTTCGCTTTCTCACTTACCGCAAGTTGCGTGATTACTTGAAGACTCAGCTATGGTGCTGAAAATGGCAGTTTTTCATTTCTTTGCTAGCTAATAATCCATCTCGACATGTAGCAGTTCTTCTATGTCCACCCATTTGTTGGTGAACTTTTTGGTTACTTCCATATCTTGGCTAGAGTAATACGGTGCAGTGCAGATTTGCCAGCCTGTGTCTTTCCAATTCTGTCCTCTTAGTTTCTAGGTCCAGGAATGGGTCTGGTGGATCATTTGGTAGCTCAATGTTTACCTTTTAAAGGCTCCACCATTCTATTCTCATTAGTGGCTCTTTCCAGGTTTCGTCCCTCTTAAAGTGGAGGATATGCATTTCTCCACAACACCTTCAGCATTTATTGTTTATAGTTGACTTGCTGATGGTTATTCTGACTGTTGTGAGCTGATACCTCTTTGTGGTTGAATTTGCATGTGTCTCATAATCCGTTGAAATTGAGCTTAAGAGATGTCCTTTTAATTTTTCAAAGTGTGATTATAGCTTAGTTCTTCAAAGTGTTTTCTTAAAGTATGTGTCACAATTTGAAATGTTTTGGCCATTCCCTCCCTCAAGACATTTTGAGGGCAGGTTTCAGTTACAGCCCTGCAGTAGTTGTTCATATGAAGTGACCATTAGCACAGGCTTTAAAGCTGCTTTTGCAGGTAATGGCCAGAGGGCAGCATCCTTTCTACGTTCCCCACTCTGGAAACTAGGGAAACAGACCTCCTGGCCAGTGGTGTTCCTCGCTTATAAATTAGAGTGGAATGTGCCCGGATAAACCCACAAAAGCTGATGTCTCCTTACTTTTATTTGTTATTTAATTTTAATTTATATTTTTAATTGGAGTAATATTCCAATGTGTACATGGACCACTTCTTCTTGGTGCATTCCTCTGTTGATGGACATTTTCATTGCTTCCAAGTTTGGCTATGATAAACATTGCTGGAGTGTAGGACTGCCTGCCTGTGACATTTTGTTTTAAGTTTTATTTATTTATTAATTTATTTTTGGCTGTGTTGCTTCTTCGCGAGGGCTTTCTGTAGTTGCGGCGAGCGGGCGCCACTCTTCATCGCGGTGCGTGGGCCTCTCACTGTCGCGGCCTCTCTTTTTCCAGAGCACACGCTCCAGACGCACAGGCTCAATAGTTGTGGCTCACGGGCTTAGTTGCTCCGTGGCATGTGGGATCTTCCCAGACCAGGGCCCGAACCCATGTCCCCTGCAATGGCAGGCAGATTCTCAACCACTGCGGCACCAGGGAATCCCCCAGCATGTGACTTTTTGCTTCTCATTTTCTCAGGGTATAGGCCCAGCATTGGGTGAGATTGATTGACTGGTAGCTCAAAGTTTCCCTTTTCAAAGCACCTCCATTGTGTTTTCACTAGTGGCTCTTACCTTGTGCCCCTTAGAACCGAGGGTACGCATTTCTCCAAAATCCCTTCAGCAGGCATTGTTTGCAGCTTTTTGCTAATGACCATTCTGACTGCTGTGAGCTGATAGGGTTTTGCAATTTGGGTTTGCATGTCTTTAAAAATTCCTAAAATTCATCATTTTTCCACGCCTTTTCCTTTGCTGTTAAAAAGAAAGAAAGAAAATAGTGTGAGTACAATATACGTATTGAAATTGTCTCCTCGGAAGTTTGCCCTCTTTTGAAGTTTTTGTTCGATTTTTGACCCCGGGATTTTTTTGGAGGGCAGGTGTCATTTACAGAACTGCAAGTTTGGTGACTATTCAGTGACCTTTAGCAATGGGTTTAAAGCTGCTGTTGTGGGAACCGGCCACAAGGAGGCAGCATTTCTCCATTCCCAAATCTGGGTACTAGGGCAGCAGAGCCTTAATGGAAGTGGTGTTGTAGGTTGTAAATTCGAATGGAATGTGCCAGGAAAAAGCCCTTTCAGTTTATGTCTCATTACTTCTGGTTCGTATTTTTACCTTAATTTTTATTTTTTATCACAGCAAATTTGTTTACAATGTTTTGTGTGTTCTAGGTGTGCAAGATGTGGTTCTTTCACACATATACATATATCTATTCTTCTTTGGATCCTTTTCCCATGTAGGTTATGACACAATGTTGAGTAGTGTTCCCTTGGTGTTCCGTAGGTCTTTGGTGATTATATATTTCACATGTGTTTCTATATCTCTGTTAAGCCCAATGTCGTAACGTATCCAATCCTCACAACTTTCCATTTGGTGAACCATAAGATTGTTTAATGAATCTGTGATTGCCTTTCTCTGTGGAAATATCTTCATTGGTATCAGTTTTAAGTAACACCTCTAAGTGATATGATAGGACATGTGTCTTTCGCTTTCTCACTTACCACAAGTTGCGTGATTACTTGTAGACTCACCTATGGTGCTGCAAATGGCATTGTTTCATTTTTTCGCTAGCTAATATTCCATCTCGACATGTAGCAGTTCTTCTATGTCCACCCAAGTGTTGGTGAACTTTTTGGTTGCTTCCATATCTTGGCTAGAGTAATACTGTGCAGTGCAGATTTGCCTGCCTGTGTCATTCCAATTCTGTCTTAGGTTCTAGGTCCAGGAATGGGCCTGCTGGATCATTTGATAGCTCAATGTTTACCTTTTAAAGGCACCTCCATTCTGTTCTCATTAGTGGCTCTTTCCAGGTTTCGTCCCTCTTAAAGTGGAGGGTATGCATTTCTCCACAACACGTTTAGCATTTATTGTTTATAGTTGACTTGCTGATGGTTATTCTGACTGGTGTGAGCTGATACATCTTTGTGGTTGAATTTGCATGTGTCTCATAATCCGTTGAAATTGAGCTTTAAGACATGTCCTTTTTATTTTTTAAAGTGTGATTACCGCTTAGTTCTTCAAAGTGTTTTCTTAAAGTATGTGTCACAATTTGAAATGTTCTGGCCATTCCCTCCCTCAAGAAATTTTGAGGGCAGGTTTCAGTTACAGCCCTGCAGTAGTTGTTCAAATGAAGTGACCATTAGCACAGGCTTTAAAGCTGCTTTTGCAGGTAATGGCCAGAGGCCCCATCCTTTCTACGTTGCCCACTCTGGAAACTAGGGAAACAGACCTCCTGGCTAGTGGTGTTCCTCGCTTATAAATTAGAGTGGAATGTGCCCGGAAAACCCCACAAAAGCTGATGTCTCTTACTTTCATTTGTTATTTAATTTTAATTTATATATTTTATTGGAGTAATATTCCAATATGTACATGGACCACTTCTTCTTGGTGCATTCCTCTGTTGATGGACATTTTTGTTGCTTCCAAGTGTTGGCTATGATAAACATTGCTGGAGTGTAGGACTGCCTGCCTGTGACTTTTTGTTTTCAGTTTTATTTATTTATTTATTTAATTTTGGATGTGTTGGGTCTTTGTGAGGGCTTTCTCTAGTTGCAGCAAGCGGGGGCCACTCTTCATCGCGTTTTGCGAGCTTCTCACTTTCGCGGCCTCTGTTGCTCCGGAGCACAAGCTCCTGACGCGCAGGCTCAATAGTTGTGGCTCACGAGCTTAGTTGCTCCGTGGCACGTGGGATCTTCCCAGACCAGGGCCCGAACCCATGTCCCCTGCGTTGGCAGGCAGATTCTCAACCACTACGCCACCAAGGAAACACCCAGCATGTGACTTTTAGATTCTCATTTTCTCAGGGTATAGGCCCAGCAGTGGCTGTGATTGATTGAGTGGTAGCTCAAAGTTTCCCTTTTAAAAGCACCTCCATTGTGTTTTCATTAGTGGCTCTTACCAGGTCCGCCTTAGAACCGAGGGTACGCATTTCTCCAAAATCCCTTCAGCATGTATTGTTTGCAGCTTTTTACTAATGACCATTCTGACCGCTGTGAGCTGATAGGGTTTTGTAATTCGGGTTTGCATGTCTTTAAAAATTCCTAAAATATATGATTTTTCCACGCCTTTTCCTTTTCTGTTAAAAAAGAAAGAAAGAAAATAGTGTGAGTACAATATGCGTCTTGAAATTGTCTTCTCGGAAGATTGCCCTCTTTTGAAGTTTTTGGTCGATTTTTGACCCCAGGATTTTCTTGGAGGGCAGGTGTCATTTACAGAACTGCAAGTTTGGTGACTATTCAGTGACCTTTAGCAATGGGTTTAAAGCTGCTGTTGTGGGAACCGGCCACAAGGAGGCAGCATTTCTCCATTCCCAAATCTGGGTACTAGGGCAGCAGAGCCTTAATGGAAGTGGTGTTGTAGGTTGTAAATTCGAATGGAATGTGCCAGGAAAAAGCCCTTTCAGTTTATGTCTCATTACTTCTGGTTCGTATTTTTACCTTAATTTTTATTTTTTATCACAGCAAATTTGTTTACAATGTTTTGTGTGTTCTAGGTGTGCAAGATGTGGTTCTTTCACACATATACATATATCTATTCTTCTTCGGATCCTTTTCCCATGTAGGTTATGACACAATGTTGAGTAGTGTTCTCTTGGTGTTCCGTAGGTCTTTGGTGATTATATATTTCACATGTGTTTGTATATCTCTGTTAAGCCCAGTGTCGTAACGTATCCAATCCTCACACCTTTCCATTTGGTGAACCATAAGATTGTTTAATGAATCTGTGATTGCCTTTCTCTGTGGAAATATCTTCATTGGTATCATTTTTTAGGTAACACCTCTAAGTGATATGATAGGACATGTGTCTTTCACTTTCTCACTTACCACAAGTTGCGTGATTAATTGTAGACTCACCTATGGTGCTGCAAATGGCATTGTTTCATTTTTTCGCTAGCTAATATTCCATCTCGACATGTAGCAGTTCTTCTATGTCCACCCAACTGTTGGTGAACTTTTTGGTTACTTCCATACCTTGGCTAGCGTAATACTGTGCAATGCAGATTTGCCTGCCTGTGTCATTCCAATTCTGTCTTCTTAGGTTCTAGGTCGAGTCATGGGCCTGCTGGATCATTTGGTAGCTCAATGTTTACCTTTTAAAGGCACCTCCATTCTGTTCTCATTAGTGGCTCTTTCCAGGCTTCGTCCCTCTTAAAGTGGAGGGTATGCATTTCTCCACAACATCTTTAGCATTTATTGTTTATAGTTGACTTGCTGATGGTTATTCTGAAGGGTGTGAGCTGATACCTCTTTGTGGTTGAATTTGCATGTGTCTCATAATCCGTTGAAATTGAGTTTTAAGACATGTCCTTTTTATTTTTTAAAGTGTGATTACAGCTTAGTTCTTCAAAGTGTTTTCTTAAAGTATGTGCCACAATTTGAAATGTTCTGGCCATTCCCTCCCTCAAGAAATTTTGAGGGTAGGTTTCAGTTACAGCCCTGCAGTAGTTGTTCAAATGAAGTGACCATTAGCACAGGCTTTAAAGCTGCTTTTGCAGGTAATGGCCAGAGGGCGGCATCCTTTCTACGTTGCCCACTCTGGAAACTAGGGAAACAGACCTCCCGGCCAGTGGTGTTCCTGGCTTATAAATTAGAGTGGAATGTGCCCGGATAAACCCACAAAAGCTGATGTCTCTTACTTTCATTTGTTATTTAATTTTAATTTATATGTTTTATTGGAGTAATATTCCAATATGTACATGGACCACTTCTTCTTGGTGCATTCCTCTGTTGATGGACATTTTCGTTGCTTCCTAGTGTTGGCTATGATAAACATTGCTGGAGTGTAGGACTGCCTGCCTGTGACTTTTTGTTTTCAGTTTTATTTATTTATTTATTTAATTTTGGAAGTGTTGGGTATTCGTGAGGGCTTTCTATAGATGCAGCAAGCGGGGGCCACTCTTCATCGTGTTGTGCGGGCTTCTCACTGTCGCGGCCTCTTTTTCTCCATAGCACAAGCTCCAGACGCGCAGGCTCAATAGTTGTGGCTCACGGGCTTAGTTGCTCCACGGCATGTGGGATCTTCCCAGACCAGGGCCCGAACCCGTGTCCCCTGCGTTGGCAGGCAGATTCTCAACCACTACGCCACCAAGGAAACCCCCAGCATGTGACTTTTAGATTCTCATTTTCTCAGGGTATAGGCCCAGCAGTGGCTGTGATTGACTGAGTGGTAGCTCAAAGTTTCCCTTTTAACAGCACCTCCATTGTGTTTTCATTAGTGGCTCTAACCAGGTCCCCCTTAGAATGGAGGGTACGCATTTCTCCAAAATCCCTTCAGCATGTATTGTTTGCAGCTTTTTACTAATGACCATTCTGACCGCTGTGAGCTGATAGGGTTTTGTAATTCGGGTTTGCATGTCTTTAAAAATTCCTAAAATACATGATTTTTCCACGCCTTTTCCTTTTCTGTTAAAAAAGAAAGAAAGAAAATAGTGTGAGTACAATATGCGTCTTGAAATTGTCTTCTCGGAAGTTTGCCCTCTTTTGAAGTTTTTGGTCGATTTTTGACCCCAGGATTTTCTTGCAGGGCAGGTGTCATTTATAGAACTGCAAGTTTGGTGACTATTCAGTGACCTTCAGCAATGGGTTTAAAGCTGCTGTTGTGGGAACCGGCCACAAGGAGGCAGCATTTCTCCATTCCCAAATCTGGGTACTAGGGCAGCAGAGCCTTAATGGAAGTGGTGTTGTAGGTTGTAAATTCGAATGGAATGTGCCAGGAAAAAGCCCTTTCAGTTTATGTCTCATTACTTCTGGTTCGTATTTTTACCTTAATTTTTATTTTTTATCACAGCAAATTTGTTTACAATGTTTTGTGTGTTCTAGGTGTGCAAGATGTGGTTCTTTCACACATATACATATATCTATTCTTCTTCGGATCCTTTTCCCATGTAGGTTATGACACAATGTTGAGTAGTGTTCTCTTGGTATTCCGTAGGTTTTGGTGATTATATATTTCACATGTGTTTGTATATCTCTGTTAAGCCCAATGTCGTAATGTATCCAGTCCTCACACCTTTCCATTTGGTGGACCAAAAGATTGTTTAATGAATCTGTGTTTACCTTTCTCTGTGGAAGTATCTTCATTGGTATCAGTTTTTAGGTAACACCTTTACGTGATATGATAGGACATGTGTCTTTCGCTTTCTCACTTACCGCAAGTTGCGTGATTATTTGAAGACTCAGCTATGGTGCTGAAAATGGCAGTTTTTCATTTCTTTGCTAGCTAATAATCCATCTCGACATGTAGCAGTTCTTCTATGTCCACCCATTTGTTGGTGAACTTTTTGGTTACTTCCATATCTTGGCTAGAGTAATACGGTGCAGTGCAGATTTGCCAGCCTGTGTCTTTCCAATTCTGTCCTCTTAGTTTCTAGGTCCAGGAATGGGTCTGGTGGATCATTTGGTAGCTCAATGTTTACCTTTTAAAGGCTCCACCATTCTATTCTCATTAGTGGCTCTTTCCAGGTTTCGTCCCTCTTAAAGTGGAGGATATGCATTTCTCCACAACACCTTCAGCATTTATTGTTTATAGTTGACTTGCTGATGGTTATTCTGACTGTTGTGAGCTGATACCTCTTTGTGGTTGAATTTGCATGTGTCTCATAATCCGTTGAAATTGAGCTTAAGAGATGTCCTTTTAATTTTTCAAAGTGTGATTATAGCTTAGTTCTTCAAAGTGTTTTCTTAAAGTATGTGTCACAATTTGAAATGTTTTGGCCATTCCCTCCCTCAAGACATTTTGAGGGCAGGTTTCAGTTACAGCCCTGCAGTAGTTGTTCATATGAAGTGACCATTAGCACAGGCTTTAAAGCTGCTTTTGCAGGTAATGGCCAGAGGGCAGCATCCTTTCTACGTTCCCCACTCTGGAAACTAGGGAAACAGACCTCCTGGCCAGTGGTGTTCCTCGCTTATAAATTAGAGTGGAATGTGCCCGGATAAACCCACAAAAGCTGATGTCTCCTTACTTTTATTTGTTATTTAATTTTAATTTATATTTTTAATTGGAGTAATATTCCAATGTGTACATGGACCACTTCTTCTTGGTGCATTCCTCTGTTGATGGACATTTTCATTGCTTCCAAGTTTGGCTATGATAAACATTGCTGGAGTGTAGGACTGCCTGCCTGTGACATTTTGTTTTAAGTTTTATTTATTTATTAATTTATTTTTGGCTGTGTTGCTTCTTCGCGAGGGCTTTCTGTAGTTGCGGCGAGCGGGCGCCACTCTTCATCGCGGTGTGTGGGCCTCTCACTGTCGCGACCTCTCTTTTTCCAGAGCACACGCTCCAGACGCACAGGCTCAATAGTTGTGGCTCACGGGCTTAGTTGCTCCGTGGCATGTGGGATCTTCCCAGACCAGGGCCCGAACCCATGTCCCCTGCAATGGCAGGCAGATTCTCAACCACTGCGGCACCAGGGAATCCCCCAGCATGTGACTTTTTGCTTCTCATTTTCTCAGGGTATAGGCCCAGCATTGGGTGAGATTGATTGACTGGTAGCTCAAAGTTTCCCTTTTCAAAGCACCTCCATTGTGTTTTCACTAGTGGCTCTTACCTTGTGCCCCTTAGAACCGAGGGTACGCATTTCTCCAAAATCCCTTCAGCAGGCATTGTTTGCAGCTTTTTGCTAATGACCATTCTGACTGCTGTGAGCTGATAGGGTTTTGCAATTTGGGTTTGCATGTCTTTAAAAATTCCTAAAATTCATCATTTTTCCACGCCTTTTCCTTTGCTGTTAAAAAGAAAGAAAGAAAATAGTGTGAGTACAATATACATATTGAAATTGTCTCCTCGGAAGTTTGCCCTCTTTTGAAGTTTTTGTTCGATTTTTGACCCCGGGATTTTTTTGGAGGGCAGGTGTCATTTACAGAACTGCAAGTTTGGTGACTATTCAGTGACCTTTAGCAATGGGTTTAAAGCTGCTGTTGTGGGAACCGGCCACAAGGAGGCAGCATTTCTCCATTCCCAAATCTGGGTACTAGGGCAGCAGAGCCTTAATGGAAGTGGTGTTGTAGGTTGTAAATTCGAATGGAATGTGCCAGGAAAAAGCCCTTTCAGTTTATGTCTCATTACTTCTGGTTCGTATTTTTACCTTAATTTTTATTTTTTATCACAGCAAATTTGTTTACAATGTTTTGTGTGTTCTAGGTGTGCAAGATGTGGTTCTTTCACACATATACATATATCTATTCTTCTTTGGATCCTTTTCCCATGTAGGTTATGACACAATGTTGAGTAGTGTTCCCTTGGTGTTCCGTAGGTCTTTGGTGATTATATATTTCACATGTGTTTCTATATCTCTGTTAAGCCCAATGTCGTAACGTATCCAATCCTCACAACTTTCCATTTGGTGAACCATAAGATTGTTTAATGAATCTGTGATTGCCTTTCTCTGTGGAAATATCTTCATTGGTATCAGTTTTAAGTAACACCTCTAAGTGATATGATAGGACATGTGTCTTTCGCTTTCTCACTTACCACAAGTTGCGTGATTACTTGTAGACTCACCTATGGTGCTGCAAATGGCATTGTTTCATTTTTTCGCTAGCTAATATTCCATCTCGACATGTAGCAGTTCTTCTATGTCCACCCAAGTGTTGGTGAACTTTTTGGTTGCTTCCATATCTTGGCTAGAGTAATACTGTGCAGTGCAGATTTGCCTGCCTGTGTCATTCCAATTCTGTCTTCTTAGGTTCTAGGTCCAGGAATGGGCCTGCTGGATCATTTGATAGCTCAATGTTTACCTTTTAAAGGCACCTCCATTCTGTTCTCATTAGTGGCTCTTTCCAGGTTTCGTCCCTCTTAAAGTGGAGGGTATGCATTTCTCCACAACACGTTTAGCATTTATTGTTTATAGTTGACTTGCTGATGGTTATTCTGACTGGTGTGAGCTGATACATCTTTGTGGTTGAATTTGCATGTGTCTCATAATCCGTTGAAATTGAGCTTTAAGACATGTCCTTTTTATTTTTTAAAGTGTGATTACCGCTTAGTTCTTCAAAGTGTTTTCTTAAAGTATGTGTCACAATTTGAAATGTTCTGGCCATTCCCTCCCTCAAGAAATTTTGAGGGCAGGTTTCAGTTACAGCCCTGCAGTAGTTGTTCAAATGAAGTGACCATTAGCACAGGCTTTAAAGCTGCTTTTGCAGGTAATGGCCAGAGGCCCCATCCTTTCTACGTTGCCCACTCTGGAAACTAGGGAAACAGACCTCCTGGCTAGTGGTGTTCCTCGCTTATAAATTAGAGTGGAATGTGCCCGGAAAACCCCACAAAAGCTGATGTCTCTTACTTTCATTTGTTATTTAATTTTAATTTATATATTTTATTGGAGTAATATTCCAATATGTACATGGACCACTTCTTCTTGGTGCATTCCTCTGTTGATGGACATTTTTGTTGCTTCCAAGTGTTGGCTATGATAAACATTGCTGGAGTGTAGGACTGCCTGCCTGTGACTTTTTGTTTTCAGTTTTATTTATTTATTTATTTAATTTTGGATGTGTTGGGTCTTTGTGAGGGCTTTCTCTAGTTGCAGCAAGCGGGGGCCACTCTTCATCGCGTTTTGCGAGCTTCTCACTTTCGCGGCCTCTGTTGCTCTGGAGCACAAGCTCCTGACGCGCAGGCTCAATAGTTGTGGCTCACGAGCTTAGTTGCTCCGTGGCACGTGGGATCTTCCCAGACCAGGGCCCGAACCCGTGTCCCCTGCGTTGGCAGGCAGATTCTCAACCACTACGCCACCAAGGAAACACCCAGCATGTGACTTTTAGATTCTCATTTTCTCAGGGTATAGGCCCAGCAGTGGCTGTGATTGATTGAGTGGTAGCTCAAAGTTTCCCTTTTAAAAGCACCTCCATTGTGTTTTCATTAGTGGCTCTTACCAGGTCCGCCTTAGAACCGAGGGTACGCATTTCTCCAAAATCCCTTCAGCATGTATTGTTTGCAGCTTTTTACTAATGACCATTCTGACCGCTGTGAGCTGATAGGGTTTTGTAATTCGGGTTTGCATGTCTTTAAAAATTCCTAAAATATATGATTTTTCCACGCCTTTTCCTTTTCTGTTAAAAAAGAAAGAAAGAAAATAGTGTGAGTACAATATGCGTCTTGAAATTGTCTTCTCGGAAGATTGCCCTCTTTTGAAGTTTTTGGTCGATTTTTGACCCCAGGATTTTCTTGGAGGGCAGGTGTCATTTACAGAACTGCAAGTTTGGTGACTATTCAGTGACCTTTAGCAATGGGTTTAAAGCTGCTGTTGTGGGAACCGGCCACAAGGAGGCAGCATTTCTCCATTCCCAAATCTGGGTACTAGGGCAGCAGAGCCTTAATGGAAGTGGTGTTGTAGGTTGTAAATTCGAATGGAATGTGCCAGGAAAAAGCCCTTTCAGTTTATGTCTCATTACTTCTGGTTCGTATTTTTACCTTAATTTTTATTTTTTATCACAGCAAATTTGTTTACAATGTTTTGTGTGTTCTAGGTGTGCAAGATGTGGTTCTTTCACACATATACATATATCTATTCTTCTTCGGATCCTTTTCCCATGTAGGTTATGACACAATGTTGAGTAGTGTTCTCTTGGTGTTCCGTAGGTCTTTGGTGATTATATATTTCACATGTGTTTGTATATCTCTGTTAAGCCCAGTGTCGTAACGTATCCAATCCTCACACCTTTCCATTTGGTGAACCATAAGATTGTTTAATGAATCTGTGATTGCCTTTCTCTGTGGAAATATCTTCATTGGTATCATTTTTTAGGTAACACCTCTAAGTGATATGATAGGACATGTGTCTTTCACTTTCTCACTTACCACAAGTTGCGTGATTAATTGTAGACTCACCTATGGTGCTGCAAATGGCATTGTTTCATTTTTTCGCTAGCTAATATTCCATCTCGACATGTAGCAGTTCTTCTATGTCCACCCAACTGTTGGTGAACTTTTTGGTTACTTCCATACCTTGGCTAGCGTAATACTGTGCAATGCAGATTTGCCTGCCTGTGTCATTCCAATTCTGTCTTCTTAGGTTCTAGGTCGAGTCATGGGCCTGCTGGATCATTTGGTAGCTCAATGTTTACCTTTTAAAGGCACCTCCATTCTGTTCTCATTAGTGGCTCTTTCCAGGCTTCGTCCCTCTTAAAGTGGAGGGTATGCATTTCTCCACAACATCTTTAGCATTTATTGTTTATAGTTGACTTGCTGATGGTTATTCTGAAGGGTGTGAGCTGATACCTCTTTGTGGTTGAATTTGCATGTGTCTCATAATCCGTTGAAATTGAGTTTTAAGACATGTCCTTTTTATTTTTTAAAGTGTGATTACAGCTTAGTTCTTCAAAGTGTTTTCTTAAAGTATGTGCCACAATTTGAAATGTTCTGGCCATTCCCTCCCTCAAGAAATTTTGAGGGTAGGTTTCAGTTACAGCCCTGCAGTAGTTGTTCAAATGAAGTGACCATTAGCACAGGCTTTAAAGCTGCTTTTGCAGGTAATGGCCAGAGGGCGGCATCCTTTCTACGTTGCCCACTCTGGAAACTAGGGAAACAGACCTCCCGGCCAGTGGTGTTCCTGGCTTATAAATTAGAGTGGAATGTGCCCGGATAAACCCACAAAAGCTGATGTCTCTTACTTTCATTTGTTATTTAATTTTAATTTATATGTTTTATTGGAGTAATATTCCAATATGTACATGGACCACTTCTTCTTGGTGCATTCCTCTGTTGATGGACATTTTCGTTGCTTCCTAGTGTTGGCTATGATAAACATTGCTGGAGTGTAGGACTGCCTGCCTGTGACTTTTTGTTTTCAGTTTTATTTATTTATTTATTTAATTTTGGATGTGTTGGGTCTTTGTGAGGGCTTTCTCTAGTTGCAGCAAGCGGGGGCCACTCTTCATCGCGTTTTGTGAGCTTCTCACTTTCGCGGCCTCTGTTGCTCCGGAGCACAAGCTCCTGACGCGCAGGCTCAATAGTTGTGGCTCACGAGCTTAGTTGCTCCGTGGCACGTGGGATCTTCCCAGACCAGGGCCCGAACCCGTGTCCCCTGCGTTGGCAGGCAGATTCTCAACCACTACGCCACCAAGGAAACACCCAGCATGTGACTTTTAGATTCTCATTTTCTCAGGGTATAGGCCCAGCAGTGGCTGTGATTGATTGAGTGGTAGCTCAAAGTTTCCCTTTTAAAAGCACCTCCATTGTGTTTTCATTAGTGGCTCTTACCAGGTCCGCCTTAGAACCGAGGGTACGCATTTCTCCAAAATCCCTTCAGCATGTATTGTTTGCAGCTTTTTACTAATGACCATTCTGACCGCTGTGAGCTGATAGGGTTTTGTAATTCGGGTTTGCATGTCTTTAAAAATTCCTAAAATATATGATTTTTCCACGCCTTTTCCTTTTCTGTTAAAAAAGAAAGAAAGAAAATAGTGTGAGTACAATATGCGTCTTGAAATTGTCTTCTCGGAAGATTGCCCTCTTTTGAAGTTTTTGGTCGATTTTTGACCCCAGGATTTTCTTGGAGGGCAGGTGTCATTTACAGAACTGCAAGTTTGGTGACTATTCAGTGACCTTTAGCAATGGGTTTAAAGCTGCTGTTGTGGGAACCGGCCACAAGGAGGCAGCATTTCTCCATTCCCAAATCTGGGTACTAGGGCAGCAGAGCCTTAATGGAAGTGGTGTTGTAGGTTGTAAATTCGAATGGAATGTGCCAGGAAAAAGCCCTTTCAGTTTATGTCTCATTACTTCTGGTTCGTATTTTTACCTTAATTTTTATTTTTTATCACAGCAAATTTGTTTACAATGTTTTGTGTGTTCTAGGTGTGCAAGATGTGGTTCTTTCACACATATACATATATCTATTCTTCTTCGGATCCTTTTCCCATGTAGGTTATGACACAATGTTGAGTAGTGTTCTCTTGGTGTTCCGTAGGTCTTTGGTGATTATATATTTCACATGTGTTTGTATATCTCTGTTAAGCCCAGTGTCGTAACGTATCCAATCCTCACACCTTTCCATTTGGTGAACCATAAGATTGTTTAATGAATCTGTGATTGCCTTTCTCTGTGGAAATATCTTCATTGGTATCATTTTTTAGGTAACACCTCTAAGTGATATGATAGGACATGTGTCTTTCACTTTCTCACTTACCACAAGTTGCGTGATTAATTGTAGACTCACCTATGGTGCTGCAAATGGCATTGTTTCATTTTTTCGCTAGCTAATATTCCATCTCGACATGTAGCAGTTCTTCTATGTCCACCCAACTGTTGGTGAACTTTTTGGTTACTTCCATACCTTGGCTAGCGTAATACTGTGCAATGCAGATTTGCCTGCCTGTGTCATTCCAATTCTGTCTTCTTAGGTTCTAGGTCGAGTCATGGGCCTGCTGGATCATTTGGTAGCTCAATGTTTACCTTTTAAAGGCACCTCCATTCTGTTCTCATTAGTGGCTCTTTCCAGGCTTCGTCCCTCTTAAAGTGGAGGGTATGCATTTCTCCACAACATCTTTAGCATTTATTGTTTATAGTTGACTTGCTGATGGTTATTCTGAAGGGTGTGAGCTGATACCTCTTTGTGGTTGAATTTGCATGTGTCTCATAATCCGTTGAAATTGAGTTTTAAGACATGTCCTTTTTATTTTTTAAAGTGTGATTACAGCTTAGTTCTTCAAAGTGTTTTCTTAAAGTATGTGCCACAATTTGAAATGTTCTGGCCATTCCCTCCCTCAAGAAATTTTGAGGGTAGGTTTCAGTTACAGCCCTGCAGTAGTTGTTCAAATGAAGTGACCATTAGCACAGGCTTTAAAGCTGCTTTTGCAGGTAATGGCCAGAGGGCGGCATCCTTTCTACGTTGCCCACTCTGGAAACTAGGGAAACAGACCTCCCGGCCAGTGGTGTTCCTGGCTTATAAATTAGAGTGGAATGTGCCCGGATAAACCCACAAAAGCTGATGTCTCTTACTTTCATTTGTTATTTAATTTTAATTTATATGTTTTATTGGAGTAATATTCCAATATGTACATGGACCACTTCTTCTTGGTGCATTCCTCTGTTGATGGACATTTTCGTTGCTTCCTAGTGTTGGCTATGATAAACATTGCTGGAGTGTAGGACTGCCTGCCTGTGACTTTTTGTTTTCAGTTTTATTTATTTATTTATTTAATTTTGGATGTGTTGGGTCTTTGTGAGGGCTTTCTCTAGTTGCAGCAAGCGGGGGCCACTCTTCATCGCGTTTTGCGAGCTTCTCACTTTCGCGGCCTCTGTTGCTCCGGAGCACAAGCTCCTGACGCGCAGGCTCAATAGTTGTGGCTCACGAGCT
Organism: Balaenoptera borealis; assembly: GCF_965194805.1. Lineage (NCBI taxonomy): Eukaryota > Metazoa > Chordata > Mammalia > Artiodactyla > Balaenopteridae > Balaenoptera > Balaenoptera borealis. The sequence goes on along the minus strand of NC_138862.1, from coordinate 108,304,782 downwards.
TAGTTGCTCCGTGGCACGTGGGATCTTCCCAGACCAGGGCCCGAACCCGTGTCCCCTGCGTTGGCAGGCAGATTCTCAACCACTACGCCACCAAGGAAACACCCAGCATGTGACTTTTAGATTCTCATTTTCTCAGGGTATAGGCCCAGCAGTGGCTGTGATTGATTGAGTGGTAGCTCAAAGTTTCCCTTTTAAAAGCACCTCCATTGTGTTTTCATTAGTGGCTCTTACCAGGTCCGCCTTAGAACCGAGGGTACGCATTTCTCCAAAATCCCTTCAGCATGTATTGTTTGCAGCTTTTTACTAATGACCATTCTGACCGCTGTGAGCTGATAGGGTTTTGTAATTCGGGTTTGCATGTCTTTAAAAATTCCTAAAATATATGATTTTTCCACGCCTTTTCCTTTTCTGTTAAAAAAGAAAGAAAGAAAATAGTGTGAGTACAATATGCGTCTTGAAATTGTCTTCTCGGAAGATTGCCCTCTTTTGAAGTTTTTGGTCGATTTTTGACCCCAGGATTTTCTTGGAGGGCAGGTGTCATTTACAGAACTGCAAGTTTGGTGACTATTCAGTGACCTTTAGCAATGGGTTTAAAGCTGCTGTTGTGGGAACCGGCCACAAGGAGGCAGCATTTCTCCATTCCCAAATCTGGGTACTAGGGCAGCAGAGCCTTAATGGAAGTGGTGTTGTAGGTTGTAAATTCGAATGGAATGTGCCAGGAAAAAGCCCTTTCAGTTTATGTCTCATTACTTCTGGTTCGTATTTTTACCTTAATTTTTATTTTTTATCACAGCAAATTTGTTTACAATGTTTTGTGTGTTCTAGGTGTGCAAGATGTGGTTCTTTCACACATATACATATATCTATTCTTCTTCGGATCCTTTTCCCATGTAGGTTATGACACAATGTTGAGTAGTGTTCTCTTGGTGTTCCGTAGGTCTTTGGTGATTATATATTTCACATGTGTTTGTATATCTCTGTTAAGCCCAGTGTCGTAACGTATCCAATCCTCACACCTTTCCATTTGGTGAACCATAAGATTGTTTAATGAATCTGTGATTGCCTTTCTCTGTGGAAATATCTTCATTGGTATCATTTTTTAGGTAACACCTCTAAGTGATATGATAGGACATGTGTCTTTCACTTTCTCACTTACCACAAGTTGCGTGATTAATTGTAGACTCACCTATGGTGCTGCAAATGGCATTGTTTCATTTTTTCGCTAGCTAATATTCCATCTCGACATGTAGCAGTTCTTCTATGTCCACCCAACTGTTGGTGAACTTTTTGGTTACTTCCATACCTTGGCTAGCGTAATACTGTGCAATGCAGATTTGCCTGCCTGTGTCATTCCAATTCTGTCTTCTTAGGTTCTAGGTCGAGTCATGGGCCTGCTGGATCATTTGGTAGCTCAATGTTTACCTTTTAAAGGCACCTCCATTCTGTTCTCATTAGTGGCTCTTTCCAGGCTTCGTCCCTCTTAAAGTGGAGGGTATGCATTTCTCCACAACATCTTTAGCATTTATTGTTTATAGTTGACTTGCTGATGGTTATTCTGAAGGGTGTGAGCTGATACCTCTTTGTGGTTGAATTTGCATGTGTCTCATAATCCGTTGAAATTGAGTTTTAAGACATGTCCTTTTTATTTTTTAAAGTGTGATTACAGCTTAGTTCTTCAAAGTGTTTTCTTAAAGTATGTGCCACAATTTGAAATGTTCTGGCCATTCCCTCCCTCAAGAAATTTTGAGGGTAGGTTTCAGTTACAGCCCTGCAGTAGTTGTTCAAATGAAGTGACCATTAGCACAGGCTTTAAAGCTGCTTTTGCAGGTAATGGCCAGAGGGCGGCATCCTTTCTACGTTGCCCACTCTGGAAACTAGGGAAACAGACCTCCCGGCCAGTGGTGTTCCTGGCTTATAAATTAGAGTGGAATGTGCCCGGATAAACCCACAAAAGCTGATGTCTCTTACTTTCATTTGTTATTTAATTTTAATTTATATGTTTTATTGGAGTAATATTCCAATATGTACATGGACCACTTCTTCTTGGTGCATTCCTCTGTTGATGGACATTTTCGTTGCTTCCTAGTGTTGGCTATGATAAACATTGCTGGAGTGTAGGACTGCCTGCCTGTGACTTTTTGTTTTCAGTTTTATTTATTTATTTATTTAATTTTGGATGTGTTGGGTCTTTGTGAGGGCTTTCTCTAGTTGCAGCAAGCGGGGGCCACTCTTCATCGCGTTTTGTGAGCTTCTCACTTTCGCGGCCTCTGTTGCTCCGGAGCACAAGCTCCTGACGCGCAGGCTCAATAGTTGTGGCTCACGAGCTTAGTTGCTCCGTGGCACGTGGGATCTTCCCAGACCAGGGCCCGAACCCGTGTCCCCTGCGTTGGCAGGCAGATTCTCAACCACTACGCCACCAAGGAAACACCCAGCATGTGACTTTTAGATTCTCATTTTCTCAGGGTATAGGCCCAGCAGTGGCTGTGATTGATTGAGTGGTAGCTCAAAGTTTCCCTTTTAAAAGCACCTCCATTGTGTTTTCATTAGTGGCTCTTACCAGGTCCGCCTTAGAACCGAGGGTACGCATTTCTCCAAAATCCCTTCAGCATGTATTGTTTGCAGCTTTTTACTAATGACCATTCTGACCGCTGTGAGCTGATAGGGTTTTGTAATTCGGGTTTGCATGTCTTTAAAAATTCCTAAAATATATGATTTTTCCACGCCTTTTCCTTTTCTGTTAAAAAAGAAAGAAAGAAAATAGTGTGAGTACAATATGCGTCTTGAAATTGTCTTCTCGGAAGATTGCCCTCTTTTGAAGTTTTTGGTCGATTTTTGACCCCAGGATTTTCTTGGAGGGCAGGTGTCATTTACAGAACTGCAAGTTTGGTGACTATTCAGTGACCTTTAGCAATGGGTTTAAAGCTGCTGTTGTGGGAACCGGCCACAAGGAGGCAGCATTTCTCCATTCCCAAATCTGGGTACTAGGGCAGCAGAGCCTTAATGGAAGTGGTGTTGTAGGTTGTAAATTCGAATGGAATGTGCCAGGAAAAAGCCCTTTCAGTTTATGTCTCATTACTTCTGGTTCATATTTTTACCTTAATTTTTATTTTTTATCACAGCAAATTTGTTTACAATGTTTTGTGTGTTCTAGGTGTGCAAGATGTGGTTCTTTCACACATATACATATATCTATTCTTCTTCGGATCCTTTTCCCATGTAGGTTATGACACAATGTTGAGTAGTGTTCTCTTGGTGTTCCGTAGGTCTTTGGTGATTATATATTTCACATGTGTTTGTATATCTCTGTTAAGCCCAGTGTCGTAACGTATCCAATCCTCACACCTTTCCATTTGGTGAACCATAAGATTGTTTAATGAATCTGTGATTGCCTTTCTCTGTGGAAATATCTTCATTGGTATCATTTTTTAGGTAACACCTCTAAGTGATATGATAGGACATGTGTCTTTCACTTTCTCACTTACCACAAGTTGCGTGATTAATTGTAGACTCACCTATGGTGCTGCAAATGGCATTGTTTCATTTTTTCGCTAGCTAATATTCCATCTCGACATGTAGCAGTTCTTCTATGTCCACCCAACTGTTGGTGAACTTTTTGGTTACTTCCATACCTTGGCTAGCGTAATACTGTGCAATGCAGATTTGCCTGCCTGTGTCATTCCAATTCTGTCTTCTTAGGTTCTAGGTCGAGTCATGGGCCTGCTGGATCATTTGGTAGCTCAATGTTTACCTTTTAAAGGCACCTCCATTCTGTTCTCATTAGTGGCTCTTTCCAGGCTTCGTCCCTCTTAAAGTGGAGGGTATGCATTTCTCCACAACATCTTTAGCATTTATTGTTTATAGTTGACTTGCTGATGGTTATTCTGAAGGGTGTGAGCTGATACCTCTTTGTGGTTGAATTTGCATGTGTCTCATAATCCGTTGAAATTGAGTTTTAAGACATGTCCTTTTTATTTTTTAAAGTGTGATTACAGCTTAGTTCTTCAAAGTGTTTTCTTAAAGTATGTGCCACAATTTGAAATGTTCTGGCCATTCCCTCCCTCAAGAAATTTTGAGGGTAGGTTTCAGTTACAGCCCTGCAGTAGTTGTTCAAATGAAGTGACCATTAGCACAGGCTTTAAAGCTGCTTTTGCAGGTAATGGCCAGAGGGCGGCATCCTTTCTACGTTGCCCACTCTGGAAACTAGGGAAACAGACCTCCCGGCCAGTGGTGTTCCTGGCTTATAAATTAGAGTGGAATGTGCCCGGATAAACCCACAAAAGCTGATGTCTCTTACTTTCATTTGTTATTTAATTTTAATTTATATGTTTTATTGGAGTAATATTCCAATATGTACATGGACCACTTCTTCTTGGTGCATTCCTCTGTTGATGGACATTTTCGTTGCTTCCTAGTGTTGGCTATGATAAACATTGCTGGAGTGTAGGACTGCCTGCCTGTGACTTTTTGTTTTCAGTTTTATTTATTTATTTATTTAATTTTGGATGTGTTGGGTCTTTGTGAGGGCTTTCTCTAGTTGCAGCAAGCGGGGGCCACTCTTCATCGCGTTTTGCGAGCTTCTCACTTTCGCGGCCTCTGTTGCTCCGGAGCACAAGCTCCTGACGCGCAGGCTCAATAGTTGTGGCTCACGAGCTTAGTTGCTCCGTGGCACGTGGGATCTTCCCAGACCAGGGCCCGAACCCGTGTCCCCTGCGTTGGCAGGCAGATTCTCAACCACTACGCCACCAAGGAAACACCCAGCATGTGACTTTTAGATTCTCATTTTCTCAGGGTATAGGCCCAGCAGTGGCTGTGATTGATTGAGTGGTAGCTCAAAGTTTCCCTTTTAAAAGCACCTCCATTGTGTTTTCATTAGTGGCTCTTACCAGGTCCGCCTTAGAACCGAGGGTACGCATTTCTCCAAAATCCCTTCAGCATGTATTGTTTGCAGCTTTTTACTAATGACCATTCTGACCGCTGTGAGCTGATAGGGTTTTGTAATTCGGGTTTGCATGTCTTTAAAAATTCCTAAAATATATGATTTTTCCACGCCTTTTCCTTTTCTGTTAAAAAAGAAAGAAAGAAAATAGTGTGAGTACAATATGCGTCTTGAAATTGTCTTCTCGGAAGATTGCCCTCTTTTGAAGTTTTTGGTCGATTTTTGACCCCAGGATTTTCTTGGAGGGCAGGTGTCATTTACAGAACTGCAAGTTTGGTGACTATTCAGTGACCTTCAGCAATGGGTTTAAAGCTGCTGTTGTGGGAACCGGCCACAAGGAGGCAGCATTTCTCCATTCCCAAATCTGGGTACTAGGGCAGCAGAGCCTTAATGGAAGTGGTGTTGTAGGTTGTAAATTCGAATGGAATGTGCCAGGAAAAAGCCCTTTCAGTTTATGTCTCATTACTTCTGGTTCGTATTTTTACCTTAATTTTTATTTTTTATCACAGCAAATTTGTTTACAATGTTTTGTGTGTTCTAGGTGTGCAAGATGTGGTTCTTTCACACATATACATATATCTATTCTTCTTCGGATCCTTTTCCCATGTAGGTTATGACACAATGTTGAGTAGTGTTCTCTTGGTGTTCCGTAGGTCTTTGGTGATTATATATTTCACATGTGTTTGTATATCTCTGTTAAGCCCAGTGTCGTAACGTATCCAATCCTCACACCTTTCCATTTGGTGAACCATAAGATTGTTTAATGAATCTGTGATTGCCTTTCTCTGTGGAAATATCTTCATTGGTATCATTTTTTAGGTAACACCTCTAAGTGATATGATAGGACATGTGTCTTTCACTTTCTCACTTACCACAAGTTGCGTGATTAATTGTAGACTCACCTATGGTGCTGCAAATGGCATTGTTTCATTTTTTCGCTAGCTAATATTCCATCTCGACATGTAGCAGTTCTTCTATGTCCACCCAACTGTTGGTGAACTTTTTGGTTACTTCCATACCTTGGCTAGCGTAATACTGTGCAATGCAGATTTGCCTGCCTGTGTCATTCCAATTCTGTCTTCTTAGGTTCTAGGTCGAGTCATGGGCCTGCTGGATCATTTGGTAGCTCAATGTTTACCTTTTAAAGGCACCTCCATTCTGTTCTCATTAGTGGCTCTTTCCAGGCTTCGTCCCTCTTAAAGTGGAGGGTATGCATTTCTCCACAACATCTTTAGCATTTATTGTTTATAGTTGACTTGCTGATGGTTATTCTGAAGGGTGTGAGCTGATACCTCTTTGTGGTTGAATTTGCATGTGTCTCATAATCCGTTGAAATTGAGTTTTAAGACATGTCCTTTTTATTTTTTAAAGTGTGATTACAGCTTAGTTCTTCAAAGTGTTTTCTTAAAGTATGTGCCACAATTTGAAATGTTCTGGCCATTCCCTCCCTCAAGAAATTTTGAGGGTAGGTTTCAGTTACAGCCCTGCAGTAGTTGTTCAAATGAAGTGACCATTAGCACAGGCTTTAAAGCTGCTTTTGCAGGTAATGGCCAGAGGGCGGCATCCTTTCTACGTTGCCCACTCTGGAAACTAGGGAAACAGACCTCCCGGCCAGTGGTGTTCCTGGCTTATAAATTAGAGTGGAATGTGCCCGGATAAACCCACAAAAGCTGATGTCTCTTACTTTCATTTGTTATTTAATTTTAATTTATATGTTTTATTGGAGTAATATTCCAATATGTACATGGACCACTTCTTCTTGGTGCATTCCTCTGTTGATGGACATTTTCGTTGCTTCCTAGTGTTGGCTATGATAAACATTGCTGGAGTGTAGGACTGCCTGCCTGTGACTTTTTGTTTTCAGTTTTATTTATTTATTTATTTAATTTTGGAAGTGTTGGGTATTCGTGAGGGCTTTCTATAGATGCAGCAAGCGGGGGCCACTCTTCATCGTGTTGTGCGGGCTTCTCACTGTCGCGGCCTCTTTTTCTCCATAGCACAAGCTCCAGACGCGCAGGCTCAATAGTTGTGGCTCACGGGCTTAGTTGCTCCACGGCATGTGGGATCTTCCCAGACCAGGGCCCGAACCCGTGTCCCCTGCGTTGGCAGGCAGATTCTCAACCACTACGCCACCAAGGAAACCCCCAGCATGTGACTTTTAGATTCTCATTTTCTCAGGGTATAGGCCCAGCAGTGGCTGTGATTGACTGAGTGGTAGCTCAAAGTTTCCCTTTTAACAGCACCTCCATTGTGTTTTCATTAGTGGCTCTAACCAGGTCCCCCTTAGAATGGAGGGTACGCATTTCTCCAAAATCCCTTCAGCATGTATTGTTTGCAGCTTTTTACTAATGACCATTCTGACCGCTGTGAGCTGATAGGGTTTTGTAATTCGGGTTTGCATGTCTTTAAAAATTCCTAAAATATATGATTTTTCCACGCCTTTTCCTTTTCTGTTAAAAAAGAAAGAAAGAAAATAGTGTGAGTACAATATGCGTCTTGAAATTGTCTTCTCGGAAGATTGCCCTCTTTTGAAGTTTTTGGTCGATTTTTGACCCCAGGATTTTCTTGCAGGGCAGGTGTCATTTATAGAACTGCAAGTTTGGTGACTATTCAGTGACCTTCAGCAATGGGTTTAAAGCTGCTGTTGTGGGAACCGGCCACAAGGAGGCAGCATTTCTCCATTCCCAAATCTGGGTACTAGGGCAGCAGAGCCTTAATGGAAGTGGTGTTGTAGGTTGTAAATTCGAATGGAATGTGCCAGGAAAAAGCCCTTTCAGTTTATGTCTCATTACTTCTGGTTCGTATTTTTACCTTAATTTTTATTTTTTATCACAGCAAATTTGTTTACAATGTTTTGTGTGTTCTAGGTGTGCAAGATGTGGTTCTTTCACACATATACATATATCTATTCTTCTTCGGATCCTTTTCCCATGTAGGTTATGACACAATGTTGAGTAGTGTTCTCTTGGTATTCCGTAGGTTTTGGTGATTATATATTTCACATGTGTTTGTATATCTCTGTTAAGCCCAATGTCGTAATGTATCCAGTCCTCACACCTTTCCATTTGGTGGACCAAAAGATTGTTTAATGAATCTGTGTTTACCTTTCTCTGTGGAAGTATCTTCATTGGTATCAGTTTTTAGGTAACACCTTTACGTGATATGATAGGACATGTGTCTTTCGCTTTCTCACTTACCGCAAGTTGCGTGATTATTTGAAGACTCAGCTATGGTGCTGAAAATGGCAGTTTTTCATTTCTTTGCTAGCTAATAATCCATCTCGACATGTAGCAGTTCTTCTATGTCCACCCATTTGTTGGTGAACTTTTTGGTTACTTCCATATCTTGGCTAGAGTAATACGGTGCAGTGCAGATTTGCCAGCCTGTGTCTTTCCAATTCTGTCCTCTTAGTTTCTAGGTCCAGGAATGGGTCTGGTGGATCATTTGGTAGCTCAATGTTTACCTTTTAAAGGCTCCACCATTCTATTCTCATTAGTGGCTCTTTCCAGGTTTCGTCCCTCTTAAAGTGGAGGATATGCATTTCTCCACAACACCTTCAGCATTTATTGTTTATAGTTGACTTGCTGATGGTTATTCTGACTGTTGTGAGCTGATACCTCTTTGTGGTTGAATTTGCATGTGTCTCATAATCCGTTGAAATTGAGCTTAAGAGATGTCCTTTTAATTTTTCAAAGTGTGATTATAGCTTAGTTCTTCAAAGTGTTTTCTTAAAGTATGTGTCACAATTTGAAATGTTTTGGCCATTCCCTCCCTCAAGACATTTTGAGGGCAGGTTTCAGTTACAGCCCTGCAGTAGTTGTTCATATGAAGTGACCATTAGCACAGGCTTTAAAGCTGCTTTTGCAGGTAATGGCCAGAGGGCAGCATCCTTTCTACGTTCCCCACTCTGGAAACTAGGGAAACAGACCTCCTGGCCAGTGGTGTTCCTCGCTTATAAATTAGAGTGGAATGTGCCCGGATAAACCCACAAAAGCTGATGTCTCCTTACTTTTATTTGTTATTTAATTTTAATTTATATTTTTAATTGGAGTAATATTCCAATGTGTACATGGACCACTTCTTCTCGGTGCATTCCTCTGTTGATGGACATTTTCATTGCTTCCAAGTTTGGCTATGATAAACATTGCTGGAGTGTAGGACTGCCTGCCTGTGACATTTTGTTTTAAGTTTTATTTATTTATTAATTTATTTTTGGCTGTGTTGCTTCTTCGCGAGGGCTTTCTGTAGTTGCGGCGAGCGGGCGCCACTCTTCATCGCGGTGCGTGGGCCTCTCACTGTCGCGGCCTCTCTTTTTCCAGAGCACACGCTCCAGACGCACAGGCTCAATAGTTGTGGCTCACGGGCTTAGTTGCTCCGTGGCATGTGGGATCTTCCCAGACCAGGGCCCGAACCCATGTCCCCTGCAATGGCAGGCAGATTCTCAACCACTGCGGCACCAGGGAATCCCCCAGCATGTGACTTTTTGCTTCTCATTTTCTCAGGGTATAGGCCCAGCATTGGGTGAGATTGATTGACTGGTAGCTCAAAGTTTCCCTTTTCAAAGCACCTCCATTGTGTTTTCACTAGTGGCTCTTACCTTGTGCCCCTTAGAACCGAGGGTACGCATTTCTCCAAAATCCCTTCAGCAGGCATTGTTTGCAGCTTTTTGCTAATGACCATTCTGACTGCTGTGAGCTGATAGGGTTTTGCAATTTGGGTTTGCATGTCTTTAAAAATTCCTAAAATTCATCATTTTTCCACGCCTTTTCCTTTGCTGTTAAAAAGAAAGAAAGAAAATAGTGTGAGTACAATATACGTATTGAAATTGTCTCCTCGGAAGTTTGCCCTCTTTTGAAGTTTTTGTTCGATTTTTGACCCCGGGATTTTTTTGGAGGGCAGGTGTCATTTACAGAACTGCAAGTTTGGTGACTATTCAGTGACCTTTAGCAATGGGTTTAAAGCTGCTGTTGTGGGAACCGGCCACAAGGAGGCAGCATTTCTCCATTCCCAAATCTGGGTACTAGGGCAGCAGAGCCTTAATGGAAGTGGTGTTGTAGGTTGTAAATTCGAATGGAATGTGCCAGGAAAAAGCCCTTTCAGTTTATGTCTCATTACTTCTGGTTCGTATTTTTACCTTAATTTTTATTTTTTATCACAGCAAATTTGTTTACAATGTTTTGTGTGTTCTAGGTGTGCAAGATGTGGTTCTTTCACACATATACATATATCTATTCTTCTTTGGATCCTTTTCCCATGTAGGTTATGACACAATGTTGAGTAGTGTTCCCTTGGTGTTCCGTAGGTCTTTGGTGATTATATATTTCACATGTGTTTCTATATCTCTGTTAAGCCCAATGTCGTAACGTATCCAATCCTCACAACTTTCCATTTGGTGAACCATAAGATTGTTTAATGAATCTGTGATTGCCTTTCTCTGTGGAAATATCTTCATTGGTATCAGTTTTAAGTAACACCTCTAAGTGATATGATAGGACATGTGTCTTTCGCTTTCTCACTTACCACAAGTTGCGTGATTACTTGTAGACTCACCTATGGTGCTGCAAATGGCATTGTTTCATTTTTTCGCTAGCTAATATTCCATCTCGACATGTAGCAGTTCTTCTATGTCCACCCAAGTGTTGGTGAACTTTTTGGTTGCTTCCATATCTTGGCTAGAGTAATACTGTGTGCAGTGCAGATTTGCCTGCCTGTGTCATTCCAATTCTGTCTTCTTAGGTTCTAGGTCCAGGAATGGGCCTGCTGGATCATTTGATAGCTCAATGTTTACCTTTTAAAGGCACCTCCATTCTGTTCTCATTAGTGGCTCTTTCCAGGTTTCGTCCCTCTTAAAGTGGAGGGTATGCATTTCTCCACAACACGTTTAGCATTTATTGTTTATAGTTGACTTGCTGATGGTTATTCTGACTGGTGTGAGCTGATACATCTTTGTGGTTGAATTTGCATGTGTCTCATAATCCGTTGAAATTGAGCTTTAAGACATGTCCTTTTTATTTTTTAAAGTGTGATTACCGCTTAGTTCTTCAAAGTGTTTTCTTAGAGTATGTGTCACAATTTGAAATGTTCTGGCCATTCCCTCCCTCAAGAAATTTTGAGGGCAGGTTTCAGTTACAGCCCTGCAGTAGTTGTTCAAATGAAGTGAACATTAGCACAGGCTTTAAAGCTGCTTTTGCAGGTAATGGCCAGAGGCCCCATCCTTTCTACGTTGCCCACTCTGGAAACTAGGGAAACAGACCTCCTGGCTAGTGGTGTTCCTCGCTTATAAATTAGAGTGGAATGTGCCCGGAAAACCCCACAAAAGCTGATGTCTCTTACTTTCATTTGTTATTTAATTTTAATTTATATATTTTATTGGAGTAATATTCCAATATGTACATGGACCACTTCTTCTTGGTGCATTCCTCTGTTGATGGACATTTTCGTTGCTTCCAAGTGTTGGCTATGATAAACATTGCTGGAGTGTAGGACTGCCTGCCTGTGACTTTTTGTTTTCAGTTTTATTTATGTATTTATTTAATTTTGGATGTGTTGGGTCTTTGTGAGGGCTTTCTCTAGTTGCAGCAAGCGGGGGCCACTCTTCATCGCGTTTTGCGAGCTTCTCACTTTCGCGGCCTCTGTTGCTCCGGAGCACAAGCTCCTGACGCGCAGGCTCAATAGTTGTGGCTCACGAGCTTAGTTGCTCCGTGGCACGTGGGATCTTCCCAGACCAGGGCCCGAACCCGTGTCCCCTGCGTTGGCAGGCAGATTCTCAACCACTACGCCACCAAGGAAACACCCAGCATGTGACGTTTAGATTCTCATTTTCTCAGGGTATAGGCCCAGCAGTGGCTGTGATTGATTGAGTGGTAGCTCAAAGTTTCCCTTTTAAAAGCACCTCCATTGTGTTTTCATTAGTGGCTCTTACCAGGTCCGCCTTAGAACCGAGGGTACGCATTTCTCCAAAATCCCTTCAGCATGTATTGTTTGCAGCTTTTTACTAATGACCATTCTGACCGCTGTGAGCTGATAGGGTTTTGTAATTCGGGTTTGCATGTCTTTAAAAATTCCTAAAATATATGATTTTTCCACGCCTTTTCCTTTTCTGTTAAAAAAGAAAGAAAGAAAATAGTGTGAGTACAATATGCGTCTTGAAATTGTCTTCTCGGAAGATTGCCCTCTTTTGAAGTTTTTGGTCGATTTTTGACCCCAGGATTTTCTTGGAGGGCAGGTGTCATTTACAGAACTGCAAGTTTGGTGACTATTCAGTGACCTTTAGCAATGGGTTTAAAGCTGCTGTTGTGGGAACCGGCCACAAGGAGGCAGCATTTCTCCATTCCCAAATCTGGGTACTAGGGCAGCAGAGCCTTAATGGAAGTGGTGTTGTAGGTTGTAAATTCGAATGGAATGTGCCAGGAAAAAGCCCTTTCAGTTTATGTCTCATTACTTCTGGTTCGTATTTTTACCTTAATTTTTATTTTTTATCACAGCAAATTTGTTTACAATGTTTTGTGTGTTCTAGGTGTGCAAGATGTGGTTCTTTCACACATATACATATATCTATTCTTCTTCGGATCCTTTTCCCATGTAGGTTATGACACAATGTTGAGTAGTGTTCTCTTGGTGTTCCGTAGGTCTTTGGTGATTATATATTTCACATGTGTTTGTATATCTCTGTTAAGCCCAGTGTCGTAACGTATCCAATCCTCACACCTTTCCATTTGGTGAACCATAAGATTGTTTAATGAATCTGTGATTGCCTTTCTCTGTGGAAATATCTTCATTGGTATCATTTTTTAGGTAACACCTCTAAGTGATATGATAGGACATGTGTCTTTCACTTTCTCACTTACCACAAGTTGCGTGATTAATTGTAGACTCACCTATGGTGCTGCAAATGGCATTGTTTCATTTTTTCGCTAGCTAATATTCCATCTCGACATGTAGCAGTTCTTCTATGTCCACCCAACTGTTGGTGAACTTTTTGGTTACTTCCATACCTTGGCTAGCGTAATACTGTGCAATGCAGATTTGCCTGCCTGTGTCATTCCAATTCTGTCTTCTTAGGTTCTAGGTCGAGTCATGGGCCTGCTGGATCATTTGGTAGCTCAATGTTTACCTTTTAAAGGCACCTCCATTCTGTTCTCATTAGTGGCTCTTTCCAGGCTTCGTCCCTCTTAAAGTGGAGGGTATGCATTTCTCCACAACATCTTTAGCATTTATTGTTTATAGTTGACTTGCTGATGGTTATTCTGAAGGGTGTGAGCTGATACCTCTTTGTGGTTGAATTTGCATGTGTCTCATAATCCGTTGAAATTGAGTTTTAAGACATGTCCTTTTTATTTTTTAAAGTGTGATTACAGCTTAGTTCTTCAAAGTGTTTTCTTAAAGTATGTGCCACAATTTGAAATGTTCTGGCCATTCCCTCCCTCAAGAAATTTTGAGGGTAGGTTTCAGTTACAGCCCTGCAGTAGTTGTTCAAATGAAGTGACCATTAGCACAGGCTTTAAAGCTGCTTTTGCAGGTAATGGCCAGAGGGCGGCATCCTTTCTACGTTGCCCACTCTGGAAACTAGGGAAACAGACCTCCCGGCCAGTGGTGTTCCTGGCTTATAAATTAGAGTGGAATGTGCCCGGATAAACCCACAAAAGCTGATGTCTCTTACTTTCATTTGTTATTTAATTTTAATTTATATGTTTTATTGGAGTAATATTCCAATATGTACATGGACCACTTCTTCTTGGTGCATTCCTCTGTTGATGGACATTTTCGTTGCTTCCTAGTGTTGGCTATGATAAACATTGCTGGAGTGTAGGACTGCCTGCCTGTGACTTTTTGTTTTCAGTTTTATTTATTTATTTATTTAATTTTGGATGTGTTGGGTCTTTGTGAGGGCTTTCTCTAGTTGCAGCAAGCGGGGGCCACTCTTCATCGCGTTTTGCGAGCTTCTCACTTTCGCGGCCTCTGTTGCTCCGGAGCACAAGCTCCTGACGCGCAGGCTCAATAGTTGTGGCTCACGAGCTTAGTTGCTCCGTGGCACGTGGGATCTTCCCAGACCAGGGCCCGAACCCGTGTCCCCTGCGTTGGCAGGCAGATTCTCAACCACTACGCCACCAAGGAAACACCCAGCATGTGACTTTTAGATTCTCATTTTCTCAGGGTATAGGCCCAGCAGTGGCTGTGATTGATTGAGTGGTAGCTCAAAGTTTCCCTTTTAAAAGCACCTCCATTGTGTTTTCATTAGTGGCTCTTACCAGGTCCGCCTTAGAACCGAGGGTACGCATTTCTCCAAAATCCCTTCAGCATGTATTGTTTGCAGCTTTTTACTAATGACCATTCTGACCGCTGTGAGCTGATAGGGTTTTGTAATTCGGGTTTGCATGTCTTTAAAAATTCCTAAAATATATGATTTTTCCACGCCTTTTCCTTTTCTGTTAAAAAAGAAAGAAAGAAAATAGTGTGAGTACAATATGCGTCTTGAAATTGTCTTCTCGGAAGATTGCCCTCTTTTGAAGTTTTTGGTCGATTTTTGACCCCAGGATTTTCTTGGAGGGCAGGTGTCATTTACAGAACTGCAAGTTTGGTGACTATTCAGTGACCTTTAGCAATGGGTTTAAAGCTGCTGTTGTGGGAACCGGCCACAAGGAGGCAGCATTTCTCCATTCCCAAATCTGGGTACTAGGGCAGCAGAGCCTTAATGGAAGTGGTGTTGTAGGTTGTAAATTCGAATGGAATGTGCCAGGAAAAAGCCCTTTCAGTTTATGTCTCATTACTTCTGGTTCGTATTTTTACCTTAATTTTTATTTTTTATCACAGCAAATTTGTTTACAATGTTTTGTGTGTTCTAGGTGTGCAAGATGTGGTTCTTTCACACATATACATATATCTATTCTTCTTCGGATCCTTTTCCCATGTAGGTTATGACACAATGTTGAGTAGTGTTCTCTTGGTGTTCCGTAGGTCTTTGGTGATTATATATTTCACATGTGTTTGTATATCTCTGTTAAGCCCAGTGTCGTAACGTATCCAATCCTCACACCTTTCCATTTGGTGAACCATAAGATTGTTTAATGAATCTGTGATTGCCTTTCTCTGTGGAAATATCTTCATTGGTATCATTTTTTAGGTAACACCTCTAAGTGATATGATAGGACATGTGTCTTTCACTTTCTCACTTACCACAAGTTGCGTGATTAATTGTAGACTCACCTATGGTGCTGCAAATGGCATTGTTTCATTTTTTCGCTAGCTAATATTCCATCTCGACATGTAGCAGTTCTTCTATGTCCACCCAACTGTTGGTGAACTTTTTGGTTACTTCCATACCTTGGCTAGCGTAATACTGTGCAATGCAGATTTGCCTGCCTGTGTCATTCCAATTCTGTCTTCTTAGGTTCTAGGTCGAGTCATGGGCCTGCTGGATCATTTGGTAGCTCAATGTTTACCTTTTAAAGGCACCTCCATTCTGTTCTCATTAGTGGCTCTTTCCAGGCTTCGTCCCTCTTAAAGTGGAGGGTATGCATTTCTCCACAACATCTTTAGCATTTATTGTTTATAGTTGACTTGCTGATGGTTATTCTGAAGGGTGTGAGCTGATACCTCTTTGTGGTTGAATTTGCATGTGTCTCATAATCCGTTGAAATTGAGTTTTAAGACATGTCCTTTTTATTTTTTAAAGTGTGATTACAGCTTAGTTCTTCAAAGTGTTTTCTTAAAGTATGTGCCACAATTTGAAATGTTCTGGCCATTCCCTCCCTCAAGAAATTTTGAGGGTAGGTTTCAGTTACAGCCCTGCAGTAGTTGTTCAAATGAAGTGACCATTAGCACAGGCTTTAAAGCTGCTTTTGCAGGTAATGGCCAGAGGGCGGCATCCTTTCTACGTTGCCCACTCTGGAAACTAGGGAAACAGACCTCCCGGCCAGTGGTGTTCCTGGCTTATAAATTAGAGTGGAATGTGCCCGGATAAACCCACAAAAGCTGATGTCTCTTACTTTCATTTGTTATTTAATTTTAATTTATATGTTTTATTGGAGTAATATTCCAATATGTACATGGACCACTTCTTCTTGGTGCATTCCTCTGTTGATGGACATTTTCGTTGCTTCCTAGTGTTGGCTATGATAAACATTGCTGGAGTGTAGGACTGCCTGCCTGTGACTTTTTGTTTTCAGTTTTATTTATTTATTTATTTAATTTTGGATGTGTTGGGTCTTTGTGAGGGCTTTCTCTAGTTGCAGCAAGCGGGGGCCACTCTTCATCGCGTTTTGCGAGCTTCTCACTTTCGCGGCCTCTGTTGCTCCGGAGCACAAGCTCCTGACGCGCAGGCTCAATAGTTGTGGCTCACGAGCTTAGTTGCTCCGTGGCACGTGGGATCTTCCCAGACCAGGGCCCGAACCCGTGTCCCCTGCGTTGGCAGGCAGATTCTCAACCACTACGCCACCAAGGAAACACCCAGCATGTGACTTTTAGATTCTCATTTTCTCAGGGTATAGGCCCAGCAGTGGCTGTGATTGATTGAGTGGTAGCTCAAAGTTTCCCTTTTAAAAGCACCTCCATTGTGTTTTCATTAGTGGCTCTTACCAGGTCCGCCTTAGAACCGAGGGTACGCATTTCTCCAAAATCCCTTCAGCATGTATTGTTTGCAGCTTTTTACTAATGACCATTCTGACCGCTGTGAGCTGATAGGGTTTTGTAATTCGGGTTTGCATGTCTTTAAAAATTCCTAAAATATATGATTTTTCCACGCCTTTTCCTTTTCTGTTAAAAAAGAAAGAAAGAAAATAGTGTGAGTACAATATGCGTCTTGAAATTGTCTTCTCGGAAGATTGCCCTCTTTTGAAGTTTTTGGTCGATTTTTGACCCCAGGATTTTCTTGCAGGGCAGGTGTCATTTATAGAACTGCAAGTTTGGTGACTATTCAGTGACCTTCAGCAATGGGTTTAAAGCTGCTGTTGTGGGAACCGGCCACAAGGAGGCAGCATTTCTCCATTCCCAAATCTGGGTACTAGGGCAGCAGAGCCTTAATGGAAGTGGTGTTGTAGGTTGTAAATTCGAATGGAATGTGCCAGGAAAAAGCCCTTTCAGTTTATGTCTCATTACTTCTGGTTCGTATTTTTACCTTAATTTTTATTTTTTATCACAGCAAATTTGTTTACAATGTTTTGTGTGTTCTAGGTGTGCAAGATGTGGTTCTTTCACACATATACATATATCTATTCTTCTTCGGATCCTTTTCCCATGTAGGTTATGACACAATGTTGAGTAGTGTTCTCTTGGTGTTCCGTAGGTCTTTGGTGATTATATATTTCACATGTGTTTGTATATCTCTGTTAAGCCCAGTGTCGTAACGTATCCAATCCTCACACCTTTCCATTTGGTGAACCATAAGATTGTTTAATGAATCTGTGATTGCCTTTCTCTGTGGAAATATCTTCATTGGTATCATTTTTTAGGTAACACCTCTAAGTGATATGATAGGACATGTGTCTTTCACTTTCTCACTTACCACAAGTTGCGTGATTAATTGTAGACTCACCTATGGTGCTGCAAATGGCATTGTTTCATTTTTTCGCTAGCTAATATTCCATCTCGACATGTAGCAGTTCTTCTATGTCCACCCAACTGTTGGTGAACTTTTTGGTTACTTCCATACCTTGGCTAGCGTAATACTGTGCAATGCAGATTTGCCTGCCTGTGTCATTCCAATTCTGTCTTCTTAGGTTCTAGGTCGAGTCATGGGCCTGCTGGATCATTTGGTAGCTCAATGTTTACCTTTTAAAGGCACCTCCATTCTGTTCTCATTAGTGGCTCTTTCCAGGCTTCGTCCCTCTTAAAGTGGAGGGTATGCATTTCTCCACAACATCTTTAGCATTTATTGTTTATAGTTGACTTGCTGATGGTTATTCTGAAGGGTGTGAGCTGATACCTCTTTGTGGTTGAATTTGCATGTGTCTCATAATCCGTTGAAATTGAGTTTTAAGACATGTCCTTTTTATTTTTTAAAGTGTGATTACAGCTTAGTTCTTCAAAGTGTTTTCTTAAAGTATGTGCCACAATTTGAAATGTTCTGGCCATTCCCTCCCTCAAGAAATTTTGAGGGTAGGTTTCAGTTACAGCCCTGCAGTAGTTGTTCAAATGAAGTGACCATTAGCACAGGCTTTAAAGCTGCTTTTGCAGGTAATGGCCAGAGGGCGGCATCCTTTCTACGTTGCCCACTCTGGAAACTAGGGAAACAGACCTCCCGGCCAGTGGTGTTCCTGGCTTATAAATTAGAGTGGAATGTGCCCGGATAAACCCACAAAAGCTGATGTCTCTTACTTTCATTTGTTATTTAATTTTAATTTATATGTTTTATTGGAGTAATATTCCAATATGTACATGGACCACTTCTTCTTGGTGCATTCCTCTGTTGATGGACATTTTCGTTGCTTCCTAGTGTTGGCTATGATAAACATTGCTGGAGTGTAGGACTGCCTGCCTGTGACTTTTTGTTTTCAGTTTTATTTATTTATTTATTTAATTTTGGAAGTGTTGGGTATTCGTGAGGGCTTTCTATAGATGCAGCAAGCGGGGGCCACTCTTCATCGTGTTGTGTGGGCTTCTCACTGTCGCGGCCTCTTTTTCTCCATAGCACAAGCTCCAGACGCGCAGGCTCAATAGTTGTGGCTCACGGGCTTAGTTGCTCCACGGCATGTGGGATCTTCCCAGACCAGGGCCCGAACCCGTGTCCCCTGCGTTGGCAGGCAGATTCTCAACCACTACGCCACCAAGGAAACCCCCAGCATGTGACTTTTAGATTCTCATTTTCTCAGGGTATAGGCCCAGCAGTGGCTGTGATTGACTGAGTGGTAGCTCAAAGTTTCCCTTTTAAAAGCACCTCCATTGTGTTTTTCATTAGTGGCTCTAACCAGGTCCCCCTTAGAATGGAGGGTACGCATTTCTCCAAAATCCCTTCAGCATGTATTGTTTGCAGCTTTTTACTAATGACCATTCTGACCGCTGTGAGCTGATAGGGTTTTGTAATTCGGGTTTGCATGTCTTTAAAAATTCCTAAAATACATGATTTTTCCACGCCTTTTCCTTTTCTGTTAAAAAAGAAAGAAAGAAAATAGTGTGAGTACAATATGCGTCTTGAAATTGTCTTCTCGGAAGTTTGCCCTCTTTTGAAGTTTTTGGTCGATTTTTGACCCCAGGATTTTCTTGCAGGGCAGGTGTCATTTATAGAACTGCAAGTTTGGTGACTATTCAGTGACCTTCAGCAATGGGTTTAAAGCTGCTGTTGTGGGAACCGGCCACAAGGAGGCAGCATTTCTCCATTCCCAAATCTGGGTACTAGGGCAGCAGAGCCTTAATGGAAGTGGTGTTGTAGGTTGTAAATTCGAATGGAATGTGCCAGGAAAAAGCCCTTTCAGTTTATGTCTCATTACTTCTGGTTCGTATTTTTACCTTAATTTTTATTTTTTATCACAGCAAATTTGTTTACAATGTTTTGTGTGTTCTAGGTGTGCAAGATGTGGTTCTTTCACACATATACATATATCTATTCTTCTTCGGATCCTTTTCCCATGTAGGTTATGACACAATGTTGAGTAGTGTTCTCTTGGTATTCCGTAGGTTTTGGTGATTATATATTTCACATGTGTTTGTATATCTCTGTTAAGCCCAATGTCGTAATGTATCCAGTCCTCACACCTTTCCATTTGGTGGACCAAAAGATTGTTTAATGAATCTGTGTTTACCTTTCTCTGTGGAAGTATCTTCATTGGTATCAGTTTTTAGGTAACACCTTTACGTGATATGATAGGACATGTGTCTTTCGCTTTCTCACTTACCGCAAGTTGCGTGATTATTTGAAGACTCAGCTATGGTGCTGAAAATGGCAGTTTTTCATTTCTTTGCTAGCTAATAATCCATCTCGACATGTAGCAGTTCTTCTATGTCCACCCATTTGTTGGTGAACTTTTTGGTTACTTCCATATCTTGGCTAGAGTAATACGGTGCAGTGCAGATTTGCCAGCCTGTGTCTTTCCAATTCTGTCCTCTTAGTTTCTAGGTCCAGGAATGGGTCTGGTGGATCATTTGGTAGCTCAATGTTTACCTTTTAAAGGCTCCACCATTCTATTCTCATTAGTGGCTCTTTCCAGGTTTCGTCCCTCTTAAAGTGGAGGATATGCATTTCTCCACAACACCTTCAGCATTTATTGTTTATAGTTGACTTGCTGATGGTTATTCTGACTGTTGTGAGCTGATACCTCTTTGTGGTTGAATTTGCATGTGTCTCATAATCCGTTGAAATTGAGCTTAAGAGATGTCCTTTTAATTTTTCAAAGTGTGATTATAGCTTAGTTCTTCAAAGTGTTTTCTTAAAGTATGTGTCACAATTTGAAATGTTTTGGCCATTCCCTCCCTCAAGACATTTTGAGGGCAGGTTTCAGTTACAGCCCTGCAGTAGTTGTTCATATGAAGTGACCATTAGCACAGGCTTTAAAGCTGCTTTTGCAGGTAATGGCCAGAGGGCAGCATCCTTTCTACGTTCCCCACTCTGGAAACTAGGGAAACAGACCTCCTGGCCAGTGGTGTTCCTCGCTTATAAATTAGAGTGGAATGTGCCCGGATAAACCCACAAAAGCTGATGTCTCCTTACTTTTATTTGTTATTTAATTTTAATTTATATTTTTAATTGGAGTAATATTCCAATGTGTACATGGACCACTTCTTCTCGGTGCATTCCTCTGTTGATGGACATTTTCATTGCTTCCAAGTTTGGCTATGATAAACATTGCTGGAGTGTAGGACTGCCTGCCTGTGACATTTTGTTTTAAGTTTTATTTATTTATTAATTTATTTTTGGCTGTGTTGCTTCTTCGCGAGGGCTTTCTGTAGTTGCGGCGAGCGGGCGCCACTCTTCATCGCGGTGCGTGGGCCTCTCACTGTCGCGGCCTCTCTTTTTCCAGAGCACACGCTCCAGACGCACAGGCTCAATAGTTGTGGCTCACGGGCTTAGTTGCTCCGTGGCATGTGGGATCTTCCCAGACCAGGGCCCGAACCCATGTCCCCTGCAATGGCAGGCAGATTCTCAACCACTGCGGCACCAGGGAATCCCCCAGCATGTGACTTTTTGCTTCTCATTTTCTCAGGGTATAGGCCCAGCATTGGGTGAGATTGATTGACTGGTAGCTCAAAGTTTCCCTTTTCAAAGCACCTCCATTGTGTTTTCACTAGTGGCTCTTACCTTGTGCCCCTTAGAACCGAGGGTACGCATTTCTCCAAAATCCCTTCAGCAGGCATTGTTTGCAGCTTTTTGCTAATGACCATTCTGACTGCTGTGAGCTGATAGGGTTTTGCAATTTGGGTTTGCATGTCTTTAAAAATTCCTAAAATTCATCATTTTTCCACGCCTTTTCCTTTGCTGTTAAAAAGAAAGAAAGAAAATAGTGTGAGTACAATATACGTATTGAAATTGTCTCCTCGGAAGTTTGCCCTCTTTTGAAGTTTTTGTTCGATTTTTGACCCCGGGATTTTTTTGGAGGGCAGGTGTCATTTACAGAACTGCAAGTTTGGTGACTATTCAGTGACCTTTAGCAATGGGTTTAAAGCTGCTGTTGTGGGAACCGGCCACAAGGAGGCAGCATTTCTCCATTCCCAAATCTGGGTACTAGGGCAGCAGAGCCTTAATGGAAGTGGTGTTGTAGGTTGTAAATTCGAATGGAATGTGCCAGGAAAAAGCCCTTTCAGTTTATGTCTCATTACTTCTGGTTCGTATTTTTACCTTAATTTTTATTTTTTATCACAGCAAATTTGTTTACAATGTTTTGTGTGTTCTAGGTGTGCAAGATGTGGTTCTTTCACACATATACATATATCTATTCTTCTTTGGATCCTTTTCCCATGTAGGTTATGACACAATGTTGAGTAGTGTTCCCTTGGTGTTCCGTAGGTCTTTGGTGATTATATATTTCACATGTGTTTCTATATCTCTGTTAAGCCCAATGTCGTAACGTATCCAATCCTCACAACTTTCCATTTGGTGAACCATAAGATTGTTTAATGAATCTGTGATTGCCTTTCTCTGTGGAAATATCTTCATTGGTATCAGTTTTAAGTAACACCTCTAAGTGATATGATAGGACATGTGTCTTTCGCTTTCTCACTTACCACAAGTTGCGTGATTACTTGTAGACTCACCTATGGTGCTGCAAATGGCATTGTTTCATTTTTTCGCTAGCTAATATTCCATCTCGACATGTAGCAGTTCTTCTATGTCCACCCAAGTGTTGGTGAACTTTTTGGTTGCTTCCATATCTTGGCTAGAGTAATACTGTGCAGTGCAGATTTGCCTGCCTGTGTCATTCCAATTCTGTCTTCTTAGGTTCTAGGTCCAGGAATGGGCCTGCTGGATCATTTGATAGCTCAATGTTTACCTTTTAAAGGCACCTCCATTCTGTTCTCATTAGTGGCTCTTTCCAGGTTTCGTCCCTCTTAAAGTGGAGGGTATGCATTTCTCCACAACACGTTTAGCATTTATTGTTTATAGTTGACTTGCTGATGGTTATTCTGACTGGTGTGAGCTGATACATCTTTGTGGTTGAATTTGCATGTGTCTCATAATCCGTTGAAATTGAGCTTTAAGACATGTCCTTTTTATTTTTTAAAGTGTGATTACCGCTTAGTTCTTCAAAGTGTTTTCTTAGAGTATGTGTCACAATTTGAAATGTTCTGGCCATTCCCTCCCTCAAGAAATTTTGAGGGCAGGTTTCAGTTACAGCCCTGCAGTAGTTGTTCAAATGAAGTGAACATTAGCACAGGCTTTAAAGCTGCTTTTGCAGGTAATGGCCAGAGGCCCCATCCTTTCTACGTTGCCCACTCTGGAAACTAGGGAAACAGACCTCCTGGCTAGTGGTGTTCCTCGCTTATAAATTAGAGTGGAATGTGCCCGGAAAACCCCACAAAAGCTGATGTCTCTTACTTTCATTTGTTATTTAATTTTAATTTATATATTTTATTGGAGTAATATTCCAATATGTACATGGACCACTTCTTCTTGGTGCATTCCTCTGTTGATGGACATTTTCGTTGCTTCCAAGTGTTGGCTATGATAAACATTGCTGGAGTGTAGGACTGCCTGCCTGTGACTTTTTGTTTTCAGTTTTATTTATGTATTTATTTAATTTTGGATGTGTTGGGTCTTTGTGAGGGCTTTCTCTAGTTGCAGCAAGCGGGGGCCACTCTTGATCGCGTTTTGCGAGCTTCTCACTTTCGCGGCCTCTGTTGCTCCGGAGCACAAGCTCCTGACGCGCAGGCTCAATAGTTGTGGCTCACGAGCTTAGTTGCTCCGTGGCACGTGGGATCTTCCCAGACCAGGGCCCGAACCCGTGTCCCCTGCGTTGGCAGGCAGATTCTCAACCACTACGCCACCAAGGAAACACCCAGCATGTGACTTTTAGATTCTCATTTTCTCAGGGTATAGGCCCAGCAGTGGCTGTGATTGATTGAGTGGTAGCTCAAAGTTTCCCTTTTAAAAGCACCTCCATTGTGTTTTCATTAGTGGCTCTTACCAGGTCCGCCTTAGAACCGAGGGTACGCATTTCTCCAAAATCCCTTCAGCATGTATTGTTTGCAGCTTTTTACTAATGACCATTCTGACCGCTGTGAGCTGATAGGGTTTTGTAATTCGGGTTTGCATGTCTTTAAAAATTCCTAAAATATATGATTTTTCCACGCCTTTTCCTTTTCTGTTAAAAAAGAAAGAAAGAAAATAGTGTGAGTACAATATGCGTCTTGAAATTGTCTTCTCGGAAGATTGCCCTCTTTTGAAGTTTTTGGTCGATTTTTGACCCCAGGATTTTCTTGGAGGGCAGGTGTCATTTACAGAACTGCAAGTTTGGTGACTATTCAGTGACCTTTAGCAATGGGTTTAAAGCTGCTGTTGTGGGAACCGGCCACAAGGAGGCAGCATTTCTCCATTCCCAAATCTGGGTACTAGGGCAGCAGAGCCTTAATGGAAGTGGTGTTGTAGGTTGTAAATTCGAATGGAATGTGCCAGGAAAAAGCCCTTTCAGTTTATGTCTCATTACTTCTGGTTCGTATTTTTACCTTAATTTTTATTTTTTATCACAGCAAATTTGTTTACAATGTTTTGTGTGTTCTAGGTGTGCAAGATGTGGTTCTTTCACACATATACATATATCTATTCTTCTTCGGATCCTTTTCCCATGTAGGTTATGACACAATGTTGAGTAGTGTTCTCTTGGTGTTCCGTAGGTCTTTGGTGATTATATATTTCACATGTGTTTGTATATCTCTGTTAAGCCCAGTGTCGTAACGTATCCAATCCTCACACCTTTCCATTTGGTGAACCATAAGATTGTTTAATGAATCTGTGATTGCCTTTCTCTGTGGAAATATCTTCATTGGTATCATTTTTTAGGTAACACCTCTAAGTGATATGATAGGACATGTGTCTTTCACTTTCTCACTTACCACAAGTTGCGTGATTAATTGTAGACTCACCTATGGTGCTGCAAATGGCATTGTTTCATTTTTTCGCTAGCTAATATTCCATCTCGACATGTAGCAGTTCTTCTATGTCCACCCAACTGTTGGTGAACTTTTTGGTTACTTCCATACCTTGGCTAGCGTAATACTGTGCAATGCAGATTTGCCTGCCTGTGTCATTCCAATTCTGTCTTCTTAGGTTCTAGGTCGAGTCATGGGCCTGCTGGATCATTTGGTAGCTCAATGTTTACCTTTTAAAGGCACCTCCATTCTGTTCTCATTAGTGGCTCTTTCCAGGCTTCGTCCCTCTTAAAGTGGAGGGTATGCATTTCTCCACAACATCTTTAGCATTTATTGTTTATAGTTGACTTGCTGATGGTTATTCTGAAGGGTGTGAGCTGATACCTCTTTGTGGTTGAATTTGCATGTGTCTCATAATCCGTTGAAATTGAGTTTTAAGACATGTCCTTTTTATTTTTTAAAGTGTGATTACAGCTTAGTTCTTCAAAGTGTTTTCTTAAAGTATGTGCCACAATTTGAAATGTTCTGGCCATTCCCTCCCTCAAGAAATTTTGAGGGTAGGTTTCAGTTACAGCCCTGCAGTAGTTGTTCAAATGAAGTGACCATTAGCACAGGCTTTAAAGCTGCTTTTGCAGGTAATGGCCAGAGGGCGGCATCCTTTCTACGTTGCCCACTCTGGAAACTAGGGAAACAGACCTCCCGGCCAGTGGTGTTCCTGGCTTATAAATTAGAGTGGAATGTGCCCGGATAAACCCACAAAAGCTGATGTCTCTTACTTTCATTTGTTATTTAATTTTAATTTATATGTTTTATTGGAGTAATATTCCAATATGTACATGGACCACTTCTTCTTGGTGCATTCCTCTGTTGATGGACATTTTCGTTGCTTCCTAGTGTTGGCTATGATAAACATTGCTGGAGTGTAGGACTGCCTGCCTGTGACTTTTTGTTTTCAGTTTTATTTATTTATTTATTTAATTTTGGAAGTGTTGGGTATTCGTGAGGGCTTTCTATAGATGCAGCAAGCGGGGGCCACTCTTCATCGTGTTGTGTGGGCTTCTCACTGTCGCGGCCTCTTTTTCTCCATAGCACAAGCTCCAGACGCGCAGGCTCAATAGTTGTGGCTCACGGGCTTAGTTGCTCCACGGCATGTGGGATCTTCCCAGACCAGGGCCCGAACCCGTGTCCCCTGCGTTGGCAGGCAGATTCTCAACCACTACGCCACCAAGGAAACCCCCAGCATGTGACTTTTAGATTCTCATTTTCTCAGGGTATAGGCCCAGCAGTGGCTGTGATTGACTGAGTGGTAGCTCAAAGTTTCCCTTTTAACAGCACCTCCATTGTGTTTTCATTAGTGGCTCTAACCAGGTCCCCCTTAGAATGGAGGGTACGCATTTCTCCAAAATCCCCTCAGCATGTATTGTTTGCAGCTTTTTACTAATGACCATTCTGACCGCTGTGAGCTGATAGGGTTTTGTAATTCGGGTTTGCATGTCTTTATAAATTCCTAAAATACATGATTTTTCCACGCCTTTTCCTTTTCTGTTAAAAAAGAAAGAAAGAAAATAGTGTGAGTACAATATGCGTCTTGAAATTGTCTTCTCGGAAGTTTGCCCTCTTTTGAAGTTTTTGGTCGATTTTTGACCCCAGGATTTTCTTGCAGGGCAGGTGTCATTTATAGAACTGCAAGTTTGGTGACTATTCAGTGACCTTCAGCAATGGGTTTAAAGCTGCTGTTGTGGGAACCGGCCACAAGGAGGCAGCATTTCTCCATTCCCAAATCTGGGTACTAGGGCAGCAGAGCCTTAATGGAAGTGGTGTTGTAGGTTGTAAATTCGAATGGAATGTGCCAGGAAAAAGCCCTTTCAGTTTATGTCTCATTACTTCTGGTTCGTATTTTTACCTTAATTTTTATTTTTTATCACAGCAAATTTGTTTACAATGTTTTGTGTGTTCTAGGTGTGCAAGATGTGGTTCTTTCACACATATACATATATCTATTCTTCTTCGGATCCTTTTCCCATGTAGGTTATGACACAATGTTGAGTAGTGTTCTCTTGGTATTCCGTAGGTTTTGGTGATTATATATTTCACATGTGTTTGTATATCTCTGTTAAGCCCAATGTCGTAATGTATCCAGTCCTCACACCTTTCCATTTGGTGGACCAAAAGATTGTTTAATGAATCTGTGTTTACCTTTCTCTGTGGAAGTATCTTCATTGGTATCAGTTTTTAGGTAACACCTTTACGTGATATGATAGGACATGTGTCTTTCGCTTTCTCACTTACCGCAAGTTGCGTGATTATTTGAAGACTCAGCTATGGTGCTGAAAATGGCAGTTTTTCATTTCTTTGCTAGCTAATATTCCATCTCGACATGTAGCAGTTCTTCTATGTCCACCCATTTGTTGGTGAACTTTTTGGTTACTTCCATATCTTGGCTAGAGTAATACGGTGCAGTGCAGATTTGCCAGCCTGTGTCTTTCCAATTCTGTCCTCTTAGTTTCTAGGTCCAGGAATGGGTCTGGTGGATCATTTGGTAGCTCAATGTTTACCTTTTAAAGGCTCCACCATTCTATTCTCATTAGTGGCTCTTTCCAGGTTTCGTCCCTCTTAAAGTGGAGGATATGCATTTCTCCACAACACCTTCAGCATTTATTGTTTATAGTTGACTTGCTGATGGTTATTCTGACTGTTGTGAGCTGATACCTCTTTGTGGTTGAATTTGCATGTGTCTCATAATCCGTTGAAATTGAGCTTAAGAGATGTCCTTTTAATTTTTCAAAGTGTGATTATAGCTTAGTTCTTCAAAGTGTTTTCTTAAAGTATGTGTCACAATTTGAAATGTTTTGGCCATTCCCTCCCTCAAGACATTTTGAGGGCAGGTTTCAGTTACAGCCCTGCAGTAGTTGTTCATATGAAGTGACCATTAGCACAGGCTTTAAAGCTGCTTTTGCAGGTAATGGCCAGAGGGCAGCATCCTTTCTACGTTCCCCACTCTGGAAACTAGGGAAACAGACCTCCTGGCCAGTGGTGTTCCTCGCTTATAAATTAGAGTGGAATGTGCCCGGATAAACCCACAAAAGCTGATGTCTCCTTACTTTTATTTGTTATTTAATTTTAATTTATATTTTTAATTGGAGTAATATTCCAATGTGTACATGGACCACTTCTTCTTGGTGCATTCCTCTGTTGATGGACATTTTCATTGCTTCCAAGTTTGGCTATGATAAACATTGCTGGAGTGTAGGACTGCCTGCCTGTGACATTTTGTTTTAAGTTTTATTTATTTATTAATTTATTTTTGGCTGTGTTGCTTCTTCGCGAGGGCTTTCTGTAGTTGCGGCGAGCGGGCGCCACTCTTCATCGCGGTGCGTGGGCCTCTCACTGTCGCGGCCTCTCTTTTTCCAGAGCACACGCTCCAGACGCACAGGCTCAATAGTTGTGGCTCACGGGCTTAGTTGCTCCGTGGCATGTGGGATCTTCCCAGACCAGGGCCCGAACCCATGTCCCCTGCAATGGCAGGCAGATTCTCAACCACTGCGGCACCAGGGAATCCCCCAGCATGTGACTTTTTGCTTCTCATTTTCTCAGGGTATAGGCCCAGCATTGGGTGAGATTGATTGACTGGTAGCTCAAAGTTTCCCTTTTCAAAGCACCTCCATTGTGTTTTCACTAGTGGCTCTTACCTTGTGCCCCTTAGAACCGAGGGTACGCATTTCTCCAAAATCCCTTCAGCAGGCATTGTTTGCAGCTTTTTGCTAATGACCATTCTGACTGCTGTGAGCTGATAGGGTTTTGCAATTTGGGTTTGCATGTCTTTAAAAATTCCTAAAATTCATCATTTTTCCACGCCTTTTCCTTTGCTGTTAAAAAGAAAGAAAGAAAATAGTGTGAGTACAATATACGTATTGAAATTGTCTCCTCGGAAGTTTGCCCTCTTTTGAAGTTTTTGTTCGATTTTTGACCCCGGGATTTTTTTGGAGGGCAGGTGTCATTTACAGAACTGCCAGTTTGGTGACTATTCAGTGACCTTTAGCAATGGGTTTAAAGCTGCTGTTGTGGGAACCGGCCACAAGGAGGCAGCATTTCTCCATTCCCAAATCTGGGTACTAGGGCAGCAGAGCCTTAATGGAAGTGGTGTTGTAGGTTGTAAATTAGAATGGAATGTGCCAGGAAAAAGCCCTTTCAGTTTATGTCTCATTACTTCTGGTTCGTATTTTTACCTTAATTTTTATTTTTTATCACAGCAAATTTGTTTACAATGTTTTGTGTGTTCTAGGTGTGCAAGATGTGGTTCTTTCACACATATACATATATCTATTCTTCTTCGGATCCTTTTCCCATGTAGGTTATGACACAATGTTGAGTAGTGTTCCCTTGGTGTTCCGTAGGTCTTTGGTGATTATATATTTCACATGTGTTTCTATATCTCTGTTAAGCCCAATGTCGTAACGTATCCAATCCTCACAACTTTCCATTTGGTGAACCATAAGATTGTTTAATGAATCTGTGATTGCCTTTCTCTGTGGAAATATCTTCATTGGTATCAGTTTTAAGTAACACCTCTAAGTGATATGATAGGACATGTGTCTTTCGCTTTCTCACTTACCACAAGTTGCGTGATTACTTGTAGACTCACCTATGGTGCTGCAAATGGCATTGTTTCATTTTTTCGCTAGCTAATATTCCATCTCGACATGTAGCAGTTCTTCTATGTCCACCCAAGTGTTGGTGAACTTTTTGGTTGCTTCCATATCTTGGCTAGAGTAATACTGTGCAGTGCAGATTTGCCTGCCTGTGTCATTTCAATTCTGTCTTCTTAGGTTCTAGGTCCAGGAATGGGCCTGCTGGATCATTTGATAGCTCAATGTTTACCTTTTAAAGGCACCTCCATTCTGTTCTCATTAGTGGCTCTTTCCAGGTTTCGTCCCTCTTAAAGTGGAGGGTATGCATTTCTCCACAACACGTTTAGCATTTATTGTTTATAGTTGACTTGCTGATGGTTATTCTGACTGGTGTGAGCTGATACATCTTTGTGGTTGAATTTGCATGTGTCTCATAATCCGTTGAAATTGAGCTTTAAGACATGTCCTTTTTATTTTTTAAAGTGTGATTACCGCTTAGTTCTTCAAAGTGTTTTCTTAGAGTATGTGTCACAATTTGAAATGTTCTGGCCATTCCCTCCCTCAAGAAATTTTGAGGGCAGGTTTCAGTTACAGCCCTGCAGTAGTTGTTCAAATGAAGTGAACATTAGCACAGGCTTTAAAGCTGCTTTTGCAGGTAATGGCCAGAGGCCCCATCCTTTCTACGTTGCCCACTCTGGAAACTAGGGAAACAGACCTCCTGGCTAGTGGTGTTCCTCGCTTATAAATTAGAGTGGAATGTGCCCGGAAAACCCCACAAAAGCTGATGTCTCTTACTTTCATTTGTTATTTAATTTTAATTTATATATTTTATTGGAGTAATATTCCAATATGTACATGGACCACTTCTTCTTGGTGCATTCCTCTGTTGATGGACATTTTCGTTGCTTCCAAGTGTTGGCTATGATAAACATTGCTGGAGTGTAGGACTGCCTGCCTGTGACTTTTTGTTTTCAGTTTTATTTATGTATTTATTTAATTTTGGATGTGTTGGGTCTTTGTGAGGGCTTTCTCTAGTTGCAGCAAGCGGGGGCCACTCTTCATCGCGTTTTGCGAGCTTCTCACTTTCGCGGCCTCTGTTGCTCCGGAGCACAAGCTCCTGACGCGCAGGCTCAATAGTTGTGGCTCACGAGCTTAGTTGCTCCGTGGCACGTGGGATCTTCCCAGACCAGGGCCCGAACCCGTGTCCCCTGCGTTGGCAGGCAGATTCTCAACCACTACGCCACCAAGGAAACACCCAGCATGTGACTTTTAGATTCTCATTTTCTCAGGGTATAGGCCCAGCAGTGGCTGTGATTGATTGAGTGGTAGCTCAAAGTTTCCCTTTTAAAAGCACCTCCATTGTGTTTTCATTAGTGGCTCTTACCAGGTCCGCCTTAGAACCGAGGGTACGCATTTCTCCAAAATCCCTTCAGCATGTATTGTTTGCAGCTTTTTACTAATGACCATTCTGACCGCTGTGAGCTGATAGGGTTTTGTAATTCGGGTTTGCATGTCTTTAAAAATTCCTAAAATATATGATTTTTCCACGCCTTTTCCTTTTCTGTTAAAAAAGAAAGAAAGAAAATAGTGTGAGTACAATATGCGTCTTGAAATTGTCTTCTCGGAAGATTGCCCTCTTTTGAAGTTTTTGGTCGATTTTTGACCCCAGGATTTTCTTGGAGGGCAGGTGTCATTTACAGAACTGCAAGTTTGGTGACTATTCAGTGACCTTTAGCAATGGGTTTAAAGCTGCTGTTGTGGGAACCGGCCACAAGGAGGCAGCATTTCTCCATTCCCAAATCTGGGTACTAGGGCAGCAGAGCCTTAATGGAAGTGGTGTTGTAGGTTGTAAATTCGAATGGAATGTGCCAGGAAAAAGCCCTTTCAGTTTATGTCTCATTACTTCTGGTTCGTATTTTTACCTTAATTTTTATTTTTTATCACAGCAAATTTGTTTACAATGTTTTGTGTGTTCTAGGTGTGCAAGATGTGGTTCTTTCACACATATACATATATCTATTCTTCTTCGGATCCTTTTCCCATGTAGGTTATGACACAATGTTGAGTAGTGTTCTCTTGGTGTTCCGTAGGTCTTTGGTGATTATATATTTCACATGTGTTTGTATATCTCTGTTAAGCCCAGTGTCGTAACGTATCCAATCCTCACACCTTTCCATTTGGTGAACCATAAGATTGTTTAATGAATCTGTGATTGCCTTTCTCTGTGGAAATATCTTCATTGGTATCATTTTTTAGGTAACACCTCTAAGTGATATGATAGGACATGTGTCTTTCACTTTCTCACTTACCACAAGTTGCGTGATTAATTGTAGACTCACCTATGGTGCTGCAAATGGCATTGTTTCATTTTTTCGCTAGCTAATATTCCATCTCGACATGTAGCAGTTCTTCTATGTCCACCCAACTGTTGGTGAACTTTTTGGTTACTTCCATACCTTGGCTAGCGTAATACTGTGCAATGCAGATTTGCCTGCCTGTGTCATTCCAATTCTGTCTTCTTAGGTTCTAGGTCGAGTCATGGGCCTGCTGGATCATTTGGTAGCTCAATGTTTACCTTTTAAAGGCACCTCCATTCTGTTCTCATTAGTGGCTCTTTCCAGGCTTCGTCCCTCTTAAAGTGGAGGGTATGCATTTCTCCACAACATCTTTAGCATTTATTGTTTATAGTTGACTTGCTGATGGTTATTCTGAAGGGTGTGAGCTGATACCTCTTTGTGGTTGAATTTGCATGTGTCTCATAATCCGTTGAAATTGAGTTTTAAGACATGTCCTTTTTATTTTTTAAAGTGTGATTACAGCTTAGTTCTTCAAAGTGTTTTCTTAAAGTATGTGCCACAATTTGAAATGTTCTGGCCATTCCCTCCCTCAAGAAATTTTGAGGGTAGGTTTCAGTTACAGCCCTGCAGTAGTTGTTCAAATGAAGTGACCATTAGCACAGGCTTTAAAGCTGCTTTTGCAGGTAATGGCCAGAGGGCGGCATCCTTTCTACGTTGCCCACTCTGGAAACTAGGGAAACAGACCTCCCGGCCAGTGGTGTTCCTGGCTTATAAATTAGAGTGGAATGTGCCCGGATAAACCCACAAAAGCTGATGTCTCTTACTTTCATTTGTTATTTAATTTTAATTTATATGTTTTATTGGAGTAATATTCCAATATGTACATGGACCACTTCTTCTTGGTGCATTCCTCTGTTGATGGACATTTTCGTTGCTTCCTAGTGTTGGCTATGATAAACATTGCTGGAGTGTAGGACTGCCTGCCTGTGACTTTTTGTTTTCAGTTTTATTTATTTATTTATTTAATTTTGGAAGTGTTGGGTATTCGTGAGGGCTTTCTATAGATGCAGCAAGCGGGGGCCACTCTTCATCGTGTTGTGTGGGCTTCTCACTGTCGCGGCCTCTTTTTCTCCATAGCACAAGCTCCAGACGCGCAGGCTCAATAGTTGTGGCTCACGGGCTTAGTTGCTCCACGGCATGTGGGATCTTCCCAGACCAGGGCCCGAACCCGTGTCCCCTGCGTTGGCAGGCAGATTCTCAACCACTACGCCACCAAGGAAACCCCCAGCATGTGACTTTTAGATTCTCATTTTCTCAGGGTATAGGCCCAGCAGTGGCTGTGATTGACTGAGTGGTAGCTCAAAGTTTCCCTTTTAACAGCACCTCCATTGTGTTTTCATTAGTGGCTCTAACCAGGTCCCCCTTAGAATGGAGGGTACGCATTTCTCCAAAATCCCCTCAGCATGTATTGTTTGCAGCTTTTTACTAATGACCATTCTGACCGCTGTGAGCTGATAGGGTTTTGTAATTCGGGTTTGCATGTCTTTATAAATTCCTAAAATACATGATTTTTCCACGCCTTTTCCTTTTCTGTTAAAAAAGAAAGAAAGAAAATAGTGTGAGTACAATATGCGTCTTGAAATTGTCTTCTCGGAAGTTTGCCCTCTTTTGAAGTTTTTGGTCGATTTTTGACCCCAGGATTTTCTTGCAGGGCAGGTGTCATTTATAGAACTGCAAGTTTGGTGACTATTCAGTGACCTTCAGCAATGGGTTTAAAGCTGCTGTTGTGGGAACCGGCCACAAGGAGGCAGCATTTCTCCATTCCCAAATCTGGGTACTAGGGCAGCAGAGCCTTAATGGAAGTGGTGTTGTAGGTTGTAAATTCGAATGGAATGTGCCAGGAAAAAGCCCTTTCAGTTTATGTCTCATTACTTCTGGTTCGTATTTTTACCTTAATTTTTATTTTTTATCACAGCAAATTTGTTTACAATGTTTTGTGTGTTCTAGGTGTGCAAGATGTGGTTCTTTCACACATATACATATATCTATTCTTCTTCGGATCCTTTTCCCATGTAGGTTATGACACAATGTTGAGTAGTGTTCTCTTGGTATTCCGTAGGTTTTGGTGATTATATATTTCACATGTGTTTGTATATCTCTGTTAAGCCCAATGTCGTAATGTATCCAGTCCTCACACCTTTCCATTTGGTGGACCAAAAGATTGTTTAATGAATCTGTGTTTACCTTTCTCTGTGGAAGTATCTTCATTGGTATCAGTTTTTAGGTAACACCTTTACGTGATATGATAGGACATGTGTCTTTCGCTTTCTCACTTACCGCAAGTTGCGTGATTATTTGAAGACTCAGCTATGGTGCTGAAAATGGCAGTTTTTCATTTCTTTGCTAGCTAATAATCCATCTCGACATGTAGCAGTTCTTCTATGTCCACCCATTTGTTGGTGAACTTTTTGGTTACTTCCATATCTTGGCTAGAGTAATACGGTGCAGTGCAGATTTGCCAGCCTGTGTCTTTCCAATTCTGTCCTCTTAGTTTCTAGGTCCAGGAATGGGTCTGGTGGATCATTTGGTAGCTCAATGTTTACCTTTTAAAGGCTCCACCATTCTATTCTCATTAGTGGCTCTTTCCAGGTTTCGTCCCTCTTAAAGTGGAGGATATGCATTTCTCCACAACACCTTCAGCATTTATTGTTTATAGTTGACTTGCTGATGGTTATTCTGACTGTTGTGAGCTGATACCTCTTTGTGGTTGAATTTGCATGTGTCTCATAATCCGTTGAAATTGAGCTTAAGAGATGTCCTTTTAATTTTTCAAAGTGTGATTATAGCTTAGTTCTTCAAAGTGTTTTCTTAAAGTATGTGTCACAATTTGAAATGTTTTGGCCATTCCCTCCCTCAAGACATTTTGAGGGCAGGTTTCAGTTACAGCCCTGCAGTAGTTGTTCATATGAAGTGACCATTAGCACAGGCTTTAAAGCTGCTTTTGCAGGTAATGGCCAGAGGGCAGCATCCTTTCTACGTTCCCCACTCTGGAAACTAGGGAAACAGACCTCCTGGCCAGTGGTGTTCCTCGCTTATAAATTAGAGTGGAATGTGCCCGGATAAACCCACAAAAGCTGATGTCTCCTTACTTTTATTTGTTATTTAATTTTAATTTATATTTTTAATTGGAGTAATATTCCAATGTGTACATGGACCACTTCTTCTTGGTGCATTCCTCTGTTGATGGACATTTTCATTGCTTCCAAGTTTGGCTATGATAAACATTGCTGGAGTGTAGGACTGCCTGCCTGTGACATTTTGTTTTAAGTTTTATTTATTTATTAATTTATTTTTGGCTGTGTTGCTTCTTCGCGAGGGCTTTCTGTAGTTGCGGCGAGCGGGCGCCACTCTTCATCGCGGTGCGTGGGCCTCTCACTGTCGCGGCCTCTCTTTTTCCAGAGCACACGCTCCAGACGCACAGGCTCAATAGTTGTGGCTCACGGGCTTAGTTGCTCCGTGGCATGTGGGATCTTCCCAGACCAGGGCCCGAACCCATGTCCCCTGCAATGGCAGGCAGATTCTCAACCACTGCGGCACCAGGGAATCCCCCAGCATGTGACTTTTTGCTTCTCATTTTCTCAGGGTATAGGCCCAGCATTGGGTGAGATTGATTGACTGGTAGCTCAAAGTTTCCCTTTTCAAAGCACCTCCATTGTGTTTTCACTAGTGGCTCTTACCTTGTGCCCCTTAGAACCGAGGGTACGCATTTCTCCAAAATCCCTTCAGCAGGCATTGTTTGCAGCTTTTTGCTAATGACCATTCTGACTGCTGTGAGCTGATAGGGTTTTGCAATTTGGGTTTGCATGTCTTTAAAAATTCCTAAAATTCATCATTTTTCCACGCCTTTTCCTTTGCTGTTAAAAAGAAAGAAAGAAAATAGTGTGAGTACAATATACGTATTGAAATTGTCTCCTCGGAAGTTTGCCCTCTTTTGAAGTTTTTGTTCGATTTTTGACCCCGGGATTTTTTTGGAGGGCAGGTGTCATTTACAGAACTGCAAGTTTGGTGACTATTCAGTGACCTTTAGCAATGGGTTTAAAGCTGCTGTTGTGGGAACCGGCCACAAGGAGGCAGCATTTCTCCATTCCCAAATCTGGGTACTAGGGCAGCAGAGCCTTAATGGAAGTGGTGTTGTAGGTTGTAAATTCGAATGGAATGTGCCAGGAAAAAGCCCTTTCAGTTTATGTCTCATTACTTCTGGTTCGTATTTTTACCTTAATTTTTATTTTTTATCACAGCAAATTTGTTTACAATGTTTTGTGTGTTCTAGGTGTGCAAGATGTGGTTCTTTCACACATATACATATATCTATTCTTCTTTGGATCCTTTTCCCATGTAGGTTATGACACAATGTTGAGTAGTGTTCCCTTGGTGTTCCGTAGGTCTTTGGTGATTATATATTTCACATGTGTTTCTATATCTCTGTTAAGCCCAATGTCGTAACGTATCCAATCCTCACAACTTTCCATTTGGTGAACCATAAGATTGTTTAATGAATCTGTGATTGCCTTTCTCTGTGGAAATATCTTCATTGGTATCAGTTTTAAGTAACACCTCTAAGTGATATGATAGGACATGTGTCTTTCGCTTTCTCACTTACCACAAGTTGCGTGATTACTTGTAGACTCACCTATGGTGCTGCAAATGGCATTGTTTCATTTTTTCGCTAGCTAATATTCCATCTCGACATGTAGCAGTTCTTCTATGTCCACCCAAGTGTTGGTGAACTTTTTGGTTGCTTCCATATCTTGGCTAGAGTAATACTGTGCAGTGCAGATTTGCCTGCCTGTGTCATTCCAATTCTGTCTTCTTAGGTTCTAGGTCCAGGAATGGGCCTGCTGGATCATTTGATAGCTCAATGTTTACCTTTTAAAGGCACCTCCATTCTGTTCTCATTAGTGGCTCTTTCCAGGTTTCGTCCCTCTTAAAGTGGAGGGTATGCATTTCTCCACAACACGTTTAGCATTTATTGTTTATAGTTGACTTGCTGATGGTTATTCTGACTGGTGTGAGCTGATACATCTTTGTGGTTGAATTTGCATGTGTCTCATAATCCGTTGAAATTGAGCTTTAAGACATGTCCTTTTTATTTTTTAAAGTGTGATTACCGCTTAGTTCTTCAAAGTGTTTTCTTAAAGTATGTGTCACAATTTGAAATGTTCTGGCCATTCCCTCCCTCAAGAAATTTTGAGGGCAGGTTTCAGTTACAGCCCTGCAGTAGTTGTTCAAATGAAGTGACCATTAGCACAGGCTTTAAAGCTGCTTTTGCAGGTAATGGCCAGAGGCCCCATCCTTTCTACGTTGCCCACTCTGGAAACTAGGGAAACAGACCTCCTGGCTAGTGGTGTTCCTCGCTTATAAATTAGAGTGGAATGTGCCCGGAAAACCCCACAAAAGCTGATGTCTCTTACTTTCATTTGTTATTTAATTTTAATTTATATATTTTATTGGAGTAATATTCCAATATGTACATGGACCACTTCTTCTTGGTGCATTCCTCTGTTGATGGACATTTTCGTTGCTTCCAAGTGTTGGCTATGATAAACATTGCTGGAGTGTAGGACTGCCTGCCTGTGACTTTTTGTTTTCAGTTTTATTTATTTATTTATTTAATTTTGGATGTGTTGGGTCTTTGTGAGGGCTTTCTCTAGTTGCAGCAAGCGGGGGCCACTCTTCATCGCGTTTTGCGAGCTTCTCACTTTCGCGGCCTCTGTTGCTCCGGAGCACAAGCTCCTGACGCGCAGGCTCAATAGTTGTGGCTCACGAGCTTAGTTGCTCCGTGGCACGTGGGATCTTCCCAGACCAGGGCCCGAACCCGTGTCCCCTGCGTTGGCAGGCAGATTCTCAACCACTACGCCACCAAGGAAACACCCAGCATGTGACTTTTAGATTCTCATTTTCTCAGGGTATAGGCCCAGCAGTGGCTGTGATTGATTGAGTGGTAGCTCAAAGTTTCCCTTTTAAAAGCACCTCCATTGTGTTTTCATTAGTGGCTCTTACCAGGTCCGCCTTAGAACCGAGGGTACGCATTTCTCCAAAATCCCTTCAGCATGTATTGTTTGCAGCTTTTTACTAATGACCATTCTGACCGCTGTGAGCTGATAGGGTTTTGTAATTCGGGTTTGCATGTCTTTAAAAATTCCTAAAATATATGATTTTTCCACGCCTTTTCCTTTTCTGTTAAAAAAGAAAGAAAATAGTGTGAGTACAATATGCGTCTTGAAATTGTCTTCTCGGAAGATTGCCCTCTTTTGAAGTTTTTGGTCGATTTTTGACCCCAGGATTTTCTTGGAGGGCAGGTGTCATTTACAGAACTGCAAGTTTGGTGACTATTCAGTGACCTTTAGCAATGGGTTTAAAGCTGCTGTTGTGGGAACCGGCCACAAGGAGGCAGCATTTCTCCATTCCCAAATCTGGGTACTAGGGCAGCAGAGCCTTAATGGAAGTGGTGTTGTAGGTTGTAAATTCGAATGGAATGTGCCAGGAAAAAGCCCTTTCAGTTTATGTCTCATTACTTCTGGTTCGTATTTTTACCTTAATTTTTATTTTTTATCACAGCAAATTTGTTTACAATGTTTTGTGTGTTCTAGGTGTGCAAGATGTGGTTCTTTCACACATATACATATATCTATTCTTCTTCGGATCCTTTTCCCATGTAGGTTATGACACAATGTTGAGTAGTGTTCTCTTGGTGTTCCGTAGGTCTTTGGTGATTATATATTTCACATGTGTTTGTATATCTCTGTTAAGCCCAGTGTCGTAACGTATCCAATCCTCACACCTTTCCATTTGGTGAACCATAAGATTGTTTAATGAATCTGTGATTGCCTTTCTCTGTGGAAATATCTTCATTGGTATCATTTTTTAGGTAACACCTCTAAGTGATATGATAGGACATGTGTCTTTCACTTTCTCACTTACCACAAGTTGCATGATTAATTGTAGACTCACCTATGGTGCTGCAAATGGCATTGTTTCATTTTTTCGCTAGCTAATATTCCATCTCGACATGTAGCAGTTCTTCTATGTCCACCCAACTGTTGGTGAACTTTTTGGTTACTTCCATACCTTGGCTAGCGTAATACTGTGCAATGCAGATTTGCCTGCCTGTGTCATTCCAATTCTGTCTTCTTAGGTTCTAGGTCGAGTCATGGGCCTGCTGGATCATTTGGTAGCTCAATGTTTACCTTTTAAAGGCACCTCCATTCTGTTCTCATTAGTGGCTCTTTCCAGGCTTCGTCCCTCTTAAAGTGGAGGGTATGCATTTCTCCACAACATCTTTAGCATTTATTGTTTATAGTTGACTTGCTGATGGTTATTCTGAAGGGTGTGAGCTGATACCTCTTTGTGGTTGAATTTGCATGTGTCTCATAATCCGTTGAAATTGAGTTTTAAGACATGTCCTTTTTATTTTTTAAAGTGTGATTACAGCTTAGTTCTTCAAAGTGTTTTCTTAAAGTATGTGCCACAATTTGAAATGTTCTGGCCATTCCCTCCCTCAAGAAATTTTGAGGGTAGGTTTCAGTTACAGCCCTGCAGTAGTTGTTCAAATGAAGTGACCATTAGCACAGGCTTTAAAGCTGCTTTTGCAGGTAATGGCCAGAGGGCGGCATCCTTTCTACGTTGCCCACTCTGGAAACTAGGGAAACAGACCTCCCGGCCAGTGGTGTTCCTGGCTTATAAATTAGAGTGGAATGTGCCCGGATAAACCCACAAAAGCTGATGTCTCTTACTTTCATTTGTTATTTAATTTTAATTTATATGTTTTATTGGAGTAATATTCCAATATGTACATGGACCACTTCTTCTTGGTGCATTCCTCTGTTGATGGACATTTTCGTTGCTTCCTAGTGTTGGCTATGATAAACATTGCTGGAGTGTAGGACTGCCTGCCTGTGACTTTTTGTTTTCAGTTTTATTTATTTATTTATTTAATTTTGGAAGTGTTGGGTATTCGTGAGGGCTTTCTATAGATGCAGCAAGCGGGGGCCACTCTTCATCGTGTTGTGTGGGCTTCTCACTGTCGCGGCCTCTTTTTCTCCATAGCACAAGCTCCAGACGCGCAGGCTCAATAGTTGTGGCTCACGGGCTTAGTTGCTCCACGGCATGTGGGATCTTCCCAGACCAGGGCCCGAACCCGTGTCCCCTGCGTTGGCAGGCAGATTCTCAACCACTACGCCACCAAGGAAACCCCCAGCATGTGACTTTTAGATTCTCATTTTCTCAGGGTATAGGCCCAGCAGTGGCTGTGATTGACTGAGTGGTAGCTCAAAGTTTCCCTTTTAACAGCACCTCCATTGTGTTTTCATTAGTGGCTCTAACCAGGTCCCCCTTAGAATGGAGGGTACGCATTTCTCCAAAATCCCCTCAGCATGTATTGTTTGCAGCTTTTTACTAATGACCATTCTGACCGCTGTGAGCTGATAGGGTTTTGTAATTCGGGTTTGCATGTCTTTATAAATTCCTAAAATACATGATTTTTCCACGCCTTTTCCTTTTCTGTTAAAAAAGAAAGAAAGAAAATAGTGTGAGTACAATATGCGTCTTGAAATTGTCTTCTCGGAAGTTTGCCCTCTTTTGAAGTTTTTGGTCGATTTTTGACCCCAGGATTTTCTTGCAGGGCAGGTGTCATTTATAGAACTGCAAGTTTGGTGACTATTCAGTGACCTTCAGCAATGGGTTTAAAGCTGCTGTTGTGGGAACCGGCCACAAGGAGGCAGCATTTCTCCATTCCCAAATCTGGGTACTAGGGCAGCAGAGCCTTAATGGAAGTGGTGTTGTAGGTTGTAAATTCGAATGGAATGTGCCAGGAAAAAGCCCTTTCAGTTTATGTCTCATTACTTCTGGTTCGTATTTTTACCTTAATTTTTATTTTTTATCACAGCAAATTTGTTTACAATGTTTTGTGTGTTCTAGGTGTGCAAGATGTGGTTCTTTCACACATATACATATATCTATTCTTCTTCGGATCCTTTTCCCATGTAGGTTATGACACAATGTTGAGTAGTGTTCTCTTGGTATTCCGTAGGTTTTGGTGATTATATATTTCACATGTGTTTGTATATCTCTGTTAAGCCCAATGTCGTAATGTATCCAGTCCTCACACCTTTCCATTTGGTGGACCAAAAGATTGTTTAATGAATCTGTGTTTACCTTTCTCTGTGGAAGTATCTTCATTGGTATCAGTTTTTAGGTAACACCTTTACGTGATATGATAGGACATGTGTCTTTCGCTTTCTCACTTACCGCAAGTTGCGTGATTATTTGAAGACTCAGCTATGGTGCTGAAAATGGCAGTTTTTCATTTCTTTGCTAGCTAATAATCCATCTCGACATGTAGCAGTTCTTCTATGTCCACCCATTTGTTGGTGAACTTTTTGGTTACTTCCATATCTTGGCTAGAGTAATACGGTGCAGTGCAGATTTGCCAGCCTGTGTCTTTCCAATTCTGTCCTCTTAGTTTCTAGGTCCAGGAATGGGTCTGGTGGATCATTTGGTAGCTCAATGTTTACCTTTTAAAGGCTCCACCATTCTATTCTCATTAGTGGCTCTTTCCAGGTTTCGTCCCTCTTAAAGTGGAGGATATGCATTTCTCCACAACACCTTCAGCATTTATTGTTTATAGTTGACTTGCTGATGGTTATTCTGACTGTTGTGAGCTGATACCTCTTTGTGGTTGAATTTGCATGTGTCTCATAATCCGTTGAAATTGAGCTTAAGAGATGTCCTTTTAATTTTTCAAAGTGTGATTATAGCTTAGTTCTTCAAAGTGTTTTCTTAAAGTATGTGTCACAATTTGAAATGTTTTGGCCATTCCCTCCCTCAAGACATTTTGAGGGCAGGTTTCAGTTACAGCCCTGCAGTAGTTGTTCATATGAAGTGACCATTAGCACAGGCTTTAAAGCTGCTTTTGCAGGTAATGGCCAGAGGGCAGCATCCTTTCTACGTTCCCCACTCTGGAAACTAGGGAAACAGACCTCCTGGCCAGTGGTGTTCCTCGCTTATAAATTAGAGTGGAATGTGCCCGGATAAACCCACAAAAGCTGATGTCTCCTTACTTTTATTTGTTATTTAATTTTAATTTATATTTTTAATTGGAGTAATATTCCAATGTGTACATGGACCACTTCTTCTTGGTGCATTCCTCTGTTGATGGACATTTTCATTGCTTCCAAGTTTGGCTATGATAAACATTGCTGGAGTGTAGGACTGCCTGCCTGTGACATTTTGTTTTAAGTTTTATTTATTTATTAATTTATTTTTGGCTGTGTTGCTTCTTCGCGAGGGCTTTCTGTAGTTGCGGCGAGCGGGCGCCACTCTTCATCGCGGTGCGTGGGCCTCTCACTGTCGTGGCCTCTCTTTTTCCAGAGCACACGCTCCAGACGCACAGGCTCAATAGTTGTGGCTCACGGGCTTAGTTGCTCCGTGGCATGTGGGATCTTCCCAGACCAGGGCCCGAACCCATGTCCCCTGCAATGGCAGGCAGATTCTCAACCACTGCGGCACCAGGGAATCCCCCAGCATGTGACTTTTTGCTTCTCATTTTCTCAGGGTATAGGCCCAGCATTGGGTGAGATTGATTGACTGGTAGCTCAAAGTTTCCCTTTTCAAAGCACCTCCATTGTGTTTTCACTAGTGGCTCTTACCTTGTGCCCCTTAGAACCGAGGGTACGCATTTCTCCAAAATCCCTTCAGCAGGCATTGTTTGCAGCTTTTTGCTAATGACCATTCTGACTGCTGTGAGCTGATAGGGTTTTGCAATTTGGGTTTGCATGTCTTTAAAAATTCCTAAAATTCATCATTTTTCCACGCCTTTTCCTTTGCTGTTAAAAAGAAAGAAAGAAAATAGTGTGAGTACAATATACGTATTGAAATTGTCTCCTCGGAAGTTTGCCCTCTTTTGAAGTTTTTGTTCGATTTTTGACCCCGGGATTTTTTTGGAGGGCAGGTGTCATTTACAGAACTGCAAGTTTGGTGACTATTCAGTGACCTTTAGCAATGGGTTTAAAGCTGCTGTTGTGGGAACCGGCCACAAGGAGGCAGCATTTCTCCATTCCCAAATCTGGGTACTAGGGCAGCAGAGCCTTAATGGAAGTGGTGTTGTAGGTTGTAAATTCGAATGGAATGTGCCAGGAAAAAGCCCTTTCAGTTTATGTCTCATTACTTCTGGTTCGTATTTTTACCTTAATTTTTATTTTTTATCACAGCAAATTTGTTTACAATGTTTTGTGTGTTCTAGGTGTGCAAGATGTGGTTCTTTCACACATATACATATATCTATTCTTCTTTGGATCCTTTTCCCATGTAGGTTATGACACAATGTTGAGTAGTGTTCCCTTGGTGTTCCGTAGGTCTTTGGTGATTATATATTTCACATGTGTTTCTATATCTCTGTTAAGCCCAATGTCGTAACGTATCCAATCCTCACAACTTTCCATTTGGTGAACCATAAGATTGTTTAATGAATCTGTGATTGCCTTTCTCTGTGGAAATATCTTCATTGGTATCAGTTTTAAGTAACACCTCTAAGTGATATGATAGGACATGTGTCTTTCGCTTTCTCACTTACCACAAGTTGCGTGATTACTTGTAGACTCACCTATGGTGCTGCAAATGGCATTGTTTCATTTTTTCGCTAGCTAATATTCCATCTCGACATGTAGCAGTTCTTCTATGTCCACCCAAGTGTTGGTGAACTTTTTGGTTGCTTCCATATCTTGGCTAGAGTAATACTGTGCAGTGCAGATTTGCCTGCCTGTGTCATTCCAATTCTGTCTTCTTAGGTTCTAGGTCCAGGAATGGGCCTGCTGGATCATTTGATAGCTCAATGTTTACCTTTTAAAGGCACCTCCATTCTGTTCTCATTAGTGGCTCTTTCCAGGTTTCGTCCCTCTTAAAGTGGAGGGTATGCATTTCTCCACAACACGTTTAGCATTTATTGTTTATAGTTGACTTGCTGATGGTTATTCTGACTGGTGTGAGCTGATACATCTTTGTGGTTGAATTTGCATGTGTCTCATAATCCGTTGAAATTGAGCTTTAAGACATGTCCTTTTTATTTTTTAAAGTGTGATTACC
This sequence comes from Balaenoptera borealis, assembly GCF_965194805.1. Taxonomy (NCBI): domain Eukaryota; kingdom Metazoa; phylum Chordata; class Mammalia; order Artiodactyla; family Balaenopteridae; genus Balaenoptera; species Balaenoptera borealis. Next base: position 108,261,274 of record NC_138862.1, on the reverse strand, counting down.
GCTTAGTTCTTCAAAGTGTTTTCTTAAAGTATGTGTCACAATTTGAAATGTTCTGGCCATTCCCTCCCTCAAGAAATTTTGAGGGCAGGTTTCAGTTACAGCCCTGCAGTAGTTGTTCAAATGAAGTGAACATTAGCACAGGCTTTAAAGCTGCTTTTGCAGGTAATGGCCAGAGGCCCCATCCTTTCTACGTTGCCCACTCTGGAAACTAGGGAAACAGACCTCCTGGCTAGTGGTGTTCCTCGCTTATAAATTAGAGTGGAATGTGCCCGGAAAACCCCACAAAAGCTGATGTCTCTTACTTTCATTTGTTATTTAATTTTAATTTATATATTTTATTGGAGTAATATTCCAATATGTACATGGACCACTTCTTCTTGGTGCATTCCTCTGTTGATGGACATTTTCGTTGCTTCCAAGTGTTGGCTATGATAAACATTGCTGGAGTGTAGGACTGCCTGCCTGTGACTTTTTGTTTTCAGTTTTATTTATTTATTTATTTAATTTTGGATGTGTTGGGTCTTTGTGAGGGCTTTCTCTAGTTGCAGCAAGCGGGGGCCACTCTTCATCGCGTTTTGCGAGCTTCTCACTTTCGCGGCCTCTGTTGCTCCGGAGCACAAGCTCCTGACGCGCAGGCTCAATAGTTGTGGCTCACGAGCTTAGTTGCTCCGTGGCACGTGGGATCTTCCCAGACCAGGGCCCGAACCCGTGTCCCGTGCGTTGGCAGGCAGATTCTCAACCACTACGCCACCAAGGAAACACCCAGCATGTGACTTTTAGATTCTCATTTTCTCAGGGTATAGGCCCAGCAGTGGCTGTGATTGATTGAGTGGTAGCTCAAAGTTTCCCTTTTAAAAGCACCTCCATTGTGTTTTCATTAGTGGCTCTTACCAGGTCCGCCTTAGAACCGAGGGTACGCATTTCTCCAAAATCCCTTCAGCATGTATTGTTTGCAGCTTTTTACTAATGACCATTCTGACCGCTGTGAGCTGATAGGGTTTTGTAATTCGGGTTTGCATGTCTTTAAAAATTCCTAAAATATATGATTTTTCCACGCCTTTTCCTTTTCTGTTAAAAAAGAAAGAAAATAGTGTGAGTACAATATGCGTCTTGAAATTGTCTTCTCGGAAGATTGCCCTCTTTTGAAGTTTTTGGTCGATTTTTGACCCCAGGATTTTCTTGGAGGGCAGGTGTCATTTACAGAACTGCAAGTTTGGTGACTATTCAGTGACCTTTAGCAATGGGTTTAAAGCTGCTGTTGTGGGAACCGGCCACAAGGAGGCAGCATTTCTCCATTCCCAAATCTGGGTACTAGGGCAGCAGAGCCTTAATGGAAGTGGTGTTGTAGGTTGTAAATTCGAATGGAATGTGCCAGGAAAAAGCCCTTTCAGTTTATGTCTCATTACTTCTGGTTCGTATTTTTACCTTAATTTTTATTTTTTATCACAGCAAATTTGTTTACAATGTTTTGTGTGTTCTAGGTGTGCAAGATGTGGTTCTTTCACACATATACATATATCTATTCTTCTTCGGATCCTTTTCCCATGTAGGTTATGACACAATGTTGAGTAGTGTTCTCTTGGTGTTCCGTAGGTCTTTGGTGATTATATATTTCACATGTGTTTGTATATCTCTGTTAAGCCCAGTGTCGTAACGTATCCAATCCTCACACCTTTCCATTTGGTGAACCATAAGATTGTTTAATGAATCTGTGATTGCCTTTCTCTGTGGAAATATCTTCATTGGTATCATTTTTTAGGTAACACCTCTAAGTGATATGATAGGACATGTGTCTTTCACTTTCTCACTTACCACAAGTTGCGTGATTAATTGTAGACTCACCTATGGTGCTGCAAATGGCATTGTTTCATTTTTTCGCTAGCTAATATTCCATCTCGACATGTAGCAGTTCTTCTATGTCCACCCAACTGTTGGTGAACTTTTTGGTTACTTCCATACCTTGGCTAGCGTAATACTGTGCAATGCAGATTTGCCTGCCTGTGTCATTCCAATTCTGTCTTCTTAGGTTCTAGGTCGAGTCATGGGCCTGCTGGATCATTTGGTAGCTCAATGTTTACCTTTTAAAGGCACCTCCATTCTGTTCTCATTAGTGACTCTTTCCAGGCTTCGTCCCTCTTAAAGTGGAGGGTATGCATTTCTCCACAACATCTTTAGCATTTATTGTTTATAGTTGACTTGCTGATGGTTATTCTGACTGGTGTGAGCTGATACCTCTTTGTGGTTGAATTTGCATGTGTCTCATAATCCGTTGAAATTGAGCTTTAAGACATGTCCTTTTTATTTTTTAAAGTGTGATTACAGCTTAGTTCTTCAAAGTGTTTTCTTAAAGTATGTGCCACAATTTGAAATGTTCTGGCCATTCCCTCCCTCAAGAAATTTTGAGGGTAGGTTTCAGTTACAGCCCTGCAGTAGTTGTTCAAATGAAGTGACCATTAGCACAGGCTTTAAAGCTGCTTTTGCAGGTAATGGCCAGAGGGCGGCATCCTTTCTACGTTGCCCACTCTGGAAACTAGGGAAGCAGACCTCCCGGCCAGTGGTGTTCCTGGCTTATAAATTAGAGTGGAATGTGCCCGGATAAACCCACAAAAGCTGATGTCTCTTACTTTCATTTGTTATTTAATTTTAATTTATATGTTTTATTGGAGTAATATTCCAATATGTACATAGACCACTTCTTCTTGGTGCATTCCTCTGTTGATGGACATTTTCGTTGCTTCCTAGTGTTGGCTATGATAAACATTGCTGGAGTGTAGGACTGCCTGCCTGTGACTTTTTGTTTTCAGTTTTATTTATTTATTTATTTAATTTTGGATGTGTTGGGTCTTTGTGAGGGCTTTCTCTAGTTGCAGCAAGCGGGGGCCACTCTTCATCGCGTTTTGCGAGCTTCTCACTTTCGCGGCCTCTGTTGCTCCGGAGCACAAGCTCCTGACGCGCAGGATCAATAGTTGTGGCTCACGAGCTTAGTTGCTCCGTGGCACGTGGGATCTTCCCAGACCAGGGCCCGAACTCGTGTCCCCTGCGTTGGCAGGCAGATTCTCAACCACTACGCCACCAAGGAAACACCCAGCATGTGACTTTTAGATTCTCATTTTCTCAGGGTATAGGCCCAGCAGTGGCTGTGATTGACTGAGTGGTAGCTCAAAGTTTCCCTTTTAAAAGCACCTCCATTGTGTTTTCATTAGTGGCTCTTACCAGGTCTGCCTTAGAACCGAGGGTACGCATTTCTCCAAAATCCCTTCAGCATGTATTGTTTGCAGCTTTTTACTAATGACCATTCTGACCGCTGTGAGCTGATAGGGTTTTGTAATTCGGGTTTGCATGTCTTTAAAAATTCCTAAAATATATGATTTTTCCACGCCTTTTCCTTTTCTGTTAAAAAAGAAAGAAAGAAAATAGTGTGAGTACAATATGCGTCTTAAAATTGTCTTCTCGGAAGTTTGCCCTCTTTTGAAGTTTTTGGTCGATTTTTGACCCCAGGATTTTTTTGGAGGGCAGGTGTCATTTACAGAACTGCAAGTTTGGTGACTATTCAGTGACCTTTAGCAATGGGTTTAAAGCTGCTGTTGTGGGAACCGGCCACAAGGAGGCAGCATTTCTCCATTCCCAAATCTGGGTACTAGGGCAGCAGAGCCTTAATGGAAGTGGTGTTGTAGGTTGTAAATTAGAATGGAATGTGCCAGGAAAAAGCCCTTTCAGTTTATGTCTCATTACTTCTGGTTCGTATTTTTACCTTAATTTTTATTTTTTATCACAGCAAATTTGTTTACAATGTTTTGTGTGTTCTAGGTGTGCAAGATGTGGTTCTTTCACACATATACATATATCTATTCTTCTTCGGATCCTTTTCCCATGTAGGTTATGACACAATGTTGAGTAGTGTTCTCTTGGTATTCCGTAGGTTTTGGTGATTATATATTTCACATGTGTTTGTATATCTCTGTTAAGCCCAATGTCGTAATGTATCCAGTCCTCACACCTTTCCATTTGGTGGACCAAAAGATTGTTTAATGAATCTGTGTTTACCTTTCTCTGTGGAAGTATCTTCATTGGTATCAGTTTTTAGGTAACACCTTTACGTGATATGATAGGACATGTGTCTTTCGCTTTCTCACTTACCACAAGTTGCGTGATTACTTGAAGACTCAGCTATGGTGCTGAAAATGGCAGTTTTTCATTTCTTTGCTAGCTAATAATCCATCTCGACATGTAGCAGTTCTTCTATGTCCACCCATTTGTTGGTGAACTTTTTGGTTACTTCCATATCTTGGCTAGAGTAATACGGTGCAGTGCAGATTTGCCAGCCTGTGTCTTTCCAATTCTGTCCTCTTAGTTTCTAGGTCCAGGAATGGGTCTGGTGGATCATTTGGTAGCTCAATGTTTACCTTTTAAAGGCTCCACCATTCTTTTCTCATTAGTGGCTCTTTCCAGGTTTCGTCCCTCTTAAAGTGGAGGATATGCATTTCTCCACAACACCTTCAGCATTTATTGTTTATAGTTGACTTGCTGATGGTTATTCTGACTGTTGTGAGCTGATACCTCTTTGTGGTTGAATTTGCATGTGTCTCATAATCCGTTGAAATTGAGCTTAAGAGATGTCCTTTTAATTTTTCAAAGTGTGATTATAGCTTAGTTCTTCAAAGTGTTTTCTTAAAGTATGTGTCACAATTTGAAATGTTTTGGCCATTCCCTCCCTCAAGACATTTTGAGGGCAGGTTTCAGTTACAGCCCTGCAGTAGTTGTTCATATGAAGTGACCATTAGCACAGGCTTTAAAGCTGCTTTTGCAGGTAATGGCCAGAGGGCAGCATCCTTTCTACGTTCCCCACTCTGGAAACTAGGGAAACAGACCTCCTGGCCAGTGGTGTTCCTCGCTTATAAATTAGAGTGGAATGTGCCCGGATAAACCCACAAAAGCTGATGTCTCCTTACTTTTATTTGTTATTTAATTTTAATTTATATTTTTAATTGGAGTAATATTCCAATGTGTACATGGACCACTTCTTCTTGGTGCATTCCTCTGTTGATGGACATTTTCATTGCTTCCAAGTTTGGCTATGATAAACATTGCTGGAGTGTAGGACTGCCTGCCTGTGACATTTTGTTTTAAGTTTTATTTATTTATTAATTTATTTTTGGCTGTGTTGCTTCTTCGCGAGGGCTTTCTGTAGTTGCGGCGAGCGGGCGCCACTCTTCATCGCGGTGCGTGGGCCTCTCACTGTCGCGGCCTCTCTTTTCCCAGAGCACACGCTCCAGACGCACAGGCTCAATAGTTGTGGCTCACGGGCTTAGTTGCTCCGTGGCATGTGGGATCTTCCCAGACCAGGGCCCGAACCCATGTCCCCTGCAATGGCAGGCAGATTCTCAACCACTGCGGCACCAGGGAATCCCCCAGCATGTGACTTTTTGCTGCTCATTTTCTCAGGGTATAGGCCCAGCATTGGGTGAGATTGATTGACTGGTAGCTCAAAGTTTCCCTTTTCAAAGCACCTCCATTGTGTTTTCACTAGTGGCTCTTACCTTGTGCCCCTTAGAACCGAGGGTACGCATTTCTCCAAAATCCCTTCAGCAGGCATTGTTTGCAGCTTTTTGCTAATGACCATTCTGACTGCTGTGAGATGATAGGGTTTTGCAATTTGGGTTTGCATGTCTTTAAAAATTCCTAAAATTCATCATTTTTCCACACCTTTTCCTTTGCTGTTAAAAAGAAAGAAAGAAAATAGTGTGAGTACAATATACCTATTGAAATTGTCTCCTCGGAAGTTTGCCCTCTTTTGAAGTTTTTGTTCGATTTTTGACCCCGGGATTTTTTTGGAGGGCAGGTGTCATTTACAGAACTGCAAGTTTGGTGACTATTCAGTGACCTTTAGCAATGGGTTTAAAGCTGCTGTTGTGGGAACCGGCCACAAGGAGGCAGCATTTCTCCATTCCCAAATCTGGGTACTAGGGCAGCAGAGCCTTAATGGAAGTGGTGTTGTAGGTTGTAAATTAGAATGCAATGTGCCAGGAAAAAGCCCTTTCAGTTTATGTCTCATTACTTCTGGTTCGTATTTTTACCTTAATTTTTATTTTTTATCACAGCAAATTTGTTTACAATGTTTTGTGTGTTCTAGGTGTGCAAGATGTGGTTCTTTCACACATATACATATATCTATTCTTCTTTGGATCCTTTTCCCATGTAGGTTATGACACAATGTTGAGTAGTGTTCCCTTGGTGTTCCGTAGGTCTTTGGTGATTATATATTTCACATGTGTTTCTATATCTCTGTTAAGCCCAATGTCGTAACGTATCCAATCCTCACAACTTTCCATTTGGTGAACCATAAGATTGTTTAATGAATCTGTGATTGCCTTTCTCTGTGGAAATATCTTCATTGGTATCAGTTTTAAGTAACACCTCTAAGTGATATGATAGGACATGTGTCTTTCGCTTTCTCACTTACCACAAGTTGCGTGATTACTTGTAGACTCACCTATGGTGCTGCAAATGGCATTGTTTCATTTTTTCGCTAGCTAATATTCCATCTCGACATGTAGCAGTTCTTCTATGTCCACCCAAGTGTTGGTGAACTTTTTGGTTGCTTCCATATCTTGGCTAGAGTAATACTGTGCAGTGCAGATTTGCCTGCCTGTGTCATTCCAATTCTGTCTTCTTAGGTTCTAGGTCCAGGAATGGGCCTGCTGGATCATTTGATAGCTCAATGTTTACCTTTTAAAGGCACCTCCATTCTGTTCTCATTAGTGGCTCTTTCCAGGTTTCGTCCCTCTTAAAGTGGAGGGTATGCATTTCTCCACAACACGTTTAGCATTTATTGTTTATAGTTGACTTGCTGATGGTTATTCTGACTGGTGTGAGCTGATACATCTTTGTGGTTGAATTTGCATGTGTCTCATAATCCGTTGAAATTGAGCTTTAAGACATGTCCTTTTTATTTTTTAAAGTGTGATTACCGCTTAGTTCTTCAAAGTGTTTTCTTAAAGTATGTGTCGCAATTTGAAATGTTCTGGCCATTCCCTCCCTCAAGAAATTTTGAGGGCAGGTTTCAGTTACAGCCCTGCAGTAGTTGTTCAAATGAAGTGACCATTAGCACAGGCTTTAAAGCTGCTTTTGCAGGTAATGGACAGAGGGCGGAATCCTTTCTACGTAGCCCACTCTGGAAACTAGGGAAACAGACCTCCTGGCTAGTGGTGTTCCTCGCTTATAAATTAGAGTGGAATGTGCCCGGAAAACCCCACAAAAGCTGATGTCTCTTACTTTCATTTGTTATTTAATTTTAATTTATATATTTTATTGGAGTAATATTCCAATATGTACATGGACCACTTCTTCTTGGTGCATTCCTCTGTTGATGGACATTTTCGTTGCTTCCAAGTGTTGGCTATGATAAACATTGCTGGAGTGTAGGACTGCCTGCCTGTGACTTTTTGTTTTCAGTTTTATTTATTTATTTATTTAATTTTGGATGTGTTGGGTCTTTGTGAGGGCTTTCTCTAGTTGCAGCAAGCGGGGGCCACTCTTCATCGCGTTTTGCGAGCTTCTCACTTTCGCGGCCTCTGTTGCTCCGGAGCACAAGCTCCTGACGCGCAGGCTCAATAGTTGTGGCTCACGAGCTTAGTTGCTCCGTGGCACGTGGGATCTTCCCAGACCAGGGCCCGAACCCGTGTCCCGTGCGTTGGCAGGCAGATTCTCAACCACTACGCCACCAAGGAAACACCCAGCATGTGACTTTTAGATTCTCATTTTCTCAGGGTATAGGCCCAGCAGTGGCTGTGATTGATTGAGTGGTAGCTCAAAGTTTCCCTTTTAAAAGCACCTCCATTGTGTTTTCATTAGTGGCTCTTACCAGGTCCGCCTTAGAACCGAGGGTACGCATTTCTCCAAAATCCCTTCAGCATGTATTGTTTGCAGCTTTTTACTAATGACCATTCTGACCGCTGTGAGCTGATAGGGTTTTGTAATTCGGGTTTGCATGTCTTTAAAAATTCCTAAAATATATGATTTTTCCACGCCTTTTCCTTTTCTGTTAAAAAAGAAAGAAAGAAAATAGTGTGAGTACAATATGCGTCTTGAAATTGTCTTCTCGGAAGATTGCCCTCTTTTGAAGTTTTTGGTCGATTTTTGACCCCAGGATTTTCTTGGAGGGCAGGTGTCATTTACAGAACTGCAAGTTTGGTGACTATTCAGTGACCTTTAGCAATGGGTTTAAAGCTGCTGTTGTGGGAACCGGCCACAAGGAGGCAGCATTTCTCCATTCCCAAATCTGGGTACTAGGGCAGCAGAGCCTTAATGGAAGTGGTGTTGTAGGTTGTAAATTCGAATGGAATGTGCCAGGAAAAAGCCCTTTCAGTTTATGTCTCATTACTTCTGGTTCGTATTTTTACCTTAATTTTTATTTTTTATCACAGCTAATTTGTTTACAATGTTTTGTGTGTTCTAGGTGTGCAAGATGTGGTTCTTTCACACATATACATATATCTATTCTTCTTTGGATCCTTTTCCCATGTAGGTTATGACACAATGTTGAGTAGTGTTCTCTTGGTGTTCCGTAGGTCTTTGGTGATTATATATTTCACATGTGTTTGTATATCTTTGTTAAGCCCAGTGTCGTAACGTATCCAATCCTCACACCTTTCCATTTGGTGAACCATAAGATTGTTTAATGAATCTGTGATTGCCTTTCTCTGTGGAAATATCTTCATTGGTATCATTTTTTAGGTAACACCTCTAAGTGATATGATAGGACATGTGTCTTTCACTTTCTCACTTACCACAAGTTGCGTGATTAATTGTAGACTCACCTATGGTGCTGCAAATGGCATTGTTTCATTTTTTCGCTAGCTAATATTCCATCTCGACATGTAGCAGTTCTTCTATGTCCACCCAACTGTTGGTGAACTTTTTGGTTACTTCCATACCTTGGCTAGCGTAATACTGTGCAATGCAGATTTGCCTGCCTGTGTCATTCCAATTCTGTCTTCTTAGGTTCTAGGTCGAGTCATGGGCCTGCTGGATCATTTGGTAGCTCAATGTTTACCTTTCAAAGGCACCTCCATTCTGTTCTCATTAGTGGCTCTTTCCAGGCTTCGTCCCTCTTAAAGTGGAGGGTATGCATTTCTCCACAACATCTTTAGCATTTATTGTTTATAGTTGACTTGCTGATGGTTATTCTGAAGGGTGTGAGCTGATACCTCTTTGTGGTTGAATTTGCATGTGTCTCATAATCCGTTGAAATTGAGTTTTAAGACATGTCCTTTTTATTTTTTAAAGTGTGATTACAGCTTAGTTCTTCAAAGTGTTTTCTTAAAGTATGTGCCACAATTTGAAATGTTCTGGCCATTCCCTCCCTCAAGAAATTTTGAGGGTAGGTTTCAGTTACAGCCCTGCAGTAGTTGTTCAAATGAAGTGACCATTAGCACAGGCTTTAAAGCTGCTTTTGCAGGTAATGGCCAGAGGGCGGCATCCTTTCTATGTTGCCCACTCTGGAAACTAGGGAAACAGACCTCCCGGCCAGTGGTGTTCCTGGCTTATAAAGTAGAGTGGAATGTGCCCGGATAAACCCACAAAAGCTGATGTCTCTTACTTTCATTTGTTATTTAATTTTAATTTATATGTTTTATTGGAGTAATATTCCAATATGTACATGGACCACTTCTTCTTGGTGCATTCCTCTGTTGATGGACATTTTCGTTGCTTCCTAGTGTTGGCTATGATAAACATTGCTGGAGTGTAGGACTGCCTGCCTGTGACTTTTTGTTTTCAGTTTTATTTATTTATTTATTTAATTTTGGAAGTGTTGGGTATTCGTGAGGGCTTTCTATAGATGCAGCAAGCGGGGGCCACTCTTCATCGTGTTGTGTGGGCTTCTCACTGTCGCGGCCTCTTTTTCTCCATAGCACAAGCTCCAGACGCGCAGGCTCAATAGTTGTGGCTCACGGGCTTAGTTACTCCACGGCATGTGGGATCTTCCCAGACCAGGGCCCGAACCCGTGTCCCCTGCGTTGGCAGGCAGATTCTCAACCACTACGCCACCAAGGAAACCCCCAGCATGTGACTTTTAGATTCTCATTTTCTCAGGGTATAGGCCCAGCAGTGGCTGTGATTGACTGAGTGGTAGCTCAAAGTTTCCCTTTTAACAGCACCTCCATTGTGTTTTCATTAGTGGCTCTAACCAGGTCCCCCTTAGAATGGAGGGTACGCATTTCTCCAAAATCCCTTCAGCATGTATTGTTTGCAGCTTTTTACTAATGACCATTCTGACCGCTGTGAGCTGATAGGGTTTTGTAATTCGGGTTTGCATGTCTTTAAAAATTCCTAAAATACATGATTTTTCCACGCCTTTTCCTTTTCTGTTAAAAAAGAAAGAAAATAGTGTGAGTACAATATGCGTCTTGAAATTGTCTTCTCGGAAGTTTGCCCTCTTTTGAAGTTTTTGGTCGATTTTTGACCCCAGGATTTTCTTGGAGGGCAGGTGTCATTTACAGAACTGCAAGTTTGGTGACTATTCAGTGACCTTCAGCAATGGGTTTAAAGCTGCTGTTGTGGGAACCGGCCACAAGGAGGCAGCATTTCTCCATTCCCAAATCTGGGTACTAGGGCAGCAGAGCCTTAATGGAAGTGGTGTTGTAGGTTGTAAATTCGAATGGAATGTGCCAGGAAAAAGCCCTTTCAGTTTATGTCTCATTACTTCTGGTTCGTATTTTTACCTTAATTTTTATTTTTTATCACAGCAAATTTGTTTACAATGTTTTGTGTGTTCTAGGTGTGCAAGATGTGGTTCTTTCACACATATACATATATCTATTCTTCTTCGGATCCTTTTCCCATGTAGGTTATGACACAATGTTGAGTAGTGTTCTCTTGGTATTCCGTAGGTCTTTGGTGATTATATATTTCATATGTGTTTGTATATCTCTGTTAAGCCCAATGTCGTAATGTATCCAGTCCTCACACCTTTCCATTTGGTGGACCAAAAGATTGTTTAATGAATCTGTGTTTACCTTTCTCTGTGGAAGTATCTTCATTGGTATCAGTTTTTAGGTAACACCTTTACGTGATATGATAGGACATGTGTCTTTCGCTTTCTCACTTACCACAAGTTGCGTGATTACTTGAAGACTCAGCTATGGTGCTGAAAATGGCAGTTTTTCATTTCTTTGCTAGCTAATAATCCATCTCGACATGTAGCAGTTCTTCTATGTCCACCCATTTGTTGGTGAACTTTTTGGTTACTTCCATATCTTGGCTAGAGTAATACGGTGCAGTGCAGATTTGCCAGCCTGTGTCTTTCCAATTCTGTCCTCTTAGTTTCTAGGTCCAGGAATGGGTCTGGTGGATCATTTGGTAGCTCAATGTTTACCTTTTAAAGGCTCCACCATTCTATTCTCATTAGTGGCTCTTTCCAGGTTTCGTCCCTCTTAAAGTGGAGGATATGCATTTCTCCACAACACCTTCAGCATTTATTGTTTATAGTTGACTTGCTGATGGTTATTCTGACTGTTGTGAGCTGATACCTCTTTGTGGTTGAATTTGCATGTGTCTCATAATCCGTTGAAATTGAGCTTAAGAGATGTCCTTTTAATTTTTCAAAGTGTGATTATAGCTTAGTTCTTCAAAGTGTTTTCTTAAAGTATGTGTCACAATTTGAAATGTTTTGGCCATTCCCTCCCTCAAGACATTTTGAGGGCAGGTTTCAGTTACAGCCCTGCAGTAGTTGTTCATATGAAGTGACCATTAGCACAGGCTTTAAAGCTGCTTTTGCAGGTAATGGCCAGAGGGCAGCATCCTTTCTACGTTCCCCACTCTGGAAACTAGGGAAACAGACCTCCTGGCCAGTGGTGTTCCTCGCTTATAAATTAGAGTGGAATGTGCCCGGATAAACCCACAAAAGCTGATGTCTCCTTACTTTTATTTGTTATTTAATTTTAATTTATATTTTTAATTGGAGTAATATTCCAATGTGTACATGGACCACTTCTTCTTGGTGCATTCCTCTGTTGATGGACATTTTCATTGCTTCCAAGTTTGGCTATGATAAACATTGCTGGAGTGTAGGACTGCCTGCCTGTGACATTTTGTTTTAAGTTTTATTTATTTATTAATTTATTTTTGGCTGTGTTGCTTCTTCGCGAGGGCTTTCTGTAGTTGCGGCGAGCGGGCGCCACTCTTCATCGCGGTGCGTGGGCCTCTCACTGTCGCGGCCTCTCTTTTTCCAGAGCACACGCTCCAGACGCACAGGCTCAATAGTTGTGGCTCACGGGCTTAGTTGCTCCGTGGCATGTGGGATCTTCCCAGACCAGGGCCCGAACCCATGTCCCCTGCAATGGCAGGCAGATTCTCAACCACTGCGGCACCAGGGAATCCCCCAGCATGTGACTTTTTGCTTCTCATTTTCTCAGGGTATAGGCCCAGCATTGGGTGAGATTGATTGACTGGTAGCTCAAAGTTTCCCTTTTCAAAGCACCTCCATTGTGTTTTCACTAGTGGCTCTTACCTTGTGCCCCTTAGAACCGAGGGTACGCATTTCTCCAAAATCCCTTCAGCAGGCATTGTTTGCAGCTTTTTGCTAATGACCATTCTGACTGCTGTGAGCTGATAGGGTTTTGCAATTTGGGTTTGCATGTCTTTAAAAATTCCTAAAATTCATCATTTTTCCACGCCTTTTCCTTTGCTGTTAAAAAGAAAGAAAGAAAATAGTGTGAGTACAATATACGTATTGAAATTGTCTCCTCGGAAGTTTGCCCTCTTTTGAAGTTTTTGTTCGATTTTTGACCCCGGGATTTTTTTGGAGGGCAGGTGTCATTTACAGAACTGCAAGTTTGGTGACTATTCAGTGACCTTTAGCAATGGGTTTAAAGCTGCTGTTGTGGGAACCGGCCACAAGGAGGCAGCATTTCTCCATTCCCAAATCTGGGTACTAGGGCAGCAGAGCCTTAATGGAAGTGGTGTTGTAGGTTGTAAATTCGAATGGAATGTGCCAGGAAAAAGCCCTTTCAGTTTATGTCTCATTACTTCTGGTTCGTATTTTTACCTTAATTTTTATTTTTTATCACAGCAAATTTGTTTACAATGTTTTGTGTGTTCTAGGTGTGCAAGATGTGGTTCTTTCACACATATACATATATCTATTCTTCTTTGGATCCTTTTCCCATGTAGGTTATGACACAATGTTGAGTAGTGTTCCCTTGGTGTTCCGTAGGTCTTTGGTGATTATATATTTCACATGTGTTTCTATATCTCTGTTAAGCCCAATGTCGTAACGTATCCAATCCTCACAACTTTCCATTTGGTGAACCATAAGATTGTTTAATGAATCTGTGATTGCCTTTCTCTGTGGAAATATCTTCATTGGTATCAGTTTTAAGTAACACCTCTAAGTGATATGATAGGACATGTGTCTTTCGCTTTCTCACTTACCACAAGTTGCGTGATTACTTGTAGACTCACCTATGGTGCTGCAAATGGCATTGTTTCATTTTTTCGCTAGCTAATATTCCATCTCGACATGTAGCAGTTCTTCTATGTCCACCCAAGTGTTGGTGAACTTTTTGGTTGCTTCCATATCTTGGCTAGAGTAATACTGTGCAGTGCAGATTTGCCTGCCTGTGTCATTCCAATTCTGTCTTAGGTTCTAGGTCCAGGAATGGGCCTGCTGGATCATTTGATAGCTCAATGTTTACCTTTTAAAGGCACCTCCATTCTGTTCTCATTAGTGGCTCTTTCCAGGTTTCGTCCCTCTTAAAGTGGAGGGTATGCATTTCTCCACAACACGTTTAGCATTTATTGTTTATAGTTGACTTGCTGATGGTTATTCTGACTGGTGTGAGCTGATACATCTTTGTGGTTGAATTTGCATGTGTCTCATAATCCGTTGAAATTGAGCTTTAAGACATGTCCTTTTTATTTTTTAAAGTGTGATTACCGCTTAGTTCTTCAAAGTGTTTTCTTAAAGTATGTGTCACAATTTGAAATGTTCTGGCCATTCCCTCCCTCAAGAAATTTTGAGGGCAGGTTTCAGTTACAGCCCTGCAGTAGTTGTTCAAATGAAGTGACCATTAGCACAGGCTTTAAAGCTGCTTTTGCAGGTAATGGCCAGAGGCCCCATCCTTTCTACGTTGCCCACTCTGGAAACTAGGGAAACAGACCTCCTGGCTAGTGGTGTTCCTCGCTTATAAATTAGAGTGGAATGTGCCCGGAAAACCCCACAAAAGCTGATGTCTCTTACTTTCATTTGTTATTTAATTTTAATTTATATATTTTATTGGAGTAATATTCCAATATGTACATGGACCACTTCTTCTTGGTGCATTCCTCTGTTGATGGACATTTTTGTTGCTTCCAAGTGTTGGCTATGATAAACATTGCTGGAGTGTAGGACTGCCTGCCTGTGACTTTTTGTTTTCAGTTTTATTTATTTATTTATTTAATTTTGGATGTGTTGGGTCTTTGTGAGGGCTTTCTCTAGTTGCAGCAAGCGGGGGCCACTCTTCATCGCGTTTTGCGAGCTTCTCACTTTCGCGGCCTCTGTTGCTCCGGAGCACAAGCTCCTGACGCGCAGGATCAATAGTTGTGGCTCACGAGCTTAGTTGCTCCGTGGCACGTGGGATCTTCCCAGACCAGGGCCCGAACTCGTGTCCCCTGCGTTGGCAGGCAGATTCTCAACCACTACGCCACCAAGGAAACACCCAGCATGTGACTTTTAGATTCTCATTTTCTCAGGGTATAGGCCCAGCAGTGGCTGTGATTGACTGAGTGGTAGCTCAAAGTTTCCCTTTTAAAAGCACCTCCATTGTGTTTTCATTAGTGGCTCTTACCAGGTCCGCCTTAGAACCGAGGGTACGCATTTCTCCAAAATCCCTTCAGCATGTATTGTTTGCAGCTTTTTACTAATGACCATTCTGACCGCTGTGAGCTGATAGGGTTTTGTAATTCGGGTTTGCATGTCTTTAAAAATTCCTAAAATATATGATTTTTCCACGCCTTTTCCTTTTCTGTTAAAAAAGAAAGAAAGAAAATAGTGTGAGTACAATATGCGTCTTAAAATTGTCTTCTCGGAAGTTTGCCCTCTTTTGAAGTTTTTGGTCGATTTTTGACCCCAGGATTTTCTTGGAGGGCAGGTGTCATTTACAGAACTGCAAGTTTGGTGACTATTCAGTGACCTTTAGCAATGGGTTTAAAGCTGCTGTTGTGGGAACCGGCCACAAGGAGGCAGCATTTCTCCATTCCCAAATCTGGGTACTAGGGCAGCAGAGCCTTAATGGAAGTGGTGTTGTAGGTTGTAAATTCGAATGGAATGTGCCAGGAAAAAGCCCTTTCAGTTTATGTCTCATTACTTCTGGTTCGTATTTTTACCTTAATTTTTATTTTTTATCACAGCAAATTTGTTTACAATGTTTTGTGTGTTCTAGGTGTGCAAGATGTGGTTCTTTCACACATATACATATATCTATTCTTCTTCGGATCCTTTTCCCATGTAGGTTATGACACAATGTTGAGTAGTGTTCTCTTGGTATTCCGTAGGTTTTGGTGATTATATATTTCACATGTGTTTGTATATCTCTGTTAAGCCCAATGTCGTAATGTATCCAGTCCTCACACCTTTCCATTTGGTGGACCAAAAGATTGTTTAATGAATCTGTGTTTACCTTTCTCTGTGGAAGTATCTTCATTGGTATCAGTTTTTAGGTAACACCTTTACGTGATATGATAGGACATGTGTCTTTCGCTTTCTCACTTACCACAAGTTGCGTGATTACTTGAAGACTCAGCTATGGTGCTGAAAATGGCAGTTTTTCATTTCTTTGCTAGCTAATAATCCATCTCGACATGTAGCAGTTCTTCTATGTCCACCCATTTGTTGGTGAACTTTTTGGTTACTTCCATATCTTGGCTAGAGTAATACGGTGCAGTGCAGATTTGCCAGCCTGTGTCTTTCCAATTCTGTCCTCTTAGTTTCTAGGTCCAGGAATGGGTCTGGTGGATCATTTGGTAGCTCAATGTTTACCTTTTAAAGGCTCCACCATTCTATTCTCATTAGTGGCTCTTTCCAGGTTTCGTCCCTCTTAAAGTGGAGGATATGCATTTCTCCACAACACCTTCAGCATTTATTGTTTATAGTTGACTTGCTGATGGTTATTCTGACTGTTGTGAGCTGATACCTCTTTGTGGTTGAATTTGCATGTGTCTCATAATCCGTTGAAATTGAGCTTAAGAGATGTCCTTTTAATTTTTCAAAGTGTGATTATAGCTTAGTTCTTCAAAGTGTTTTCTTAAAGTATGTGTCACAATTTGAAATGTTTTGGCCATTCCCTCCCTCAAGACATTTTGAGGGCAGGTTTCAGTTACAGCCCTGCAGTAGTTGTTCATATGAAGTGACCATTAGCACAGGCTTTAAAGCTGCTTTTGCAGGTAATGGCCAGAGGGCAGCATCCTTTCTACGTTCCCCACTCTGGAAACTAGGGAAACAGACCTCCTGGCCAGTGGTGTTCCTCGCTTATAAATTAGAGTGGAATGTGCCCGGATAAACCCACAAAAGCTGATGTCTCCTTACTTTTATTTGTTATTTAATTTTAATTTATATTTTTAATTGGAGTAATATTCCAATGTGTACATGGACCACTTCTTCTTGGTGCATTCCTCTGTTGATGGACATTTTCATTGCTTCCAAGTTTGGCTATGATAAACATTGCTGGAGTGTAGGACTGCCTGCCTGTGACATTTTGTTTTAAGTTTTATTTATTTATTAATTTATT
Source organism: Balaenoptera borealis (assembly GCF_965194805.1). NCBI lineage: Eukaryota > Metazoa > Chordata > Mammalia > Artiodactyla > Balaenopteridae > Balaenoptera > Balaenoptera borealis. Next base: position 108,244,508 of record NC_138862.1, on the reverse strand, counting down.
TTTGGCTGTGTTGCTTCTTCGCGAGGGCTTTCTGTAGTTGCGGCGAGCGGGCGCCACTCTTCATCGCGGTGCGTGGGCCTCTCACTGTCGCGGCCTCTCTTTTTCCAGAGCACACGCTCCAGACGCACAGGCTCAATAGTTGTGGCTCACGGGCTTAGTTGCTCCGTGGCATGTGGGATCTTCCCAGACCAGGGCCCGAACCCATGTCCCCTGCAATGGCAGGCAGATTCTCAACCACTGCGGCACCAGGGAATCCCCCAGCATGTGAATTTTTGCTTCTCATTTTCTCAGGGTATAGGCCCAGCATTGGGTGAGATTGATTGACTGGTAGCTCAAAGTTTCCCTTTTCAAAGCACCTCCATTGTGTTTTCACTAGTGGCTCTTACCTTGTGCCCCTTAGAACCGAGGGTACGCATTTCTCCAAAATCCCTTCAGCAGGCATTGTTTGCAGCTTTTTGCTAATGACCATTCTGACTGCTGTGAGCTGATAGGGTTTTGCAATTTGGGTTTGCATGTCTTTAAAAATTCCTAAAATTCATCATTTTTCCACACCTTTTCCTTTGCTGTTAAAAAGAAAGAAAGAAAATAGTGTGAGTACAATATACGTATTGAAATTGTCTCCTCGGAAGTTTGCCCTCTTTTGAAGTTTTTGTTCGATTTTTGACCCCGGGATTTTTTTGGAGGGCAGGTGTCATTTACAGAACTGCAAGTTTGGTGACTATTCAGTGACCTTTAGCAATGGGTTTAAAGCTGCTGTTGTGGGAACCGGCCACAAGGAGGCAGCATTTCTCCATTCCCAAATCTGGGTACTAGGGCAGCAGAGCCTTAATGGAAGTGGTGTTGTAGGTTGTAAATTAGAATGGAATGTGCCAGGAAAAAGCCCTTTCAGTTTATGTCTCATTACTTCTGGTTCGTATTTTTACCTTAATTTTTATTTTTTATCACAGCAAATTTGTTTACAATGTTTTGTGTGTTCTAGGTGTGCAAGATGTGGTTCTTTCACACATATACATATATCTATTCTTCTTCGGATCCTTTTCCCATGTAGGTTATGACACAATGTTGAGTAGTGTTCCCTTGGTGTTCCGTAGGTCTTTGGTGATTATATATTTCACATGTGTTTCTATATCTCTGTTAAGCCCAATGTCGTAACGTATCCAATCCTCACAACTTTCCATTTGGTGAACCATAAGATTGTTTAATGAATCTGTGATTGCCTTTCTCTGTGGAAATATCTTCATTGGTATCAGTTTTAAGTAACACCTCTAAGTGATATGATAGGACATGTGTCTTTCGCTTTCTCACTTACCACAAGTTGCGTGATTACTTGTAGACTCACCTATGGTGCTGCAAATGGCATTGTTTCATTTTTTCGCTAGCTAATATTCCATCTCGACATGTAGCAGTTCTTCTATGTCCACCCAAGTGTTGGTGAACTTTTTGGTTGCTTCCATATCTTGGCTAGAGTAATACTGTGCAGTGCAGATTTGCCTGCCTGTGTCATTCCAATTCTGTCTTAGGTTCTAGGTCCAGGAATGGGCCTGCTGGATCATTTGATAGCTCAATGTTTACCTTTTAAAGGCACCTCCATTCTGTTCTCATTAGTGGCTCTTTCCAGGTTTCGTCCCTCTTAAAGTGGAGGGTATGCATTTCTCCACAACACGTTTAGCATTTATTGTTTATAGTTGACTTGCTGATGGTTATTCTGACTGGTGTGAGCTGATACATCTTTGTGGTTGAATTTGCATGTGTCTCATAATCCGTTGAAATTGAGCTTTAAGACATGTCCTTTTTATTTTTTAAAGTGTGATTACCGCTTAGTTCTTCAAAGTGTTTTCTTAAAGTATGTGTCACAATTTGAAATGTTCTGGCCATTCCCTCCCTCAAGAAATTTTGAGGGCAGGTTTCAGTTACAGCCCTGCAGTAGTTGTTCAAATGAAGTGACCATTAGCACAGGCTTTAAAGCTGCTTTTGCAGGTAATGGCCAGAGGCCCCATCCTTTCTACGTTGCCCACTCTGGAAACTAGGGAAACAGACCTCCTGGCTAGTGGTGTTCCTCGCTTATAAATTAGAGTGGAATGTGCCCGGAAAACCCCACAAAAGCTGATGTCTCTTACTTTCATTTGTTATTTAATTTTAATTTATATATTTTATTGGAGTAATATTCCAATATGTACATGGACCACTTCTTCTTGGTGCATTCCTCTGTTGATGGACATTTTTGTTGCTTCCAAGTGTTGGCTATGATAAACATTGCTGGAGTGTAGGACTGCCTGCCTGTGACTTTTTGTTTTCAGTTTTATTTATTTATTTATTTAATTTTGGATGTGTTGGGTCTTTGTGAGGGCTTTCTCTAGTTGCAGCAAGCGGGGGCCACTCTTCATCGCGTTTTGCGAGCTTCTCACTTTCGCGGCCTCTGTTGCTCCGGAGCACAAGCTCCTGACGCGCAGGCTCAATAGTTGTGGCTCACGAGCTTAGTTGCTCCGTGGCACGTGGGATCTTCCCAGACCAGGGCCCGAACCCGTGTCCCCTGCGTTGGCATGCAGATTCTCAACCACTACGCCACCAAGGAAACACCCAGCATGTGACTTTTAGATTCTCATTTTCTCAGGGTATAGGCCCAGCAGTGGCTGTGATTGATTGAGTGGTAGCTCAAAGTTTCCCTTTTAAAAGCACCTCCATTGTGTTTTCATTAGTGGCTCTTACCAGGTCCGCCTTAGAACCGAGGGTACGCATTTCTCCAAAATCCCTTCAGCATGTATTGTTTGCAGCTTTTTACTAATGACCATTCTGACCGCTGTGAGCTGATAGGGTTTTGTAATTCGGGTTTGCATGTCTTTAAAAATTCCTAAAATATATGATTTTTCCACGCCTTTTCCTTTTCTGTTAAAAAAGAAAGAAAGAAAATAGTGTGAGTACAATATGCGTCTTGAAATTGTCTTCTCGGAAGATTGCCCTCTTTTGAAGTTTTTGGTCGATTTTTGACCCCAGGATTTTCTTGGAGGGCAGGTATCATTTACAGAACTGCAAGTTTGGTGACTATTCAGTGACCTTTAGCAATGGGTTTAAAGCTGCTGTTGTGGGAACCGGCCACAAGGAGGCAGCATTTCTCCATTCCCAAATCTGGGTACTAGGGCAGCAGAGCCTTAATGGAAGTGGTGTTGTAGGTTGTAAATTCGAATGGAATGTGCCAGGAAAAAGCCCTTTCAGTTTATGTCTCATTACTTCTGGTTCGTATTTTTACCTTAATTTTTATTTTTTATCACAGCAAATTTGTTTACAATGTTTTGTGTGTTCTAGGTGTGCAAGATGTGGTTCTTTCACACATATACATATATCTATTCTTCTTCGGATCCTTTTCCCATGTAGGTTATGACACAATGTTGAGTAGTGTTCTCTTGGTGTTCCGTAGGTCTTTGGTGATTATATATTTCACATGTGTTTGTATATCTCTGTTAAGCCCAGTGTCGTAACGTATCCAATCCTCACACCTTTCCATTTGGTGAACCATAAGATTGTTTAATGAATCTGTGATTGCCTTTCTCTGTGGAAATATCTTCATTGGTATCATTTTTTAGGTAACACCTCTAAGTGATATGATAGGACATGTGTCTTTCACTTTCTCACTTACCACAAGTTGCGTGATTAATTGTAGACTCACCTATGGTGCTGCAAATGGCATTGTTTCATTTTTTCGCTAGCTAATATTCCATCTCGACATGTAGCAGTTCTTCTATGTCCACCCAACTGTTGGTGAACTTTTTGGTTACTTCCATACCTTGGCTAGCGTAATACTGTGCAATGCAGATTTGCCTGCCTGTGTCATTCCAATTCTGTCTTCTTAGGTTCTAGGTCGAGTCATGGGCCTGCTGGATCATTTGGTAGCTCAATGTTTACCTTTTAAAGGCACCTCCATTCTGTTCTCATTAGTGGCTCTTTCCAGGCTTCGTCCCTCTTAAAGTGGAGGGTATGCATTTCTCCACAACATCTTTAGCATTTATTGTTTATAGTTGACTTGCTGATGGTTATTCTGAAGGGTGTGAGCTGATACCTCTTTGTGGTTGAATTTGCATGTGTCTCATAATCCGTTGAAATTGAGTTTTAAGACATGTCCTTTTTATTTTTTAAAGTGTGATTACAGCTTAGTTCTTCAAAGTGTTTTCTTAAAGTATGTGCCACAATTTGAAATGTTCTGGCCATTCCCTCCCTCAAGAAATTTTGAGGGTAGGTTTCAGTTACAGCCCTGCAGTAGTTGTTCAAATGAAGTGACCATTAGCACAGGCTTTAAAGCTGCTTTTGCAGGTAATGGCCAGAGGGCGGCATCCTTTCTACGTTGCCCACTCTGGAAACTAGGGAAACAGACCTCCCGGCCAGTGGTGTTCCTGGCTTATAAATTAGAGTGGAATGTGCCCGGATAAACCCACAAAAGCTGATGTCTCTTACTTTCATTTGTTATTTAATTTTAATTTATATGTTTTATTGGAGTAATATTCCAATATGTACATGGACCACTTCTTCTTGGTGCATTCCTCTGTTGATGGACATTTTCGTTGCTTCCTAGTGTTGGCTATGATAAACATTGCTGGAGTGTAGGACTGCCTGCCTGTGACTTTTTGTTTTCAGTTTTATTTATTTATTTATTTAATTTTGGAAGTGTTGGGTATTCGTGAGGGCTTTCTATAGATGCAGCAAGCGGGGGCCACTCTTCATCGTGTTGTGTGGGCTTCTCACTGTCGCGGCCTCTTTTTCTCCATAGCACAAGCTCCAGACGCGCAGGCCCAATAGTTGTGGCTCACGGGCTTAGTTGCTCCACGGCATGTGGGATCTTCCCAGACCAGGGCCTGAACCCGTGTCCCCTGCGTTGGCAGGCAGATTCTCAACCACTACGCCACCAAGGAAACCCCCAGCATGTGACTTTTAGATTCTCATTTTCTCAGGGTATAGGCCCAGCAGTGGCTGTGATTGACTGAGTGGTAGCTCAAAGTTTCCCTTTTAACAGCACCTCCATTGTGTTTTCATTAGTGGCTCTAACCAGGTCCCCCTTAGAATGGAGGGTACGCATTTCTCCAAAATCCCTTCAGCATGTATTGTTTGCAGCTTTTTACTAATGACCATTCTGACCGCTGTGAGCTGATAGGGTTTTGTAATTCGGGTTTGCATGTCTTTAAAAATTCCTAAAATACATGATTTTTCCACGCCTTTTCCTTTTCTGTTAAAAAAGAAAGAAAGAAAATAGTGTGAGTACAATATGCGTCTTGAAATTGTCTTCTCGGAAGTTTGCCCTCTTTTGAAGTTTTTGGTCGATTTTTGACCCCAGGATTTTCTTGCAGGGCAGGTGTCATTTATAGAACTGCAAGTTTGGTGACTATTCAGTGACCTTCAGCAATGGGTTTAAAGCTGCTGTTGTGGGAACCGGCCACAAGGAGGCAGCATTTCTCCATTCCCAAATCTGGGTACTAGGGCAGCAGAGCCTTAATGGAAGTGGTGTTGTAGGTTGTAAATTCGAATGGAATGTGCCAGGAAAAAGCCCTTTCAGTTTATGTCTCATTACTTCTGGTTCGTATTTTTACCTTAATTTTTATTTTTTATCACAGCAAATTTGTTTACAATGTTTTGTGTGTTCTAGGTGTGCAAGATGTGGTTCTTTCACACATATACATATATCTATTCTTCTTCGGATCCTTTTCCCATGTAGGTTATGACACAATGTTGAGTAGTGTTCTCTTGGTATTCCGTAGGTTTTGGTGATTATATATTTCACATGTGTTTGTATATCTCTGTTAAGCCCAATGTCGTAATGTATCCAGTCCTCACACCTTTCCATTTGGTGGACCAAAAGATTGTTTAATGAATCTGTGTTTACCTTTCTCTGTGGAAGTATCTTCATTGGTATCAGTTTTTAGGTAACACCTTTACGTGATATGATAGGACATGTGTCTTTCGCTTTCTCACTTACCACAAGTTGCGTGATTACTTGAAGACTCAGCTATGGTGCTGAAAATGGCAGTTTTTCATTTCTTTGCTAGCTAATAATCCATCTCGACATGTAGCAGTTCTTCTATGTCCACCCATTTGTTGGTGAACTTTTTGGTTACTTCCATATCTTGGCTAGAGTAATACGGTGCAGTGCAGATTTGCCAGCCTGTGTCTTTCCAATTCTGTCCTCTTAGTTTCTAGGTCCAGGAATGGGTCTGGTGGATCATTTGGTAGCTCAATGTTTACCTTTTAAAGGCTCCACCATTCTATTCTCATTAGTGGCTCTTTCCAGGTTTCGTCCCTCTTAAAGTGGAGGATATGCATTTCTCCACAACACCTTCAGCATTTATTGTTTATAGTTGACTTGCTGATGGTTATTCTGACTGTTGTGAGCTGATACCTCTTTGTGGTTGAATTTGCATGTGTCTCATAATCCGTTGAAATTGAGCTTAAGAGATGTCCTTTTAATTTTTCAAAGTGTGATTATAGCTTAGTTCTTCAAAGTGTTTTCTTAAAGTATGTGTCACAATTTGAAATGTTTTGGCCATTCCCTCCCTCAAGACATTTTGAGGGCAGGTTTCAGTTACAGCCCTGCAGTAGTTGTTCATATGAAGTGACCATTAGCACAGGCTTTAAAGCTGCTTTTGCAGGTAATGGCCAGAGGGCAGCATCCTTTCTACGTTCCCCACTCTGGAAACTAGGGAAACAGACCTCCTGGCCAGTGGTGTTCCTCGCTTATAAATTAGAGTGGAATGTGCCCGGATAAACCCACAAAAGCTGATGTCTCCTTACTTTTATTTGTTATTTAATTTTAATTTATATTTTTAATTGGAGTAATATTCCAATGTGTACATGGACCACTTCTTCTTGGTGCATTCCTCTGTTGATGGACATTTTCATTGCTTCCAAGTTTGGCTATGATAAACATTGCTGGAGTGTAGGACTGCCTGCCTGTGACATTTTGTTTTAAGTTTTATTTATTTATTAATTTATTTTTGGCTGTGTTGCTTCTTCGCGAGGGCTTTCTGTAGTTGCGGCGAGCGGGCGCCACTCTTCATCGCGGTGCGTGGGCCTCTCACTGTCGCGGCCTCTCTTTTTCCAGAGCACACGCTCCAGACGCACAGGCTCAATAGTTGTGGCTCACGGGCTTAGTTGCTCCGTGGCATGTGGGATCTTCCCAGACCAGGGCCCGAACCCATGTCCCCTGCAATGGCAGGCAGATTCTCAACCACTGCGGCACCAGGGAATCCCCCAGCATGTGACTTTTTGCTTCTCATTTTCTCAGGGTATAGGCCCAGCATTGGGTGAGATTGATTGACTGGTAGCTCAAAGTTTCCCTTTTCAAAGCACCTCCATTGTGTTTTCACTAGTGGCTCTTACCTTGTGCCCCTTAGAACCGAGGGTACGCATTTCTCCAAAATCCCTTCAGCAGGCATTGTTTGCAGCTTTTTGCTAATGACCATTCTGACTGCTGTGAGCTGATAGGGTTTTGCAATTTGGGTTTGCATGTCTTTAAAAATTCCTAAAATTCATCATTTTTCCACGCCTTTTCCTTTGCTGTTAAAAAGAAAGAAAGAAAATAGTGTGAGTACAATATACGTATTGAAATTGTCTCCTCGGAAGTTTGCCCTCTTTTGAAGTTTTTGTTCGATTTTTGACCCCGGGATTTTTTTGGAGGGCAGGTGTCATTTACAGAACTGCAAGTTTGGTGACTATTCAGTGACCTTTAGCAATGGGTTTAAAGCTGCTGTTGTGGGAACCGGCCACAAGGAGGCAGCATTTCTCCATTCCCAAATCTGGGTACTAGGGCAGCAGAGCCTTAATGGAAGTGGTGTTGTAGGTTGTAAATTCGAATGGAATGTGCCAGGAAAAAGCCCTTTCAGTTTATGTCTCATTACTTCTGGTTCGTATTTTTACCTTAATTTTTATTTTTTATCACAGCAAATTTGTTTACAATGTTTTGTGTGTTCTAGGTGTGCAAGATGTGGTTCTTTCACACATATACATATATCTATTCTTCTTTGGATCCTTTTCCCATGTAGGTTATGACACAATGTTGAGTAGTGTTCCCTTGGTGTTCCGTAGGTCTTTGGTGATTATATATTTCACATGTGTTTCTATATCTCTGTTAAGCCCAATGTCGTAACGTATCCAATCCTCACAACTTTCCATTTGGTGAACCATAAGATTGTTTAATGAATCTGTGATTGCCTTTCTCTGTGGAAATATCTTCATTGGTATCAGTTTTAAGTAACACCTCTAAGTGATATGATAGGACATGTGTCTTTCGCTTTCTCACTTACCACAAGTTGCGTGATTACTTGTAGACTCACCTATGGTGCTGCAAATGGCATTGTTTCATTTTTTCGCTAGCTAATATTCCATCTCGACATGTAGCAGTTCTTCTATGTCCACCCAAGTGTTGGTGAACTTTTTGGTTGCTTCCATATCTTGGCTAGAGTAATACTGTGCAGTGCAGATTTGCCTGCCTGTGTCATTCCAATTCTGTCTTAGGTTCTAGGTCCAGGAATGGGCCTGCTGGATCATTTGATAGCTCAATGTTTACCTTTTAAAGGCACCTCCATTCTGTTCTCATTAGTGGCTCTTTCCAGGTTTCGTCCCTCTTAAAGTGGAGGGTATGCATTTCTCCACAACACGTTTAGCATTTATTGTTTATAGTTGACTTGCTGATGGTTATTCTGACTGGTGTGAGCTGATACATCTTTGTGGTTGAATTTGCATGTGTCTCATAATCCGTTGAAATTGAGCTTTAAGACATGTCCTTTTTATTTTTTAAAGTGTGATTACCGCTTAGTTCTTCAAAGTGTTTTCTTAAAGTATGTGTCACAATTTGAAATGTTCTGGCCATTCCCTCCCTCAAGAAATTTTGAGGGCAGGTTTCAGTTACAGCCCTGCAGTAGTTGTTCAAATGAAGTGACCATTAGCACAGGCTTTAAAGCTGCTTTTGCAGGTAATGGCCAGAGGCCCCATCCTTTCTACGTTGCCCACTCTGGAAACTAGGGAAACAGACCTCCTGGCTAGTGGTGTTCCTCGCTTATAAATTAGAGTGGAATGTGCCCGGAAAACCCCACAAAAGCTGATGTCTCTTACTTTCATTTGTTATTTAATTTTAATTTATATATTTTATTGGAGTAATATTCCAATATGTACATGGACCACTTCTTCTTGGTGCATTCCTCTGTTGATGGACATTTTTGTTGCTTCCAAGTGTTGGCTATGATAAACATTGCTGGAGTGTAGGACTGCCTGCCTGTGACTTTTTGTTTTCAGTTTTATTTATTTATTTATTTAATTTTGGATGTGTTGGGTCTTTGTGAGGGCTTTCTCTAGTTGCAGCAAGCGGGGGCCACTCTTCATCGCGTTTTGCGAGCTTCTCACTTTCGCGGCCTCTGTTGCTCCGGAGCACAAGCTCCTGACGCGCAGGATCAATAGTTGTGGCTCACGAGCTTAGTTGCTCCGTGGCACGTGGGATCTTCCCAGACCAGGGCCCGAACTCGTGTCCCCTGCGTTGGCAGGCAGATTCTCAACCACTACGCCACCAAGGAAACACCCAGCATGTGACTTTTAGATTCTCATTTTCTCAGGGTATAGGCCCAGCAGTGGCTGTGATTGACTGAGTGGTAGCTCAAAGTTTCCCTTTTAAAAGCACCTCCATTGTGTTTTCATTAGTGGCTCTTACCAGGTCCGCCTTAGAACCGAGGGTACGCATTTCTCCAAAATCCCTTCAGCATGTATTGTTTGCAGCTTTTTACTAATGACCATTCTGACCGCTGTGAGCTGATAGGGTTTTGTAATTCGGGTTTGCATGTCTTTAAAAATTCCTAAAATATATGATTTTTCCACGCCTTTTCCTTTTCTGTTAAAAAAGAAAGAAAGAAAATAGTGTGAGTACAATATGCGTCTTAAAATTGTCTTCTCGGAAGTTTGCCCTCTTTTGAAGTTTTTGGTCGATTTTTGACCCCAGGATTTTCTTGGAGGGCAGGTGTCATTTACAGAACTGCAAGTTTGGTGACTATTCAGTGACCTTTAGCAATGGGTTTAAAGCTGCTGTTGTGGGAACCGGCCACAAGGAGGCAGCATTTCTCCATTCCCAAATCTGGGTACTAGGGCAGCAGAGCCTTAATGGAAGTGGTGTTGTAGGTTGTAAATTCGAATGGAATGTGCCAGGAAAAAGCCCTTTCAGTTTATGTCTCATTACTTCTGGTTCGTATTTTTACCTTAATTTTTATTTTTTATCACAGCAAATTTGTTTACAATGTTTTGTGTGTTCTAGGTGTGCAAGATGTGGTTCTTTCACACATATACATATATCTATTCTTCTTCGGATCCTTTTCCCATGTAGGTTATGACACAATGTTGAGTAGTGTTCTCTTGGTATTCCGTAGGTTTTGGTGATTATATATTTCACATGTGTTTGTATATCTCTGTTAAGCCCAATGTCGTAATGTATCCAGTCCTCACACCTTTCCATTTGGTGGACCAAAAGATTGTTTAATGAATCTGTGTTTACCTTTCTCTGTGGAAGTATCTTCATTGGTATCAGTTTTTAGGTAACACCTTTACGTGATATGATAGGACATGTGTCTTTCGCTTTCTCACTTACCACAAGTTGCGTGATTACTTGAAGACTCAGCTATGGTGCTGAAAATGGCAGTTTTTCATTTCTTTGCTAGCTAATAATCCATCTCGACATGTAGCAGTTCTTCTATGTCCACCCATTTGTTGGTGAACTTTTTGGTTACTTCCATATCTTGGCTAGAGTAATACGGTGCAGTGCAGATTTGCCAGCCTGTGTCTTTCCAATTCTGTCCTCTTAGTTTCTAGGTCCAGGAATGGGTCTGGTGGATCATTTGGTAGCTCAATGTTTACCTTTTAAAGGCTCCACCATTCTATTCTCATTAGTGGCTCTTTCCAGGTTTCGTCCCTCTTAAAGTGGAGGATATGCATTTCTCCACAACACCTTCAGCATTTATTGTTTATAGTTGACTTGCTGATGGTTATTCTGACTGTTGTGAGCTGATACCTCTTTGTGGTTGAATTTGCATGTGTCTCATAATCCGTTGAAATTGAGCTTAAGAGATGTCCTTTTAATTTTTCAAAGTGTGATTATAGCTTAGTTCTTCAAAGTGTTTTCTTAAAGTATGTGTCACAATTTGAAATGTTTTGGCCATTCCCTCCCTCAAGACATTTTGAGGGCAGGTTTCAGTTACAGCCCTGCAGTAGTTGTTCATATGAAGTGACCATTAGCACAGGCTTTAAAGCTGCTTTTGCAGGTAATGGCCAGAGGGCAGCATCCTTTCTACGTTCCCCACTCTGGAAACTAGGGAAACAGACCTCCTGGCCAGTGGTGTTCCTCGCTTATAAATTAGAGTGGAATGTGCCCGGATAAACCCACAAAAGCTGATGTCTCCTTACTTTTATTTGTTATTTAATTTTAATTTATATTTTTAATTGGAGTAATATTCCAATGTGTACATGGACCACTTCTTCTTGGTGCATTCCTCTGTTGATGGACATTTTCATTGCTTCCAAGTTTGGCTATGATAAACATTGCTGGAGTGTAGGACTGCCTGCCTGTGACATTTTGTTTTAAGTTTTATTTATTTATTAATTTATTTTTGGCTGTGTTGCTTCTTCGCGAGGGCTTTCTGTAGTTGCGGCGAGCGGGCGCCACTCTTCATCGCGGTGCGTGGGCCTCTCACTGTCGCGGCCTCTCTTTTTCCAGAGCACACGCTCCAGACGCACAGGCTCAATAGTTGTGGCTCACGGGCTTAGTTGCTCCGTGGCATGTGGGATCTTCCCAGACCAGGGCCCGAACCCATGTCCCCTGCAATGGCAGGCAGATTCTCAACCACTGCGGCACCAGGGAATCCCCCAGCATGTGAATTTTTGCTTCTCATTTTCTCAGGGTATAGGCCCAGCATTGGGTGAGATTGATTGACTGGTAGCTCAAAGTTTCCCTTTTCAAAGCACCTCCATTGTGTTTTCACTAGTGGCTCTTACCTTGTGCCCCTTAGAACCGAGGGTACGCATTTCTCCAAAATCCCTTCAGCAGGCATTGTTTGCAGCTTTTTGCTAATGACCATTCTGACTGCTGTGAGCTGATAGGGTTTTGCAATTTGGGTTTGCATGTCTTTAAAAATTCCTAAAATTCATCATTTTTCCACACCTTTTCCTTTGCTGTTAAAAAGAAAGAAAGAAAATAGTGTGAGTACAATATACGTATTGAAATTGTCTCCTCGGAAGTTTGCCCTCTTTTGAAGTTTTTGTTCGATTTTTGACCCCGGGATTTTTTTGGAGGGCAGGTGTCATTTACAGAACTGCAAGTTTGGTGACTATTCAGTGACCTTTAGCAATGGGTTTAAAGCTGCTGTTGTGGGAACCGGCCACAAGGAGGCAGCATTTCTCCATTCCCAAATCTGGGTACTAGGGCAGCAGAGCCTTAATGGAAGTGGTGTTGTAGGTTGTAAATTAGAATGGAATGTGCCAGGAAAAAGCCCTTTCAGTTTATGTCTCATTACTTCTGGTTCGTATTTTTACCTTAATTTTTATTTTTTATCACAGCAAATTTGTTTACAATGTTTTGTGTGTTCTAGGTGTGCAAGATGTGGTTCTTTCACACATATACATATATCTATTCTTCTTCGGATCCTTTTCCCATGTAGGTTATGACACAATGTTGAGTAGTGTTCCCTTGGTGTTCCGTAGGTCTTTGGTGATTATATATTTCACATGTGTTTCTATATCTCTGTTAAGCCCAATGTCGTAACGTATCCAATCCTCACAACTTTCCATTTGGTGAACCATAAGATTGTTTAATGAATCTGTGATTGCCTTTCTCTGTGGAAATATCTTCATTGGTATCAGTTTTAAGTAACACCTCTAAGTGATATGATAGGACATGTGTCTTTCGCTTTCTCACTTACCACAAGTTGCGTGATTACTTGTAGACTCACCTATGGTGCTGCAAATGGCATTGTTTCATTTTTTCGCTAGCTAATATTCCATCTCGACATGTAGCAGTTCTTCTATGTCCACCCAAGTGTTGGTGAACTTTTTGGTTGCTTCCATATCTTGGCTAGAGTAATACTGTGCAGTGCAGATTTGCCTGCCTGTGTCATTCCAATTCTGTCTTCTTAGGTTCTAGGTCCAGGAATGGGCCTGCTGGATCATTTGATAGCTCAATGTTTACCTTTTAAAGGCACCTCCATTCTGTTCTCATTAGTGGCTCTTTCCAGGCTTCGTCCCTCTTAAAGTGGAGGGTATGCATTTCTCCACAACATCTTTAGCATTTATTGTTTATAGTTGACTTGCTGATGGTTATTCTGAAGGGTGTGAGCTGATACCTCTTTGTGGTTGAATTTGCATGTGTCTCATAATCCGTTGAAATTGAGTTTTAAGACATGTCCTTTTTATTTTTTAAAGTGTGATTACAGCTTAGTTCTTCAAAGTGTTTTCTTAAAGTATGTGCCACAATTTGAAATGTTCTGGCCATTCCCTCCCTCAAGAAATTTTGAGGGTAGGTTTCAGTTACAGCCCTGCAGTAGTTGTTCAAATGAAGTGACCATTAGCACAGGCTTTAAAGCTGCTTTTGCAGGTAATGGCCAGAGGGCGGCATCCTTTCTACGTTGCCCACTCTGGAAACTAGGGAAACAGACCTCCCGGCCAGTGGTGTTCCTGGCTTATAAATTAGAGTGGAATGTGCCCGGATAAACCCACAAAAGCTGATGTCTCTTACTTTCATTTGTTATTTAATTTTAATTTATATGTTTTATTGGAGTAATATTCCAATATGTACATGGACCACTTCTTCTTGGTGCATTCCTCTGTTGATGGACATTTTCGTTGCTTCCTAGTGTTGGCTATGATAAACATTGCTGGAGTGTAGGACTGCCTGCCTGTGACTTTTTGTTTTCAGTTTTATTTATTTATTTATTTAATTTTGGATGTGTTGGGTCTTTGTGAGGGCTTTCTCTAGTTGCAGCAAGCGGGGGCCACTCTTCATCGCGTTTTGCGAGCTTCTCACTTTCGCGGCCTCTGTTGCTCCGGAGCACAAGCTCCTGACGCGCAGGCTCAATAGTTGTGGCTCACGAGCTTAGTTGCTCCGTGGCACGTGGGATCTTCCCAGACCAGGGCCCGAACCCGTGTCCCCTGCGTTGGCAGGCAGATTCTCAACCACTACGCCACCAAGGAAACACCCAGCATGTGACTTTTAGATTCTCATTTTCTCAGGGTATAGGCCCAGCAGTGGCTGTGATTGATTGAGTGGTAGCTCAAAGTTTCCCTTTTAAAAGCACCTCCATTGTGTTTTCATTAGTGGCTCTTACCAGGTCCGCCTTAGAACCGAGGGTACGCATTTCTCCAAAATCCCTTCAGCATGTATTGTTTGCAGCTTTTTACTAATGACCATTCTGACCGCTGTGAGCTGATAGGGTTTTGTAATTCGGGTTTGCATGTCTTTAAAAATTCCTAAAATATATGATTTTTCCACGCCTTTTCCTTTTCTGTTAAAAAAGAAAGAAAGAAAATAGTGTGAGTACAATATGCGTCTTGAAATTGTCTTCTCGGAAGATTGCCCTCTTTTGAAGTTTTTGGTCGATTTTTGACCCCAGGATTTTCTTGGAGGGCAGGTGTCATTTACAGAACTGCAAGTTTGGTGACTATTCAGTGACCTTTAGCAATGGGTTTAAAGCTGCTGTTGTGGGAACCGGCCACAAGGAGGCAGCATTTCTCCATTCCCAAATCTGGGTACTAGGGCAGCAGAGCCTTAATGGAAGTGGTGTTGTAGGTTGTAAATTCGAATGGAATGTGCCAGGAAAAAGCCCTTTCAGTTTATGTCTCATTACTTCTGGTTCGTATTTTTACCTTAATTTTTATTTTTTATCACAGCAAATTTGTTTACAATGTTTTGTGTGTTCTAGGTGTGCAAGATGTGGTTCTTTCACACATATACATATATCTATTCTTCTTCGGATCCTTTTCCCATGTAGGTTATGACACAATGTTGAGTAGTGTTCTCTTGGTGTTCCGTAGGTCTTTGGTGATTATATATTTCACATGTGTTTGTATATCTCTGTTAAGCCCAGTGTCGTAACGTATCCAATCCTCACACCTTTCCATTTGGTGAACCATAAGATTGTTTAATGAATCTGTGATTGCCTTTCTCTGTGGAAATATCTTCATTGGTATCATTTTTTAGGTAACACCTCTAAGTGATATGATAGGACATGTGTCTTTCACTTTCTCACTTACCACAAGTTGCGTGATTAATTGTAGACTCACCTATGGTGCTGCAAATGGCATTGTTTCATTTTTTTGCTAGCTAATATTCCATCTCGACATGTAGCAGTTCTTCTATGTCCACCCAACTGTTGGTGAACTTTTTGGTTACTTCCATACCTTGGCTAGCGTAATACTGTGCAATGCAGATTTGCCTGCCTGTGTCATTCCAATTCTGTCTTCTTAGGTTCTAGGTCGAGTCATGGGCCTGCTGGATCATTTGGTAGCTCAATGTTTACCTTTTAAAGGCACCTCCATTCTGTTCTCATTAGTGGCTCTTTCCAGGCTTCGTCCCTCTTAAAGTGGAGGGTATGCATTTCTCCACAACATCTTTAGCATTTATTGTTTATAGTTGACTTGCTGATGGTTATTCTGAAGGGTGTGAGCTGATACCTCTTTGTGGTTGAATTTGCATGTGTCTCATAATCCGTTGAAATTGAGTTTTAAGACATGTCCTTTTTATTTTTTAAAGTGTGATTACAGCTTAGTTCTTCAAAGTGTTTTCTTAAAGTATGTGCCACAATTTGAAATGTTCTGGCCATTCCCTCCCTCAAGAAATTTTGAGGGTAGGTTTCAGTTACAGCCCTGCAGTAGTTGTTCAAATGAAGTGACCATTAGCACAGGCTTTAAAGCTGCTTTTGCAGGTAATGGCCAGAGGGCGGCATCCTTTCTACGTTGCCCACTCTGGAAACTAGGGAAACAGACCTCCCGGCCAGTGGTGTTCCTGGCTTATAAATTAGAGTGGAATGTGCCCGGATAAACCCACAAAAGCTGATGTCTCTTACTTTCATTTGTTATTTAATTTTAATTTATATGTTTTATTGGAGTAATATTCCAATATGTACATGGACCACTTCTTCTTGGTGCATTCCTCTGTTGATGGACATTTTCGTTGCTTCCTAGTGTTGGCTATGATAAACATTGCTGGAGTGTAGGACTGCCTGCCTGTGACTTTTTGTTTTCAGTTTTATTTATTTATTTATTTAATTTTGGAAGTGTTGGGTATTCGTGAGGGCTTTCTATAGATGCAGCAAGCGGGGGCCACTCTTCATCGTGTTGTGTGGGCTTCTCACTGTCGCGGCCTCTTTTTCTCCATAGCACAAGCTCCAGACGCGCAGGCCCAATAGTTGTGGCTCACGGGCTTAGTTGCTCCACGGCATGTGGGATCTTCCCAGACCAGGGCCTGAACCCGTGTCCCCTGCGTTGGCAGGCAGATTCTCAACCACTACGCCACCAAGGAAACCCCCAGCATGTGACTTTTAGATTCTCATTTTCTCAGGGTATAGGCCCAGCAGTGGCTGTGATTGACTGAGTGGTAGCTCAAAGTTTCCCTTTTAACAGCACCTCCATTGTGTTTTCATTAGTGGCTCTAACCAGGTCCCCCTTAGAATGGAGGGTACGCATTTCTCCAAAATCCCTTCAGCATGTATTGTTTGCAGCTTTTTACTAATGACCATTCTGACCGCTGTGAGCTGATAGGGTTTTGTAATTCGGGTTTGCATGTCTTTAAAAATTCCTAAAATACATGATTTTTCCACGCCTTTTCCTTTTCTGTTAAAAAAGAAAGAAAGAAAATAGTGTGAGTACAATATGCGTCTTGAAATTGTCTTCTCGGAAGTTTGCCCTCTTTTGAAGTTTTTGGTCGATTTTTGACCCCAGGATTTTCTTGCAGGGCAGGTGTCATTTATAGAACTGCAAGTTTGGTGACTATTCAGTGACCTTCAGCAATGGGTTTAAAGCTGCTGTTGTGGGAACCGGCCACAAGGAGGCAGCATTTCTCCATTCCCAAATCTGGGTACTAGGGCAGCAGAGCCTTAATGGAAGTGGTGTTGTAGGTTGTAAATTCGAATGGAATGTGCCAGGAAAAAGCCCTTTCAGTTTATGTCTCATTACTTCTGGTTCGTATTTTTACCTTAATTTTTATTTTTTATCACAGCAAATTTGTTTACAATGTTTTGTGTGTTCTAGGTGTGCAAGATGTGGTTCTTTCATACATATACATATATCTATTCTTCTTCGGATCCTTTTCCCATGTAGGTTATGACACAATGTTGAGTAGTGTTCTCTTGGTATTCCGTAGGTTTTGGTGATTATATATTTCACATGTGTTTGTATATCTCTGTTAAGCCCAATGTCGTAATGTATCCAGTCCTCACACCTTTCCATTTGGTGGACCAAAAGATTGTTTAATGAATCTGTGTTTACCTTTCTCTGTGGAAGTATCTTCATTGGTATCAGTTTTTAGGTAACACCTTTACGTGATATGATAGGACATGTGTCTTTCGCTTTCTCACTTACCGCAAGTTGCGTGATTATTTGAAGACTCAGCTATGGTGCTGAAAATGGCAGTTTTTCATTTCTTTGCTAGCTAATAATCCATCTCGACATGTAGCAGTTCTTCTATGTCCACCCATTTGTTGGTGAACTTTTTGGTTACTTCCATATCTTGGCTAGAGTAATACGGTGCAGTGCAGATTTGCCAGCCTGTGTCTTTCCAATTCTGTCCTCTTAGTTTCTAGGTCCAGGAATGGGTCTGGTGGATCATTTGGTAGCTCAGTGTTTACCTTTTAAAGGCTCCACCATTCTATTCTCATTAGTGGCTCTTTCCAGGTTTCGTCCCTCTTAAATTGGAGGATATGCATTTCTCCACAACACCTTCAGCATTTATTGTTTATAGTTGACTTGCTGATGGTTATTCTGACTGTTGTGAGCTGATACCTCTTTGTGGTTGAATTTGCATGTGTCTCATAATCCGTTGAAATTGAGCTTAAGAGATGTCCTTTTAATTTTTCAAAGTGTGATTATAGCTTAGTTCTTCAAAGTGTTTTCTTAAAGTATGTGTCACAATTTGAAATGTTTTGGCCATTCCCTCCCTCAAGACATTTTGAGGGCAGGTTTCAGTTACAGCCCTGCAGTAGTTGTTCATATGAAGTGACCATTAGCACAGGCTTTAAAGCTGCTTTTGCAGGTAATGGCCAGAGGGCAGCATCCTTTCTACGTTCCCCACTCTGGAAACTAGGGAAACAGACCTCCTGGCCAGTGGTGTTCCTCGCTTATAAATTAGAGTGGAATGTGCCCGGATAAACCCACAAAAGCTGATGTCTCCTTACTTTTATTTGTTATTTAATTTTAATTTATATTTTTAATTGGAGTAATATTCCAATGTGTACATGGACCACTTCTTCTTGGTGCATTCCTCTGTTGATGGACATTTTCATTGCTTCCAAGTTTGGCTATGATAAACATTGCTGGAGTGTAGGACTGCCTGCCTGTGACATTTTGTTTTAAGTTTTATTTATTTATTAATTTATTTTTGGCTGTGTTGCTTCTTCGCGAGGGCTTTCTGTAGTTGCGGCGAGCGGGCGCCACTCTTCATCGCGGTGCGTGGGCCTCTCACTGTCGCGGCCTCTCTTTTTCCAGAGCACACGCTCCAGACGCACAGGCTCAATAGTTGTGGCTCACGGGCTTAGTTGCTCCGTGGCATGTGGGATCTTCCCAGACCAGGGCCCGAACCCATGTCCCCTGCAATGGCAGGCAGATTCTCAACCACTGCGGCACCAGGGAATCCCCCAGCATGTGACTTTTTGCTTCTCATTTTCTCAGGGTATAGGCCCAGCATTGGGTGAGATTGATTGACTGGTAGCTCAAAGTTTCCCTTTTCAAAGCACCTCCATTGTGTTTTCACTAGTGGCTCTTACCTTGTGCCCCTTAGAACCGAGGGTACGCATTTCTCCAAAATCCCTTCAGCAGGCATTGTTTGCAGCTTTTTGCTAATGACCATTCTGACTGCTGTGAGCTGATAGGGTTTTGCAATTTGGGTTTGCATGTCTTTAAAAATTCCTAAAATTCATCATTTTTCCACGCCTTTTCCTTTGCTGTTAAAAAGAAAGAAAGAAAATAGTGTGAGTACAATATACGTATTGAAATTGTCTCCTCGGAAGTTTGCCCTCTTTTGAAGTTTTTGTTCGATTTTTGACCCCGGGATTTTTTTGGAGGGCAGGTGTCATTTACAGAACTGCAAGTTTGGTGACTATTCAGTGACCTTTAGCAATGGGTTTAAAGCTGCTGTTGTGGGAACCGGCCACAAGGAGGCAGCATTTCTCCATTCCCAAATCTGGGTACTAGGGCAGCAGAGCCTTAATGGAAGTGGTGTTGTAGGTTGTAAATTCGAATGGAATGTGCCAGGAAAAAGCCCTTTCAGTTTATGTCTCATTACTTCTGGTTCGTATTTTTACCTTAATTTTTATTTTTTATCACAGCAAATTTGTTTACAATGTTTTGTGTGTTCTAGGTGTGCAAGATGTGGTTCTTTCACACATATACATATATCTATTCTTCTTTGGATCCTTTTCCCATGTAGGTTATGACACAATGTTGAGTAGTGTTCCCTTGGTGTTCCGTAGGTCTTTGGTGATTATATATTTCACATGTGTTTCTATATCTCTGTTAAGCCCAATGTCGTAACGTATCCAATCCTCACAACTTTCCATTTGGTGAACCATAAGATTGTTTAATGAATCTGTGATTGCCTTTCTCTGTGGAAATATCTTCATTGGTATCAGTTTTAAGTAACACCTCTAAGTGATATGATAGGACATGTGTCTTTCGCTTTCTCACTTACCACAAGTTGCGTGATTACTTGTAGACTCACCTATGGTGCTGCAAATGGCATTGTTTCATTTTTTCGCTAGCTAATATTCCATCTCGACATGTAGCAGTTCTTCTATGTCCACCCAAGTGTTGGTGAACTTTTTGGTTGCTTCCATATCTTGGCTAGAGTAATACTGTGCAGTGCAGATTTGCCTGCCTGTGTCATTCCAATTCTGTCTTCTTAGGTTCTAGGTCCAGGAATGGGCCTGCTGGATCATTTGATAGCTCAATGTTTACCTTTTAAAGGCACCTCCATTCTGTTCTCATTAGTGGCTCTTTCCAGGTTTCGTCCCTCTTAAAGTGGAGGGTATGCATTTCTCCACAACACGTTTAGCATTTATTGTTTATAGTTGACTTGCTGATGGTTATTCTGACTGGTGTGAGCTGATACATCTTTGTGGTTGAATTTGCATGTGTCTCATAATCCGTTGAAATTGAGCTTTAAGACATGTCCTTTTTATTTTTTAAAGTGTGATTACCGCTTAGTTCTTCAAAGTGTTTTCTTAAAGTATGTGTCACAATTTGAAATGTTCTGGCCATTCCCTCCCTCAAGAAATTTTGAGGGCAGGTTTCAGTTACAGCCCTGCAGTAGTTGTTCAAATGAAGTGACCATTAGCACAGGCTTTAAAGCTGCTTTTGCAGGTAATGGCCAGAGGCCCCATCCTTTCTACGTTGCCCACTCTGGAAACTAGGGAAACAGACCTCCTGGCTAGTGGTGTTCCTCGCTTATAAATTAGAGTGGAATGTGCCCGGAAAACCCCACAAAAGCTGATGTCTCTTACTTTCATTTGTTATTTAATTTTAATTTATATATTTTATTGGAGTAATATTCCAATATGTACATGGACCACTTCTTCTTGGTGCATTCCTCTGTTGATGGACATTTTTGTTGCTTCCAAGTGTTGGCTATGATAAACATTGCTGGAGTGTAGGACTGCCTGCCTGTGACTTTTTGTTTTCAGTTTTATTTATTTATTTATTTAATTTTGGATGTGTTGGGTCTTTGTGAGGGCTTTCTCTAGTTGCAGCAAGCGGGGGCCACTCTTCATCGCGTTTTGCGAGCTTCTCACTTTCGCGGCCTCTGTTGCTCCGGAGCACAAGCTCCTGACGCGCAGGCTCAATAGTTGTGGCTCACGAGCTTAGTTGCTCCGTGGCACGTGGGATCTTCCCAGACCAGGGCCCGAACCCGTGTACCCTGCGTTGGCAGGCAGATTCTCAACCACTACGCCACCAAGGAAACACCCAGCATGTGACTTTTAGATTCTCATTTTCTCAGGGTATAGGCCCAGCAGTGGCTGTGATTGATTGAGTGGTAGCTCAAAGTTTCCCTTTTAAAAGCACCTCCATTGTGTTTTCATTAGTGGCTCTTACCAGGTCCGCCTTAGAACCGAGGGTACGCATTTCTCCAAAATCCCTTCAGCATGTATTGTTTGCAGCTTTTTACTAATGACCATTCTGACCGCTGTGAGCTGATAGGGTTTTGTAATTCGGGTTTGCATGTCTTTAAAAATTCCTAAAATATATGATTTTTCCACGCCTTTTCCTTTTCTGTTAAAAAAGAAAGAAAGAAAATAGTGTGAGTACAATATGCGTCTTGAAATTGTCTTCTCGGAAGATTGCCCTCTTTTGAAGTTTTTGGTCGATTTTTGACCCCAGGATTTTCTTGGAGGGCAGGTGTCATTTACAGAACTGCAAGTTTGGTGACTATTCAGTGACCTTTAGCAATGGGTTTAAAGCTGCTGTTGTGGGAACCGGCCACAAGGAGGCAGCATTTCTCCATTCCCAAATCTGGGTACTAGGGCAGCAGAGCCTTAATGGAAGTGGTGTTGTAGGTTGTAAATTCGAATGGAATGTGCCAGGAAAAAGCCCTTTCAGTTTATGTCTCATTACTTCTGGTTCGTATTTTTACCTTAATTTTTATTTTTTATCACAGCAAATTTGTTTACAATGTTTTGTGTGTTCTAGGTGTGCAAGATGTGGTTCTTTCACACATATACATATATCTATTCTTCTTCGGATCCTTTTCCCATGTAGGTTATGACACAATGTTGAGTAGTGTTCTCTTGGTGTTCCGTAGGTCTTTGGTGATTATATATTTCACATGTGTTTGTATATCTCTGTTAAGCCCAGTGTCGTAACGTATCCAATCCTCACACCTTTCCATTTGGTGAACCATAAGATTGTTTAATGAATCTGTGATTGCCTTTCTCTGTGGAAATATCTTCATTGGTATCATTTTTTAGGTAACACCTCTAAGTGATATGATAGGACATGTGTCTTTCACTTTCTCACTTACCACAAGTTGCGTGATTAATTGTAGACTCACCTATGGTGCTGCAAATGGCATTGTTTCATTTTTTCGCTAGCTAATATTCCATCTCGACATGTAGCAGTTCTTCTATGTCCACCCAACTGTTGGTGAACTTTTTGGTTACTTCCATACCTTGGCTAGCGTAATACTGTGCAATGCAGATTTGCCTGCCTGTGTCATTCCAATTCTGTCTTCTTAGGTTCTAGGTCGAGTCATGGGCCTGCTGGATCATTTGGTAGCTCAATGTTTACCTTTTAAAGGCACCTCCATTCTGTTCTCATTAGTGGCTCTTTCCAGGCTTCGTCCCTCTTAAAGTGGAGGGTATGCATTTCTCCACAACATCTTTAGCATTTATTGTTTATAGTTGACTTGCTGATGGTTATTCTGAAGGGTGTGAGCTGATACCTCTTTGTGGTTGAATTTGCATGTGTCTCATAATCCGTTGAAATTGAGTTTTAAGACATGTCCTTTTTATTTTTTAAAGTGTGATTACAGCTTAGTTCTTCAAAGTGTTTTCTTAAAGTATGTGCCACAATTTGAAATGTTCTGGCCATTCCCTCCCTCAAGAAATTTTGAGGGTAGGTTTCAGTTACAGCCCTGCAGTAGTTGTTCAAATGAAGTGACCATTAGCACAGGCTTTAAAGCTGCTTTTGCAGGTAATGGCCAGAGGGCGGCATCCTTTCTACGTTGCCCACTCTGGAAACTAGGGAAACAGACCTCCCGGCCAGTGGTGTTCCTGGCTTATAAATTAGAGTGGAATGTGCCCGGATAAACCCACAAAAGCTGATGTCTCTTACTTTCATTTGTTATTTAATTTTAATTTATATGTTTTATTGGAGTAATATTCCAATATGTACATGGACCACTTCTTCTTGGTGCATTCCTCTGTTGATGGACATTTTCGTTGCTTCCTAGTGTTGGCTATGATAAACATTGCTGGAGTGTAGGACTGCCTGCCTGTGACTTTTTGTTTTCAGTTTTATTTATTTATTTATTTAATTTTGGATGTGTTGGGTCTTTGTGAGGGCTTTCTCTAGTTGCAGCAAGCGGGGGCCACTCTTCATCGCGTTTTGCGAGCTTCTCACTTTCGCGGCCTCTGTTGCTCCGGAGCACAAGCTCCTGACGCGCAGGCTCAATAGTTGTGGCTCACGAGCTTAGTTGCTCCGTGGCACGTGGGATCTTCCCAGACCAGGGCCCGAACCCGTGTCCCCTGCGTTGGCAGGCAGATTCTCAACCACTACGCCACCAAGGAAACACCCAGCATGTGACTTTTAGATTCTCATTTTCTCAGGGTATAGGCCCAGCAGTGGCTGTGATTGATTGAGTGGTAGCTCAAAGTTTCCCTTTTAAAAGCACCTCCATTGTGTTTTCATTAGTGGCTCTTACCAGGTCCGCCTTAGAACCGAGGGTACGCATTTCTCCAAAATCCCTTCAGCATGTATTGTTTGCAGCTTTTTACTAATGACCATTCTGACCGCTGTGAGCTGATAGGGTTTTGTAATTCGGGTTTGCATGTCTTTAAAAATTCCTAAAATATATGATTTTTCCACGCCTTTTCCTTTTCTGTTAAAAAAGAAAGAAAGAAAATAGTGTGAGTACAATATGCGTCTTGAAATTGTCTTCTCGGAAGATTGCCCTCTTTTGAAGTTTTTGGTCGATTTTTGACCCCAGGATTTTCTTGGAGGGCAGGTGTCATTTACAGAACTGCAAGTTTGGTGACTATTCAGTGACCTTCAGCAATGGGTTTAAAGCTGCTGTTGTGGGAACCGGCCACAAGGAGGCAGCATTTCTCCATTCCCAAATCTGGGTACTAGGGCAGCAGAGCCTTAATGGAAGTGGTGTTGTAGGTTGTAAATTCGAATGGAATGTGCCAGGAAAAAGCCCTTTCAGTTTATGTCTCATTACTTCTGGTTCGTATTTTTACCTTAATTTTTATTTTTTATCACAGCAAATTTGTTTACAATGTTTTGTGTGTTCTAGGTGTGCAAGATGTGGTTCTTTCACACATATACATATATCTATTCTTCTTCGGATCCTTTTCCCATGTAGGTTATGACACAATGTTGAGTAGTGTTCTCTTGGTGTTCCGTAGGTCTTTGGTGATTATATATTTCACATGTGTTTGTATATCTCTGTTAAGCCCAGTGTCGTAACGTATCCAATCCTCACACCTTTCCATTTGGTGAACCATAAGATTGTTTAATGAATCTGTGATTGCCTTTCTCTGTGGAAATATCTTCATTGGTATCATTTTTTAGGTAACACCTCTAAGTGATATGATAGGACATGTGTCTTTCACTTTCTCACTTACCACAAGTTGCGTGATTAATTGTAGACTCACCTATGGTGCTGCAAATGGCATTGTTTCATTTTTTTGCTAGCTAATATTCCATCTCGACATGTAGCAGTTCTTCTATGTCCACCCAACTGTTGGTGAACTTTTTGGTTACTTCCATACCTTGGCTAGCGTAATACTGTGCAATGCAGATTTGCCTGCCTGTGTCATTCCAATTCTGTCTTCTTAGGTTCTAGGTCGAGTCATGGGCCTGCTGGATCATTTGGTAGCTCAATGTTTACCTTTTAAAGGCACCTCCATTCTGTTCTCATTAGTGGCTCTTTCCAGGCTTCGTCCCTCTTAAAGTGGAGGGTATGCATTTCTCCACAACATCTTTAGCATTTATTGTTTATAGTTGACTTGCTGATGGTTATTCTGAAGGGTGTGAGCTGATACCTCTTTGTGGTTGAATTTGCATGTGTCTCATAATCCGTTGAAATTGAGTTTTAAGACATGTCCTTTTTATTTTTTAAAGTGTGATTACAGCTTAGTTCTTCAAAGTGTTTTCTTAAAGTATGTGCCACAATTTGAAATGTTCTGGCCATTCCCTCCCTCAAGAAATTTTGAGGGTAGGTTTCAGTTACAGCCCTGCAGTAGTTGTTCAAATGAAGTGACCATTAGCACAGGCTTTAAAGCTGCTTTTGCAGGTAATGGCCAGAGGGCGGCATCCTTTCTACGTTGCCCACTCTGGAAACTAGGGAAACAGACCTCCCGGCCAGTGGTGTTCCTGGCTTATAAATTAGAGTGGAATGTGCCCGGATAAACCCACAAAAGCTGATGTCTCTTACTTTCATTTGTTATTTAATTTTAATTTATATGTTTTATTGGAGTAATATTCCAATATGTACATGGACCACTTCTTCTTGGTGCATTCCTCTGTTGATGGACATTTTCGTTGCTTCCTAGTGTTGGCTATGATAAACATTGCTGGAGTGTAGGACTGCCTGCCTGTGACTTTTTGTTTTCAGTTTTATTTATTTATTTATTTAATTTTGGAAGTGTTGGGTATTCGTGAGGGCTTTCTATAGATGCAGCAAGCGGGGGCCACTCTTCATCGTGTTGTGCGGGCTTCTCACTGTCGCGGCCTCTTTTTCTCCATAGCACAAGCTCCAGACGCGCAGGCTCAATAGTTGTGGCTCACGGGCTTAGTTGCTCCACGGCATGTGGGATCTTCCCAGACCAGGGCCCGAACCCGTGTCCCCTGCGTTGGCAGGCAGATTCTCAACCACTACGCCACCAAGGAAACCCCCAGCATGTGACTTTTAGATTCTCATTTTCTCAGGGTATAGGCCCAGCAGTGGCTGTGATTGACTGAGTGGTAGCTCAAAGTTTCCCTTTTAACAGCACCTCCATTGTGTTTTCATTAGTGGCTCTAACCAGGTCCCCCTTAGAATGGAGGGTACGCATTTCTCCAAAATCCCTTCAGCATGTATTGTTTGCAGCTTTTTACTAATGACCATTCTGACCGCTGTGAGCTGATAGGGTTTTGTAATTCGGGTTTGCATGTCTTTAAAAATTCCTAAAATATATGATTTTTCCACGCCTTTTCCTTTTCTGTTAAAAAAGAAAGAAAGAAAATAGTGTGAGTACAATATGCGTCTTGAAATTGTCTTCTCGGAAGATTGCCCTCTTTTGAAGTTTTTGGTCGATTTTTGACCCCAGGATTTTCTTGCAGGGCAGGTGTCATTTATAGAACTGCAAGTTTGGTGACTATTCAGTGACCTTCAGCAATGGGTTTAAAGCTGCTGTTGTGGGAACCGGCCACAAGGAGGCAGCATTTCTCCATTCCCAAATCTGGGTACTAGGGCAGCAGAGCCTTAATGGAAGTGGTGTTGTAGGTTGTAAATTCGAATGGAATGTGCCAGGAAAAAGCCCTTTCAGTTTATGTCTCATTACTTCTGGTTCGTATTTTTACCTTAATTTTTATTTTTTATCACAGCAAATTTGTTTACAATGTTTTGTGTGTTCTAGGTGTGCAAGATGTGGTTCTTTCACACATATACATATATCTATTCTTCTTCGGATCCTTTTCCCATGTAGGTTATGACACAATGTTGAGTAGTGTTCTCTTGGTATTCCGTAGGTTTTGGTGATTATATATTTCACATGTGTTTGTATATCTCTGTTAAGCCCAATGTCGTAATGTATCCAGTCCTCACACCTTTCCATTTGGTGGACCAAAAGATTGTTTAATGAATCTGTGTTTACCTTTCTCTGTGGAAGTATCTTCATTGGTATCAGTTTTTAGGTAACACCTTTACGTGATATGATAGGACATGTGTCTTTCGCTTTCTCACTTACCGCAAGTTGCGTGATTATTTGAAGACTCAGCTATGGTGCTGAAAATGGCAGTTTTTCATTTCTTTGCTAGCTAATAATCCATCTCGACATGTAGCAGTTCTTCTATGTCCACCCATTTGTTGGTGAACTTTTTGGTTACTTCCATATCTTGGCTAGAGTAATACGGTGCAGTGCAGATTTGCCAGCCTGTGTCTTTCCAATTCTGTCCTCTTAGTTTCTAGGTCCAGGAATGGGTCTGGTGGATCATTTGGTAGCTCAATGTTTACCTTTTAAAGGCTCCACCATTCTATTCTCATTAGTGGCTCTTTCCAGGTTTCGTCCCTCTTAAAGTGGAGGATATGCATTTCTCCACAACACCTTCAGCATTTATTGTTTATAGTTGACTTGCTGATGGTTATTCTGACTGTTGTGAGCTGATACCTCTTTGTGGTTGAATTTGCATGTGTCTCATAATCCGTTGAAATTGAGCTTAAGAGATGTCCTTTTAATTTTTCAAAGTGTGATTATAGCTTAGTTCTTCAAAGTGTTTTCTTAAAGTATGTGTCACAATTTGAAATGTTTTGGCCATTCCCTCCCTCAAGACATTTTGAGGGCAGGTTTCAGTTACAGCCCTGCAGTAGTTGTTCATATGAAGTGACCATTAGCACAGGCTTTAAAGCTGCTTTTGCAGGTAATGGCCAGAGGGCAGCATCCTTTCTACGTTCCCCACTCTGGAAACTAGGGAAACAGACCTCCTGGCCAGTGGTGTTCCTCGCTTATAAATTAGAGTGGAATGTGCCCGGATAAACCCACAAAAGCTGATGTCTCCTTACTTTTATTTGTTATTTAATTTTAATTTATATTTTTAATTGGAGTAATATTCCAATGTGTACATGGACCACTTCTTCTCGGTGCATTCCTCTGTTGATGGACATTTTCATTGCTTCCAAGTTTGGCTATGATAAACATTGCTGGAGTGTAGGACTGCCTGCCTGTGACATTTTGTTTTAAGTTTTATTTATTTATTAATTTATTTTTGGCTGTGTTGCTTCTTCGCGAGGGCTTTCTGTAGTTGCGGCGAGCGGGCGCCACTCTTCATCGCGGTGCGTGGGCCTCTCACTGTCGCGGCCTCTCTTTTTCCAGAGCACACGCTCCAGACGCACAGGCTCAATAGTTGTGGCTCACGGGCTTAGTTGCTCCGTGGCATGTGGGATCTTCCCAGACCAGGGCCCGAACCCATGTCCCCTGCAATGGCAGGCAGATTCTCAACCACTGCGGCACCAGGGAATCCCCCAGCATGTGACTTTTTGCTTCTCATTTTCTCAGGGTATAGGCCCAGCATTGGGTGAGATTGATTGACTGGTAGCTCAAAGTTTCCCTTTTCAAAGCACCTCCATTGTGTTTTCACTAGTGGCTCTTACCTTGTGCCCCTTAGAACCGAGGGTACGCATTTCTCCAAAATCCCTTCAGCAGGCATTGTTTGCAGCTTTTTGCTAATGACCATTCTGACTGCTGTGAGCTGATAGGGTTTTGCAATTTGGGTTTGCATGTCTTTAAAAATTCCTAAAATTCATCATTTTTCCACGCCTTTTCCTTTGCTGTTAAAAAGAAAGAAAGAAAATAGTGTGAGTACAATATACGTATTGAAATTGTCTCCTCGGAAGTTTGCCCTCTTTTGAAGTTTTTGTTCGATTTTTGACCCCGGGATTTTTTTGGAGGGCAGGTGTCATTTACAGAACTGCAAGTTTGGTGACTATTCAGTGACCTTTAGCAATGGGTTTAAAGCTGCTGTTGTGGGAACCGGCCACAAGGAGGCAGCATTTCTCCATTCCCAAATCTGGGTACTAGGGCAGCAGAGCCTTAATGGAAGTGGTGTTGTAGGTTGTAAATTCGAATGGAATGTGCCAGGAAAAAGCCCTTTCAGTTTATGTCTCATTACTTCTGGTTCGTATTTTTACCTTAATTTTTATTTTTTATCACAGCAAATTTGTTTACAATGTTTTGTGTGTTCTAGGTGTGCAAGATGTGGTTCTTTCACACATATACATATATCTATTCTTCTTTGGATCCTTTTCCCATGTAGGTTATGACACAATGTTGAGTAGTGTTCCCTTGGTGTTCCGTAGGTCTTTGGTGATTATATATTTCACATGTGTTTCTATATCTCTGTTAAGCCCAATGTCGTAACGTATCCAATCCTCACAACTTTCCATTTGGTGAACCATAAGATTGTTTAATGAATCTGTGATTGCCTTTCTCTGTGGAAATATCTTCATTGGTATCAGTTTTAAGTAACACCTCTAAGTGATATGATAGGACATGTGTCTTTCGCTTTCTCACTTACCACAAGTTGCGTGATTACTTGTAGACTCACCTATGGTGCTGCAAATGGCATTGTTTCATTTTTTCGCTAGCTAATATTCCATCTCGACATGTAGCAGTTCTTCTATGTCCACCCAAGTGTTGGTGAACTTTTTGGTTGCTTCCATATCTTGGCTAGAGTAATACTGTGCAGTGCAGATTTGCCTGCCTGTGTCATTCCAATTCTGTCTTCTTAGGTTCTAGGTCCAGGAATGGGCCTGCTGGATCATTTGATAGCTCAATGTTTACCTTTTAAAGGCACCTCCATTCTGTTCTCATTAGTGGCTCTTTCCAGGTTTCGTCCCTCTTAAAGTGGAGGGTATGCATTTCTCCACAACACGTTTAGCATTTATTGTTTATAGTTGACTTGCTGATGGTTATTCTGACTGGTGTGAGCTGATACATCTTTGTGGTTGAATTTGCATGTGTCTCATAATCCGTTGAAATTGAGCTTTAAGACATGTCCTTTTTATTTTTTAAAGTGTGATTACCGCTTAGTTCTTCAAAGTGTTTTCTTAAAGTATGTGTCACAATTTGAAATGTTCTGGCCATTCCCTCCCTCAAGAAATTTTGAGGGCAGGTTTCAGTTACAGCCCTGCAGTAGTTGTTCAAATGAAGTGACCATTAGCACAGGCTTTAAAGCTGCTTTTGCAGGTAATGGCCAGAGGCCCCATCCTTTCTACGTTGCCCACTCTGGAAACTAGGGAAACAGACCTCCTGGCTAGTGGTGTTCCTCGCTTATAAATTAGAGTGGAATGTGCCCGGAAAACCCCACAAAAGCTGATGTCTCTTACTTTCATTTGTTATTTAATTTTAATTTATATATTTTATTGGAGTAATATTCCAATATGTACATGGACCACTTCTTCTTGGTGCATTCCTCTGTTGATGGACATTTTTGTTGCTTCCAAGTGTTGGCTATGATAAACATTGCTGGAGTGTAGGACTGCCTGCCTGTGACTTTTTGTTTTCAGTTTTATTTATTTATTTATTTAATTTTGGATGTGTTGGGTCTTTGTGAGGGCTTTCTCTAGTTGCAGCAAGCGGGGGCCACTCTTCATCGCGTTTTGCGAGCTTCTCACTTTCGCGGCCTCTGTTGCTCCGGAGCACAAGCTCCTGACGCGCAGGCTCAATAGTTGTGGCTCACGAGCTTAGTTGCTCCGTGGCACGTGGGATCTTCCCAGACCAGGGCCCGAACCCGTGTCCCCTGCGTTGGCAGGCAGATTCTCAACCACTACGCCACCAAGGAAACACCCAGCATGTGACTTTTAGATTCTCATTTTCTCAGGGTATAGGCCCAGCAGTGGCTGTGATTGATTGAGTGGTAGCTCAAAGTTTCCCTTTTAAAAGCACCTCCATTGTGTTTTCATTAGTGGCTCTTACCAGGTCCGCCTTAGAACCGAGGGTACGCATTTCTCCAAAATCCCTTCAGCATGTATTGTTTGCAGCTTTTTACTAATGACCATTCTGACCGCTGTGAGCTGATAGGGTTTTGTAATTCGGGTTTGCATGTCTTTAAAAATTCCTAAAATATATGATTTTTCCACGCCTTTTCCTTTTCTGTTAAAAAAGAAAGAAAGAAAATAGTGTGAGTACAATATGCGTCTTGAAATTGTCTTCTCGGAAGATTGCCCTCTTTTGAAGTTTTTGGTCGATTTTTGACCCCAGGATTTTCTTGGAGGGCAGGTGTCATTTACAGAACTGCAAGTTTGGTGACTATTCAGTGACCTTTAGCAATGGGTTTAAAGCTGCTGTTGTGGGAACCGGCCACAAGGAGGCAGCATTTCTCCATTCCCAAATCTGGGTACTAGGGCAGCAGAGCCTTAATGGAAGTGGTGTTGTAGGTTGTAAATTCGAATGGAATGTGCCAGGAAAAAGCCCTTTCAGTTTATGTCTCATTACTTCTGGTTCGTATTTTTACCTTAATTTTTATTTTTTATCACAGCAAATTTGTTTACAATGTTTTGTGTGTTCTAGGTGTGCAAGATGTGGTTCTTTCACACATATACATATATCTATTCTTCTTCGGATCCTTTTCCCATGTAGGTTATGACACAATGTTGAGTAGTGTTCTCTTGGTGTTCCGTAGGTCTTTGGTGATTATATATTTCACATGTGTTTGTATATCTCTGTTAAGCCCAGTGTCGTAACGTATCCAATCCTCACACCTTTCCATTTGGTGAACCATAAGATTGTTTAATGAATCTGTGATTGCCTTTCTCTGTGGAAATATCTTCATTGGTATCATTTTTTAGGTAACACCTCTAAGTGATATGATAGGACATGTGTCTTTCACTTTCTCACTTACCACAAGTTGCGTGATTAATTGTAGACTCACCTATGGTGCTGCAAATGGCATTGTTTCATTTTTTCGCTAGCTAATATTCCATCTCGACATGTAGCAGTTCTTCTATGTCCACCCAACTGTTGGTGAACTTTTTGGTTACTTCCATACCTTGGCTAGCGTAATACTGTGCAATGCAGATTTGCCTGCCTGTGTCATTCCAATTCTGTCTTCTTAGGTTCTAGGTCGAGTCATGGGCCTGCTGGATCATTTGGTAGCTCAATGTTTACCTTTTAAAGGCACCTCCATTCTGTTCTCATTAGTGGCTCTTTCCAGGCTTCGTCCCTCTTAAAGTGGAGGGTATGCATTTCTCCACAACATCTTTAGCATTTATTGTTTATAGTTGACTTGCTGATGGTTATTCTGAAGGGTGTGAGCTGATACCTCTTTGTGGTTGAATTTGCATGTGTCTCATAATCCGTTGAAATTGAGTTTTAAGACATGTCCTTTTTATTTTTTAAAGTGTGATTACAGCTTAGTTCTTCAAAGTGTTTTCTTAAAGTATGTGCCACAATTTGAAATGTTCTGGCCATTCCCTCCCTCAAGAAATTTTGAGGGTAGGTTTCAGTTACAGCCCTGCAGTAGTTGTTCAAATGAAGTGACCATTAGCACAGGCTTTAAAGCTGCTTTTGCAGGTAATGGCCAGAGGGCGGCATCCTTTCTACGTTGCCCACTCTGGAAACTAGGGAAACAGACCTCCCGGCCAGTGGTGTTCCTGGCTTATAAATTAGAGTGGAATGTGCCCGGATAAACCCACAAAAGCTGATGTCTCTTACTTTCATTTGTTATTTAATTTTAATTTATATGTTTTATTGGAGTAATATTCCAATATGTACATGGACCACTTCTTCTTGGTGCATTCCTCTGTTGATGGACATTTTCGTTGCTTCCTAGTGTTGGCTATGATAAACATTGCTGGAGTGTAGGACTGCCTGCCTGTGACTTTTTGTTTTCAGTTTTATTTATTTATTTATTTAATTTTGGAAGTGTTGGGTATTCGTGAGGGCTTTCTATAGATGCAGCAAGCGGGGGCCACTCTTCATCGTGTTGTGCGGGCTTCTCACTGTCGCGGCCTCTTTTTCTCCATAGCACAAGCTCCAGACGCGCAGGCTCAATAGTTGTGGCTCACGGGCTTAGTTGCTCCACGGCATGTGGGATCTTCCCAGACCAGGGCCCGAACCCGTGTCCCCTGCGTTGGCAGGCAGATTCTCAACCACTACGCCACCAAGGAAACCCCCAGCATGTGACTTTTAGATTCTCATTTTCTCAGGGTATAGGCCCAGCAGTGGCTGTGATTGACTGAGTGGTAGCTCAAAGTTTCCCTTTTAACAGCACCTCCATTGTGTTTTCATTAGTGGCTCTAACCAGGTCCCCCTTAGAATGGAGGGTACGCATTTCTCCAAAATCCCTTCAGCATGTATTGTTTGCAGCTTTTTACTAATGACCATTCTGACCGCTGTGAGCTGATAGGGTTTTGTAATTCGGGTTTGCATGTCTTTAAAAATTCCTAAAATATATGATTTTTCCACGCCTTTTCCTTTTCTGTTAAAAAAGAAAGAAAGAAAATAGTGTGAGTACAATATGCGTCTTGAAATTGTCTTCTCGGAAGATTGCCCTCTTTTGAAGTTTTTGGTCGATTTTTGACCCCAGGATTTTCTTGCAGGGCAGGTGTCATTTATAGAACTGCAAGTTTGGTGACTATTCAGTGACCTTCAGCAATGGGTTTAAAGCTGCTGTTGTGGGAACCGGCCACAAGGAGGCAGCATTTCTCCATTCCCAAATCTGGGTACTAGGGCAGCAGAGCCTTAATGGAAGTGGTGTTGTAGGTTGTAAATTCGAATGGAATGTGCCAGGAAAAAGCCCTTTCAGTTTATGTCTCATTACTTCTGGTTCGTATTTTTACCTTAATTTTTATTTTTTATCACAGCAAATTTGTTTACAATGTTTTGTGTGTTCTAGGTGTGCAAGATGTGGTTCTTTCACACATATACATATATCTATTCTTCTTCGGATCCTTTTCCCATGTAGGTTATGACACAATGTTGAGTAGTGTTCTCTTGGTATTCCGTAGGTCTTTGGTGATTATATATTTCACATGTGTTTGTATATCTCTGTTAAGCCCAATGTCGTAATGTATCCAGTCCTCACACCTTTCCATTTGGTGGACCAAAAGATTGTTTAATGAATCTGTGTTTACCTTTCTCTGTGGAAGTATCTTCATTGGTATCAGTTTTTAGGTAACACCTTTACGTGATATGATAGGACATGTGTCTTTCGCTTTCTCACTTACCGCAAGTTGCGTGATTACTTGAAGACTCAGCTATGGTGCTGAAAATGGCAGTTTTTCATTTCTTTGCTAGCTAATAATCCATCTCGACATGTAGCAGTTCTTCTATGTCCACCCATTTGTTGGTGAACTTTTTGGTTACTTCCATATCTTGGCTAGAGTAATACGGTGCAGTGCAGATTTGCCAGCCTGTGTCTTTCCAATTCTGTCCTCTTAGTTTCTAGGTCCAGGAATGGGTCTGGTGGATCATTTGGTAGCTCAATGTTTACCTTTTAAAGGCTCCACCATTCTATTCTCATTAGTGGCTCTTTCCAGGTTTCGTCCCTCTTAAAGTGGAGGATATGCATTTCTCCACAACACCTTCAGCATTTATTGTTTATAGTTGACTTGCTGATGGTTATTCTGACTGTTGTGAGCTGATACCTCTTTGTGGTTGAATTTGCATGTGTCTCATAATCCGTTGAAATTGAGCTTAAGAGATGTCCTTTTAATTTTTCAAAGTGTGATTATAGCTTAGTTCTTCAAAGTGTTTTCTTAAAGTATGTGTCACAATTTGAAATGTTTTGGCCATTCCCTCCCTCAAGACATTTTGAGGGCAGGTTTCAGTTACAGCCCTGCAGTAGTTGTTCATATGAAGTGACCATTAGCACAGGCTTTAAAGCTGCTTTTGCAGGTAATGGCCAGAGGGCAGCATCCTTTCTACGTTCCCCACTCTGGAAACTAGGGAAACAGACCTCCTGGCCAGTGGTGTTCCTCGCTTATAAATTAGAGTGGAATGTGCCCGGATAAACCCACAAAAGCTGATGTCTCCTTACTTTTATTTGTTATTTAATTTTAATTTATATTTTTAATTGGAGTAATATTCCAATGTGTACATGGACCACTTCTTCTTGGTGCATTCCTCTGTTGATGGACATTTTCATTGCTTCCAAGTTTGGCTATGATAAACATTGCTGGAGTGTAGGACTGCCTGCCTGTGACATTTTGTTTTAAGTTTTATTTATTTATTAATTTATTTTTGGCTGTGTTGCTTCTTCGCGAGGGCTTTCTGTAGTTGCGGCGAGCGGGCGCCACTCTTCATCGCGGTGCGTGGGCCTCTCACTGTCGCGGCCTCTCTTTTTCCAGAGCACACGCTCCAGACGCACAGGCTCAATAGTTGTGGCTCACGGGCTTAGTTGCTCCGTGGCATGTGGGATCTTCCCAGACCAGGGCCCGAACCCATGTCCCCTGCAATGGCAGGCAGATTCTCAACCACTGCGGCACCAGGGAATCCCCCAGCATGTGACTTTTTGCTTCTCATTTTCTCAGGGTATAGGCCCAGCATTGGGTGAGATTGATTGACTGGTAGCTCAAAGTTTCCCTTTTCAAAGCACCTCCATTGTGTTTTCACTAGTGGCTCTTACCTTGTGCCCCTTAGAACCGAGGGTACGCATTTCTCCAAAATCCCTTCAGCAGGCATTGTTTGCAGCTTTTTGCTAATGACCATTCTGACTGCTGTGAGCTGATAGGGTTTTGCAATTTGGGTTTGCATGTCTTTAAAAATTCCTAAAATTCATCATTTTTCCACGCCTTTTCCTTTGCTGTTAAAAAGAAAGAAAGAAAATAGTGTGAGTACAATATACGTATTGAAATTGTCTCCTCGGAAGTTTGCCCTCTTTTGAAGTTTTTGTTCGATTTTTGACCCCGGGATTTTTTTGGAGGGCAGGTGTCATTTACAGAACTGCAAGTTTGGTGACTATTCAGTGACCTTTAGCAATGGGTTTAAAGCTGCTGTTGTGGGAACCGGCCACAAGGAGGCAGCATTTCTCCATTCCCAAATCTGGGTACTAGGGCAGCAGAGCCTTAATGGAAGTGGTGTTGTAGGTTGTAAATTCGAATGGAATGTGCCAGGAAAAAGCCCTTTCAGTTTATGTCTCATTACTTCTGGTTCGTATTTTTACCTTAATTTTTATTTTTTATCACAGCAAATTTGTTTACAATGTTTTGTGTGTTCTAGGTGTGCAAGATGTGGTTCTTTCACACATATACATATATCTATTCTTCTTCGGATCCTTTTCCCATGTAGGTTATGACACAATGTTGAGTAGTGTTCCCTTGGTGTTCCGTAGGTCTTTGGTGATTATATATTTCACATGTGTTTCTATATCTCTGTTAAGCCCAGTGTCGTAACGTATCCAATCCTCACACCTTTCCATTTGGTGAACCATAAGATTGTTTAATGAATCTGTGATTGCCTTTCTCTGTGGAAATATCTTCATTGGTATCAGTTTTAAGTAACACCTCTAAGTGATATGATAGGACATGTGTCTTTCGCTTTCTCACTTACCACAAGTTGCGTGATTGCTTGTAGACTCACCTATGGTGCTGCAAATGGCATTGTTTCATTTTTTCGCTAGCTAATATTCCATCTCGACATGTAGCAGTTCTTCTATGTCCACCCAAGTGTTGGTGAACTTTTTGGTTGCTTCCATATCTTGGCTAGAGTAATACTGTGCAGTGCAGATTTGCCTGCCTGTGTCATTCCAATTCTGTCTTCTTAGGTTCTAGGTCCAGGAATGGGCCTGCTGGATCATTTGATAGCTCAATGTTTACCTTTTAAAGGCACCTCCATTCTGTTCTCATTAGTGGCTCTTTCCAGGCTTCGTCCCTCTTAAAGTGGAGGGTATGCATTTCTCCACAACATCTTTAGCATTTATTGTTTATAGTTGACTTGCTGATGGTTATTCTGAAGGGTGTGAGCTGATACCTCTTTGTGGTTGAATTTGCATGTGTCTCATAATCCGTTGAAATTGAGTTTTAAGACATGTCCTTTTTATTTTTTAAAGTGTGATTACAGCTTAGTTCTTCAAAGTGTTTTCTTAAAGTATGTGCCACAATTTGAAATGTTCTGGCCATTCCCTCCCTCAAGAAATTTTGAGGGTAGGTTTCAGTTACAGCCCTGCAGTAGTTGTTCAAATGAAGTGACCATTAGCACAGGCTTTAAAGCTGCTTTTGCAGGTAATGGCCAGAGGGCGGCATCCTTTCTACGTTGCCCACTCTGGAAACTAGGGAAACAGACCTCCCGGCCAGTGGTGTTCCTGGCTTATAAATTAGAGTGGAATGTGCCCGGATAAACCCACAAAAGCTGATGTCTCTTACTTTCATTTGTTATTTAATTTTAATTTATATGTTTTATTGGAGTAATATTCCAATATGTACATGGACCACTTCTTCTTGGTGCATTCCTCTGTTGATGGACATTTTCGTTGCTTCCTAGTGTTGGCTATGATAAACATTGCTGGAGTGTAGGACTGCCTGCCTGTGACTTTTTGTTTTCAGTTTTATTTATTTATTTATTTAATTTTGGATGTGTTGGGTCTTTGTGAGGGCTTTCTCTAGTTGCAGCAAGCGGGGGCCACTCTTCATCGCGTTTTGCGAGCTTCTCACTTTCGCGGCCTCTGTTGCTCCGGAGCACAAGCTCCTGACGCGCAGGCTCAATAGTTGTGGCTCACGAGCTTAGTTGCTCCGTGGCACGTGGGATCTTCCCAGACCAGGGCCCGAACCCGTGTCCCCTGCGTTGGCAGGCAGATTCTCAACCACTACGCCACCAAGGAAACACCCAGCATGTGACTTTTAGATTCTCATTTTCTCAGGGTATAGGCCCAGCAGTGGCTGTGATTGATTGAGTGGTAGCTCAAAGTTTCCCTTTTAAAAGCACCTCCATTGTGTTTTCATTAGTGGCTCTTACCAGGTCCGCCTTAGAACCGAGGGTACGCATTTCTCCAAAATCCCTTCAGCATGTATTGTTTGCAGCTTTTTACTAATGACCATTCTGACCGCTGTGAGCTGATAGGGTTTTGTAATTCGGGTTTGCATGTCTTTAAAAATTCCTAAAATATATGATTTTTCCACGCCTTTTCCTTTTCTGTTAAAAAAGAAAGAAAGAAAATAGTGTGAGTACAATATGCGTCTTGAAATTGTCTTCTCGGAAGATTGCCCTCTTTTGAAGTTTTTGGTCGATTTTTGACCCCAGGATTTTCTTGGAGGGCAGGTGTCATTTACAGAACTGCAAGTTTGGTGACTATTCAGTGACCTTTAGCAATGGGTTTAAAGCTGCTGTTGTGGGAACCGGCCACAAGGAGGCAGCATTTCTCCATTCCCAAATCTGGGTACTAGGGCAGCAGAGCCTTAATGGAAGTGGTGTTGTAGGTTGTAAATTCGAATGGAATGTGCCAGGAAAAAGCCCTTTCAGTTTATGTCTCATTACTTCTGGTTCGTATTTTTACCTTAATTTTTATTTTTTATCACAGCAAATTTGTTTACAATGTTTTGTGTGTTCTAGGTGTGCAAGATGTGGTTCTTTCACACATATACATATATCTATTCTTCTTCGGATCCTTTTCCCATGTAGGTTATGACACAATGTTGAGTAGTGTTCTCTTGGTGTTCCGTAGGTCTTTGGTGATTATATATTTCACATGTGTTTGTATATCTCTGTTAAGCCCAGTGTCGTAACGTATCCAATCCTCACACCTTTCCATTTGGTGAACCATAAGATTGTTTAATGAATCTGTGATTGCCTTTCTCTGTGGAAATATCTTCATTGGTATCATTTTTTAGGTAACACCTCTAAGTGATATGATAGGACATGTGTCTTTCACTTTCTCACTTACCACAAGTTGCGTGATTAATTGTAGACTCACCTATGGTGCTGCAAATGGCATTGTTTCATTTTTTCGCTAGCTAATATTCCATCTCGACATGTAGCAGTTCTTCTATGTCCACCCAACTGTTGGTGAACTTTTTGGTTACTTCCATACCTTGGCTAGCGTAATACTGTGCAATGCAGATTTGCCTGCCTGTGTCATTCCAATTCTGTCTTCTTAGGTTCTAGGTCGAGTCATGGGCCTGCTGGATCATTTGGTAGCTCAATGTTTACCTTTTAAAGGCACCTCCATTCTGTTCTCATTAGTGGCTCTTTCCAGGCTTCGTCCCTCTTAAAGTGGAGGGTATGCATTTCTCCACAACATCTTTAGCATTTATTGTTTATAGTTGACTTGCTGATGGTTATTCTGAAGGGTGTGAGCTGATACCTCTTTGTGGTTGAATTTGCATGTGTCTCATAATCCGTTGAAATTGAGTTTTAAGACATGTCCTTTTTATTTTTTAAAGTGTGATTACAGCTTAGTTCTTCAAAGTGTTTTCTTAAAGTATGTGCCACAATTTGAAATGTTCTGGCCATTCCCTCCCTCAAGAAATTTTGAGGGTAGGTTTCAGTTACAGCCCTGCAGTAGTTGTTCAAATGAAGTGACCATTAGCACAGGCTTTAAAGCTGCTTTTGCAGGTAATGGCCAGAGGGCGGCATCCTTTCTACGTTGCCCACTCTGGAAACTAGGGAAACAGACCTCCCGGCCAGTGGTGTTCCTGGCTTATAAATTAGAGTGGAATGTGCCCGGATAAACCCACAAAAGCTGATGTCTCTTACTTTCATTTGTTATTTAATTTTAATTTATATGTTTTATTGGAGTAATATTCCAATATGTACATGGACCACTTCTTCTTGGTGCATTCCTCTGTTGATGGACATTTTCGTTGCTTCCTAGTGTTGGCTATGATAAACATTGCTGGAGTGTAGGACTGCCTGCCTGTGACTTTTTGTTTTCAGTTTTATTTATTTATTTATTTAATTTTGGATGTGTTGGGTCTTTGTGAGGGCTTTCTCTAGTTGCAGCAAGCGGGGGCCACTCTTCATCGCGTTTTGCGAGCTTCTCACTTTCGCGGCCTCTGTTGCTCCGGAGCACAAGCTCCTGACGCGCAGGCTCAATAGTTGTGGCTCACGAGCTTAGTTGCTCCGTGGCACGTGGGATCTTCCCAGACCAGGGCCCGAACCCGTGTCCCCTGCGTTGGCAGGCAGATTCTCAACCACTACGCCACCAAGGAAACACCCAGCATGTGACTTTTAGATTCTCATTTTCTCAGGGTATAGGCCCAGCAGTGGCTGTGATTGATTGAGTGGTAGCTCAAAGTTTCCCTTTTAAAAGCACCTCCATTGTGTTTTCATTAGTGGCTCTTACCAGGTCCACCTTAGAACCGAGGGTACGCATTTCTCCAAAATCCCTTCAGCATGTATTGTTTGCAGCTTTTTACTAATGACCATTCTGACCGCTGTGAGCTGATAGGGTTTTGTAATTCGGGTTTGCATGTCTTTAAAAATTCCTAAAATATATGATTTTTCCACGCCTTTTCCTTTTCTGTTAAAAAAGAAAGAAAGAAAATAGTGTGAGTACAATATGCGTCTTGAAATTGTCTTCTCGGAAGATTGCCCTCTTTTGAAGTTTTTGGTCGATTTTTGACCCCAGGATTTTCTTGCAGGGCAGGTGTCATTTATAGAACTGCAAGTTTGGTGACTATTCAGTGACCTTCAGCAATGGGTTTAAAGCTGCTGTTGTGGGAACCGGCCACAAGGAGGCAGCATTTCTCCATTCCCAAATCTGGGTACTAGGGCAGCAGAGCCTTAATGGAAGTGGTGTTGTAGGTTGTAAATTCGAATGGAATGTGCCAGGAAAAAGCCCTTTCAGTTTATGTCTCATTACTTCTGGTTCGTATTTTTACCTTAATTTTTATTTTTTATCACAGCAAATTTGTTTACAATGTTTTGTGTGTTCTAGGTGTGCAAGATGTGGTTCTTTCACACATATACATATATCTATTCTTCTTCGGATCCTTTTCCCATGTAGGTTATGACACAATGTTGAGTAGTGTTCTCTTGGTGTTCCGTAGGTCTTTGGTGATTATATATTTCACATGTGTTTGTATATCTCTGTTAAGCCCAGTGTCGTAACGTATCCAATCCTCACACCTTTCCATTTGGTGAACCATAAGATTGTTTAATGAATCTGTGATTGCCTTTCTCTGTGGAAATATCTTCATTGGTATCATTTTTTAGGTAACACCTCTAAGTGATATGATAGGACATGTGTCTTTCACTTTCTCACTTACCACAAGTTGCGTGATTAATTGTAGACTCACCTATGGTGCTGCAAATGGCATTGTTTCATTTTTTCGCTAGCTAATATTCCATCTCGACATGTAGCAGTTCTTCTATGTCCACCCAACTGTTGGTGAACTTTTTGGTTACTTCCATACCTTGGCTAGCGTAATACTGTGCAATGCAGATTTGCCTGCCTGTGTCATTCCAATTCTGTCTTCTTAGGTTCTAGGTCGAGTCATGGGCCTGCTGGATCATTTGGTAGCTCAATGTTTACCTTTTAAAGGCACCTCCATTCTGTTCTCATTAGTGGCTCTTTCCAGGCTTCGTCCCTCTTAAAGTGGAGGGTATGCATTTCTCCACAACATCTTTAGCATTTATTGTTTATAGTTGACTTGCTGATGGTTATTCTGAAGGGTGTGAGCTGATACCTCTTTGTGGTTGAATTTGCATGTGTCTCATAATCCGTTGAAATTGAGTTTTAAGACATGTCCTTTTTATTTTTTAAAGTGTGATTACAGCTTAGTTCTTCAAAGTGTTTTCTTAAAGTATGTGCCACAATTTGAAATGTTCTGGCCATTCCCTCCCTCAAGAAATTTTGAGGGTAGCTTTCAGTTACAGCCCTGCAGTAGTTGTTCAAATGAAGTGACCATTAGCACAGGCTTTAAAGCTGCTTTTGCAGGTAATGGCCAGAGGGCGGCATCCTTTCTACGTTGCCCACTCTGGAAACTAGGGAAACAGACCTCCCGGCCAGTGGTGTTCCTGGCTTATAAATTAGAGTGGAATGTGCCCGGATAAACCCACAAAAGCTGATGTCTCTTACTTTCATTTGTTATTTAATTTTAATTTATATGTTTTATTGGAGTAATATTCCAATATGTACATGGACCACTTCTTCTTGGTGCATTCCTCTGTTGATGGACATTTTCGTTGCTTCCTAGTGTTGGCTATGATAAACATTGCTGGAGTGTAGGACTGCCTGCCTGTGACTTTTTGTTTTCAGTTTTATTTATTTATTTATTTAATTTTGGATGTGTTGGGTCTTTGTGAGGGCTTTCTCTAGTTGCAGCAAGCGGGGGCCACTCTTCATCGCGTTTTGCGAGCTTCTCACTTTCGCGGCCTCTGTTGCTCCGGAGCACAAGCTCCTGACGCGCAGGCTCAATAGTTGTGGCTCACGAGCTTAGTTGCTCCGTGGCACGTGGGATCTTCCCAGACCAGGGCCCGAACCCGTGTCCCCTGCGTTGGCAGGCAGATTCTCAACCACTACGCCACCAAGGAAACACCCAGCATGTGACTTTTAGATTCTCATTTTCTCAGGGTATAGGCCCAGCAGTGGCTGTGATTGATTGAGTGGTAGCTCAAAGTTTCCCTTTTAAAAGCACCTCCATTGTGTTTTCATTAGTGGCTCTTACCAGGTCCGCCTTAGAACCGAGGGTACGCATTTCTCCAAAATCCCTTCAGCATGTATTGTTTGCAGCTTTTTACTAATGACCATTCTGACCGCTGTGAGCTGATAGGGTTTTGTAATTCGGGTTTGCATGTCTTTAAAAATTCCTAAAATATATGATTTTTCCACGCCTTTTCCTTTTCTGTTAAAAAAGAAAGAAAGAAAATAGTGTGAGTACAATATGCGTCTTGAAATTGTCTTCTCGGAAGATTGCCCTCTTTTGAAGTTTTTGGTCGATTTTTGACCCCAGGATTTTCTTGGAGGGCAGGTGTCATTTACAGAACTGCAAGTTTGGTGACTATTCAGTGACCTTTAGCAATGGGTTTAAAGCTGCTGTTGTGGGAACCGGCCACAAGGAGGCAGCATTTCTCCATTCCCAAATCTGGGTACTAGGGCAGCAGAGCCTTAATGGAAGTGGTGTTGTAGGTTGTAAATTCGAATGGAATGTGCCAGGAAAAAGCCCTTTCAGTTTATGTCTCATTACTTCTGGTTCGTATTTTTACCTTAATTTTTATTTTTTATCACAGCAAATTTGTTTACAATGTTTTGTGTGTTCTAGGTGTGCAAGATGTGGTTCTTTCACACATATACATATATCTATTCTTCTTCGGATCCTTTTCCCATGTAGGTTATGACACAATGTTGAGTAGTGTTCTCTTGGTGTTCCGTAGGTCTTTGGTGATTATATATTTCACATGTGTTTGTATATCTCTGTTAAGCCCAGTGTCGTAACGTATCCAATCCTCACACCTTTCCATTTGGTGAACCATAAGATTGTTTAATGAATCTGTGATTGCCTTTCTCTGTGGAAATATCTTCATTGGTATCATTTTTTAGGTAACACCTCTAAGTGATATGATAGGACATGTGTCTTTCACTTTCTCACTTACCACAAGTTGCGTGATTAATTGTAGACTCACCTATGGTGCTGCAAATGGCATTGTTTCATTTTTTCGCTAGCTAATATTCCATCTCGACATGTAGCAGTTCTTCTATGTCCACCCAACTGTTGGTGAACTTTTTGGTTACTTCCATACCTTGGCTAGC
Organism: Balaenoptera borealis; assembly: GCF_965194805.1. Lineage (NCBI taxonomy): Eukaryota > Metazoa > Chordata > Mammalia > Artiodactyla > Balaenopteridae > Balaenoptera > Balaenoptera borealis. The sequence goes on along the minus strand of NC_138862.1, from coordinate 108,201,203 downwards.
GTAATACTGTGCAATGCAGATTTGCCTGCCTGTGTCATTCCAATTCTGTCTTCTTAGGTTCTAGGTCGAGTCATGGGCCTGCTGGATCATTTGGTAGCTCAATGTTTACCTTTTAAAGGCACCTCCATTCTGTTCTCATTAGTGGCTCTTTCCAGGCTTCGTCCCTCTTAAAGTGGAGGGTATGCATTTCTCCACAACATCTTTAGCATTTATTGTTTATAGTTGACTTGCTGATGGTTATTCTGAAGGGTGTGAGCTGATACCTCTTTGTGGTTGAATTTGCATGTGTCTCATAATCCGTTGAAATTGAGTTTTAAGACATGTCCTTTTTATTTTTTAAAGTGTGATTACAGCTTAGTTCTTCAAAGTGTTTTCTTAAAGTATGTGCCACAATTTGAAATGTTCTGGCCATTCCCTCCCTCAAGAAATTTTGAGGGTAGGTTTCAGTTACAGCCCTGCAGTAGTTGTTCAAATGAAGTGACCATTAGCACAGGCTTTAAAGCTGCTTTTGCAGGTAATGGCCAGAGGGCGGCATCCTTTCTACGTTGCCCACTCTGGAAACTAGGGAAACAGACCTCCCGGCCAGTGGTGTTCCTGGCTTATAAATTAGAGTGGAATGTGCCCGGATAAACCCACAAAAGCTGATGTCTCTTACTTTCATTTGTTATTTAATTTTAATTTATATGTTTTATTGGAGTAATATTCCAATATGTACATGGACCACTTCTTCTTGGTGCATTCCTCTGTTGATGGACATTTTCGTTGCTTCCTAGTGTTGGCTATGATAAACATTGCTGGAGTGTAGGACTGCCTGCCTGTGACTTTTTGTTTTCAGTTTTATTTATTTATTTATTTAATTTTGGATGTGTTGGGTCTTTGTGAGGGCTTTCTCTAGTTGCAGCAAGCGGGGGCCACTCTTCATCGCGTTTTGCGAGCTTCTCACTTTCGCGGCCTCTGTTGCTCCGGAGCACAAGCTCCTGACGCGCAGGCTCAATAGTTGTGGCTCACGAGCTTAGTTGCTCCGTGGCACGTGGGATCTTCCCAGACCAGGGCCCGAACCCGTGTCCCCTGCGTTGGCAGGCAGATTCTCAACCACTACGCCACCAAGGAAACACCCAGCATGTGACTTTTAGATTCTCATTTTCTCAGGGTATAGGCCCAGCAGTGGCTGTGATTGATTGAGTGGTAGCTCAAAGTTTCCCTTTTAAAAGCACCTCCATTGTGTTTTCATTAGTGGCTCTTACCAGGTCCGCCTTAGAACCGAGGGTACGCATTTCTCCAAAATCCCTTCAGCATGTATTGTTTGCAGCTTTTTACTAATGACCATTCTGACCGCTGTGAGCTGATAGGGTTTTGTAATTCGGGTTTGCATGTCTTTAAAAATTCCTAAAATATATGATTTTTCCACGCCTTTTCCTTTTCTGTTAAAAAAGAAAGAAAGAAAATAGTGTGAGTACAATATGCGTCTTGAAATTGTCTTCTCGGAAGATTGCCCTCTTTTGAAGTTTTTGGTCGATTTTTGACCCCAGGATTTTCTTGCAGGGCAGGTGTCATTTATAGAACTGCAAGTTTGGTGACTATTCAGTGACCTTCAGCAATGGGTTTAAAGCTGCTGTTGTGGGAACCGGCCACAAGGAGGCAGCATTTCTCCATTCCCAAATCTGGGTACTAGGGCAGCAGAGCCTTAATGGAAGTGGTGTTGTAGGTTGTAAATTCGAATGGAATGTGCCAGGAAAAAGCCCTTTCAGTTTATGTCTCATTACTTCTGGTTCGTATTTTTACCTTAATTTTTATTTTTTATCACAGCAAATTTGTTTACAATGTTTTGTGTGTTCTAGGTGTGCAAGATGTGGTTCTTTCACACATATACATATATCTATTCTTCTTCGGATCCTTTTCCCATGTAGGTTATGACACAATGTTGAGTAGTGTTCTCTTGGTATTCCGTAGGTTTTGGTGATTATATATTTCACATGTGTTTGTATATCTCTGTTAAGCCCAATGTCGTAATGTATCCAGTCCTCACACCTTTCCATTTGGTGGACCAAAAGATTGTTTAATGAATCTGTGTTTACCTTTCTCTGTGGAAGTATCTTCATTGGTATCAGTTTTTAGGTAACACCTTTACGTGATATGATAGGACATGTGTCTTTCGCTTTCTCACTTACCGCAAGTTGCGTGATTATTTGAAGACTCAGCTATGGTGCTGAAAATGGCAGTTTTTCATTTCTTTGCTAGCTAATAATCCATCTCGACATGTAGCAGTTCTTCTATGTCCACCCATTTGTTGGTGAACTTTTTGGTTACTTCCATATCTTGGCTAGAGTAATACGGTGCAGTGCAGATTTGCCAGCCTGTGTCTTTCCAATTCTGTCCTCTTAGTTTCTAGGTCCAGGAATGGGTCTGCTGGATCATTTGGTAGCTCAATGTTTACCTTTTAAAGGCTCCACCATTCTATTCTCATTAGTGGCTCTTTCCAGGTTTCGTCCCTCTTAAAGTGGAGGATATGCATTTCTCCACAACACCTTCAGCATTTATTGTTTATAGTTGACTTGCTGATGGTTATTCTGACTGTTGTGAGCTGATACCTCTTTGTGGTTGAATTTGCATGTGTCTCATAATCCGTTGAAATTGAGCTTAAGAGATGTCCTTTTAATTTTTCAAAGTGTGATTATAGCTTAGTTCTTCAAAGTGTTTTCTTAAAGTATGTGTCACAATTTGAAATGTTTTGGCCATTCCCTCCCTCAAGACATTTTGAGGGCAGGTTTCAGTTACAGCCCTGCAGTAGTTGTTCATATGAAGTGACCATTAGCACAGGCTTTAAAGCTGCTTTTGCAGGTAATGGCCAGAGGGCAGCATCCTTTCTACGTTCCCCACTCTGGAAACTAGGGAAACAGACCTCCTGGCCAGTGGTGTTCCTCGCTTATAAATTAGAGTGGAATGTGCCCGGATAAACCCACAAAAGCTGATGTCTCCTTACTTTTATTTGTTATTTAATTTTAATTTATATTTTTAATTGGAGTAATATTCCAATGTGTACATGGACCACTTCTTCTTGGTGCATTCCTCTGTTGATGGACATTTTCATTGCTTCCAAGTTTGGCTATGATAAACATTGCTGGAGTGTAGGACTGCCTGCCTGTGACATTTTGTTTTAAGTTTTATTTATTTATTAATTTATTTTTGGCTGTGTTGCTTCTTCGCGAGGGCTTTCTGTAGTTGCGGCGAGCGGGCGCCACTCTTCATCGCGGTGCGTGGGCCTCTCACTGTCGCGGCCTCTCTTTTTCCAGAGCACACGCTCCAGACGCACAGGCTCAATAGTTGTGGCTCACGGGCTTAGTTGCTCCGTGGCATGTGGGATCTTCCCAGACCAGGGCCTGAACCCATGTCCCCTGCAATGGCAGGCAGATTCTCAACCACTGCGGCACCAGGGAATCCCCCAGCATGTGACTTTTTGCTTCTCATTTTCTCAGGGTATAGGCCCAGCATTGGGTGAGATTGATTGACTGGTAGCTCAAAGTTTCCCTTTTCAAAGCACCTCCATTGTGTTTTCACTAGTGGCTCTTACCTTGTGCCCCTTAGAACCGAGGGTACGCATTTCTCCAAAATCCCTTCAGCAGGCATTGTTTGCAGCTTTTTGCTAATGACCATTCTGACTGCTGTGAGCTGATAGGGTTTTGCAATTTGGGTTTGCATGTCTTTAAAAATTCCTAAAATTCATCATTTTTCCACGCCTTTTCCTTTGCTGTTAAAAAGAAAGAAAGAAAATAGTGTGAGTACAATATACGTATTGAAATTGTCTCCTCGGAAGTTTGCCCTCTTTTGAAGTTTTTGTTCGATTTTTGACCCCGGGATTTTTTTGGAGGGCAGGTGTCATTTACAGAACTGCAAGTTTGGTGACTATTCAGTGACCTTTAGCAATGGGTTTAAAGCTGCTGTTGTGGGAACCGGCCACAAGGAGGCAGCATTTCTCCATTCCCAAATCTGGGTACTAGGGCAGCAGAGCCTTAATGGAAGTGGTGTTGTAGGTTGTAAATTCGAATGGAATGTGCCAGGAAAAAGCCCTTTCAGTTTATGTCTCATTACTTCTGGTTCGTATTTTTACCTTAATTTTTATTTTTTATCACAGCAAATTTGTTTACAATGTTTTGTGTGTTCTAGGTGTGCAAGATGTGCTTCTTTCACACATATACATATATCTATTCTTCTTTGGATCCTTTTCCCATGTAGGTTATGACACAATGTTGAGTAGTGTTCCCTTGGTGTTCCGTAGGTCTTTGGTGATTATATATTTCACATGTGTTTCTATATCTCTGTTAAGCCCAATGTCGTAACGTATCCAATCCTCACAACTTTCCATTTGGTGAACCATAAGATTGTTTAATGAATCTGTGATTGCCTTTCTCTGTGGAAATATCTTCATTGGTATCAGTTTTAAGTAACACCTCTAAGTGATATGATAGGACATGTGTCTTTCGCTTTCTCACTTACCACAAGTTGCGTGATTGCTTGTAGACTCACCTATGGTGCTGCAAATGGCATTGTTTCATTTTTTCGCTAGCTAATATTCCATCTCGACATGTAGCAGTTCTTCTATGTCCACCCAAGTGTTGGTGAACTTTTTGGTTGCTTCCATATCTTGGCTAGAGTAATACTGTGCAGTGCAGATTTGCCTGCCTGTGTCATTCCAATTCTGTCTTCTTAGGTTCTAGGTCCAGGAATGGGCCTGCTGGATCATTTGATAGCTCAATGTTTACCTTTTAAAGGCACCTCCATTCTGTTCTCATTAGTGGCTCTTTCCAGGCTTCGTCCCTCTTAAAGTGGAGGGTATGCATTTCTCCACAACATCTTTAGCATTTATTGTTTATAGTTGACTTGCTGATGGTTATTCTGAAGGGTGTGAGCTGATACCTCTTTGTGGTTGAATTTGCATGTGTCTCATAATCCGTTGAAATTGAGTTTTAAGACATGTCCTTTTTATTTTTTAAAGTGTGATTACAGCTTAGTTCTTCAAAGTGTTTTCTTAAAGTATGTGCCACAATTTGAAATGTTCTGGCCATTCCCTCCCTCAAGAAATTTTGAGGGTAGGTTTCAGTTACAGCCCTGCAGTAGTTGTTCAAATGAAGTGACCATTAGCACAGGCTTTAAAGCTGCTTTTGCAGGTAATGGCCAGAGGGCGGCATCCTTTCTACGTTGCCCACTCTGGAAACTAGGGAAACAGACCTCCCGGCCAGTGGTGTTCCTGGCTTATAAATTAGAGTGGAATGTGCCCGGATAAACCCACAAAAGCTGATGTCTCTTACTTTCATTTGTTATTTAATTTTAATTTATATGTTTTATTGGAGTAATATTCCAATATGTACATGGACCACTTCTTCTTGGTGCATTCCTCTGTTGATGGACATTTTCGTTGCTTCCTAGTGTTGGCTATGATAAACATTGCTGGAGTGTAGGACTGCCTGCCTGTGACTTTTTGTTTTCAGTTTTATTTATTTATTTATTTAATTTTGGAAGTGTTGGGTATTCGTGAGGGCTTTCTATAGATGCAGCAAGCGGGGGCCACTCTTCATCGTGTTGTGTGGGCTTCTCACTGTCGCGGCCTCTTTTTCTCCATAGCACAAGCTCCAGACGCGCAGGCTCAATAGTTGTGGCTCACGGGCTTAGTTGCTCCACGGCATGTGGGATCTTCCCAGACCAGGGCCCGAACCCGTGTCCCCTGCGTTGGCAGGCAGATTCTCAACCACTACGCCACCAAGGAAACCCCCAGCATGTGACTTTTAGATTCTCATTTTCTCAGGGTATAGGCCCAGCAGTGGCTGTGATTGACTGAGTGGTAGCTCAAAGTTTCCCTTTTAAAAGCACCTCCATTGTGTTTTTCATTAGTGGCTCTAACCAGGTCCCCCTTAGAATGGAGGGTACGCATTTCTCCAAAATCCCTTCAGCATGTATTGTTTGCAGCTTTTTACTAATGACCATTCTGACCGCTGTGAGCTGATAGGGTTTTGTAATTCGGGTTTGCATGTCTTTAAAAATTCCTAAAATACATGATTTTTCCACGCCTTTTCCTTTTCTGTTAAAAAAGAAAGAAAGAAAATAGTGTGAGTACAGTATGCGTCTTGAAATTGTCTTCTCGGAAGTTTGCACTCTTTTGAAGTTTTTGGTCGATTTTTGACCCCAGGATTTTCTTGGAGGGCAGGTGTCATTTACAGAACTGCAAGTTTGGTGACTATTCAGTGACCTTTAGCAATGGGTTTAAAGCTGCTGTTGTGGGAACCGGCCACAAGGAGGCAGCATTTCTCCATTCCCAAATCTGGGTGCTAGGGCAGCAGAGCCTTAATGGAAGTGGTGTTGTAGGTTGTAAATTCGAATGGAATGTGCCAGGAAAAAGCCCTTTCAGTTTATGTCTCATTACTTCTGGTTCGTATTTTTACCTTAATTTTTATTTTTTATCACAGCAAATTTGTTTACAATGTTTTGTGTGTTCTAGGTGTGCAAGATGTGGTTCTTTCACACATATACATATATCTATTCTTCTTCGGATCCTTTTCCCATGTAGGTTATGACACAATGTTGAGTAGTGTTCTCTTGGTATTCCGTAGGTTTTGGTGATTATATATTTCACATGTGTTTGTATATCTCTGTTAAGCCCAATGTCGTAATGTATCCAGTCCTCACACCTTTCCATTTGGTGGACCAAAAGATTGTTTAATGAATCTGTGTTTACCTTTCTCTGTGGAAGTATCTTCATTGGTATCAGTTTTTAGGTAACACCTTTACGTGATATGATAGGACATGTGTCTTTCGCTTTCTCACTTACCGCAAGTTGCGTGATTATTTGAAGACTCAGCTATGGTGCTGAAAATGGCAGTTTTTCATTTCTTTGCTAGCTAATAATCCATCTCGACATGTAGCAGTTCTTCTATGTCCACCCATTTGTTGGTGAACTTTTTGGTTACTTCCATATCTTGGCTAGAGTAATACGGTGCAGTGCAGATTTGCCAGCCTGTGTCTTTCCAATTCTGTCCTCTTAGTTTCTAGGTCCAGGAATGGGTCTGGTGGATCATTTGGTAGCTCAATGTTTACCTTTTAAAGGCTCCACCATTCTATTCTCATTAGTGGCTCTTTCCAGGTTTCGTCCCTCTTAAAGTGGAGGATATGCATTTCTCCACAACACCTTCAGCATTTATTGTTTATAGTTGACTTGCTGATGGTTATTCTGACTGTTGTGAGCTGATACCTCTTTGTGGTTGAATTTGCATGTGTCTCATAATCCGTTGAAATTGAGCTTAAGAGATGTCCTTTTAATTTTTCAAAGTGTGATTATAGCTTAGTTCTTCAAAGTGTTTTCTTAAAGTATGTGTCACAATTTGAAATGTTTTGGCCATTCCCTCCCTCAAGACATTTTGAGGGCAGGTTTCAGTTACAGCCCTGCAGTAGTTGTTCATATGAAGTGACCATTAGCACAGGCTTTAAAGCTGCTTTTGCAGGTAATGGCCAGAGGGCAGCATCCTTTCTACGTTCCCCACTCTGGAAACTAGGGAAACAGACCTCCTGGCCAGTGGTGTTCCTCGCTTATAAATTAGAGTGGAATGTGCCCGGATAAACCCACAAAAGCTGATGTCTCCTTACTTTTATTTGTTATTTAATTTTAATTTATATTTTTAATTGGAGTAATATTCCAATGTGTACATGGACCACTTCTTCTTGGTGCATTCCTCTGTTGATGGACATTTTCATTGCTTCCAAGTTTGGCTATGATAAACATTGCTGGAGTGTAGGACTGCCTGCCTGTGACATTTTGTTTTAAGTTTTATTTATTTATTAATTTATTTTTGGCTGTGTTGCTTCTTCGCGAGGGCTTTCTGTAGTTGCGGCGAGCGGGCGCCACTCTTCATCGCGGTGCGTGGGCCTCTCACTGTCGCGGCCTCTCTTTTTCCAGAGCACACGCTCCAGACGCACAGGCTCAATAGTTGTGGCTCACGGGCTTAGTTGCTCCGTGGCATGTGGGATCTTCCCAGACCAGGGCCCGAACCCATGTCCCCTGCAATGGCAGGCAGATTCTCAACCACTGCGGCACCAGGGAATCCCCCAGCATGTGACTTTTTGCTTCTCATTTTCTCAGGGTATAGGCCCAGCATTGGGTGAGATTGATTGACTGGTAGCTCAAAGTTTCCCTTTTCAAAGCACCTCCATTGTGTTTTCACTAGTGGCTCTTACCTTGTGCCCCTTAGAACCGAGGGTACGCATTTCTCCAAAATCCCTTCAGCAGGCATTGTTTGCAGCTTTTTGCTAATGACCATTCTGACTGCTGTGAGCTGATAGGGTTTTGCAATTTGGGTTTGCATGTCTTTAAAAATTCCTAAAATTCATCATTTTTCCACGCCTTTTCCTTTGCTGTTAAAAAGAAAGAAAGAAAATAGTGTGAGTACAATATACGTATTGAAATTGTCTCCTCGGAAGTTTGCCCTCTTTTGAAGTTTTTGTTCGATTTTTGACCCCGGGATTTTTTTGGAGGGCAGGTGTCATTTACAGAACTGCAAGTTTGGTGACTATTCAGTGACCTTTAGCAATGGGTTTAAAGCTGCTGTTGTGGGAACCGGCCACAAGGAGGCAGCATTTCTCCATTCCCAAATCTGGGTACTAGGGCAGCAGAGCCTTAATGGAAGTGGTGTTGTAGGTTGTAAATTCGAATGGAATGTGCCAGGAAAAAGCCCTTTCAGTTTATGTCTCATTACTTCTGGTTCGTATTTTTACCTTAATTTTTATTTTTTATCACAGCAAATTTGTTTACAATGTTTTGTGTGTTCTAGGTGTGCAAGATGTGGTTCTTTCACACATATACATATATCTATTCTTCTTTGGATCCTTTTCCCATGTAGGTTATGACACAATGTTGAGTAGTGTTCCCTTGGTGTTCCGTAGGTCTTTGGTGATTATATATTTCACATGTGTTTCTATATCTCTGTTAAGCCCAATGTCGTAACGTATCCAATCCTCACAACTTTCCATTTGGTGAACCATAAGATTGTTTAATGAATCTGTGATTGCCTTTCTCTGTGGAAATATCTTCATTGGTATCAGTTTTAAGTAACACCTCTAAGTGATATGATAGGACATGTGTCTTTCGCTTTCTCACTTACCACAAGTTGCGTGATTACTTGTAGACTCACCTATGGTGCTGCAAATGGCATTGTTTCATTTTTTCGCTAGCTAATATTCCATCTCGACATGTAGCAGTTCTTCTATGTCCACCCAAGTGTTGGTGAACTTTTTGGTTGCTTCCATATCTTGGCTAGAGTAATACTGTGCAGTGCAGATTTGCCTGCCTGTGTCATTCCAATTCTGTCTTCTTAGGTTCTAGGTCCAGGAATGGGCCTGCTGGATCATTTGATAGCTCAATGTTTACCTTTTAAAGGCACCTCCATTCTGTTCTCATTAGTGGCTCTTTCCAGGTTTCGTCCCTCTTAAAGTGGAGGGTATGCATTTCTCCACAACACGTTTAGCATTTATTGTTTATAGTTGACTTGCTGATGGTTATTCTGACTGGTGTGAGCTGATACATCTTTGTGGTTGAATTTGCATGTGTCTCATAATCCGTTGAAATTGAGCTTTAAGACATGTCCTTTTTATTTTTTAAAGTGTGATTACCGCTTAGTTCTTCAAAGTGTTTTCTTAGAGTATGTGTCACAATTTGAAATGTTCTGGCCATTCCCTCCCTCAAGAAATTTTGAGGGCAGGTTTCAGTTACAGCCCTGCAGTAGTTGTTCAAATGAAGTGAACATTAGCACAGGCTTTAAAGCTGCTTTTGCAGGTAATGGCCAGAGGCCCCATCCTTTCTACGTTGCCCACTCTGGAAACTAGGGAAACAGACCTCCTGGCTAGTGGTGTTCCTCGCTTATAAATTAGAGTGGAATGTGCCCGGAAAACCCCACAAAAGCTGATGTCTCTTACTTTCATTTGTTATTTAATTTTAATTTATATATTTTATTGGAGTAATATTCCAATATGTACATGGACCACTTCTTCTTGGTGCATTCCTCTGTTGATGGACATTTTCGTTGCTTCCAAGTGTTGGCTATGATAAACATTGCTGGAGTGTAGGACTGCCTGCCTGTGACTTTTTGTTTTCAGTTTTATTTATGTATTTATTTAATTTTGGATGTGTTGGGTCTTTGTGAGGGCTTTCTCTAGTTGCAGCAAGCGGGGGCCACTCTTCATCGCGTTTTGCGAGCTTCTCACTTTCGCGGCCTCTGTTGCTCCGGAGCACAAGCTCCTGACGCGCAGGCTCAATAGTTGTGGCTCACGAGCTTAGTTGCTCCGTGGCACGTGGGATCTTCCCAGACCAGGGCCCGAACCCGTGTCCCCTGCGTTGGCAGGCAGATTCTCAACCACTACGCCACCAAGGAAACACCCAGCATGTGACTTTTAGATTCTCATTTTCTCAGGGTATAGGCCCAGCAGTGGCTGTGATTGATTGAGTGGTAGCTCAAAGTTTCCCTTTTAAAAGCACCTCCATTGTGTTTTCATTAGTGGCTCTTACCAGGTCCGCCTTAGAACCGAGGGTACGCATTTCTCCAAAATCCCTTCAGCATGTATTGTTTGCAGCTTTTTACTAATGACCATTCTGACCGCTGTGAGCTGATAGGGTTTTGTAATTCGGGTTTGCATGTCTTTAAAAATTCCTAAAATATATGATTTTTCCACGCCTTTTCCTTTTCTGTTAAAAAAGAAAGAAAGAAAATAGTGTGAGTACAATATGCGTCTTGAAATTGTCTTCTCGGAAGATTGCCCTCTTTTGAAGTTTTTGGTCGATTTTTGACCCCAGGATTTTCTTGGAGGGCAGGTGTCATTTACAGAACTGCAAGTTTGGTGACTATTCAGTGACCTTTAGCAATGGGTTTAAAGCTGCTGTTGTGGGAACCGGCCACAAGGAGGCAGCATTTCTCCATTCCCAAATCTGGGTACTAGGGCAGCAGAGCCTTAATGGAAGTGGTGTTGTAGGTTGTAAATTCGAATGGAATGTGCCAGGAAAAAGCCCTTTCAGTTTATGTCTCATTACTTCTGGTTCGTATTTTTACCTTAATTTTTATTTTTTATCACAGCAAATTTGTTTACAATGTTTTGTGTGTTCTAGGTGTGCAAGATGTGGTTCTTTCACACATATACATATATCTATTCTTCTTCGGATCCTTTTCCCATGTAGGTTATGACACAATGTTGAGTAGTGTTCTCTTGGTGTTCCGTAGGTCTTTGGTGATTATATATTTCACATGTGTTTGTATATCTCTGTTAAGCCCAGTGTCGTAACGTATCCAATCCTCACACCTTTCCATTTGGTGAACCATAAGATTGTTTAATGAATCTGTGATTGCCTTTCTCTGTGGAAATATCTTCATTGATATCATTTTTTAGGTAACACCTCTAAGTGATATGATAGGACATGTGTCTTTCACTTTCTCACTTACCACAAGTTGCGTGATTAATTGTAGACTCACCTATGGTGCTGCAAATGGCATTGTTTCATTTTTTCGCTAGCTAATATTCCATCTCGACATGTAGCAGTTCTTCTATGTCCACCCAACTGTTGGTGAACTTTTTGGTTACTTCCATACCTTGGCTAGCGTAATACTGTGCAATGCAGATTTGCCTGCCTGTGTCATTCCAATTCTGTCTTCTTAGGTTCTAGGTCGAGTCATGGGCCTGCTGGATCATTTGGTAGCTCAATGTTTACCTTTTAAAGGCACCTCCATTCTGTTCTCATTAGTGGCTCTTTCCAGGCTTCGTCCCTCTTAAAGTGGAGGGTATGCATTTCTCCACAACATCTTTAGCATTTATTGTTTATAGTTGACTTGCTGATGGTTATTCTGAAGGGTGTGAGCTGATACCTCTTTGTGGTTGAATTTGCATGTGTCTCATAATCCGTTGAAATTGAGTTTTAAGACATGTCCTTTTTATTTTTTAAAGTGTGATTACAGCTTAGTTCTTCAAAGTGTTTTCTTAAAGTATGTGCCACAATTTGAAATGTTCTGGCCATTCCCTCCCTCAAGAAATTTTGAGGGTAGGTTTCAGTTACAGCCCTGCAGTAGTTGTTCAAATGAAGTGACCATTAGCACAGGCTTTAAAGCTGCTTTTGCAGGTAATGGCCAGAGGGCGGCATCCTTTCTACGTTGCCCACTCTGGAAACTAGGGAAACAGACCTCCCGGCCAGTGGTGTTCCTGGCTTATAAATTAGAGTGGAATGTGCCCGGATAAACCCACAAAAGCTGATGTCTCTTACTTTCATTTGTTATTTAATTTTAATTTATATGTTTTATTGGAGTAATATTCCAATATGTACATGGACCACTTCTTCTTGGTGCATTCCTCTGTTGATGGACATTTTCGTTGCTTCCTAGTGTTGGCTATGATAAACATTGCTGGAGTGTAGGACTGCCTGCCTGTGACTTTTTGTTTTCAGTTTTATTTATTTATTTATTTAATTTTGGATGTGTTGGGTCTTTGTGAGGGCTTTCTCTAGTTGCAGCAAGCGGGGGCCACTCTTCATCGCGTTTTGCGAGCTTCTCACTTTCGCGGCCTCTGTTGCTCCGGAGCACAAGCTCCTGACGCGCAGGCTCAATAGTTGTGGCTCACGAGCTTAGTTGCTCCGTGGCACGTGGGATCTTCCCAGACCAGGGCCCGAACCCGTGTCCCCTGCGTTGGCAGGCAGATTCTCAACCACTACGCCACCAAGGAAACACCCAGCATGTGACTTTTAGATTCTCATTTTCTCAGGGTATAGGCCCAGCAGTGGCTGTGATTGATTGAGTGGTAGCTCAAAGTTTCCCTTTTAAAAGCACCTCCATTGTGTTTTCATTAGTGGCTCTTACCAGGTCCGCCTTAGAACCGAGGGTACGCATTTCTCCAAAATCCCTTCAGCATGTATTGTTTGCAGCTTTTTACTAATGACCATTCTGACCGCTGTGAGCTGATAGGGTTTTGTAATTCGGGTTTGCATGTCTTTAAAAATTCCTAAAATATATGATTTTTCCACGCCTTTTCCTTTTCTGTTAAAAAAGAAAGAAAGAAAATAGTGTGAGTACAATATGCGTCTTGAAATTGTCTTCTCGGAAGATTGCCCTCTTTTGAAGTTTTTGGTCGATTTTTGACCCCAGGATTTTCTTGCAGGGCAGGTGTCATTTATAGAACTGCAAGTTTGGTGACTATTCAGTGACCTTCAGCAATGGGTTTAAAGCTGCTGTTGTGGGAACCGGCCACAAGGAGGCAGCATTTCTCCATTCCCAAATCTGGGTACTAGGGCAGCAGAGCCTTAATGGAAGTGGTGTTGTAGGTTGTAAATTCGAATGGAATGTGCCAGGAAAAAGCCCTTTCAGTTTATGTCTCATTACTTCTGGTTCGTATTTTTACCTTAATTTTTATTTTTTATCACAGCAAATTTGTTTACAATGTTTTGTGTGTTCTAGGTGTGCAAGATGTGGTTCTTTCACACATATACATATATCTATTCTTCTTCGGATCCTTTTCCCATGTAGGTTATGACACAATGTTGAGTAGTGTTCTCTTGGTGTTCCGTAGGTCTTTGGTGATTATATATTTCACATGTGTTTGTATATCTCTGTTAAGCCCAGTGTCGTAACGTATCCAATCCTCACACCTTTCCATTTGGTGAACCATAAGATTGTTTAATGAATCTGTGATTGCCTTTCTCTGTGGAAATATCTTCATTGGTATCATTTTTTAGGTAACACCTCTAAGTGATATGATAGGACATGTGTCTTTCACTTTCTCACTTACCACAAGTTGCGTGATTAATTGTAGACTCACCTATGGTGCTGCAAATGGCATTGTTTCATTTTTTCGCTAGCTAATATTCCATCTCGACATGTAGCAGTTCTTCTATGTCCACCCAACTGTTGGTGAACTTTTTGGTTACTTCCATACCTTGGCTAGCGTAATACTGTGCAATGCAGATTTGCCTGCCTGTGTCATTCCAATTCTGTCTTCTTAGGTTCTAGGTCGAGTCATGGGCCTGCTGGATCATTTGGTAGCTCAATGTTTACCTTTTAAAGGCACCTCCATTCTGTTCTCATTAGTGGCTCTTTCCAGGCTTCGTCCCTCTTAAAGTGGAGGGTATGCATTTCTCCACAACATCTTTAGCATTTATTGTTTATAGTTGACTTGCTGATGGTTATTCTGAAGGGTGTGAGCTGATACCTCTTTGTGGTTGAATTTGCATGTGTCTCATAATCCGTTGAAATTGAGTTTTAAGACATGTCCTTTTTATTTTTTAAAGTGTGATTACAGCTTAGTTCTTCAAAGTGTTTTCTTAAAGTATGTGCCACAATTTGAAATGTTCTGGCCATTCCCTCCCTCAAGAAATTTTGAGGGTAGGTTTCAGTTACAGCCCTGCAGTAGTTGTTCAAATGAAGTGACCATTAGCACAGGCTTTAAAGCTGCTTTTGCAGGTAATGGCCAGAGGGCGGCATCCTTTCTACGTTGCCCACTCTGGAAACTAGGGAAACAGACCTCCCGGCCAGTGGTGTTCCTGGCTTATAAATTAGAGTGGAATGTGCCCGGATAAACCCACAAAAGCTGATGTCTCTTACTTTCATTTGTTATTTAATTTTAATTTATATGTTTTATTGGAGTAATATTCCAATATGTACATGGACCACTTCTTCTTGGTGCATTCCTCTGTTGATGGACATTTTCGTTGCTTCCTAGTGTTGGCTATGATAAACATTGCTGGAGTGTAGGACTGCCTGCCTGTGACTTTTTGTTTTCAGTTTTATTTATTTATTTATTTAATTTTGGATGTGTTGGGTCTTTGTGAGGGCTTTCTCTAGTTGCAGCAAGCGGGGGCCACTCTTCATCGCGTTTTGCGAGCTTCTCACTTTCGCGGCCTCTGTTGCTCCGGAGCACAAGCTCCTGACGCGCAGGCTCAATAGTTGTGGCTCACGAGCTTAGTTGCTCCGTGGCACGTGGGATCTTCCCAGACCAGGGCCCGAACCCGTGTCCCCTGCGTTGGCAGGCAGATTCTCAACCACTACGCCACCAAGGAAACACCCAGCATGTGACTTTTAGATTCTCATTTTCTCAGGGTATAGGCCCAGCAGTGGCTGTGATTGATTGAGTGGTAGCTCAAAGTTTCCCTTTTAAAAGCACCTCCATTGTGTTTTCATTAGTGGCTCTTACCAGGTCCGCCTTAGAACCGAGGGTACGCATTTCTCCAAAATCCCTTCAGCATGTATTGTTTGCAGCTTTTTACTAATGACCATTCTGACCGCTGTGAGCTGATAGGGTTTTGTAATTCGGGTTTGCATGTCTTTAAAAATTCCTAAAATATATGATTTTTCCACGCCTTTTCCTTTTCTGTTAAAAAAGAAAGAAAGAAAATAGTGTGAGTACAATATGCGTCTTGAAATTGTCTTCTCGGAAGATTGCCCTCTTTTGAAGTTTTTGGTCGATTTTTGACCCCAGGATTTTCTTGGAGGGCAGGTGTCATTTACAGAACTGCAAGTTTGGTGACTATTCAGTGACCTTTAGCAATGGGTTTAAAGCTGCTGTTGTGGGAACCGGCCACAAGGAGGCAGCATTTCTCCATTCCCAAATCTGGGTACTAGGGCAGCAGAGCCTTAATGGAAGTGGTGTTGTAGGTTGTAAATTCGAATGGAATGTGCCAGGAAAAAGCCCTTTCAGTTTATGTCTCATTACTTCTGGTTCGTATTTTTACCTTAATTTTTATTTTTTATCACAGCAAATTTGTTTACAATGTTTTGTGTGTTCTAGGTGTGCAAGATGTGGTTCTTTCACACATATACATATATCTATTCTTCTTCGGATCCTTTTCCCATGTAGGTTATGACACAATGTTGAGTAGTGTTCTCTTGGTGTTCCGTAGGTCTTTGGTGATTATATATTTCACATGTGTTTGTATATCTCTGTTAAGCCCAGTGTCGTAACGTATCCAATCCTCACACCTTTCCATTTGGTGAACCATAAGATTGTTTAATGAATCTGTGATTGCCTTTCTCTGTGGAAATATCTTCATTGGTATCATTTTTTAGGTAACACCTCTAAGTGATATGATAGGACATGTGTCTTTCACTTTCTCACTTACCACAAGTTGCGTGATTAATTGTAGACTCACCTATGGTGCTGCAAATGGCATTGTTTCATTTTTTCGCTAGCTAATATTCCATCTCGACATGTAGCAGTTCTTCTATGTCCACCCAACTGTTGGTGAACTTTTTGGTTACTTCCATACCTTGGCTAGCGTAATACTGTGCAATGCAGATTTGCCTGCCTGTGTCATTCCAATTCTGTCTTCTTAGGTTCTAGGTCGAGTCATGGGCCTGCTGGATCATTTGGTAGCTCAATGTTTACCTTTTAAAGGCACCTCCATTCTGTTCTCATTAGTGGCTCTTTCCAGGCTTCGTCCCTCTTAAAGTGGAGGGTATGCATTTCTCCACAACATCTTTAGCATTTATTGTTTATAGTTGACTTGCTGATGGTTATTCTGAAGGGTGTGAGCTGATACCTCTTTGTGGTTGAATTTGCATGTGTCTCATAATCCGTTGAAATTGAGTTTTAAGACATGTCCTTTTTATTTTTTAAAGTGTGATTACAGCTTAGTTCTTCAAAGTGTTTTCTTAAAGTATGTGCCACAATTTGAAATGTTCTGGCCATTCCCTCCCTCAAGAAATTTTGAGGGTAGGTTTCAGTTACAGCCCTGCAGTAGTTGTTCAAATGAAGTGACCATTAGCACAGGCTTTAAAGCTGCTTTTGCAGGTAATGGCCAGAGGGCGGCATCCTTTCTACGTTGCCCACTCTGGAAACTAGGGAAACAGACCTCCCGGCCAGTGGTGTTCCTGGCTTATAAATTAGAGTGGAATGTGCCCGGATAAACCCACAAAAGCTGATGTCTCTTACTTTCATTTGTTATTTAATTTTAATTTATATGTTTTATTGGAGTAATATTCCAATATGTACATGGACCACTTCTTCTTGGTGCATTCCTCTGTTGATGGACATTTTCGTTGCTTCCTAGTGTTGGCTATGATAAACATTGCTGGAGTGTAGGACTGCCTGCCTGTGACTTTTTGTTTTCAGTTTTATTTATTTATTTATTTAATTTTGGATGTGTTGGGTCTTTGTGAGGGCTTTCTCTAGTTGCAGCAAGCGGGGGCCACTCTTCATCGCGTTTTGCGAGCTTCTCACTTTCACGGCCTCTGTTGCTCCGGAGCACAAGCTCCTGACGCGCAGGCTCAATAGTTGTGGCTCACGAGCTTAGTTGCTCCGTGGCACGTGGGATCTTCCCAGACCAGGGCCCGAACCCGTGTCCCCTGCGTTGGCAGGCAGATTCTCAACCACTACGCCACCAAGGAAACACCCAGCATGTGACTTTTAGATTCTCATTTTCTCAGGGTATAGGCCCAGCAGTGGCTGTGATTGATTGAGTGGTAGCTCAAAGTTTCCCTTTTAAAAGCACCTCCATTGTGTTTTCATTAGTGGCTCTTACCAGGTCCGCCTTAGAACCGAGGGTACGCATTTCTCCAAAATCCCTTCAGCATGTATTGTTTGCAGCTTTTTACTAATGACCATTCTGACCGCTGTGAGCTGATAGGGTTTTGTAATTCGGGTTTGCATGTCTTTAAAAATTCCTAAAATATATGATTTTTCCACGCCTTTTCCTTTTCTGTTAAAAAAGAAAGAAAGAAAATAGTGTGAGTACAATATGCGTCTTGAAATTGTCTTCTCGGAAGATTGCCCTCTTTTGAAGTTTTTGGTCGATTTTTGACCCCAGGATTTTCTTGCAGGGCAGGTGTCATTTATAGAACTGCAAGTTTGGTGACTATTCAGTGACCTTCAGCAATGGGTTTAAAGCTGCTGTTGTGGGAACCGGCCACAAGGAGGCAGCATTTCTCCATTCCCAAATCTGGGTACTAGGGCAGCAGAGCCTTAATGGAAGTGGTGTTGTAGGTTGTAAATTCGAATGGAATGTGCCAGGAAAAAGCCCTTTCAGTTTATGTCTCATTACTTCTGGTTCGTATTTTTACCTTAATTTTTATTTTTTATCACAGCAAATTTGTTTACAATGTTTTGTGTGTTCTAGGTGTGCAAGATGTGGTTCTTTCACACATATACATATATCTATTCTTCTTCGGATCCTTTTCCCATGTAGGTTATGACACAATGTTGAGTAGTGTTCTCTTGGTATTCCGTAGGTTTTGGTGATTATATATTTCACATGTGTTTGTATATCTCTGTTAAGCCCAATGTCGTAATGTATCCAGTCCTCACACCTTTCCATTTGGTGGACCAAAAGATTGTTTAATGAATCTGTGTTTACCTTTCTCTGTGGAAGTATCTTCATTGGTATCAGTTTTTAGGTAACACCTTTACGTGATATGATAGGACATGTGTCTTTCGCTTTCTCACTTACCGCAAGTTGCGTGATTATTTGAAGACTCAGCTATGGTGCTGAAAATGGCAGTTTTTCATTTCTTTGCTAGCTAATAATCCATCTCGACATGTAGCAGTTCTTCTATGTCCACCCATTTGTTGGTGAACTTTTTGGTTACTTCCATATCTTGGCTAGAGTAATACGGTGCAGTGCAGATTTGCCAGCCTGTGTCTTTCCAATTCTGTCCTCTTAGTTTCTAGGTCCAGGAATGGGTCTGGTGGATCATTTGGTAGCTCAATGTTTACCTTTTAAAGGCTCCACCATTCTATTCTCATTAGTGGCTCTTTCCAGGTTTCGTCCCTCTTAAAGTGGAGGATATGCATTTCTCCACAACACCTTCAGCATTTATTGTTTATAGTTGACTTGCTGATGGTTATTCTGACTGTTGTGAGCTGATACCTCTTTGTGGTTGAATTTGCATGTGTCTCATAATCCGTTGAAATTGAGCTTAAGAGATGTCCTTTTAATTTTTCAAAGTGTGATTATAGCTTAGTTCTTCAAAGTGTTTTCTTAAAGTATGTGTCACAATTTGAAATGTTTTGGCCATTCCCTCCCTCAAGACATTTTGAGGGCAGGTTTCAGTTACAGCCCTGCAGTAGTTGTTCATATGAAGTGACCATTAGCACAGGCTTTAAAGCTGCTTTTGCAGGTAATGGCCAGAGGGCAGCATCCTTTCTACGTTCCCCACTCTGGAAACTAGGGAAACAGACCTCCTGGCCAGTGGTGTTCCTCGCTTATAAATTAGAGTGGAATGTGCCCGGATAAACCCACAAAAGCTGATGTCTCCTTACTTTTATTTGTTATTTAATTTTAATTTATATTTTTAATTGGAGTAATATTCCAATGTGTACATGGACCACTTCTTCTTGGTGCATTCCTCTGTTGATGGACATTTTCATTGCTTCCAAGTTTGGCTATGATAAACATTGCTGGAGTGTAGGACTGCCTGCCTGTGACATTTTGTTTTAAGTTTTATTTATTTATTAATTTATTTTTGGCTGTGTTGCTTCTTCGCGAGGGCTTTCTGTAGTTGCGGCGAGCGGGCGCCACTCTTCATCGCGGTGCGTGGGCCTCTCACTGTCGCGGCCTCTCTTTTTCCAGAGCACACGCTCCAGACGCACAGGCTCAATAGTTGTGGCTCACGGGCTTAGTTGCTCCGTGGCATGTGGGATCTTCCCAGACCAGGGCCTGAACCCATGTCCCCTGCAATGGCAGGCAGATTCTCAACCACTGCGGCACCAGGGAATCCCCCAGCATGTGACTTTTTGCTTCTCATTTTCTCAGGGTATAGGCCCAGCATTGGGTGAGATTGATTGACTGGTAGCTCAAAGTTTCCCTTTTCAAAGCACCTCCATTGTGTTTTCACTAGTGGCTCTTACCTTGTGCCCCTTAGAACCGAGGGTACGCATTTCTCCAAAATCCCTTCAGCAGGCATTGTTTGCAGCTTTTTGCTAATGACCATTCTGACTGCTGTGAGCTGATAGGGTTTTGCAATTTGGGTTTGCATGTCTTTAAAAATTCCTAAAATTCATCATTTTTCCACGCCTTTTCCTTTGCTGTTAAAAAGAAAGAAAGAAAATAGTGTGAGTACAATATACGTATTGAAATTGTCTCCTCGGAAGTTTGCCCTCTTTTGAAGTTTTTGTTCGATTTTTGACCCCGGGATTTTTTTGGAGGGCAGGTGTCATTTACAGAACTGCAAGTTTGGTGACTATTCAGTGACCTTTAGCAATGGGTTTAAAGCTGCTGTTGTGGGAACCGGCCACAAGGAGGCAGCATTTCTCCATTCCCAAATCTGGGTACTAGGGCAGCAGAGCCTTAATGGAAGTGGTGTTGTAGGTTGTAAATTCGAATGGAATGTGCCAGGAAAAAGCCCTTTCAGTTTATGTCTCATTACTTCTGGTTCGTATTTTTACCTTAATTTTTATTTTTTATCACAGCAAATTTGTTTACAATGTTTTGTGTGTTCTAGGTGTGCAAGATGTGCTTCTTTCACACATATACATATATCTATTCTTCTTTGGATCCTTTTCCCATGTAGGTTATGACACAATGTTGAGTAGTGTTCCCTTGGTGTTCCGTAGGTCTTTGGTGATTATATATTTCACATGTGTTTCTATATCTCTGTTAAGCCCAATGTCGTAACGTATCCAATCCTCACAACTTTCCATTTGGTGAACCATAAGATTGTTTAATGAATCTGTGATTGCCTTTCTCTGTGGAAATATCTTCATTGGTATCAGTTTTAAGTAACACCTCTAAGTGATATGATAGGACATGTGTCTTTCGCTTTCTCACTTACCACAAGTTGCGTGATTGCTTGTAGACTCACCTATGGTGCTGCAAATGGCATTGTTTCATTTTTTCGCTAGCTAATATTCCATCTCGACATGTAGCAGTTCTTCTATGTCCACCCAAGTGTTGGTGAACTTTTTGGTTGCTTCCATATCTTGGCTAGAGTAATACTGTGCAGTGCAGATTTGCCTGCCTGTGTCATTCCAATTCTGTCTTCTTAGGTTCTAGGTCCAGGAATGGGCCTGCTGGATCATTTGATAGCTCAATGTTTACCTTTTAAAGGCACCTCCATTCTGTTCTCATTAGTGGCTCTTTCCAGGCTTCGTCCCTCTTAAAGTGGAGGGTATGCATTTCTCCACAACATCTTTAGCATTTATTGTTTATAGTTGACTTGCTGATGGTTATTCTGAAGGGTGTGAGCTGATACCTCTTTGTGGTTGAATTTGCATGTGTCTCATAATCCGTTGAAATTGAGTTTTAAGACATGTCCTTTTTATTTTTTAAAGTGTGATTACAGCTTAGTTCTTCAAAGTGTTTTCTTAAAGTATGTGCCACAATTTGAAATGTTCTGGCCATTCCCTCCCTCAAGAAATTTTGAGGGTAGGTTTCAGTTACAGCCCTGCAGTAGTTGTTCAAATGAAGTGACCATTAGCACAGGCTTTAAAGCTGCTTTTGCAGGTAATGGCCAGAGGGCGGCATCCTTTCTACGTTGCCCACTCTGGAAACTAGGGAAACAGACCTCCCGGCCAGTGGTGTTCCTGGCTTATAAATTAGAGTGGAATGTGCCCGGATAAACCCACAAAAGCTGATGTCTCTTACTTTCATTTGTTATTTAATTTTAATTTATATGTTTTATTGGAGTAATATTCCAATATGTACATGGACCACTTCTTCTTGGTGCATTCCTCTGTTGATGGACATTTTCGTTGCTTCCTAGTGTTGGCTATGATAAACATTGCTGGAGTGTAGGACTGCCTGCCTGTGACTTTTTGTTTTCAGTTTTATTTATTTATTTATTTAATTTTGGAAGTGTTGGGTATTCGTGAGGGCTTTCTATAGATGCAGCAAGCAGGGGCCACTCTTCATCGTGTTGTGTGGGCTTCTCACTGTCGCGGCCTCTTTTTCTCCATAGCACAAGCTCCAGACGCGCAGGCTCAATAGTTGTGGCTCACGGGCTTAGTTGCTCCACGGCATGTGGGATCTTCCCAGACCAGGGCCCGAACCCGTGTCCCCTGCGTTGGCAGGCAGATTCTCAACCACTACGCCACCAAGGAAACCCCCAGCATGTGACTTTTAGATTCTCATTTTCTCAGGGTATAGGCCCAGCAGTGGCTGTGATTGACTGAGTGGTAGCTCAAAGTTTCCCTTTTAAAAGCACCTCCATTGTGTTTTTCATTAGTGGCTCTAACCAGGTCCCCCTTAGAATGGAGGGTACGCATTTCTCCAAAATCCCTTCAGCATGTATTGTTTGCAGCTTTTTACTAATGACCATTCTGACCGCTGTGAGCTGATAGGGTTTTGTAATTCGGGTTTGCATGTCTTTAAAAATTCCTAAAATACATGATTTTTCCACGCCTTTTCCTTTTCTGTTAAAAAAGAAAGAAAGAAAATAGTGTGAGTACAGTATGCGTCTTGAAATTGTCTTCTCGGAAGTTTGCCCTCTTTTGAAGTTTTTGGTCGATTTTTGACCCCAGGATTTTCTTGCAGGGCAGGTGTCATTTATAGAACTGCAAGTTTGGTGACTATTCAGTGACCTTCAGCAATGGGTTTAAAGCTGCTGTTGTGGGAACCGGCCACAAGGAGGCAGCATTTCTCCATTCCCAAATCTGGGTACTAGGGCAGCAGAGCCTTAATGGAAGTGGTGTTGTAGGTTGTAAATTCGAATGGAATGTGCCAGGAAAAAGCCCTTTCAGTTTATGTCTCATTACTTCTGGTTCGTATTTTTACCTTAATTTTTATTTTTTATCACAGCAAATTTGTTTACAATGTTTTGTGTGTTCTAGGTGTGCAAGATGTGGTTCTTTCACACATATACATATATCTATTCTTCTTCGGATCCTTTTCCCATGTAGGTTATGACACAATGTTGAGTAGTGTTCTCTTGGTATTCCGTAGGTTTTGGTGATTATATATTTCACATGTGTTTGTATATCTCTGTTAAGCCCAATGTCGTAATGTATCCAGTCCTCACACCTTTCCATTTGGTGGACCAAAAGATTGTTTAATGAATCTGTGTTTACCTTTCTCTGTGGAAGTATCTTCATTGGTATCAGTTTTTAGGTAACACCTTTACGTGATATGATAGGACATGTGTCTTTCGCTTTCTCACTTACCGCAAGTTGCGTGATTATTTGAAGACTCAGCTATGGTGCTGAAAATGGCAGTTTTTCATTTCTTTGCTAGCTAATAATCCATCTCGACATGTAGCAGTTCTTCTATGTCCACCCATTTGTTGGTGAACTTTTTGGTTACTTCCATATCTTGGCTAGAGTAATACGGTGCAGTGCAGATTTGCCAGCCTGTGTCTTTCCAATTCTGTCCTCTTAGTTTCTAGGTCCAGGAATGGGTCTGGTGGATCATTTGGTAGCTCAATGTTTACCTTTTAAAGGCTCCACCATTCTATTCTCATTAGTGGCTCTTTCCAGGTTTCGTCCCTCTTAAAGTGGAGGATATGCATTTCTCCACAACACCTTCAGCATTTATTGTTTATAGTTGACTTGCTGATGGTTATTCTGACTGTTGTGAGCTGATACCTCTTTGTGGTTGAATTTGCATGTGTCTCATAATCCGTTGAAATTGAGCTTAAGAGATGTCCTTTTAATTTTTCAAAGTGTGATTATAGCTTAGTTCTTCAAAGTGTTTTCTTAAAGTATGTGTCACAATTTGAAATGTTTTGGCCATTCCCTCCCTCAAGACATTTTGAGGGCAGGTTTCAGTTACAGCCCTGCAGTAGTTGTTCATATGAAGTGACCATTAGCACAGGCTTTAAAGCTGCTTTTGCAGGTAATGGCCAGAGGGCAGCATCCTTTCTACGTTCCCCACTCTGGAAACTAGGGAAACAGACCTCCTGGCCAGTGGTGTTCCTCGCTTATAAATTAGAGTGGAATGTGCCCGGATAAACCCACAAAAGCTGATGTCTCCTTACTTTTATTTGTTATTTAATTTTAATTTATATTTTTAATTGGAGTAATATTCCAATGTGTACATGGACCACTTCTTCTTGGTGCATTCCTCTGTTGATGGACATTTTCATTGCTTCCAAGTTTGGCTATGATAAACATTGCTGGAGTGTAGGACTGCCTGCCTGTGACATTTTGTTTTAAGTTTTATTTATTTATTAATTTATTTTTGGCTGTGTTGCTTCTTCGCGAGGGCTTTCTGTAGTTGCGGCGAGCGGGCGCCACTCTTCATCGCGGTGCGTGGGCCTCTCACTGTCGCGGCCTCTCTTTTTCCAGAGCACACGCTCCAGACGCACAGGCTCAATAGTTGTGGCTCACGGGCTTAGTTGCTCCGTGGCATGTGGGATCTTCCCAGACCAGGGCCCGAACCCATGTCCCCTGCAATGGCAGGCAGATTCTCAACCACTGCGGCACCAGGGAATCCCCCAGCATGTGACTTTTTGCTTCTCATTTTCTCAGGGTATAGGCCCAGCATTGGGTGAGATTGATTGACTGGTAGCTCAAAGTTTCCCTTTTCAAAGCACCTCCATTGTGTTTTCACTAGTGGCTCTTACCTTGTGCCCCTTAGAACCGAGGGTACGCATTTCTCCAAAATCCCTTCAGCAGGCATTGTTTGCAGCTTTTTGCTAATGACCATTCTGACTGCTGTGAGCTGATAGGGTTTTGCAATTTGGGTTTGCATGTCTTTAAAAATTCCTAAAATTCATCATTTTTCCACGCCTTTTCCTTTGCTGTTAAAAAGAAAGAAAGAAAATAGTGTGAGTACAATATACGTATTGAAATTGTCTCCTCGGAAGTTTGCCCTCTTTTGAAGTTTTTGTTCGATTTTTGACCCCGGGATTTTTTTGGAGGGCAGGTGTCATTTACAGAACTGCAAGTTTGGTGACTATTCAGTGACCTTTAGCAATGGGTTTAAAGCTGCTGTTGTGGGAACCGGCCACAAGGAGGCAGCATTTCTCCATTCCCAAATCTGGGTACTAGGGCAGCAGAGCCTTAATGGAAGTGGTGTTGTAGGTTGTAAATTCGAATGGAATGTGCCAGGAAAAAGCCCTTTCAGTTTATGTCTCATTACTTCTGGTTCGTATTTTTACCTTAATTTTTATTTTTTATCACAGCAAATTTGTTTACAATGTTTTGTGTGTTCTAGGTGTGCAAGATGTGGTTCTTTCACACATATACATATATCTATTCTTCTTTGGATCCTTTTCCCATGTAGGTTATGACACAATGTTGAGTAGTGTTCCCTTGGTGTTCCGTAGGTCTTTGGTGATTATATATTTCACATGTGTTTCTATATCTCTGTTAAGCCCAATGTCGTAACGTATCCAATCCTCACAACTTTCCATTTGGTGAACCATAAGATTGTTTAATGAATCTGTGATTGCCTTTCTCTGTGGAAATATCTTCATTGGTATCAGTTTTAAGTAACACCTCTAAGTGATATGATAGGACATGTGTCTTTCGCTTTCTCACTTACCACAAGTTGCGTGATTACTTGTAGACTCACCTATGGTGCTGCAAATGGCATTGTTTCATTTTTTCGCTAGCTAATATTCCATCTCGACATGTAGCAGTTCTTCTATGTCCACCCAAGTGTTGGTGAACTTTTTGGTTGCTTCCATATCTTGGCTAGAGTAATACTGTGCAGTGCAGATTTGCCTGCCTGTGTCATTCCAATTCTGTCTTCTTAGGTTCTAGGTCCAGGAATGGGCCTGCTGGATCATTTGATAGCTCAATGTTTACCTTTTAAAGGCACCTCCATTCTGTTCTCATTAGTGGCTCTTTCCAGGTTTCGTCCCTCTTAAAGTGGAGGGTATGCATTTCTCCACAACACGTTTAGCATTTATTGTTTATAGTTGACTTGCTGATGGTTATTCTGACTGGTGTGAGCTGATACATCTTTGTGGTTGAATTTGCATGTGTCTCATAATCCGTTGAAATTGAGCTTTAAGACATGTCCTTTTTATTTTTTAAAGTGTGATTACCGCTTAGTTCTTCAAAGTGTTTTCTTAGAGTATGTGTCACAATTTGAAATGTTCTGGCCATTCCCTCCCTCAAGAAATTTTGAGGGCAGGTTTCAGTTACAGCCCTGCAGTAGTTGTTCAAATGAAGTGAACATTAGCACAGGCTTTAAAGCTGCTTTTGCAGGTAATGGCCAGAGGCCCCATCCTTTCTACGTTGCCCACTCTGGAAACTAGGGAAACAGACCTCCTGGCTAGTGGTGTTCCTCGCTTATAAATTAGAGTGGAATGTGCCCGGAAAACCCCACAAAAGCTGATGTCTCTTACTTTCATTTGTTATTTAATTTTAATTTATATATTTTATTGGAGTAATATTCCAATATGTACATGGACCACTTCTTCTTGGTGCATTCCTCTGTTGATGGACATTTTCGTTGCTTCCAAGTGTTGGCTATGATAAACATTGCTGGAGTGTAGGACTGCCTGCCTGTGACTTTTTGTTTTCAGTTTTATTTATGTATTTATTTAATTTTGGATGTGTTGGGTCTTTGTGAGGGCTTTCTCTAGTTGCAGCAAGCGGGGGCCACTCTTCATCGCGTTTTGCGAGCTTCTCACTTTCGCGGCCTCTGTTGCTCCGGAGCACAAGCTCCTGACGCGCAGGCTCAATAGTTGTGGCTCACGAGCTTAGTTGCTCCGTGGCACGTGGGATCTTCCCAGACCAGGGCCCGAACCCGTGTCCCCTGCGTTGGCAGGCAGATTCTCAACCACTACGCCACCAAGGAAACACCCAGCATGTGACTTTTAGATTCTCATTTTCTCAGGGTATAGGCCCAGCAGTGGCTGTGATTGATTGAGTGGTAGCTCAAAGTTTCCCTTTTAAAAGCACCTCCATTGTGTTTTCATTAGTGGCTCTTACCAGGTCCGCCTTAGAACCGAGGGTACGCATTTCTCCAAAATCCCTTCAGCATGTATTGTTTGCAGCTTTTTACTAATGACCATTCTGACCGCTGTGAGCTGATAGGGTTTTGTAATTCGGGTTTGCATGTCTTTAAAAATTCCTAAAATATATGATTTTTCCACGCCTTTTCCTTTTCTGTTAAAAAAGAAAGAAAGAAAATAGTGTGAGTACAATATGCGTCTTGAAATTGTCTTCTCGGAAGATTGCCCTCTTTTGAAGTTTTTGGTCGATTTTTGACCCCAGGATTTTCTTGGAGGGCAGGTGTCATTTACAGAACTGCAAGTTTGGTGACTATTCAGTGACCTTTAGCAATGGGTTTAAAGCTGCTGTTGTGGGAACCGGCCACAAGGAGGCAGCATTTCTCCATTCCCAAATCTGGGTACTAGGGCAGCAGAGCCTTAATGGAAGTGGTGTTGTAGGTTGTAAATTCGAATGGAATGTGCCAGGAAAAAGCCCTTTCAGTTTATGTCTCATTACTTCTGGTTCGTATTTTTACCTTAATTTTTATTTTTTATCACAGCAAATTTGTTTACAATGTTTTGTGTGTTCTAGGTGTGCAAGATGTGGTTCTTTCACACATATACATATATCTATTCTTCTTCGGATCCTTTTCCCATGTAGGTTATGACACAATGTTGAGTAGTGTTCTCTTGGTGTTCCGTAGGTCTTTGGTGATTATATATTTCACATGTGTTTGTATATCTCTGTTAAGCCCAGTGTCGTAACGTATCCAATCCTCACACCTTTCCATTTGGTGAACCATAAGATTGTTTAATGAATCTGTGATTGCCTTTCTCTGTGGAAATATCTTCATTGGTATCATTTTTTAGGTAACACCTCTAAGTGATATGATAGGACATGTGTCTTTCACTTTCTCACTTACCACAAGTTGCGTGATTAATTGTAGACTCACCTATGGTGCTGCAAATGGCATTGTTTCATTTTTTCGCTAGCTAATATTCCATCTCGACATGTAGCAGTTCTTCTATGTCCACCCAACTGTTGGTGAACTTTTTGGTTACTTCCATACCTTGGCTAGCGTAATACTGTGCAATGCAGATTTGCCTGCCTGTGTCATTCCAATTCTGTCTTCTTAGGTTCTAGGTCGAGTCATGGGCCTGCTGGATCATTTGGTAGCTCAATGTTTACCTTTTAAAGGCACCTCCATTCTGTTCTCATTAGTGGCTCTTTCCAGGCTTCGTCCCTCTTAAAGTGGAGGGTATGCATTTCTCCACAACATCTTTAGCATTTATTGTTTATAGTTGACTTGCTGATGGTTATTCTGAAGGGTGTGAGCTGATACCTCTTTGTGGTTGAATTTGCATGTGTCTCATAATCCGTTGAAATTGAGTTTTAAGACATGTCCTTTTTATTTTTTAAAGTGTGATTACAGCTTAGTTCTTCAAAGTGTTTTCTTAAAGTATGTGCCACAATTTGAAATGTTCTGGCCATTCCCTCCCTCAAGAAATTTTGAGGGTAGGTTTCAGTTACAGCCCTGCAGTAGTTGTTCAAATGAAGTGACCATTAGCACAGGCTTTAAAGCTGCTTTTGCAGGTAATGGCCAGAGGGCGGCATCCTTTCTACGTTGCCCACTCTGGAAACTAGGGAAACAGACCTCCCGGCCAGTGGTGTTCCTGGCTTATAAATTAGAGTGGAATGTGCCCGGATAAACCCACAAAAGCTGATGTCTCTTACTTTCATTTGTTATTTAATTTTAATTTATATGTTTTATTGGAGTAATATTCCAATATGTACATGGACCACTTCTTCTTGGTGCATTCCTCTGTTGATGGACATTTTCGTTGCTTCCTAGTGTTGGCTATGATAAACATTGCTGGAGTGTAGGACTGCCTGCCTGTGACTTTTTGTTTTCAGTTTTATTTATTTATTTATTTAATTTTGGATGTGTTGGGTCTTTGTGAGGGCTTTCTCTAGTTGCAGCAAGCGGGGGCCACTCTTCATCGCGTTTTGCGAGCTTCTCACTTTCGCGGCCTCTGTTGCTCCGGAGCACAAGCTCCTGACGCGCAGGCTCAATAGTTGTGGCTCACGAGCTTAGTTGCTCCGTGGCACGTGGGATCTTCCCAGACCAGGGCCCGAACCCGTGTCCCCTGCGTTGGCAGGCAGATTCTCAACCACTACGCCACCAAGGAAACACCCAGCATGTGACTTTTAGATTCTCATTTTCTCAGGGTATAGGCCCAGCAGTGGCTGTGATTGATTGAGTGGTAGCTCAAAGTTTCCCTTTTAAAAGCACCTCCATTGTGTTTTCATTAGTGGCTCTTACCAGGTCCGCCTTAGAACCGAGGGTACGCATTTCTCCAAAATCCCTTCAGCATGTATTGTTTGCAGCTTTTTACTAATGACCATTCTGACCGCTGTGAGCTGATAGGGTTTTGTAATTCGGGTTTGCATGTCTTTAAAAATTCCTAAAATATATGATTTTTCCACGCCTTTTCCTTTTCTGTTAAAAAAGAAAGAAAGAAAATAGTGTGAGTACAATATGCGTCTTGAAATTGTCTTCTCGGAAGATTGCCCTCTTTTGAAGTTTTTGGTCGATTTTTGACCCCAGGATTTTCTTGCAGGGCAGGTGTCATTTATAGAACTGCAAGTTTGGTGACTATTCAGTGACCTTCAGCAATGGGTTTAAAGCTGCTGTTGTGGGAACCGGCCACAAGGAGGCAGCATTTCTCCATTCCCAAATCTGGGTACTAGGGCAGCAGAGCCTTAATGGAAGTGGTGTTGTAGGTTGTAAATTCGAATGGAATGTGCCAGGAAAAAGCCCTTTCAGTTTATGTCTCATTACTTCTGGTTCGTATTTTTACCTTAATTTTTATTTTTTATCACAGCAAATTTGTTTACAATGTTTTGTGTGTTCTAGGTGTGCAAGATGTGGTTCTTTCACACATATACATATATCTATTCTTCTTCGGATCCTTTTCCCATGTAGGTTATGACACAATGTTGAGTAGTGTTCTCTTGGTATTCCGTAGGTTTTGGTGATTATATATTTCACATGTGTTTGTATATCTCTGTTAAGCCCAATGTCGTAATGTATCCAGTCCTCACACCTTTCCATTTGGTGGACCAAAAGATTGTTTAATGAATCTGTGTTTACCTTTCTCTGTGGAAGTATCTTCATTGGTATCAGTTTTTAGGTAACACCTTTACGTGATATGATAGGACATGTGTCTTTCGCTTTCTCACTTACCGCAAGTTGCGTGATTATTTGAAGACTCAGCTATGGTGCTGAAAATGGCAGTTTTTCATTTCTTTGCTAGCTAATAATCCATCTCGACATGTAGCAGTTCTTCTATGTCCACCCATTTGTTGGTGAACTTTTTGGTTACTTCCATATCTTGGCTAGAGTAATACGGTGCAGTGCAGATTTGCCAGCCTGTGTCTTTCCAATTCTGTCCTCTTAGTTTCTAGGTCCAGGAATGGGTCTGGTGGATCATTTGGTAGCTCAATGTTTACCTTTTAAAGGCTCCACCATTCTATTCTCATTAGTGGCTCTTTCCAGGTTTCGTCCCTCTTAAAGTGGAGGATATGCATTTCTCCACAACACCTTCAGCATTTATTGTTTATAGTTGACTTGCTGATGGTTATTCTGACTGTTGTGAGCTGATACCTCTTTGTGGTTGAATTTGCATGTGTCTCATAATCCGTTGAAATTGAGCTTAAGAGATGTCCTTTTAATTTTTCAAAGTGTGATTATAGCTTAGTTCTTCAAAGTGTTTTCTTAAAGTATGTGTCACAATTTGAAATGTTTTGGCCATTCCCTCCCTCAAGACATTTTGAGGGCAGGTTTCAGTTACAGCCCTGCAGTAGTTGTTCATATGAAGTGACCATTAGCACAGGCTTTAAAGCTGCTTTTGCAGGTAATGGCCAGAGGGCAGCATCCTTTCTACGTTCCCCACTCTGGAAACTAGGGAAACAGACCTCCTGGCCAGTGGTGTTCCTCGCTTATAAATTAGAGTGGAATGTGCCCGGATAAACCCACAAAAGCTGATGTCTCCTTACTTTTATTTGTTATTTAATTTTAATTTATATTTTTAATTGGAGTAATATTCCAATGTGTACATGGACCACTTCTTCTTGGTGCATTCCTCTGTTGATGGACATTTTCATTGCTTCCAAGTTTGGCTATGATAAACATTGCTGGAGTGTAGGACTGCCTGCCTGTGACATTTTGTTTTAAGTTTTATTTATTTATTAATTTATTTTTGGCTGTGTTGCTTCTTCGCGAGGGCTTTCTGTAGTTGCGGCGAGCGGGCGCCACTCTTCATCGCGGTGCGTGGGCCTCTCACTGTCGCGGCCTCTCTTTTTCCAGAGCACACGCTCCAGACGCACAGGCTCAATAGTTGTGGCTCACGGGCTTAGTTGCTCCGTGGCATGTGGGATCTTCCCAGACCAGGGCCTGAACCCATGTCCCCTGCAATGGCAGGCAGATTCTCAACCACTGCGGCACCAGGGAATCCCCCAGCATGTGACTTTTTGCTTCTCATTTTCTCAGGGTATAGGCCCAGCATTGGGTGAGATTGATTGACTGGTAGCTCAAAGTTTCCCTTTTCAAAGCACCTCCATTGTGTTTTCACTAGTGGCTCTTACCTTGTGCCCCTTAGAACCGAGGGTACGCATTTCTCCAAAATCCCTTCAGCAGGCATTGTTTGCAGCTTTTTGCTAATGACCATTCTGACTGCTGTGAGCTGATAGGGTTTTGCAATTTGGGTTTGCATGTCTTTAAAAATTCCTAAAATTCATCATTTTTCCACGCCTTTTCCTTTGCTGTTAAAAAGAAAGAAAGAAAATAGTGTGAGTACAATATACGTATTGAAATTGTCTCCTCGGAAGTTTGCCCTCTTTTGAAGTTTTTGTTCGATTTTTGACCCCGGGATTTTTTTGGAGGGCAGGTGTCATTTACAGAACTGCAAGTTTGGTGACTATTCAGTGACCTTTAGCAATGGGTTTAAAGCTGCTGTTGTGGGAACCGGCCACAAGGAGGCAGCATTTCTCCATTCCCAAATCTGGGTACTAGGGCAGCAGAGCCTTAATGGAAGTGGTGTTGTAGGTTGTAAATTCGAATGGAATGTGCCAGGAAAAAGCCCTTTCAGTTTATGTCTCATTACTTCTGGTTCGTATTTTTACCTTAATTTTTATTTTTTATCACAGCAAATTTGTTTACAATGTTTTGTGTGTTCTAGGTGTGCAAGATGTGGTTCTTTCACACATATACATATATCTATTCTTCTTTGGATCCTTTTCCCATGTAGGTTATGACACAATGTTGAGTAGTGTTCCCTTGGTGTTCCGTAGGTCTTTGGTGATTATATATTTCACATGTGTTTCTATATCTCTGTTAAGCCCAATGTCGTAACGTATCCAATCCTCACAACTTTCCATTTGGTGAACCATAAGATTGTTTAATGAATCTGTGATTGCCTTTCTCTGTGGAAATATCTTCATTGGTATCAGTTTTAAGTAACACCTCTAAGTGATATGATAGGACATGTGTCTTTCGCTTTCTCACTTACCACAAGTTGCGTGATTGCTTGTAGACTCACCTATGGTGCTGCAAATGGCATTGTTTCATTTTTTCGCTAGCTAATATTCCATCTCGACATGTAGCAGTTCTTCTATGTCCACCCAAGTGTTGGTGAACTTTTTGGTTGCTTCCATATCTTGGCTAGAGTAATACTGTGCAGTGCAGATTTGCCTGCCTGTGTCATTCCAATTCTGTCTTCTTAGGTTCTAGGTCCAGGAATGGGCCTGCTGGATCATTTGATAGCTCAATGTTTACCTTTTAAAGGCACCTCCATTCTGTTCTCATTAGTGGCTCTTTCCAGGCTTCGTCCCTCTTAAAGTGGAGGGTATGCATTTCTCCACAACATCTTTAGCATTTATTGTTTATAGTTGACTTGCTGATGGTTATTCTGAAGGGTGTGAGCTGATACCTCTTTGTGGTTGAATTTGCATGTGTCTCATAATCCGTTGAAATTGAGTTTTAAGACATGTCCTTTTTATTTTTTAAAGTGTGATTACAGCTTAGTTCTTCAAAGTGTTTTCTTAAAGTATGTGCCACAATTTGAAATGTTCTGGCCATTCCCTCCCTCAAGAAATTTTGAGGGTAGGTTTCAGTTACAGCCCTGCAGTAGTTGTTCAAATGAAGTGACCATTAGCACAGGCTTTAAAGCTGCTTTTGCAGGTAATGGCCAGAGGGCGGCATCCTTTCTACGTTGCCCACTCTGGAAACTAGGGAAACAGACCTCCCGGCCAGTGGTGTTCCTGGCTTATAAATTAGAGTGGAATGTGCCCGGATAAACCCACAAAAGCTGATGTCTCTTACTTTCATTTGTTATTTAATTTTAATTTATATGTTTTATTGGAGTAATATTCCAATATGTACATGGACCACTTCTTCTTGGTGCATTCCTCTGTTGATGGACATTTTCGTTGCTTCCTAGTGTTGGCTATGATAAACATTGCTGGAGTGTAGGACTGCCTGCCTGTGACTTTTTGTTTTCAGTTTTATTTATTTATTTATTTAATTTTGGAAGTGTTGGGTATTCGTGAGGGCTTTCTATAGATGCAGCAAGCGGGGGCCACTCTTCATCGTGTTGTGTGGGCTTCTCACTGTCGCGGCCTCTTTTTCTCCATAGCACAAGCTCCAGACGCGCAGGCTCAATAGTTGTGGCTCACGGGCTTAGTTGCTCCACGGCATGTGGGATCTTCCCAGACCAGGGCCCGAACCCGTGTCCCCTGCGTTGGCAGGCAGATTCTCAACCACTACGCCACCAAGGAAACCCCCAGCATGTGACTTTTAGATTCTCATTTTCTCAGGGTATAGGCCCAGCAGTGGCTGTGATTGACTGAGTGGTAGCTCAAAGTTTCCCTTTTAAAAGCACCTCCATTGTGTTTTTCATTAGTGGCTCTAACCAGGTCCCCCTTAGAATGGAGGGTACGCATTTCTCCAAAATCCCTTCAGCATGTATTGTTTGCAGCTTTTTACTAATGACCATTCTGACCGCTGTGAGCTGATAGGGTTTTGTAATTCGGGTTTGCATGTCTTTAAAAATTCCTAAAATACATGATTTTTCCACGCCTTTTCCTTTTCTGTTAAAAAAGAAAGAAAGAAAATAGTGTGAGTACAATATGCGTCTTGAAATTGTCTTCTCGGAAGTTTGCCCTCTTTTGAAGTTTTTGGTCGATTTTTGACCCCAGGATTTTCTTGCAGGGCAGGTGTCATTTATAGAACTGCAAGTTTGGTGACTATTCAGTGACCTTCAGCAATGGGTTTAAAGCTGCTGTTGTGGGAACCGGCCACAAGGAGGCAGCATTTCTCCATTCCCAAATCTGGGTACTAGGGCAGCAGAGCCTTAATGGAAGTGGTGTTGTAGGTTGTAAATTCGAATGGAATGTGCCAGGAAAAAGCCCTTTCAGTTTATGTCTCATTACTTCTGGTTCGTATTTTTACCTTAATTTTTATTTTTTATCACAGCAAATTTGTTTACAATGTTTTGTGTGTTCTAGGTGTGCAAGATGTGGTTCTTTCACACATATACATATATCTATTCTTCTTCGGATCCTTTTCCCATGTAGGTTATGACACAATGTTGAGTAGTGTTCTCTTGGTATTCCGTAGGTTTTGGTGATTATATATTTCACATGTGTTTGTATATCTCTGTTAAGCCCAATGTCGTAATGTATCCAGTCCTCACACCTTTCCATTTGGTGGACCAAAAGATTGTTTAATGAATCTGTGTTTACCTTTCTCTGTGGAAGTATCTTCATTGGTATCAGTTTTTAGGTAACACCTTTACGTGATATGATAGGACATGTGTCTTTCGCTTTCTCACTTACCGCAAGTTGCGTGATTATTTGAAGACTCAGCTATGGTGCTGAAAATGGCAGTTTTTCATTTCTTTGCTAGCTAATAATCCATCTCGACATGTAGCAGTTCTTCTATGTCCACCCATTTGTTGGTGAACTTTTTGGTTACTTCCATATCTTGGCTAGAGTAATACGGTGCAGTGCAGATTTGCCAGCCTGTGTCTTTCCAATTCTGTCCTCTTAGTTTCTAGGTCCAGGAATGGGTCTGGTGGATCATTTGGTAGCTCAATGTTTACCTTTTAAAGGCTCCACCATTCTATTCTCATTAGTGGCTCTTTCCAGGTTTCGTCCCTCTTAAAGTGGAGGATATGCATTTCTCCACAACACCTTCAGCATTTATTGTTTATAGTTGACTTGCTGATGGTTATTCTGACTGTTGTGAGCTGATACCTCTTTGTGGTTGAATTTGCATGTGTCTCATAATCCGTTGAAATTGAGCTTAAGAGATGTCCTTTTAATTTTTCAAAGTGTGATTATAGCTTAGTTCTTCAAAGTGTTTTCTTAAAGTATGTGTCACAATTTGAAATGTTTTGGCCATTCCCTCCCTCAAGACATTTTGAGGGCAGGTTTCAGTTACAGCCCTGCAGTAGTTGTTCATATGAAGTGACCATTAGCACAGGCTTTAAAGCTGCTTTTGCAGGTAATGGCCAGAGGGCAGCATCCTTTCTACGTTCCCCACTCTGGAAACTAGGGAAACAGACCTCCTGGCCAGTGGTGTTCCTCGCTTATAAATTAGAGTGGAATGTGCCCGGATAAACCCACAAAAGCTGATGTCTCCTTACTTTTATTTGTTATTTAATTTTAATTTATATTTTTAATTGGAGTAATATTCCAATGTGTACATGGACCACTTCTTCTTGGTGCATTCCTCTGTTGATGGACATTTTCATTGCTTCCAAGTTTGGCTATGATAAACATTGCTGGAGTGTAGGACTGCCTGCCTGTGACATTTTGTTTTAAGTTTTATTTATTTATTAATTTATTTTTGGCTGTGTTGCTTCTTCGCGAGGGCTTTCTGTAGTTGCGGCGAGCGGGCGCCACTCTTCATCGCGGTGCGTGGGCCTCTCACTGTCGCGGCCTCTCTTTTTCCAGAGCACACGCTCCAGACGCACAGGCTCAATAGTTGTGGCTCACGGGCTTAGTTGCTCCGTGGCATGTGGGATCTTCCCAGACCAGGGCCCGAACCCATGTCCCCTGCAATGGCAGGCAGATTCTCAACCACTGCGGCACCAGGGAATCCCCCAGCATGTGACTTTTTGCTTCTCATTTTCTCAGGGTATAGGCCCAGCATTGGGTGAGATTGATTGACTGGTAGCTCAAAGTTTCCCTTTTCAAAGCACCTCCATTGTGTTTTCACTAGTGGCTCTTACCTTGTGCCCCTTAGAACCGAGGGTACGCATTTCTCCAAAATCCCTTCAGCAGGCATTGTTTGCAGCTTTTTGCTAATGACCATTCTGACTGCTGTGAGCTGATAGGGTTTTGCAATTTGGGTTTGCATGTCTTTAAAAATTCCTAAAATTCATCATTTTTCCACGCCTTTTCCTTTGCTGTTAAAAAGAAAGAAAGAAAATAGTGTGAGTACAATATACGTATTGAAATTGTCTCCTCGGAAGTTTGCCCTCTTTTGAAGTTTTTGTTCGATTTTTGACCCCGGGATTTTTTTGGAGGGCAGGTGTCATTTACAGAACTGCAAGTTTGGTGACTATTCAGTGACCTTTAGCAATGGGTTTAAAGCTGCTGTTGTGGGAACCGGCCACAAGGAGGCAGCATTTCTCCATTCCCAAATCTGGGTACTAGGGCAGCAGAGCCTTAATGGAAGTGGTGTTGTAGGTTGTAAATTCGAATGGAATGTGCCAGGAAAAAGCCCTTTCAGTTTATGTCTCATTACTTCTGGTTCGTATTTTTACCTTAATTTTTATTTTTTATCACAGCAAATTTGTTTACAATGTTTTGTGTGTTCTAGGTGTGCAAGATGTGGTTCTTTCACACATATACATATATCTATTCTTCTTTGGATCCTTTTCCCATGTAGGTTATGACACAATGTTGAGTAGTGTTCCCTTGGTGTTCCGTAGGTCTTTGGTGATTATATATTTCACATGTGTTTCTATATCTCTGTTAAGCCCAATGTCGTAACGTATCCAATCCTCACAACTTTCCATTTGGTGAACCATAAGATTGTTTAATGAATCTGTGATTGCCTTTCTCTGTGGAAATATCTTCATTGGTATCAGTTTTAAGTAACACCTCTAAGTGATATGATAGGACATGTGTCTTTCGCTTTCTCACTTACCACAAGTTGCGTGATTACTTGTAGACTCACCTATGGTGCTGCAAATGGCATTGTTTCATTTTTTCGCTAGCTAATATTCCATCTCGACATGTAGCAGTTCTTCTATGTCCACCCAAGTGTTGGTGAACTTTTTGGTTGCTTCCATATCTTGGCTAGAGTAATACTGTGCAGTGCAGATTTGCCTGCCTGTGTCATTCCAATTCTGTCTTCTTAGGTTCTAGGTCCAGGAATGGGCCTGCTGGATCATTTGATAGCTCAATGTTTACCTTTTAAAGGCACCTCCATTCTGTTCTCATTAGTGGCTCTTTCCAGGTTTCGTCCCTCTTAAAGTGGAGGGTATGCATTTCTCCACAACACGTTTAGCATTTATTGTTTATAGTTGACTTGCTGATGGTTATTCTGACTGGTGTGAGCTGATACATCTTTGTGGTTGAATTTGCATGTGTCTCATAATCCGTTGAAATTGAGCTTTAAGACATGTCCTTTTTATTTTTTAAAGTGTGATTACCGCTTAGTTCTTCAAAGTGTTTTCTTAGAGTATGTGTCACAATTTGAAATGTTCTGGCCATTCCCTCCCTCAAGAAATTTTGAGGGCAGGTTTCAGTTACAGCCCTGCAGTAGTTGTTCAAATGAAGTGAACATTAGCACAGGCTTTAAAGCTGCTTTTGCAGGTAATGGCCAGAGGCCCCATCCTTTCTACGTTGCCCACTCTGGAAACTAGGGAAACAGACCTCCTGGCTAGTGGTGTTCCTCGCTTATAAATTAGAGTGGAATGTGCCCGGAAAACCCCACAAAAGCTGATGTCTCTTACTTTCATTTGTTATTTAATTTTAATTTATATATTTTATTGGAGTAATATTCCAATATGTACATGGACCACTTCTTCTTGGTGCATTCCTCTGTTGATGGACATTTTCGTTGCTTCCAAGTGTTGGCTATGATAAACATTGCTGGAGTGTAGGACTGCCTGCCTGTGACTTTTTGTTTTCAGTTTTATTTATGTATTTATTTAATTTTGGATGTGTTGGGTCTTTGTGAGGGCTTTCTCTAGTTGCAGCAAGCGGGGGCCACTCTTCATCGCGTTTTGCGAGCTTCTCACTTTCGCGGCCTCTGTTGCTCCGGAGCACAAGCTCCTGACGCGCAGGCTCAATAGTTGTGGCTCACGAGCTTAGTTGCTCCGTGGCACGTGGGATCTTCCCAGACCAGGGCCCGAACCCGTGTCCCCTGCGTTGGCAGGCAGATTCTCAACCACTACGCCACCAAGGAAACACCCAGCATGTGACTTTTAGATTCTCATTTTCTCAGGGTATAGGCCCAGCAGTGGCTGTGATTGATTGAGTGGTAGCTCAAAGTTTCCCTTTTAAAAGCACCTCCATTGTGTTTTCATTAGTGGCTCTTACCAGGTCCGCCTTAGAACCGAGGGTACGCATTTCTCCAAAATCCCTTCAGCATGTATTGTTTGCAGCTTTTTACTAATGACCATTCTGACCGCTGTGAGCTGATAGGGTTTTGTAATTCGGGTTTGCATGTCTTTAAAAATTCCTAAAATATATGATTTTTCCACGCCTTTTCCTTTTCTGTTAAAAAAGAAAGAAAGAAAATAGTGTGAGTACAATATGCGTCTTGAAATTGTCTTCTCGGAAGATTGCCCTCTTTTGAAGTTTTTGGTCGATTTTTGACCCCAGGATTTTCTTGGAGGGCAGGTGTCATTTACAGAACTGCAAGTTTGGTGACTATTCAGTGACCTTTAGCAATGGGTTTAAAGCTGCTGTTGTGGGAACCGGCCACAAGGAGGCAGCATTTCTCCATTCCCAAATCTGGGTACTAGGGCAGCAGAGCCTTAATGGAAGTGGTGTTGTAGGTTGTAAATTCGAATGGAATGTGCCAGGAAAAAGCCCTTTCAGTTTATGTCTCATTACTTCTGGTTCGTATTTTTACCTTAATTTTTATTTTTTATCACAGCAAATTTGTTTACAATGTTTTGTGTGTTCTAGGTGTGCAAGATGTGGTTCTTTCACACATATACATATATCTATTCTTCTTCGGATCCTTTTCCCATGTAGGTTATGACACAATGTTGAGTAGTGTTCTCTTGGTATTCCGTAGGTTTTGGTGATTATATATTTCACATGTGTTTGTATATCTCTGTTAAGCCCAATGTCGTAATGTATCCAGTCCTCACACCTTTCCATTTGGTGGACCAAAAGATTGTTTAATGAATCTGTGTTTACCTTTCTCTGTGGAAGTATCTTCATTGGTATCAGTTTTTAGGTAACACCTTTACGTGATATGATAGGACATGTGTCTTTCGCTTTCTCACTTACCGCAAGTTGCGTGATTATTTGAAGACTCAGCTATGGTGCTGAAAATGGCAGTTTTTCATTTCTTTGCTAGCTAATAATCCATCTCGACATGTAGCAGTTCTTCTATGTCCACCCATTTGTTGGTGAACTTTTTGGTTACTTCCATATCTTGGCTAGAGTAATACGGTGCAGTGCAGATTTGCCAGCCTGTGTCTTTCCAATTCTGTCCTCTTAGTTTCTA
Source organism: Balaenoptera borealis (assembly GCF_965194805.1). Taxonomy (NCBI): domain Eukaryota; kingdom Metazoa; phylum Chordata; class Mammalia; order Artiodactyla; family Balaenopteridae; genus Balaenoptera; species Balaenoptera borealis. The sequence continues at coordinate 108,161,623 of NC_138862.1, read as the reverse complement.
GGTCCAGGAATGGGTCTGGTGGATCATTTGGTAGCTCAATGTTTACCTTTTAAAGGCTCCACCATTCTATTCTCATTAGTGGCTCTTTCCAGGTTTCGTCCCTCTTAAAGTGGAGGATATGCATTTCTCCACAACACCTTCAGCATTTATTGTTTATAGTTGACTTGCTGATGGTTATTCTGACTGTTGTGAGCTGATACCTCTTTGTGGTTGAATTTGCATGTGTCTCATAATCCGTTGAAATTGAGCTTAAGAGATGTCCTTTTAATTTTTCAAAGTGTGATTATAGCTTAGTTCTTCAAAGTGTTTTCTTAAAGTATGTGTCACAATTTGAAATGTTTTGGCCATTCCCTCCCTCAAGACATTTTGAGGGCAGGTTTCAGTTACAGCCCTGCAGTAGTTGTTCATATGAAGTGACCATTAGCACAGGCTTTAAAGCTGCTTTTGCAGGTAATGGCCAGAGGGCAGCATCCTTTCTACGTTCCCCACTCTGGAAACTAGGGAAACAGACCTCCTGGCCAGTGGTGTTCCTCGCTTATAAATTAGAGTGGAATGTGCCCGGATAAACCCACAAAAGCTGATGTCTCCTTACTTTTATTTGTTATTTAATTTTAATTTATATTTTTAATTGGAGTAATATTCCAATGTGTACATGGACCACTTCTTCTTGGTGCATTCCTCTGTTGATGGACATTTTCATTGCTTCCAAGTTTGGCTATGATAAACATTGCTGGAGTGTAGGACTGCCTGCCTGTGACATTTTGTTTTAAGTTTTATTTATTTATTAATTTATTTTTGGCTGTGTTGCTTCTTCGCGAGGGCTTTCTGTAGTTGCGGCGAGCGGGCGCCACTCTTCATCGCGGTGCGTGGGCCTCTCACTGTCGCGGCCTCTCTTTTTCCAGAGCACACGCTCCAGACGCACAGGCTCAATAGTTGTGGCTCACGGGCTTAGTTGCTCCGTGGCATGTGGGATCTTCCCAGACCAGGGCCCGAACCCATGTCCCCTGCAATGGCAGGCAGATTCTCAACCACTGCGGCACCAGGGAATCCCCCAGCATGTGACTTTTTGCTTCTCATTTTCTCAGGGTATAGGCCCAGCATTGGGTGAGATTGATTGACTGGTAGCTCAAAGTTTCCCTTTTCAAAGCACCTCCATTGTGTTTTCACTAGTGGCTCTTACCTTGTGCCCCTTAGAACCAAGGGTACGCATTTCTCCAAAATCCCTTCAGCAGGCATTGTTTGCAGCTTTTTGCTAATGACCATTCTGACTGCTGTGAGCTGATAGGGTTTTGCAATTTGGGTTTGCATGTCTTTAAAAATTCCTAAAATTCATCATTTTTCCACGCCTTTTCCTTTGCTGTTAAAAAGAAAGAAAGAAAATAGTGTGAGTACAATATACGTATTGAAATTGTCTCCTCGGAAGTTTGCCCTCTTTTGAAGTTTTTGTTCGATTTTTGACCCCGGGATTTTTTTGGAGGGCAGGTGTCATTTACAGAACTGCAAGTTTGGTGACTATTCAGTGACCTTTAGCAATGGGTTTAAAGCTGCTGTTGTGGGAACCGGCCACAAGGAGGCAGCATTTCTCCATTCCCAAATCTGGGTACTAGGGCAGCAGAGCCTTAATGGAAGTGGTGTTGTAGGTTGTAAATTCGAATGGAATGTGCCAGGAAAAAGCCCTTTCAGTTTATGTCTCATTACTTCTGGTTCGTATTTTTACCTTAATTTTTATTTTTTATCACAGCAAATTTGTTTACAATGTTTTGTGTGTTCTAGGTGTGCAAGATGTGGTTCTTTCACACATATACATATATCTATTCTTCTTTGGATCCTTTTCCCATGTAGGTTATGACACAATGTTGAGTAGTGTTCCCTTGGTGTTCCGTAGGTCTTTGGTGATTATATATTTCACATGTGTTTCTATATCTCTGTTAAGCCCAATGTCGTAACGTATCCAATCCTCACAACTTTCCATTTGGTGAACCATAAGATTGTTTAATGAATCTGTGATTGCCTTTCTCTGTGGAAATATCTTCATTGGTATCAGTTTTAAGTAACACCTCTAAGTGATATGATAGGACATGTGTCTTTCGCTTTCTCACTTACCACAAGTTGCGTGATTACTTGTAGACTCACCTATGGTGCTGCAAATGGCATTGTTTCATTTTTTCGCTAGCTAATATTCCATCTCGACATGTAGCAGTTCTTCTATGTCCACCCAAGTGTTGGTGAACTTTTTGGTTGCTTCCATATCTTGGCTAGAGTAATACTGTGCAGTGCAGATTTGCCTGCCTGTGTCATTCCAATTCTGTCTTCTTAGGTTCTAGGTCCAGGAATGGGCCTGCTGGATCATTTGATAGCTCAATGTTTACCTTTTAAAGGCACCTCCATTCTGTTCTCATTAGTGGCTCTTTCCAGGTTTCGTCCCTCTTAAAGTGGAGGGTATGCATTTCTCCACAACACGTTTAGCATTTATTGTTTATAGTTGACTTGCTGATGGTTATTCTGACTGGTGTGAGCTGATACATCTTTGTGGTTGAATTTGCATGTGTCTCATAATCCGTTGAAATTGAGCTTTAAGACATGTCCTTTTTATTTTTTAAAGTGTGATTACCGCTTAGTTCTTCAAAGTGTTTTCTTAGAGTATGTGTCACAATTTGAAATGTTCTGGCCATTCCCTCCCTCAAGAAATTTTGAGGGCAGGTTTCAGTTACAGCCCTGCAGTAGTTGTTCAAATGAAGTGAACATTAGCACAGGCTTTAAAGCTGCTTTTGCAGGTAATGGCCAGAGGCCCCATCCTTTCTACGTTGCCCACTCTGGAAACTAGGGAAACAGACCTCCTGGCTAGTGGTGTTCCTCGCTTATAAATTAGAGTGGAATGTGCCCGGAAAACCCCACAAAAGCTGATGTCTCTTACTTTCATTTGTTATTTAATTTTAATTTATATATTTTATTGGAGTAATATTCCAATATGTACATGGACCACTTCTTCTTGGTGCATTCCTCTGTTGATGGACATTTTCGTTGCTTCCAAGTGTTGGCTATGATAAACATTGCTGGAGTGTAGGACTGCCTGCCTGTGACTTTTTGTTTTCAGTTTTATTTATGTATTTATTTAATTTTGGATGTGTTGGGTCTTTGTGAGGGCTTTCTCTAGTTGCAGCAAGCGGGGGCCACTCTTGATCGCGTTTTGCGAGCTTCTCACTTTCGCGGCCTCTGTTGCTCCGGAGCACAAGCTCCTGACGCGCAGGCTCAATAGTTGTGGCTCACGAGCTTAGTTGCTCCGTGGCACGTGGGATCTTCCCAGACCAGGGCCCGAACCCGTGTCCCCTGCGTTGGCAGGCAGATTCTCAACCACTACGCCACCAAGGAAACACCCAGCATGTGACTTTTAGATTCTCATTTTCTCAGGGTATAGGCCCAGCAGTGGCTGTGATTGATTGAGTGGTAGCTCAAAGTTTCCCTTTTAAAAGCACCTCCATTGTGTTTTCATTAGTGGCTCTTACCAGGTCCGCCTTAGAACCGAGGGTACGCATTTCTCCAAAATCCCTTCAGCATGTATTGTTTGCAGCTTTTTACTAATGACCATTCTGACCGCTGTGAGCTGATAGGGTTTTGTAATTCGGGTTTGCATGTCTTTAAAAATTCCTAAAATATATGATTTTTCCACGCCTTTTCCTTTTCTGTTAAAAAAGAAAGAAAGAAAATAGTGTGAGTACAATATGCGTCTTGAAATTGTCTTCTCGGAAGATTGCCCTCTTTTGAAGTTTTTGGTCGATTTTTGACCCCAGGATTTTCTTGGAGGGCAGGTGTCATTTACAGAACTGCAAGTTTGGTGACTATTCAGTGACCTTTAGCAATGGGTTTAAAGCTGCTGTTGTGGGAACCGGCCACAAGGAGGCAGCATTTCTCCATTCCCAAATCTGGGTACTAGGGCAGCAGAGCCTTAATGGAAGTGGTGTTGTAGGTTGTAAATTCGAATGGAATGTGCCAGGAAAAAGCCCTTTCAGTTTATGTCTCATTACTTCTGGTTCGTATTTTTACCTTAATTTTTATTTTTTATCACAGCAAATTTGTTTACAATGTTTTGTGTGTTCTAGGTGTGCAAGATGTGGTTCTTTCACACATATACATATATCTATTCTTCTTCGGATCCTTTTCCCATGTAGGTTATGACACAATGTTGAGTAGTGTTCTCTTGGTGTTCCGTAGGTCTTTGGTGATTATATATTTCACATGTGTTTGTATATCTCTGTTAAGCCCAGTGTCGTAACGTATCCAATCCTCACACCTTTCCATTTGGTGAACCATAAGATTGTTTAATGAATCTGTGATTGCCTTTCTCTGTGGAAATATCTTCATTGGTATCATTTTTTAGGTAACACCTCTAAGTGATATGATAGGACATGTGTCTTTCACTTTCTCACTTACCACAAGTTGCGTGATTAATTGTAGACTCACCTATGGTGCTGCAAATGGCATTGTTTCATTTTTTCGCTAGCTAATATTCCATCTCGACATGTAGCAGTTCTTCTATGTCCACCCAACTGTTGGTGAACTTTTTGGTTACTTCCATACCTTGGCTAGCGTAATACTGTGCAATGCAGATTTGCCTGCCTGTGTCATTCCAATTCTGTCTTCTTAGGTTCTAGGTCGAGTCATGGGCCTGCTGGATCATTTGGTAGCTCAATGTTTACCTTTTAAAGGCACCTCCATTCTGTTCTCATTAGTGGCTCTTTCCAGGCTTCGTCCCTCTTAAAGTGGAGGGTATGCATTTCTCCACAACATCTTTAGCATTTATTGTTTATAGTTGACTTGCTGATGGTTATTCTGAAGGGTGTGAGCTGATACCTCTTTGTGGTTGAATTTGCATGTGTCTCATAATCCGTTGAAATTGAGTTTTAAGACATGTCCTTTTTATTTTTTAAAGTGTGATTACAGCTTAGTTCTTCAAAGTGTTTTCTTAAAGTATGTGCCACAATTTGAAATGTTCTGGCCATTCCCTCCCTCAAGAAATTTTGAGGGTAGGTTTCAGTTACAGCCCTGCAGTAGTTGTTCAAATGAAGTGACCATTAGCACAGGCTTTAAAGCTGCTTTTGCAGGTAATGGCCAGAGGGCGGCATCCTTTCTACGTTGCCCACTCTGGAAACTAGGGAAACAGACCTCCCGGCCAGTGGTGTTCCTGGCTTATAAATTAGAGTGGAATGTGCCCGGATAAACCCACAAAAGCTGATGTCTCTTACTTTCATTTGTTATTTAATTTTAATTTATATGTTTTATTGGAGTAATATTCCAATATGTACATGGACCACTTCTTCTTGGTGCATTCCTCTGTTGATGGACATTTTCGTTGCTTCCTAGTGTTGGCTATGATAAACATTGCTGGAGTGTAGGACTGCCTGCCTGTGACTTTTTGTTTTCAGTTTTATTTATTTATTTATTTAATTTTGGAAGTGTTGGGTATTCGTGAGGGCTTTCTATAGATGCAGCAAGCGGGGGCCACTCTTCATCGTGTTGTGTGGGCTTCTCACTGTCGCGGCCTCTTTTTCTCCATAGCACAAGCTCCAGACGCGCAGGCTCAATAGTTGTGGCTCACGGGCTTAGTTGCTCCACGGCATGTGGGATCTTCCCAGACCAGGGCCCGAACCCGTGTCCCCTGCGTTGGCAGGCAGATTCTCAACCACTACGCCACCAAGGAAACCCCCAGCATGTGACTTTTAGATTCTCATTTTCTCAGGGTATAGGCCCAGCAGTGGCTGTGATTGACTGAGTGGTAGCTCAAAGTTTCCCTTTTAACAGCACCTCCATTGTGTTTTCATTAGTGGCTCTAACCAGGTCCCCCTTAGAATGGAGGGTACGCATTTCTCCAAAATCCCCTCAGCATGTATTGTTTGCAGCTTTTTACTAATGACCATTCTGACCGCTGTGAGCTGATAGGGTTTTGTAATTCGGGTTTGCATGTCTTTAAAAATTCCTAAAATACATGATTTTTCCACGCCTTTTCCTTTTCTGTTAAAAAAGAAAGAAAGAAAATAGTGTGAGTACAATATGCGTCTTGAAATTGTCTTCTCGGAAGTTTGCCCTCTTTTGAAGTTTTTGGTCGATTTTTGACCCCAGGATTTTCTTGCAGGGCAGGTGTCATTTATAGAACTGCAAGTTTGGTGACTATTCAGTGACCTTCAGCAATGGGTTTAAAGCTGCTGTTGTGGGAACCGGCCACAAGGAGGCAGCATTTCTCCATTCCCAAATCTGGGTACTAGGGCAGCAGAGCCTTAATGGAAGTGGTGTTGTAGGTTGTAAATTCGAATGGAATGTGCCAGGAAAAAGCCCTTTCAGTTTATGTCTCATTACTTCTGGTTCGTATTTTTACCTTAATTTTTATTTTTTATCACAGCAAATTTGTTTACAATGTTTTGTGTGTTCTAGGTGTGCAAGATGTGGTTCTTTCACACATATACATATATCTATTCTTCTTCGGATCCTTTTCCCATGTAGGTTATGACACAATGTTGAGTAGTGTTCTCTTGGTATTCCGTAGGTTTTGGTGATTATATATTTCACATGTGTTTGTATATCTCTGTTAAGCCCAATGTCGTAATGTATCCAGTCCTCACACCTTTCCATTTGGTGGACCAAAAGATTGTTTAATGAATCTGTGTTTACCTTTCTCTGTGGAAGTATCTTCATTGGTATCAGTTTTTAGGTAACACCTTTACGTGATATGATAGGACATGTGTCTTTCGCTTTCTCACTTACCGCAAGTTGCGTGATTATTTGAAGACTCAGCTATGGTGCTGAAAATGGCAGTTTTTCATTTCTTTGCTAGCTAATAATCCATCTCGACATGTAGCAGTTCTTCTATGTCCACCCATTTGTTGGTGAACTTTTTGGTTACTTCCATATCTTGGCTAGAGTAATACGGTGCAGTGCAGATTTGCCAGCCTGTGTCTTTCCAATTCTGTCCTCTTAGTTTCTAGGTCCAGGAATGGGTCTGGTGGATCATTTGGTAGCTCAATGTTTACCTTTTAAAGGCTCCACCATTCTATTCTCATTAGTGGCTCTTTCCAGGTTTCGTCCCTCTTAAAGTGGAGGATATGCATTTCTCCACAACACCTTCAGCATTTATTGTTTATAGTTGACTTGCTGATGGTTATTCTGACTGTTGTGAGCTGATACCTCTTTGTGGTTGAATTTGCATGTGTCTCATAATCCGTTGAAATTGAGCTTAAGAGATGTCCTTTTAATTTTTCAAAGTGTGATTATAGCTTAGTTCTTCAAAGTGTTTTCTTAAAGTATGTGTCACAATTTGAAATGTTTTGGCCATTCCCTCCCTCAAGACATTTTGAGGGCAGGTTTCAGTTACAGCCCTGCAGTAGTTGTTCATATGAAGTGACCATTAGCACAGGCTTTAAAGCTGCTTTTGCAGGTAATGGCCAGAGGGCAGCATCCTTTCTACGTTCCCCACTCTGGAAACTAGGGAAACAGACCTCCTGGCCAGTGGTGTTCCTCGCTTATAAATTAGAGTGGAATGTGCCCGGATAAACCCACAAAAGCTGATGTCTCCTTACTTTTATTTGTTATTTAATTTTAATTTATATTTTTAATTGGAGTAATATTCCAATGTGTACATGGACCACTTCTTCTTGGTGCATTCCTCTGTTGATGGACATTTTCATTGCTTCCAAGTTTGGCTATGATAAACATTGCTGGAGTGTAGGACTGCCTGCCTGTGACATTTTGTTTTAAGTTTTATTTATTTATTAATTTATTTTTGGCTGTGTTGCTTCTTCGCGAGGGCTTTCTGTAGTTGCGGCGAGCGGGCGCCACTCTTCATCGCGGTGCGTGGGCCTCTCACTGTCGCGGCCTCTCTTTTTCCAGAGCACACGCTCCAGACGCACAGGCTCAATAGTTGTGGCTCACGGGCTTAGTTGCTCCGTGGCATGTGGGATCTTCCCAGACCAGGGCCCGAACCCATGTCCCCTGCAATGGCAGGCAGATTCTCAACCACTGCGGCACCAGGGAATCCCCCAGCATGTGACTTTTTGCTTCTCATTTTCTCAGGGTATAGGCCCAGCATTGGGTGAGATTGATTGACTGGTAGCTCAAAGTTTCCCTTTTCAAAGCACCTCCATTGTGTTTTCACTAGTGGCTCTTACCTTGTGCCCCTTAGAACCGAGGGTACGCATTTCTCCAAAATCCCTTCAGCAGGCATTGTTTGCAGCTTTTTGCTAATGACCATTCTGACTGCTGTGAGCTGATAGGGTTTTGCAATTTGGGTTTGCATGTCTTTAAAAATTCCTAAAATTCATCATTTTTCCATGCCTTTTCCTTTGCTGTTAAAAAGAAAGAAAGAAAATAGTGTGAGTACAATATACGTATTGAAATTGTCTCCTCGGAAGTTTGCCCTCTTTTGAAGTTTTTGTTCGATTTTTGACCCCGGGATTTTTTTGGAGGGCAGGTGTCATTTACAGAACTGCCAGTTTGGTGACTATTCAGTGACCTTTAGCAATGGGTTTAAAGCTGCTGTTGTGGGAACCGGCCACAAGGAGGCAGCATTTCTCCATTCCCAAATCTGGGTACTAGGGCAGCAGAGCCTTAATGGAAGTGGTGTTGTAGGTTGTAAATTAGAATGGAATGTGCCAGGAAAAAGCCCTTTCAGTTTATGTCTCATTACTTCTGGTTCGTATTTTTACCTTAATTTTTATTTTTTATCACAGCAAATTTGTTTACAATGTTTTGTGTGTTCTAGGTGTGCAAGATGTGGTTCTTTCACACATATACATATATCTATTCTTCTTCGGATCCTTTTCCCATGTAGGTTATGACACAATGTTGAGTAGTGTTCCCTTGGTGTTCCGTAGGTCTTTGGTGATTATATATTTCACATGTGTTTCTATATCTCTGTTAAGCCCAATGTCGTAACGTATCCAATCCTCACAACTTTCCATTTGGTGAACCATAAGATTGTTTAATGAATCTGTGATTGCCTTTCTCTGTGGAAATATCTTCATTGGTATCAGTTTTAAGTAACACCTCTAAGTGATATGATAGGACATGTGTCTTTCGCTTTCTCACTTACCACAAGTTGCGTGATTACTTGTAGACTCACCTATGGTGCTGCAAATGGCATTGTTTCATTTTTTCGCTAGCTAATATTCCATCTCGACATGTAGCAGTTCTTCTATGTCCACCCAAGTGTTGGTGAACTTTTTGGTTGCTTCCATATCTTGGCTAGAGTAATACTGTGCAGTGCAGATTTGCCTGCCTGTGTCATTCCAATTCTGTCTTCTTAGGTTCTAGGTCCAGGAATGGGCCTGCTGGATCATTTGATAGCTCAATGTTTACCTTTTAAAGGCACCTCCATTCTGTTCTCATTAGTGGCTCTTTCCAGGTTTCGTCCCTCTTAAAGTGGAGGGTATGCATTTCTCCACAACACGTTTAGCATTTATTGTTTATAGTTGACTTGCTGATGGTTATTCTGACTGGTGTGAGCTGATACATCTTTGTGGTTGAATTTGCATGTGTCTCATAATCCGTTGAAATTGAGCTTTAAGACATGTCCTTTTTATTTTTTAAAGTGTGATTACCGCTTAGTTCTTCAAAGTGTTTTCTTAGAGTATGTGTCACAATTTGAAATGTTCTGGCCATTCCCTCCCTCAAGAAATTTTGAGGGCAGGTTTCAGTTACAGCCCTGCAGTAGTTGTTCAAATGAAGTGAACATTAGCACAGGCTTTAAAGCTGCTTTTGCAGGTAATGGCCAGAGGCCCCATCCTTTCTACGTTGCCCACTCTGGAAACTAGGGAAACAGACCTCCTGGCTAGTGGTGTTCCTCGCTTATAAATTAGAGTGGAATGTGCCCGGAAAACCCCACAAAAGCTGATGTCTCTTACTTTCATTTGTTATTTAATTTTAATTTATATATTTTATTGGAGTAATATTCCAATATGTACATGGACCACTTCTTCTTGGTGCATTCCTCTGTTGATGGACATTTTCGTTGCTTCCAAGTGTTGGCTATGATAAACATTGCTGGAGTGTAGGACTGCCTGCCTGTGACTTTTTGTTTTCAGTTTTATTTATGTATTTATTTAATTTTGGATGTGTTGGGTCTTTGTGAGGGCTTTCTCTAGTTGCAGCAAGCGGGGGCCACTCTTGATCGCGTTTTGCGAGCTTCTCACTTTCGCGGCCTCTGTTGCTCCGGAGCACAAGCTCCTGACGCGCAGGCTCAATAGTTGTGGCTCACGAGCTTAGTTGCTCCGTGGCACGTGGGATCTTCCCAGACCAGGGCCCGAACCCGTGTCCCCTGCGTTGGCAGGCAGATTCTCAACCACTACGCCACCAAGGAAACACCCAGCATGTGACTTTTAGATTCTCATTTTCTCAGGGTATAGGCCCAGCAGTGGCTGTGATTGATTGAGTGGTAGCTCAAAGTTTCCCTTTTAAAAGCACCTCCATTGTGTTTTCATTAGTGGCTCTTACCAGGTCCGCCTTAGAACCGAGGGTACGCATTTCTCCAAAATCCCTTCAGCATGTATTGTTTGCAGCTTTTTACTAATGACCATTCTGACCGCTGTGAGCTGATAGGGTTTTGTAATTCGGGTTTGCATGTCTTTAAAAATTCCTAAAATATATGATTTTTCCACGCCTTTTCCTTTTCTGTTAAAAAAGAAAGAAAGAAAATAGTGTGAGTACAATATGCGTCTTGAAATTGTCTTCTCGGAAGATTGCCCTCTTTTGAAGTTTTTGGTCGATTTTTGACCCCAGGATTTTCTTGGAGGGCAGGTGTCATTTACAGAACTGCAAGTTTGGTGACTATTCAGTGACCTTTAGCAATGGGTTTAAAGCTGCTGTTGTGGGAACCGGCCACAAGGAGGCAGCATTTCTCCATTCCCAAATCTGGGTACTAGGGCAGCAGAGCCTTAATGGAAGTGGTGTTGTAGGTTGTAAATTCGAATGGAATGTGCCAGGAAAAAGCCCTTTCAGTTTATGTCTCATTACTTCTGGTTCGTATTTTTACCTTAATTTTTATTTTTTATCACAGCTAATTTGTTTACAATGTTTTGTGTGTTCTAGGTGTGCAAGATGTGGTTCTTTCACACATATACATATATCTATTCTTCTTCGGATCCTTTTCCCATGTAGGTTATGACACAATGTTGAGTAGTGTTCTCTTGGTGTTCCGTAGGTCTTTGGTGATTATATATTTCACATGTGTTTGTATATCTCTGTTAAGCCCAATGTCGTAACGTATCCAATCCTCACACCTTTCCATTTGGTGAACCATAAGATTGTTTAATGAATCTGTGATTGCCTTTCTCTGTGGAAATATCTTCATTGGTATCATTTTTTAGGTAACACCTCTAAGTGATATGATAGGACATGTGTCTTTCACTTTCTCACTTACCACAAGTTGCGTGATTAATTGTAGACTCACCTATGGTGCTGCAAATGGCATTGTTTCATTTTTTCGCTAGCTAATATTCCATCTCGACATGTAGCAGTTCTTCTATGTCCACCCAACTGTTGGTGAACTTTTTGGTTACTTCCATACCTTGGCTAGCGTAATACTGTGCAATGCAGATTTGCCTGCCTGTGTCATTCCAATTCTGTCTTCTTAGGTTCTAGGTCGAGTCATGGGCCTGCTGGATCATTTGGTAGCTCAATGTTTACCTTTTAAAGGCACCTCCATTCTGTTCTCATTAGTGGCTCTTTCCAGGCTTCGTCCCTCTTAAAGTGGAGGGTATGCATTTCTCCACAACATCTTTAGCATTTATTGTTTATAGTTGACTTGCTGATGGTTATTCTGAAGGGTGTGAGCTGATACCTCTTTGTGGTTGAATTTGCATGTGTCTCATAATCCGTTGAAATTGAGTTTTAAGACATGTCCTTTTTATTTTTTAAAGTGTGATTACAGCTTAGTTCTTCAAAGTGTTTTCTTAAAGTATGTGCCACAATTTGAAATGTTCTGGCCATTCCCTCCCTCAAGAAATTTTGAGGGTAGGTTTCAGTTACAGCCCTGCAGTAGTTGTTCAAATGAAGTGACCATTAGCACAGGCTTTAAAGCTGCTTTTGCAGGTAATGGCCAGAGGGCGGCATCCTTTCTACGTTGCCCACTCTGGAAACTAGGGAAACAGACCTCCCGGCCAGTGGTGTTCCTGGCTTATAAATTAGAGTGGAATGTGCCCGGATAAACCCACAAAAGCTGATGTCTCTTACTTTCATTTGTTATTTAATTTTAATTTATATGTTTTATTGGAGTAATATTCCAATATGTACATGGACCACTTCTTCTTGGTGCATTCCTCTGTTGATGGACATTTTCGTTGCTTCCTAGTGTTGGCTATGATAAACATTGCTGGAGTGTAGGACTGCCTGCCTGTGACTTTTTGTTTTCAGTTTTATTTATTTATTTATTTAATTTTGGAAGTGTTGGGTATTCGTGAGGGCTTTCTATAGATGCAGCAAGCGGGGGCCACTCTTCATCGTGTTGTGTGGGCTTCTCACTGTCGCAGCCTCTTTTTCTCCATAGCACAAGCTCCAGACGCGCAGGCTCAATAGTTGTGGCTCACGAGCTTAGTTGCTCCGTGGCACGTGGGATCTTCCCAGACCAGGGCCCGAACCCGTGTCCCCTGCGTTGGCAGGCAGATTCTCAACCACTACGCCACCAAGGAAACACCCAGCATGTGACTTTTAGATTCTCATTTTCTCAGGGTATAGGCCCAGCAGTGGCTGTGATTGATTGAGTGGTAGCTCAAAGTTTCCCTTTTAAAAGCACCTCCATTGTGTTTTCATTAGTGGCTCTTACCAGGTCCGCCTTAGAACCGAGGGTACGCATTTCTCCAAAATCCCTTCAGCATGTATTGTTTGCAGCTTTTTACTAATGACCATTCTGACCGCTGTGAGCTGATAGGGTTTTGTAATTCGGGTTTGCATGTCTTTAAAAATTCCTAAAATATATGATTTTTCCACGCCTTTTCCTTTTCTGTTAAAAAAGAAAGAAAGAAAATAGTGTGAGTACAATATGCGTCTTGAAATTGTCTTCTCGGAAGATTGCCCTCTTTTGAAGTTTTTGGTCGATTTTTGACCCCAGGATTTTCTTGGAGGGCAGGTGTCATTTACAGAACTGCAAGTTTGGTGACTATTCAGTGACCTTTAGCAATGGGTTTAAAGCTGCTGTTGTGGGAACCGGCCACAAGGAGGCAGCATTTCTCCATTCCCAAATCTGGGTACTAGGGCAGCAGAGCCTTAATGGAAGTGGTGTTGTAGGTTGTAAATTCGAATGGAATGTGCCAGGAAAAAGCCCTTTCAGTTTATGTCTCATTACTTCTGGTTCGTATTTTTACCTTAATTTTTATTTTTTATCACAGCTAATTTGTTTACAATGTTTTGTGTGTTCTAGGTGTGCAAGATGTGGTTCTTTCACACATATACATATATCTATTCTTCTTCGGATCCTTTTCCCATGTAGGTTATGACACAATGTTGAGTAGTGTTCTCTTGGTATTCCGTAGGTTTTGGTGATTATATATTTCACATGTGTTTGTATATCTCTGTTAAGCCCAATGTCGTAATGTATCCAGTCCTCACACCTTTCCATTTGGTGGACCAAAAGATTGTTTAATGAATCTGTGTTTACCTTTCTCTGTGGAAGTATCTTCATTGGTATCAGTTTTTAGGTAACACCTTTACGTGATATGATAGGACATGTGTCTTTCGCTTTCTCACTTACCGCAAGTTGCGTGATTATTTGAAGACTCAGCTATGGTGCTGAAAATGGCAGTTTTTCATTTCTTTGCTAGCTAATAATCCATCTCGACATGTAGCAGTTCTTCTATGTCCACCCATTTGTTGGTGAACTTTTTGGTTACTTCCATATCTTGGCTAGAGTAATACGGTGCAGTGCAGATTTGCCAGCCTGTGTCTTTCCAATTCTGTCCTCTTAGTTTCTAGGTCCAGGAATGGGTCTGGTGGATCATTTGGTAGCTCAATGTTTACCTTTTAAAGGCTCCACCATTCTATTCTCATTAGTGGCTCTTTCCAGGTTTCGTCCCTCTTAAAGTGGAGGATATGCATTTCTCCACAACACCTTCAGCATTTATTGTTTATAGTTGACTTGCTGATGGTTATTCTGACTGTTGTGAGCTGATACCTCTTTGTGGTTGAATTTGCATGTGTCTCATAATCCGTTGAAATTGAGCTTAAGAGATGTCCTTTTAATTTTTCAAAGTGTGATTATAGCTTAGTTCTTCAAAGTGTTTTCTTAAAGTATGTGTCACAATTTGAAATGTTTTGGCCATTCCCTCCCTCAAGACATTTTGAGGGCAGGTTTCAGTTACAGCCCTGCAGTAGTTGTTCATATGAAGTGACCATTAGCACAGGCTTTAAAGCTGCTTTTGCAGGTAATGGCCAGAGGGCAGCATCCTTTCTACGTTCCCCACTCTGGAAACTAGGGAAACAGACCTCCTGGCCAGTGGTGTTCCTCGCTTATAAATTAGAGTGGAATGTGCCCGGATAAACCCACAAAAGCTGATGTCTCCTTACTTTTATTTGTTATTTAATTTTAATTTATATTTTTAATTGGAGTAATATTCCAATGTGTACATGGACCACTTCTTCTTGGTGCATTCCTCTGTTGATGGACATTTTCATTGCTTCCAAGTTTGGCTATGATAAACATTGCTGGAGTGTAGGACTGCCTGCCTGTGACATTTTGTTTTAAGTTTTATTTATTTATTAATTTATTTTTGGCTGTGTTGCTTCTTCGCGAGGGCTTTCTGTAGTTGCGGCGAGCGGGCGCCACTCTTCATCGCGGTGCGTGGGCCTCTCACTGTCGCGGCCTCTCTTTTTCCAGAGCACACGCTCCAGACGCACAGGCTCAATAGTTGTGGCTCACGGGCTTAGTTGCTCCGTGGCATGTGGGATCTTCCCAGACCAGGGCCCGAACCCATGTCCCCTGCAATGGCAGGCAGATTCTCAACCACTGCGGCACCAGGGAATCCCCCAGCATGTGACTTTTTGCTTCTCATTTTCTCAGGGTATAGGCCCAGCATTGGGTGAGATTGATTGACTGGTAGCTCAAAGTTTCCCTTTTCAAAGCACCTCCATTGTGTTTTCACTAGTGGCTCTTACCTTGTGCCCCTTAGAACCGAGGGTACGCATTTCTCCAAAATCCCTTCAGCAGGCATTGTTTGCAGCTTTTTGCTAATGACCATTCTGACTGCTGTGAGCTGATAGGGTTTTGCAATTTGGGTTTGCATGTCTTTAAAAATTCCTAAAATTCATCATTTTTCCATGCCTTTTCCTTTGCTGTTAAAAAGAAAGAAAGAAAATAGTGTGAGTACAATATACGTATTGAAATTGTCTCCTCGGAAGTTTGCCCTCTTTTGAAGTTTTTGTTCGATTTTTGACCCCGGGATTTTTTTGGAGGGCAGGTGTCATTTACAGAACTGCCAGTTTGGTGACTATTCAGTGACCTTTAGCAATGGGTTTAAAGCTGCTGTTGTGGGAACCGGCCACAAGGAGGCAGCATTTCTCCATTCCCAAATCTGGGTACTAGGGCAGCAGAGCCTTAATGGAAGTGGTGTTGTAGGTTGTAAATTAGAATGGAATGTGCCAGGAAAAAGCCCTTTCAGTTTATGTCTCATTACTTCTGGTTCGTATTTTTACCTTAATTTTTATTTTTTATCACAGCAAATTTGTTTACAATGTTTTGTGTGTTCTAGGTGTGCAAGATGTGGTTCTTTCACACATATACATATATCTATTCTTCTTCGGATCCTTTTCCCATGTAGGTTATGACACAATGTTGAGTAGTGTTCCCTTGGTGTTCCGTAGGTCTTTGGTGATTATATATTTCACATGTGTTTCTATATCTCTGTTAAGCCCAATGTCGTAACGTATCCAATCCTCACAACTTTCCATTTGGTGAACCATAAGATTGTTTAATGAATCTGTGATTGCCTTTCTCTGTGGAAATATCTTCATTGGTATCAGTTTTAAGTAACACCTCTAAGTGATATGATAGGACATGTGTCTTTCGCTTTCTCACTTACCACAAGTTGCGTGATTACTTGTAGACTCACCTATGGTGCTGCAAATGGCATTGTTTCATTTTTTCGCTAGCTAATATTCCATCTCGACATGTAGCAGTTCTTCTATGTCCACCCAAGTGTTGGTGAACTTTTTGGTTGCTTCCATATCTTGGCTAGAGTAATACTGTGCAGTGCAGATTTGCCTGCCTGTGTCATTCCAATTCTGTCTTCTTAGGTTCTAGGTCCAGGAATGGGCCTGCTGGATCATTTGATAGCTCAATGTTTACCTTTTAAAGGCACCTCCATTCTGTTCTCATTAGTGGCTCTTTCCAGGTTTCGTCCCTCTTAAAGTGGAGGGTATGCATTTCTCCACAACACGTTTAGCATTTATTGTTTATAGTTGACTTGCTGATGGTTATTCTGACTGGTGTGAGCTGATACATCTTTGTGGTTGAATTTGCATGTGTCTCATAATCCGTTGAAATTGAGCTTTAAGACATGTCCTTTTTATTTTTTAAAGTGTGATTACCGCTTAGTTCTTCAAAGTGTTTTCTTAGAGTATGTGTCACAATTTGAAATGTTCTGGCCATTCCCTCCCTCAAGAAATTTTGAGGGCAGGTTTCAGTTACAGCCCTGCAGTAGTTGTTCAAATGAAGTGAACATTAGCACAGGCTTTAAAGCTGCTTTTGCAGGTAATGGCCAGAGGCCCCATCCTTTCTACGTTGCCCACTCTGGAAACTAGGGAAACAGACCTCCTGGCTAGTGGTGTTCCTCGCTTATAAATTAGAGTGGAATGTGCCCGGAAAACCCCACAAAAGCTGATGTCTCTTACTTTCATTTGTTATTTAATTTTAATTTATATATTTTATTGGAGTAATATTCCAATATGTACATGGACCACTTCTTCTTGGTGCATTCCTCTGTTGATGGACATTTTCGTTGCTTCCAAGTGTTGGCTATGATAAACATTGCTGGAGTGTAGGACTGCCTGCCTGTGACTTTTTGTTTTCAGTTTTATTTATGTATTTATTTAATTTTGGATGTGTTGGGTCTTTGTGAGGGGTTTCTCTAGTTGCAGCAAGCGGGGGCCACTCTTCATCGCGTTTTGCGAGCTTCTCACTTTCGCGGCCTCTGTTGCTCCGGAGCACAAGCTCCTGACGCGCAGGCTCAATAGTTGTGGCTCACGAGCTTAGTTGCTCCGTGGCACGTGGGATCTTCCCAGACCAGGGCCCGAACCCGTGTCCCCTGCGTTGGCAGGCAGATTCTCAACCACTACGCCACCAAGGAAACACCCAGCATGTGACTTTTAGATTCTCATTTTCTCAGGGTATAGGCCCAGCAGTGGCTGTGATTGATTGAGTGGTAGCTCAAAGTTTCCCTTTTAAAAGCACCTCCATTGTGTTTTCATTAGTGGCTCTTACCAGGTCCGCCTTAGAACCGAGGGTACGCATTTCTCCAAAATCCCTTCAGCATGTATTGTTTGCAGCTTTTTACTAATGACCATTCTGACCGCTGTGAGCTGATAGGGTTTTGTAATTCGGGTTTGCATGTCTTTAAAAATTCCTAAAATATATGATTTTTCCACGCCTTTTCCTTTTCTGTTAAAAAAGAAAGAAAGAAAATAGTGTGAGTACAATATGCGTCTTGAAATTGTCTTCTCGGAAGATTGCCCTCTTTTGAAGTTTTTGGTCGATTTTTGACCCCAGGATTTTCTTGGAGGGCAGGTGTCATTTACAGAACTGCAAGTTTGGTGACTATTCAGTGACCTTTAGCAATGGGTTTAAAGCTGCTGTTGTGGGAACCGGCCACAAGGAGGCAGCATTTCTCCATTCCCAAATCTGGGTACTAGGGCAGCAGAGCCTTAATGGAAGTGGTGTTGTAGGTTGTAAATTCGAATGGAATGTGCCAGGAAAAAGCCCTTTCAGTTTATGTCTCATTACTTCTGGTTCGTATTTTTACCTTAATTTTTATTTTTTATCACAGCAAATTTGTTTACAATGTTTTGTGTGTTCTAGGTGTGCAAGATGTGGTTCTTTCACACATATACATATATCTATTCTTCTTCGGATCCTTTTCCCATGTAGGTTATGACACAATGTTGAGTAGTGTTCTCTTGGTGTTCCGTAGGTCTTTGGTGATTATATATTTCACATGTGTTTCTATATCTCTGTTAAGCCCAATGTCGTAACGTATCCAATCCTCACACCTTTCCATTTGGTGAACCATAAGATTGTTTAATGAATCTGTGATTGCCTTTCTCTGTGGAAATATCTTCATTGGTATCATTTTTTAGGTAACACCTCTAAGTGATATGATAGGACATGTGTCTTTCACTTTCTCACTTACCACAAGTTGCGTGATTAATTGTAGACTCACCTATGGTGCTGCAAATGGCATTGTTTCATTTTTTCGCTAGCTAATATTCCATCTCGACATGTAGCAGTTCTTCTATGTCCACCCAACTGTTGGTGAACTTTTTGGTTACTTCCATACCTTGGCTAGCGTAATACTGTGCAATGCAGATTTGCCTGCCTGTGTCATTCCAATTCTGTCTTCTTAGGTTCTAGGTCGAGTCATGGGCCTGCTGGATCATTTGGTAGCTCAATGTTTACCTTTTAAAGGCACCTCCATTCTGTTCTCATTAGTGGCTCTTTCCAGGCTTCGTCCCTCTTAAAGTGGAGGGTATGCATTTCTCCACAACATCTTTAGCATTTATTGTTTATAGTTGACTTGCTGATGGTTATTCTGAAGGGTGTGAGCTGATACCTCTTTGTGGTTGAATTTGCATGTGTCTCATAATCCGTTGAAATTGAGTTTTAAGACATGTCCTTTTTATTTTTTAAAGTGTGATTACAGCTTAGTTCTTCAAAGTGTTTTCTTAAAGTATGTGCCACAATTTGAAATGTTCTGGCCATTCCCTCCCTCAAGAAATTTTGAGGGTAGCTTTCAGTTACAGCCCTGCAGTAGTTGTTCAAATGAAGTGACCATTAGCACAGGCTTTAAAGCTGCTTTTGCAGGTAATGGCCAGAGGGCGGCATCCTTTCTACGTTGCCCACTCTGGAAACTAGGGAAACAGACCTCCCGGCCAGTGGTGTTCCTGGCTTATAAAGTAGAGTGGAATGTGCCCGGATAAACCCACAAAAGCTGATGTCTCTTACTTTCATTTGTTATTTAATTTTAATTTATATGTTTTATTGGAGTAATATTCCAATATGTACATGGACCACTTCTTCTTGGTGCATTCCTCTGTTGATGGACATTTTCGTTGCTTCCTAGTGTTGGCTATGATAAACATTGCTGGAGTGTAGGACTGCCTGCCTGTGACTTTTTGTTTTCAGTTTTATTTATTTATTTATTTAATTTTGGAAGTGTTGGGTATTCGTGAGGGCTTTCTATAGATGCAGCAAGCGGGGGCCACTCTTCATCGTGTTGTGTGGGCTTCTCACTGTCGCAGCCTCTTTTTCTCCATAGCACAAGCTCCAGACGCGCAGGCTCAATAGTTGTGGCTCACGGGCTTAGTTGCTCCACGGCATGTGGGATCTTCCCAGACCAGGGCCCGAACCCGTGTCCCCTGCGTTGGCAGGCAGATTCTCAACCACTACGCCACCAAGGAAACCCCCAGCATGTGACTTTTAGATTCTCATTTTCTCAGGGTATAGGCCCAGCAGTGGCTGTGATTGACTGAGTGGTAGCTCAAAGTTTCCCTTTTAACAGCACCTCCATTGTGTTTTCATTAGTGGCTCTAACCAGGTCCCCCTTAGAATGGAGGGTACGCATTTCTCCAAAATCCCCTCAGCATGTATTGTTTGCAGCTTTTTACTAATGACCATTCTGACCGCTGTGAGCTGATAGGGTTTTGTAATTCGGGTTTGCATGTCTTTATAAATTCCTAAAATACATGATTTTTCCACGCCTTTTCCTTTTCTGTTAAAAAAGAAAGAAAGAAAATAGTGTGAGTACAATATGCGTCTTGAAATTGTCTTCTCGGAAGTTTGCCCTCTTTTGAAGTTTTTGGTCGATTTTTGACCCCAGGATTTTCTTGCAGGGCAGGTGTCATTTATAGAACTGCAAGTTTGGTGACTATTCAGTGACCTTCAGCAATGGGTTTAAAGCTGCTGTTGTGGGAACCGGCCACAAGGAGGCAGCATTTCTCCATTCCCAAATCTGGGTACTAGGGCAGCAGAGCCTTAATGGAAGTGGTGTTGTAGGTTGTAAATTCGAATGGAATGTGCCAGGAAAAAGCCCTTTCAGTTTATGTCTCATTACTTCTGGTTCGTATTTTTACCTTAATTTTTATTTTTTATCACAGCAAATTTGTTTACAATGTTTTGTGTGTTCTAGGTGTGCAAGATGTGGTTCTTTCACACATATACATATATCTATTCTTCTTCGGATCCTTTTCCCATGTAGGTTATGACACAATGTTGAGTAGTGTTCTCTTGGTATTCCGTAGGTTTTGGTGATTATATATTTCACATGTGTTTGTATATCTCTGTTAAGCCCAATGTCGTAATGTATCCAGTCCTCACACCTTTCCATTTGGTGGACCAAAAGATTGTTTAATGAATCTGTGTTTACCTTTCTCTGTGGAAGTATCTTCATTGGTATCAGTTTTTAGGTAACACCTTTACGTGATATGATAGGACATGTGTCTTTCGCTTTCTCACTTACCGCAAGTTGCGTGATTATTTGAAGACTCAGCTATGGTGCTGAAAATGGCAGTTTTTCATTTCTTTGCTAGCTAATAATCCATCTCGACATGTAGCAGTTCTTCTATGTCCACCCATTTGTTGGTGAACTTTTTGGTTACTTCCATATCTTGGCTAGAGTAATACGGTGCAGTGCAGATTTGCCAGCCTGTGTCTTTCCAATTCTGTCCTCTTAGTTTCTAGGTCCAGGAATGGGTCTGGTGGATCATTTGGTAGCTCAATGTTTACCTTTTAAAGGCTCCACCATTCTATTCTCATTAGTGGCTCTTTCCAGGTTTCGTCCCTCTTAAAGTGGAGGATATGCATTTCTCCACAACACCTTCAGCATTTATTGTTTATAGTTGACTTGCTGATGGTTATTCTGACTGTTGTGAGCTGATACCTCTTTGTGGTTGAATTTGCATGTGTCTCATAATCCGTTGAAATTGAGCTTAAGAGATGTCCTTTTAATTTTTCAAAGTGTGATTATAGCTTAGTTCTTCAAAGTGTTTTCTTAAAGTATGTGTCACAATTTGAAATGTTTTGGCCATTCCCTCCCTCAAGACATTTTGAGGGCAGGTTTCAGTTACAGCCCTGCAGTAGTTGTTCATATGAAGTGACCATTAGCACAGGCTTTAAAGCTGCTTTTGCAGGTAATGGCCAGAGGGCAGCATCCTTTCTACGTTCCCCACTCTGGAAACTAGGGAAACAGACCTCCTGGCCAGTGGTGTTCCTCGCTTATAAATTAGAGTGGAATGTGCCCGGATAAACCCACAAAAGCTGATGTCTCCTTACTTTTATTTGTTATTTAATTTTAATTTATATTTTTAATTGGAGTAATATTCCAATGTGTACATGGACCACTTCTTCTTGGTGCATTCCTCTGTTGATGGACATTTTCATTGCTTCCAAGTTTGGCTATGATAAACATTGCTGGAGTGTAGGACTGCCTGCCTGTGACATTTTGTTTTAAGTTTTATTTATTTATTAATTTATTTTTGGCTGTGTTGCTTCTTCGCGAGGGCTTTCTGTAGTTGCGGCGAGCGGGCGCCACTCTTCATCGCGGTGCGTGGGCCTCTCACTGTCGCGGCCTCTCTTTTTCCAGAGCACACGCTCCAGACGCACAGGCTCAATAGTTGTGGCTCACGGGCTTAGTTGCTCCGTGGCATGTGGGATCTTCCCAGACCAGGGCCCGAACCCATGTCCCCTGCAATGGCAGGCAGATTCTCAACCACTGCGGCACCAGGGAATCCCCCAGCATGTGACTTTTTGCTTCTCATTTTCTCAGGGTATAGGCCCAGCATTGGGTGAGATTGATTGACTGGTAGCTCAAAGTTTCCCTTTTCAAAGCACCTCCATTGTGTTTTCACTAGTGGCTCTTACCTTGTGCCCCTTAGAACCGAGGGTACGCATTTCTCCAAAATCCCTTCAGCAGGCATTGTTTGCAGCTTTTTGCTAATGACCATTCTGACTGCTGTGAGCTGATAGGGTTTTGCAATTTGGGTTTGCATGTCTTTAAAAATTCCTAAAATTCATCATTTTTCCACGCCTTTTCCTTTGCTGTTAAAAAGAAAGAAAGAAAATAGTGTGAGTACAATATACGTATTGAAATTGTCTCCTCGGAAGTTTGCCCTCTTTTGAAGTTTTTGTTCGATTTTTGACCCCGGGATTTTTTTGGAGGGCAGGTGTCATTTACAGAACTGCCAGTTTGGTGACTATTCAGTGACCTTTAGCAATGGGTTTAAAGCTGCTGTTGTGGGAACCGGCCACAAGGAGGCAGCATTTCTCCATTCCCAAATCTGGGTACTAGGGCAGCAGAGCCTTAATGGAAGTGGTGTTGTAGGTTGTAAATTAGAATGGAATGTGCCAGGAAAAAGCCCTTTCAGTTTATGTCTCATTACTTCTGGTTCGTATTTTTACCTTAATTTTTATTTTTTATCACAGCAAATTTGTTTACAATGTTTTGTGTGTTCTAGGTGTGCAAGATGTGGTTCTTTCACACATATACATATATCTATTCTTCTTCGGATCCTTTTCCCATGTAGGTTATGACACAATGTTGAGTAGTGTTCCCTTGGTGTTCCGTAGGTCTTTGGTGATTATATATTTCACATGTGTTTCTATATCTCTGTTAAGCCCAATGTCGTAACGTATCCAATCCTCACAACTTTCCATTTGGTGAACCATAAGATTGTTTAATGAATCTGTGATTGCCTTTCTCTGTGGAAATATCTTCATTGGTATCAGTTTTAAGTAACACCTCTAAGTGATATGATAGGACATGTGTCTTTCGCTTTCTCACTTACCACAAGTTGCGTGATTACTTGTAGACTCACCTATGGTGCTGCAAATGGCATTGTTTCATTTTTTCGCTAGCTAATATTCCATCTCGACATGTAGCAGTTCTTCTATGTCCACCCAAGTGTTGGTGAACTTTTTGGTTGCTTCCATATCTTGGCTAGAGTAATACTGTGCAGTGCAGATTTGCCTGCCTGTGTCATTCCAATTCTGTCTTCTTAGGTTCTAGGTCCAGGAATGGGCCTGCTGGATCATTTGATAGCTCAATGTTTACCTTTTAAAGGCACCTCCATTCTGTTCTCATTAGTGGCTCTTTCCAGGTTTCGTCCCTCTTAAAGTGGAGGGTATGCATTTCTCCACAACACGTTTAGCATTTATTGTTTATAGTTGACTTGCTGATGGTTATTCTGACTGGTGTGAGCTGATACATCTTTGTGGTTGAATTTGCATGTGTCTCATAATCCGTTGAAATTGAGCTTTAAGACATGTCCTTTTTATTTTTTAAAGTGTGATTACCGCTTAGTTCTTCAAAGTGTTTTCTTAGAGTATGTGTCACAATTTGAAATGTTCTGGCCATTCCCTCCCTCAAGAAATTTTGAGGGCAGGTTTCAGTTACAGCCCTGCAGTAGTTGTTCAAATGAAGTGAACATTAGCACAGGCTTTAAAGCTGCTTTTGCAGGTAATGGCCAGAGGCCCCATCCTTTCTACGTTGCCCACTCTGGAAACTAGGGAAACAGACCTCCTGGCTAGTGGTGTTCCTCGCTTATAAATTAGAGTGGAATGTGCCCGGAAAACCCCACAAAAGCTGATGTCTCTTACTTTCATTTGTTATTTAATTTTAATTTATATATTTTATTGGAGTAATATTCCAATATGTACATGGACCACTTCTTCTTGGTGCATTCCTCTGTTGATGGACATTTTCGTTGCTTCCAAGTGTTGGCTATGATAAACATTGCTGGAGTGTAGGACTGCCTGCCTGTGACTTTTTGTTTTCAGTTTTATTTATGTATTTATTTAATTTTGGATGTGTTGGGTCTTTGTGAGGGCTTTCTCTAGTTGCAGCAAGCGGGGGCCACTCTTGATCGCGTTTTGCGAGCTTCTCACTTTCGCGGCCTCTGTTGCTCCGGAGCACAAGCTCCTGACGCGCAGGCTCAATAGTTGTGGCTCACGAGCTTAGTTGCTCCGTGGCACGTGGGATCTTCCCAGACCAGGGCCCGAACCCGTGTCCCCTGCGTTGGCAGGCAGATTCTCAACCACTACGCCACCAAGGAAACACCCAGCATGTGACTTTTAGATTCTCATTTTCTCAGGGTATAGGCCCAGCAGTGGCTGTGATTGATTGAGTGGTAGCTCAAAGTTTCCCTTTTAAAAGCACCTCCATTGTGTTTTCATTAGTGGCTCTTACCAGGTCCGCCTTAGAACCGAGGGTACGCATTTCTCCAAAATCCCTTCAGCATGTATTGTTTGCAGCTTTTTACTAATGACCATTCTGACCGCTGTGAGCTGATAGGGTTTTGTAATTCGGGTTTGCATGTCTTTAAAAATTCCTAAAATATATGATTTTTCCACGCCTTTTCCTTTTCTGTTAAAAAAGAAAGAAAGAAAATAGTGTGAGTACAATATGCGTCTTGAAATTGTCTTCTCGGAAGATTGCCCTCTTTTGAAGTTTTTGGTCGATTTTTGACCCCAGGATTTTCTTGGAGGGCAGGTGTCATTTACAGAACTGCAAGTTTGGTGACTATTCAGTGACCTTTAGCAATGGGTTTAAAGCTGCTGTTGTGGGAACCGGCCACAAGGAGGCAGCATTTCTCCATTCCCAAATCTGGGTACTAGGGCAGCAGAGCCTTAATGGAAGTGGTGTTGTAGGTTGTAAATTCGAATGGAATGTGCCAGGAAAAAGCCCTTTCAGTTTATGTCTCATTACTTCTGGTTCGTATTTTTACCTTAATTTTTATTTTTTATCACAGCAAATTTGTTTACAATGTTTTGTGTGTTCTAGGTGTGCAAGATGTGGTTCTTTCACACATATACATATATCTATTCTTCTTCGGATCCTTTTCCCATGTAGGTTATGACACAATGTTGAGTAGTGTTCTCTTGGTGTTCCGTAGGTCTTTGGTGATTATATATTTCACATGTGTTTGTATATCTCTGTTAAGCCCAATGTCGTAACGTATCCAATCCTCACACCTTTCCATTTGGTGAACCATAAGATTGTTTAATGAATCTGTGATTGCCTTTCTCTGTGGAAATATCTTCATTGGTATCATTTTTTAGGTAACACCTCTAAGTGATATGATAGGACATGTGTCTTTCACTTTCTCACTTACCACAAGTTGCGTGATTAATTGTAGACTCACCTATGGTGCTGCAAATGGCATTGTTTCATTTTTTCGCTAGCTAATATTCCATCTCGACATGTAGCAGTTCTTCTATGTCCACCCAACTGTTGGTGAACTTTTTGGTTACTTCCATACCTTGGCTAGCGTAATACTGTGCAATGCAGATTTGCCTGCCTGTGTCATTCCAATTCTGTCTTCTTAGGTTCTAGGTCGAGTCATGGGCCTGCTGGATCATTTGGTAGCTCAATGTTTACCTTTTAAAGGCACCTCCATTCTGTTCTCATTAGTGGCTCTTTCCAGGCTTCGTCCCTCTTAAAGTGGAGGGTATGCATTTCTCCACAACATCTTTAGCATTTATTGTTTATAGTTGACTTGCTGATGGTTATTCTGAAGGGTGTGAGCTGATACCTCTTTGTGGTTGAATTTGCATGTGTCTCATAATCCGTTGAAATTGAGTTTTAAGACATGTCCTTTTTATTTTTTAAAGTGTGATTACAGCTTAGTTCTTCAAAGTGTTTTCTTAAAGTATGTGCCACAATTTGAAATGTTCTGGCCATTCCCTCCCTCAAGAAATTTTGAGGGTAGGTTTCAGTTACAGCCCTGCAGTAGTTGTTCAAATGAAGTGACCATTAGCACAGGCTTTAAAGCTGCTTTTGCAGGTAATGGCCAGAGGGCGGCATCCTTTCTACGTTGCCCACTCTGGAAACTAGGGAAACAGACCTCCCGGCCAGTGGTGTTCCTGGCTTATAAATTAGAGTGGAATGTGCCCGGATAAACCCACAAAAGCTGATGTCTCTTACTTTCATTTGTTATTTAATTTTAATTTATATGTTTTATTGGAGTAATATTCCAATATGTACATGGACCACTTCTTCTTGGTGCATTCCTCTGTTGATGGACATTTTCGTTGCTTCCTAGTGTTGGCTATGATAAACATTGCTGGAGTGTAGGACTGCCTGCCTGTGACTTTTTGTTTTCAGTTTTATTTATTTATTTATTTAATTTTGGAAGTGTTGGGTATTCGTGAGGGCTTTCTATAGATGCAGCAAGCGGGGGCCACTCTTCATCGTGTTGTGTGGGCTTCTCACTGTCGCAGCCTCTTTTTCTCCATAGCACAAGCTCCAGACGCGCAGGCTCAATAGTTGTGGCTCACGGGCTTAGTTGCTCCACGGCATGTGGGATCTTCCCAGACCAGGGCCCGAACCCGTGTCCCCTGCGTTGGCAGGCAGATTCTCAACCACTACGCCACCAAGGAAACCCCCAGCATGTGACTTTTAGATTCTCATTTTCTCAGGGTATAGGCCCAGCAGTGGCTGTGATTGACTGAGTGGTAGCTCAAAGTTTCCCTTTTAACAGCACCTCCATTGTGTTTTCATTAGTGGCTCTAACCAGGTCCCCCTTAGAATGGAGGGTACGCATTTCTCCAAAATCCCCTCAGCATGTATTGTTTGCAGCTTTTTACTAATGACCATTCTGACCGCTGTGAGCTGATAGGGTTTTGTAATTCGGGTTTGCATGTCTTTATAAATTCCTAAAATACATGATTTTTCCACGCCTTTTCCTTTTCTGTTAAAAAAGAAAGAAAGAAAATAGTGTGAGTACAATATGCGTCTTGAAATTGTCTTCTCGGAAGTTTGCCCTCTTTTGAAGTTTTTGGTCGATTTTTGACCCCAGGATTTTCTTGCAGGGCAGGTGTCATTTATAGAACTGCAAGTTTGGTGACTATTCAGTGACCTTCAGCAATGGGTTTAAAGCTGCTGTTGTGGGAACCGGCCACAAGGAGGCAGCATTTCTCCATTCCCAAATCTGGGTACTAGGGCAGCAGAGCCTTAATGGAAGTGGTGTTGTAGGTTGTAAATTCGAATGGAATGTGCCAGGAAAAAGCCCTTTCAGTTTATGTCTCATTACTTCTGGTTCGTATTTTTACCTTAATTTTTATTTTTTATCACAGCAAATTTGTTTACAATGTTTTGTGTGTTCTAGGTGTGCAAGATGTGGTTCTTTCACACATATACATATATCTATTCTTCTTCGGATCCTTTTCCCATGTAGGTTATGACACAATGTTGAGTAGTGTTCTCTTGGTATTCCGTAGGTTTTGGTGATTATATATTTCACATGTGTTTGTATATCTCTGTTAAGCCCAATGTCGTAATGTATCCAGTCCTCACACCTTTCCATTTGGTGGACCAAAAGATTGTTTAATGAATCTGTGTTTACCTTTCTCTGTGGAAGTATCTTCATTGGTATCAGTTTTTAGGTAACACCTTTACGTGATATGATAGGACATGTGTCTTTCGCTTTCTCACTTACCGCAAGTTGCGTGATTATTTGAAGACTCAGCTATGGTGCTGAAAATGGCAGTTTTTCATTTCTTTGCTAGCTAATAATCCATCTCGACATGTAGCAGTTCTTCTATGTCCACCCATTTGTTGGTGAACTTTTTGGTTACTTCCATATCTTGGCTAGAGTAATACGGTGCAGTGCAGATTTGCCAGCCTGTGTCTTTCCAATTCTGTCCTCTTAGTTTCTAGGTCCAGGAATGGGTCTGGTGGATCATTTGGTAGCTCAATGTTTACCTTTTAAAGGCTCCACCATTCTATTCTCATTAGTGGCTCTTTCCAGGTTTCGTCCCTCTTAAAGTGGAGGATATGCATTTCTCCACAACACCTTCAGCATTTATTGTTTATAGTTGACTTGCTGATGGTTATTCTGACTGTTGTGAGCTGATACCTCTTTGTGGTTGAATTTGCATGTGTCTCATAATCCGTTGAAATTGAGCTTAAGAGATGTCCTTTTAATTTTTCAAAGTGTGATTATAGCTTAGTTCTTCAAAGTGTTTTCTTAAAGTATGTGTCACAATTTGAAATGTTTTGGCCATTCCCTCCCTCAAGACATTTTGAGGGCAGGTTTCAGTTACAGCCCTGCAGTAGTTGTTCATATGAAGTGACCATTAGCACAGGCTTTAAAGCTGCTTTTGCAGGTAATGGCCAGAGGGCAGCATCCTTTCTACGTTCCCCACTCTGGAAACTAGGGAAACAGACCTCCTGGCCAGTGGTGTTCCTCGCTTATAAATTAGAGTGGAATGTGCCCGGATAAACCCACAAAAGCTGATGTCTCCTTACTTTTATTTGTTATTTAATTTTAATTTATATTTTTAATTGGAGTAATATTCCAATGTGTACATGGACCACTTCTTCTTGGTGCATTCCTCTGTTGATGGACATTTTCATTGCTTCCAAGTTTGGCTATGATAAACATTGCTGGAGTGTAGGACTGCCTGCCTGTGACATTTTGTTTTAAGTTTTATTTATTTATTAATTTATTTTTGGCTGTGTTGCTTCTTCGCGAGGGCTTTCTGTAGTTGCGGCGAGCGGGCGCCACTCTTCATCGCGGTGCGTGGGCCTCTCACTGTCGCGGCCTCTCTTTTTCCAGAGCACACGCTCCAGACGCACAGGCTCAATAGTTGTGGCTCACGGGCTTAGTTGCTCCGTGGCATGTGGGATCTTCCCAGACCAGGGCCCGAACCCATGTCCCCTGCAATGGCAGGCAGATTCTCAACCACTGCGGCACCAGGGAATCCCCCAGCATGTGACTTTTTGCTTCTCATTTTCTCAGGGTATAGGCCCAGCATTGGGTGAGATTGATTGACTGGTAGCTCAAAGTTTCCCTTTTCAAAGCACCTCCATTGTGTTTTCACTAGTGGCTCTTACCTTGTGCCCCTTAGAACCGAGGGTACGCATT
This sequence comes from Balaenoptera borealis, assembly GCF_965194805.1. Classification (NCBI taxonomy): domain Eukaryota; kingdom Metazoa; phylum Chordata; class Mammalia; order Artiodactyla; family Balaenopteridae; genus Balaenoptera; species Balaenoptera borealis. The sequence continues at coordinate 108,132,520 of NC_138862.1, read as the reverse complement.
TCTCCAAAATCCCTTCAGCAGGCATTGTTTGCAGCTTTTTGCTAATGACCATTCTGACTGCTGTGAGCTGATAGGGTTTTGCAATTTGGGTTTGCATGTCTTTAAAAATTCCTAAAATTCATCATTTTTCCACGCCTTTTCCTTTGCTGTTAAAAAGAAAGAAAGAAAATAGTGTGAGTACAATATACGTATTGAAATTGTCTCCTCGGAAGTTTGCCCTCTTTTGAAGTTTTTGTTCGATTTTTGACCCCGGGATTTTTTTGGAGGGCAGGTGTCATTTACAGAACTGCCAGTTTGGTGACTATTCAGTGACCTTTAGCAATGGGTTTAAAGCTGCTGTTGTGGGAACCGGCCACAAGGAGGCAGCATTTCTCCATTCCCAAATCTGGGTACTAGGGCAGCAGAGCCTTAATGGAAGTGGTGTTGTAGGTTGTAAATTCGAATGGAATGTGCCAGGAAAAAGCCCTTTCAGTTTATGTCTCATTACTTCTGGTTCGTATTTTTACCTTAATTTTAATTTTTTATCACAGCAAATTTGTTTACAATGTTTTGTGTGTTCTAGGTGTGCAAGATGTGGTTCTTTCACACATATACATATATCTATTCTTCTTTGGATCCTTTTCCCATGTAGGTTATGACACAATGTTGAGTAGTGTTCCCTTGGTGTTCCGTAGGTCTTTGGTGATTATATATTTCACATGTGTTTCTATATCTCTGTTAAGCCCAATGTCGTAACGTATCCAATCCTCACAACTTTCCATTTGGTGAACCATAAGATTGTTTAATGAATCTGTGATTGCCTTTCTCTGTGGAAATATCTTCATTGGTATCAGTTTTAAGTAACACCTCTAAGTGATATGATAGGACATGTGTCTTTCGCTTTCTCACTTACCACAAGTTGCGTGATTACTTGTAGACTCACCTATGGTGCTGCAAATGGCATTGTTTCATTTTTTCGCTAGCTAATATTCCATCTCGACATGTAGCAGTTCTTCTATGTCCACCCAAGTGTTGGTGAACTTTTTGGTTGCTTCCATATCTTGGCTAGAGTAATACTGTGCAGTGCAGATTTGCCTGCCTGTGTCATTCCAATTCTGTCTTCTTAGGTTCTAGGTCCAGGAATGGGCCTGCTGGATCATTTGATAGCTCAATGTTTACCTTTTAAAGGCACCTCCATTCTGTTCTCATTAGTGGCTCTTTCCAGGTTTCGTCCCTCTTAAAGTGGAGGGTATGCATTTCTCCACAACACGTTTAGCATTTATTGTTTATAGTTGACTTGCTGATGGTTATTCTGACTGGTGTGAGCTGATACATCTTTGTGGTTGAATTTGCATGTGTCTCATAATCCGTTGAAATTGAGCTTTAAGACATGTCCTTTTTATTTTTTAAAGTGTGATTACCGCTTAGTTCTTCAAAGTGTTTTCTTAAAGTATGTGTCACAATTTGAAATGTTCTGGCCATTCCCTCCCTCAAGAAATTTTGAGGGCAGGTTTCAGTTACAGCCCTGCAGTAGTTGTTCAAATGAAGTGAACATTAGCACAGGCTTTAAAGCTGCTTTTGCAGGTAATGGCCAGAGGCCCCATCCTTTCTACGTTGCCCACTCTGGAAACTAGGGAAACAGACCTCCTGGCTAGTGGTGTTCCTCGCTTATAAATTAGAGTGGAATGTGCCCGGAAAACCCCACAAAAGCTGATGTCTCTTACTTTCATTTGTTATTTAATTTTAATTTATATATTTTATTGGAGTAATATTCCAATATGTACATGGACCACTTCTTCTTGGTGCATTCCTCTGTTGATGGACATTTTCGTTGCTTCCAAGTGTTGGCTATGATAAACATTGCTGGAGTGTAGGACTGCCTGCCTGTGACTTTTTGTTTTCAGTTTTATTTATGTATTTATTTAATTTTGGATGTGTTGGGTCTTTGTGAGGGCTTTCTCTAGTTGTAGCAAGCGGGGGCCACTCTTCATCGCGTTTTGCGAGCTTCTCACTTTCGCGGCCTCTGTTGCTCCGGAGCACAAGCTCCTGACGCGCAGGCTCAATAGTTGTGGCTCACGAGCTTAGTTGCTCCGTGGCACGTGGGATCTTCCCAGACCAGGGCCCGAACCCGTGTCCCCTGCGTTGGCAGGCAGATTCTCAACCACTACGCCACCAAGGAAACACCCAGCATGTGACTTTTAGATTCTCATTTTCTCAGGGTATAGGCCCAGCAGTGGCTGTGATTGATTGAGTGGTAGCTCAAAGTTTCCCTTTTAAAAGCACCTCCATTGTGTTTTCATTAGTGGCTCTTACCAGGTCCGCCTTAGAACCGAGGGTACGCATTTCTCCAAAATCCCTTCAGCATGTATTGTTTGCAGCTTTTTACTAATGACCATTCTGACCGCTGTGAGCTGATAGGGTTTTGTAATTCGGGTTTGCATGTCTTTAAAAATTCCTAAAATATATGATTTTTCCACGCCTTTTCCTTTTCTGTTAAAAAAGAAAGAAAGAAAATAGTGTGAGTACAATATGCGTCTTGAAATTGTCTTCTCGGAAGATTGCCCTCTTTTGAAGTTTTTGGTCGATTTTTGACCCCAGGATTTTCTTGGAGGGCAGGTGTCATTTACAGAACTGCAAGTTTGGTGACTATTCAGTGACCTTTAGCAATGGGTTTAAAGCTGCTGTTGTGGGAACCGGCCACAAGGAGGCAGCATTTCTCCATTCCCAAATCTGGGTACTAGGGCAGCAGAGCCTTAATGGAAGTGGTGTTGTAGGTTGTAAATTCGAATGGAATGTGCCAGGAAAAAGCCCTTTCAGTTTATGTCTCATTACTTCTGGTTCGTATTTTTACCTTAATTTTTATTTTTTATCACAGCAAATTTGTTTACAATGTTTTGTGTGTTCTAGGTGTGCAAGATGTGGTTCTTTCACACATATACATATATCTATTCTTCTTCGGATCCTTTTCCCATGTAGGTTATGACACAATGTTGAGTAGTGTTCTCTTGGTGTTCCGTAGGTCTTTGGTGATTATATATTTCACATGTGTTTGTATATCTCTGTTAAGCCCAGTGTCGTAACGTATCCAATCCTCACACCTTTCCATTTGGTGAACCATAAGATTGTTTAATGAATCTGTGATTGCCTTTCTCTGTGGAAATATCTTCATTGGTATCATTTTTTAGGTAACACCTCTAAGTGATATGATAGGACATGTGTCTTTCACTTTCTCACTTACCACAAGTTGCGTGATTAATTGTAGACTCACCTATGGTGCTGCAAATGGCATTGTTTCATTTTTTCGCTAGCTAATATTCCATCTCGACATGTAGCAGTTCTTCTATGTCCACCCAACTGTTGGTGAACTTTTTGGTTACTTCCATACCTTGGCTAGCGTAATACTGTGCAATGCAGATTTGCCTGCCTGTGTCATTCCAATTCTGTCTTCTTAGGTTCTAGGTCGAGTCATGGGCCTGCTGGATCATTTGGTAGCTCAATGTTTACCTTTTAAAGGCACCTCCATTCTGTTCTCATTAGTGGCTCTTTCCAGGCTTCGTCCCTCTTAAAGTGGAGGGTATGCATTTCTCCACAACATCTTTAGCATTTATTGTTTATAGTTGACTTGCTGATGGTTATTCTGAAGGGTGTGAGCTGATACCTCTTTGTGGTTGAATTTGCATGTGTCTCATAATCCGTTGAAATTGAGTTTTAAGACATGTCCTTTTTATTTTTTAAAGTGTGATTACAGCTTAGTTCTTCAAAGTGTTTTCTTAAAGTATGTGCCACAATTTGAAATGTTCTGGCCATTCCCTCCCTCAAGAAATTTTGAGGGTAGGTTTCAGTTACAGCCCTGCAGTAGTTGTTCAAATGAAGTGACCATTAGCACAGGCTTTAAAGCTGCTTTTGCAGGTAATGGCCAGAGGGCGGCATCCTTTCTACGTTGCCCACTCTGGAAACTAGGGAAACAGACCTCCCGGCCAGTGGTGTTCCTGGCTTATAAATTAGAGTGGAATGTGCCCGGATAAACCCACAAAAGCTGATGTCTCTTACTTTCATTTGTTATTTAATTTTAATTTATATGTTTTATTGGAGTAATATTCCAATATGTACATGGACCACTTCTTCTTGGTGCATTCCTCTGTTGATGGACATTTTCGTTGCTTCCTAGTGTTGGCTATGATAAACATTGCTGGAGTGTAGGACTGCCTGCCTGTGACTTTTTGTTTTCAGTTTTATTTATTTATTTATTTAATTTTGGAAGTGTTGGGTATTCGTGAGGGCTTTCTATAGATGCAGCAAGCGGGGGCCACTCTTCATCGTGTTGTGTGGGCTTCTCACTGTCGCGGCCTCTTTTTCTCCATAGCACAAGCTCCAGACGCGCAGGCTCAATAGTTGTGGCTCACGGGCTTAGTTGCTCCACGGCATGTGGGATCTTCCCAGACCAGGGCCCGAACCCGTGTCCCCTGCGTTGGCAGGCAGATTCTCAACCACTACGCCACCAAGGAAACCCCCAGCATGTGACTTTTAGATTCTCATTTTCTCAGGGTATAGGCCCAGCAGTGGCTGTGATTGACTGAGTGGTAGCTCAAAGTTTCCCTTTTAACAGCACCTCCATTGTGTTTTCATTAGTGGCTCTAACCAGGTCCCCCTTAGAATGGAGGGTACGCATTTCTCCAAAATCCCCTCAGCATGTATTGTTTGCAGCTTTTTACTAATGACCATTCTGACCGCTGTGAGCTGATAGGGTTTTGTAATTCGGGTTTGCATGTCTTTATAAATTCCTAAAATACATGATTTTTCCACGCCTTTTCCTTTTCTGTTAAAAAAGAAAGAAAGAAAATAGTGTGAGTACAATATGCGTCTTGAAATTGTCTTCTCGGAAGTTTGCCCTCTTTTGAAGTTTTTGGTCGATTTTTGACCCCAGGATTTTCTTGCAGGGCAGGTGTCATTTATAGAACTGCAAGTTTGGTGACTATTCAGTGACCTTCAGCAATGGGTTTAAAGCTGCTGTTGTGGGAACCGGCCACAAGGAGGCAGCATTTCTCCATTCCCAAATCTGGGTACTAGGGCAGCAGAGCCTTAATGGAAGTGGTGTTGTAGGTTGTAAATTCGAATGGAATGTGCCAGGAAAAAGCCCTTTCAGTTTATGTCTCATTACTTCTGGTTCGTATTTTTACCTTAATTTTTATTTTTTATCACAGCAAATTTGTTTACAATGTTTTGTGTGTTCTAGGTGTGCAAGATGTGGTTCTTTCACACATATACATATATCTATTCTTCTTCGGATCCTTTTCCCATGTAGGTTATGACACAATGTTGAGTAGTGTTCTCTTGGTATTCCGTAGGTTTTGGTGATTATATATTTCACATGTGTTTGTATATCTCTGTTAAGCCCAATGTCGTAATGTATCCAGTCCTCACACCTTTCCATTTGGTGGACCAAAAGATTGTTTAATGAATCTGTGTTTACCTTTCTCTGTGGAAGTATCTTCATTGGTATCAGTTTTTAGGTAACACCTTTACGTGATATGATAGGACATGTGTCTTTCGCTTTCTCACTTACCGCAAGTTGCGTGATTATTTGAAGACTCAGCTATGGTGCTGAAAATGGCAGTTTTTCATTTCTTTGCTAGCTAATAATCCATCTCGACATGTAGCAGTTCTTCTATGTCCACCCATTTGTTGGTGAACTTTTTGGTTACTTCCATATCTTGGCTAGAGTAATACGGTGCAGTGCAGATTTGCCAGCCTGTGTCTTTCCAATTCTGTCCTCTTAGTTTCTAGGTCCAGGAATGGGTCTGGTGGATCATTTGGTAGCTCAATGTTTACCTTTTAAAGGCTCCACCATTCTATTCTCATTAGTGGCTCTTTCCAGGTTTCGTCCCTCTTAAAGTGGAGGATATGCATTTCTCCACAACACCTTCAGCATTTATTGTTTATAGTTGACTTGCTGATGGTTATTCTGACTGTTGTGAGCTGATACCTCTTTGTGGTTGAATTTGCATGTGTCTCATAATCCGTTGAAATTGAGCTTAAGAGATGTCCTTTTAATTTTTCAAAGTGTGATTATAGCTTAGTTCTTCAAAGTGTTTTCTTAAAGTATGTGTCACAATTTGAAATGTTTTGGCCATTCCCTCCCTCAAGACATTTTGAGGGCAGGTTTCAGTTACAGCCCTGCAGTAGTTGTTCATATGAAGTGACCATTAGCACAGGCTTTAAAGCTGCTTTTGCAGGTAATGGCCAGAGGGCAGCATCCTTTCTACGTTCCCCACTCTGGAAACTAGGGAAACAGACCTCCTGGCCAGTGGTGTTCCTCGCTTATAAATTAGAGTGGAATGTGCCCGGATAAACCCACAAAAGCTGATGTCTCCTTACTTTTATTTGTTATTTAATTTTAATTTATATTTTTAATTGGAGTAATATTCCAATGTGTACATGGACCACTTCTTCTTGGTGCATTCCTCTGTTGATGGACATTTTCATTGCTTCCAAGTTTGGCTATGATAAACATTGCTGGAGTGTAGGACTGCCTGCCTGTGACATTTTGTTTTAAGTTTTATTTATTTATTAATTTATTTTTGGCTGTGTTGCTTCTTCGCGAGGGCTTTCTGTAGTTGCGGCGAGCGGGCGCCACTCTTCATCGCGGTGCGTGGGCCTCTCACTGTCGCGGCCTCTCTTTTTCCAGAGCACACGCTCCAGACGCACAGGCTCAATAGTTGTGGCTCACGGGCTTAGTTGCTCCGTGGCATGTGGGATCTTCCCAGACCAGGGCCCGAACCCATGTCCCCTGCAATGGCAGGCAGATTCTCAACCACTGCGGCACCAGGGAATCCCCCAGCATGTGACTTTTTGCTTCTCATTTTCTCAGGGTATAGGCCCAGCATTGGGTGAGATTGATTGACTGGTAGCTCAAAGTTTCCCTTTTCAAAGCACCTCCATTGTGTTTTCACTAGTGGCTCTTACCTTGTGCCCCTTAGAACCGAGGGTACGCATTTCTCCAAAATCCCTTCAGCAGGCATTGTTTGCAGCTTTTTGCTAATGACCATTCTGACTGCTGTGAGCTGATAGGGTTTTGCAATTTGGGTTTGCATGTCTTTAAAAATTCCTAAAATTCATCATTTTTCCACGCCTTTTCCTTTGCTGTTAAAAAGAAAGAAAGAAAATAGTGTGAGTACAATATACGTATTGAAATTGTCTCCTCGGAAGTTTGCCCTCTTTTGAAGTTTTTGTTCGATTTTTGACCCCGGGATTTTTTTGGAGGGCAGGTGTCATTTACAGAACTGCAAGTTTGGTGACTATTCAGTGACCTTTAGCAATGGGTTTAAAGCTGCTGTTGTGGGAACCGGCCACAAGGAGGCAGCATTTCTCCATTCCCAAATCTGGGTACTAGGGCAGCAGAGCCTTAATGGAAGTGGTGTTGTAGGTTGTAAATTCGAATGGAATGTGCCAGGAAAAAGCCCTTTCAGTTTATGTCTCATTACTTCTGGTTCGTATTTTTACCTTAATTTTTATTTTTTATCACAGCAAATTTGTTTACAATGTTTTGTGTGTTCTAGGTGTGCAAGATGTGGTTCTTTCACACATATACATATATCTATTCTTCTTTGGATCCTTTTCCCATGTAGGTTATGACACAATGTTGAGTAGTGTTCCCTTGGTGTTCCGTAGGTCTTTGGTGATTATATATTTCACATGTGTTTCTATATCTCTGTTAAGCCCAATGTCGTAACGTATCCAATCCTCACAACTTTCCATTTGGTGAACCATAAGATTGTTTAATGAATCTGTGATTGCCTTTCTCTGTGGAAATATCTTCATTGGTATCAGTTTTAAGTAACACCTCTAAGTGATATGATAGGACATGTGTCTTTCGCTTTCTCACTTACCACAAGTTGCGTGATTACTTGTAGACTCACCTATGGTGCTGCAAATGGCATTGTTTCATTTTTTCGCTAGCTAATATTCCATCTCGACATGTAGCAGTTCTTCTATGTCCACCCAAGTGTTGGTGAACTTTTTGGTTGCTTCCATATCTTGGCTAGAGTAATACTGTGCAGTGCAGATTTGCCTGCCTGTGTCATTCCAATTCTGTCTTCTTAGGTTCTAGGTCCAGGAATGGGCCTGCTGGATCATTTGATAGCTCAATGTTTACCTTTTAAAGGCACCTCCATTCTGTTCTCATTAGTGGCTCTTTCCAGGTTTCGTCCCTCTTAAAGTGGAGGGTATGCATTTCTCCACAACACGTTTAGCATTTATTGTTTATAGTTGACTTGCTGATGGTTATTCTGACTGGTGTGAGCTGATACATCTTTGTGGTTGAATTTGCATGTGTCTCATAATCCGTTGAAACTGAGCTTTAAGACATGTCCTTTTTATTTTTTAAAGTGTGATTACCGCTTAGTTCTTCAAAGTGTTTTCTTAAAGTATGTGTCACAATTTGAAATGTTCTGGCCATTCCCTCCCTCAAGAAATTTTGAGGGCAGGTTTCAGTTACAGCCCTGCAGTAGTTGTTCAAATGAAGTGAACATTAGCACAGGCTTTAAAGCTGCTTTTGCAGGTAATGGCCAGAGGCCCCATCCTTTCTACGTTGCCCACTCTGGAAACTAGGGAAACAGACCTCCTGGCTAGTGGTGTTCCTCGCTTATAAATTAGAGTGGAATGTGCCCGGAAAACCCCACAAAAGCTGATGTCTCTTACTTTCATTTGTTATTTAATTTTAATTTATATATTTTATTGGAGTAATATTCCAATATGTACATGGACCACTTCTTCTTGGTGCATTCCTCTGTTGATGGACATTTTCGTTGCTTCCAAGTGTTGGCTATGATAAACATTGCTGGAGTGTAGGACTGCCTGCCTGTGACTTTTTGTTTTCAGTTTTATTTATGTATTTATTTAATTTTGGATGTGTTGGGTCTTTGTGAGGGCTTTCTCTAGTTGCAGCAAGCGGGGGCCACTCTTCATCGCGTTTTGCGAGCTTCTCACTTTCGCGGCCTCTGTTGCTCCGGAGCACAAGCTCCTGACGCGCAGGCTCAATAGTTGTGGCTCACGAGCTTAGTTGCTCCGTGGCACGTGGGATCTTCCCAGACCAGGGCCCGAACCCGTGTCCCCTGCGTTGGCAGGCAGATTCTCAACCACTACGCCACCAAGGAAACACCCAGCATGTGACTTTTAGATTCTCATTTTCTCAGGGTATAGGCCCAGCAGTGGCTGTGATTGATTGAGTGGTAGCTCAAAGTTTCCCTTTTAAAAGCACCTCCATTGTGTTTTCATTAGTGGCTCTTACCAGGTCCGCCTTAGAACCGAGGGTACGCATTTCTCCAAAATCCCTTCAGCATGTATTGTTTGCAGCTTTTTACTAATGACCATTCTGACCGCTGTGAGCTGATAGGGTTTTGTAATTCGGGTTTGCATGTCTTTAAAAATTCCTAAAATATATGATTTTTCCACGCCTTTTCCTTTTCTGTTAAAAAAGAAAGAAAGAAAATAGTGTGAGTACAATATGCGTCTTGAAATTGTCTTCTCGGAAGATTGCCCTCTTTTGAAGTTTTTGGTCGATTTTTGACCCCAGGATTTTCTTGGAGGGCAGGTGTCATTTACAGAACTGCAAGTTTGGTGACTATTCAGTGACCTTTAGCAATGGGTTTAAAGCTGCTGTTGTGGGAACCGGCCACAAGGAGGCAGCATTTCTCCATTCCCAAATCTGGGTACTAGGGCAGCAGAGCCTTAATGGAAGTGGTGTTGTAGGTTGTAAATTCGAATGGAATGTGCCAGGAAAAAGCCCTTTCAGTTTATGTCTCATTACTTCTGGTTCGTATTTTTACCTTAATTTTTATTTTTTATCACAGCAAATTTGTTTACAATGTTTTGTGTGTTCTAGGTGTGCAAGATGTGGTTCTTTCACACATATACATATATCTATTCTTCTTCGGATCCTTTTCCCATGTAGGTTATGACACAATGTTGAGTAGTGTTCTCTTGGTGTTCCGTAGGTCTTTGGTGATTATATATTTCACATGTGTTTGTATATCTCTGTTAAGCCCAGTGTCGTAACGTATCCAATCCTCACACCTTTCCATTTGGTGAACCATAAGATTGTTTAATGAATCTGTGATTGCCTTTCTCTGTGGAAATATCTTCATTGGTATCATTTTTTAGGTAACACCTCTAAGTGATATGATAGGACATGTGTCTTTCACTTTCTCACTTACCACAAGTTGCGTGATTAATTGTAGACTCACCTATGGTGCTGCAAATGGCATTGTTTCATTTTTTCGCTAGCTAATATTCCATCTCGACATGTAGCAGTTCTTCTATGTCCACCCAACTGTTGGTGAACTTTTTGGTTACTTCCATACCTTGGCTAGCGTAATACTGTGCAATGCAGATTTGCCTGCCTGTGTCATTCCAATTCTGTCTTCTTAGGTTCTAGGTCGAGTCATGGGCCTGCTGGATCATTTGGTAGCTCAATGTTTACCTTTTAAAGGCACCTCCATTCTGTTCTCATTAGTGGCTCTTTCCAGGCTTCGTCCCTCTTAAAGTGGAGGGTATGCATTTCTCCACAACATCTTTAGCATTTATTGTTTATAGTTGACTTGCTGATGGTTATTCTGAAGGGTGTGAGCTGATACCTCTTTGTGGTTGAATTTGCATGTGTCTCATAATCCGTTGAAATTGAGTTTTAAGACATGTCCTTTTTATTTTTTAAAGTGTGATTACAGCTTAGTTCTTCAAAGTGTTTTCTTAAAGTATGTGCCACAATTTGAAATGTTCTGGCCATTCCCTCCCTCAAGAAATTTTGAGGGTAGGTTTCAGTTACAGCCCTGCAGTAGTTGTTCAAATGAAGTGACCATTAGCACAGGCTTTAAAGCTGCTTTTGCAGGTAATGGCCAGAGGGCGGCATCCTTTCTACGTTGCCCACTCTGGAAACTAGGGAAACAGACCTCCCGGCCAGTGGTGTTCCTGGCTTATAAATTAGAGTGGAATGTGCCCGGATAAACCCACAAAAGCTGATGTCTCTTACTTTCATTTGTTATTTAATTTTAATTTATATGTTTTATTGGAGTAATATTCCAATATGTACATGGACCACTTCTTCTTGGTGCATTCCTCTGTTGATGGACATTTTCGTTGCTTCCTAGTGTTGGCTATGATAAACATTGCTGGAGTGTAGGACTGCCTGCCTGTGACTTTTTGTTTTCAGTTTTATTTATTTATTTATTTAATTTTGGAAGTGTTGGGTATTCGTGAGGGCTTTCTATAGATGCAGCAAGCGGGGGCCACTCTTCATCGTGTTGTGTGGGCTTCTCACTGTCGCGGCCTCTTTTTCTCCATAGCACAAGCTCCAGACGCGCAGGCTCAATAGTTGTGGCTCACGGGCTTAGTTGCTCCACGGCATGTGGGATCTTCCCAGACCAGGGCCCGAACCCGTGTCCCCTGCGTTGGCAGGCAGATTCTCAACCACTACGCCACCAAGGAAACCCCCAGCATGTGACTTTTAGATTCTCATTTTCTCAGGGTATAGGCCCAGCAGTGGCTGTGATTGACTGAGTGGTAGCTCAAAGTTTCCCTTTTAACAGCACCTCCATTGTGTTTTCATTAGTGGCTCTAACCAGGTCCCCCTTAGAATGGAGGGTACGCATTTCTCCAAAATCCCCTCAGCATGTATTGTTTGCAGCTTTTTACTAATGACCATTCTGACCGCTGTGAGCTGATAGGGTTTTGTAATTCGGGTTTGCATGTCTTTATAAATTCCTAAAATACATGATTTTTCCACGCCTTTTCCTTTTCTGTTAAAAAAGAAAGAAAGAAAATAGTGTGAGTACAATATGCGTCTTGAAATTGTCTTCTCGGAAGTTTGCCCTCTTTTGAAGTTTTTGGTCGATTTTTGACCCCAGGATTTTCTTGCAGGGCAGGTGTCATTTATAGAACTGCAAGTTTGGTGACTATTCAGTGACCTTCAGCAATGGGTTTAAAGCTGCTGTTGTGGGAACCGGCCACAAGGAGGCAGCATTTCTCCATTCCCAAATCTGGGTACTAGGGCAGCAGAGCCTTAATGGAAGTGGTGTTGTAGGTTGTAAATTCGAATGGAATGTGCCAGGAAAAAGCCCTTTCAGTTTATGTCTCATTACTTCTGGTTCGTATTTTTACCTTAATTTTTATTTTTTATCACAGCAAATTTGTTTACAATGTTTTGTGTGTTCTAGGTGTGCAAGATGTGGTTCTTTCACACATATACATATATCTATTCTTCTTCGGATCCTTTTCCCATGTAGGTTATGACACAATGTTGAGTAGTGTTCTCTTGGTATTCCGTAGGTTTTGGTGATTATATATTTCACATGTGTTTGTATATCTCTGTTAAGCCCAATGTCGTAATGTATCCAGTCCTCACACCTTTCCATTTGGTGGACCAAAAGATTGTTTAATGAATCTGTGTTTACCTTTCTCTGTGGAAGTATCTTCATTGGTATCAGTTTTTAGGTAACACCTTTACGTGATATGATAGGACATGTGTCTTTCGCTTTCTCACTTACCGCAAGTTGCGTGATTATTTGAAGACTCAGCTATGGTGCTGAAAATGGCAGTTTTTCATTTCTTTGCTAGCTAATAATCCATCTCGACATGTAGCAGTTCTTCTATGTCCACCCATTTGTTGGTGAACTTTTTGGTTACTTCCATATCTTGGCTAGAGTAATACGGTGCAGTGCAGATTTGCCAGCCTGTGTCTTTCCAATTCTGTCCTCTTAGTTTCTAGGTCCAGGAATGGGTCTGGTGGATCATTTGGTAGCTCAATGTTTACCTTTTAAAGGCTCCACCATTCTATTCTCATTAGTGGCTCTTTCCAGGTTTCGTCCCTCTTAAAGTGGAGGATATGCATTTCTCCACAACACCTTCAGCATTTATTGTTTATAGTTGACTTGCTGATGGTTATTCTGACTGTTGTGAGCTGATACCTCTTTGTGGTTGAATTTGCATGTGTCTCATAATCCGTTGAAATTGAGCTTAAGAGATGTCCTTTTAATTTTTCAAAGTGTGATTATAGCTTAGTTCTTCAAAGTGTTTTCTTAAAGTATGTGTCACAATTTGAAATGTTTTGGCCATTCCCTCCCTCAAGACATTTTGAGGGCAGGTTTCAGTTACAGCCCTGCAGTAGTTGTTCATATGAAGTGACCATTAGCACAGGCTTTAAAGCTGCTTTTGCAGGTAATGGCCAGAGGGCAGCATCCTTTCTACGTTCCCCACTCTGGAAACTAGGGAAACAGACCTCCTGGCCAGTGGTGTTCCTCGCTTATAAATTAGAGTGGAATGTGCCCGGATAAACCCACAAAAGCTGATGTCTCCTTACTTTTATTTGTTATTTAATTTTAATTTATATTTTTAATTGGAGTAATATTCCAATGTGTACATGGACCACTTCTTCTTGGTGCATTCCTCTGTTGATGGACATTTTCATTGCTTCCAAGTTTGGCTATGATAAACATTGCTGGAGTGTAGGACTGCCTGCCTGTGACATTTTGTTTTAAGTTTTATTTATTTATTAATTTATTTTTGGCTGTGTTGCTTCTTCGCGAGGGCTTTCTGTAGTTGCGGCGAGCGGGCGCCACTCTTCATCGCGGTGCGTGGGCCTCTCACTGTCGCGGCCTCTCTTTTTCCAGAGCACACGCTCCAGACGCACAGGCTCAATAGTTGTGGCTCACGGGCTTAGTTGCTCCGTGGCATGTGGGATCTTCCCAGACCAGGGCCCGAACCCATGTCCCCTGCAATGGCAGGCAGATTCTCAACCACTGCGGCACCAGGGAATCCCCCAGCATGTGACTTTTTGCTTCTCATTTTCTCAGGGTATAGGCCCAGCATTGGGTGAGATTGATTGACTGGTAGCTCAAAGTTTCCCTTTTCAAAGCACCTCCATTGTGTTTTCACTAGTGGCTCTTACCTTGTGCCCCTTAGAACCGAGGGTACGCATTTCTCCAAAATCCCTTCAGCAGGCATTGTTTGCAGCTTTTTGCTAATGACCATTCTGACTGCTGTGAGCTGATAGGGTTTTGCAATTTGGGTTTGCATGTCTTTAAAAATTCCTAAAATTCATCATTTTTCCACGCCTTTTCCTTTGCTGTTAAAAAGAAAGAAAGAAAATAGTGTGAGTACAATATACGTATTGAAATTGTCTCCTCGGAAGTTTGCCCTCTTTTGAAGTTTTTGTTCGATTTTTGACCCCGGGATTTTTTTGGAGGGCAGGTGTCATTTACAGAACTGCAAGTTTGGTGACTATTCAGTGACCTTTAGCAATGGGTTTAAAGCTGCTGTTGTGGGAACCGGCCACAAGGAGGCAGCATTTCTCCATTCCCAAATCTGGGTACTAGGGCAGCAGAGCCTTAATGGAAGTGGTGTTGTAGGTTGTAAATTCGAATGGAATGTGCCAGGAAAAAGCCCTTTCAGTTTATGTCTCATTACTTCTGGTTCGTATTTTTACCTTAATTTTTATTTTTTATCACAGCAAATTTGTTTACAATGTTTTGTGTGTTCTAGGTGTGCAAGATGTGGTTCTTTCACACATATACATATATCTATTCTTCTTTGGATCCTTTTCCCATGTAGGTTATGACACAATGTTGAGTAGTGTTCCCTTGGTGTTCCGTAGGTCTTTGGTGATTATATATTTCACATGTGTTTCTATATCTCTGTTAAGCCCAATGTCGTAACGTATCCAATCCTCACAACTTTCCATTTGGTGAACCATAAGATTGTTTAATGAATCTGTGATTGCCTTTCTCTGTGGAAATATCTTCATTGGTATCAGTTTTAAGTAACACCTCTAAGTGATATGATAGGACATGTGTCTTTCGCTTTCTCACTTACCACAAGTTGCGTGATTACTTGTAGACTCACCTATGGTGCTGCAAATGGCATTGTTTCATTTTTTCGCTAGCTAATATTCCATCTCGACATGTAGCAGTTCTTCTATGTCCACCCAAGTGTTGGTGAACTTTTTGGTTGCTTCCATATCTTGGCTAGAGTAATACTGTGCAGTGCAGATTTGCCTGCCTGTGTCATTCCAATTCTGTCTTCTTAGGTTCTAGGTCCAGGAATGGGCCTGCTGGATCATTTGATAGCTCAATGTTTACCTTTTAAAGGCACCTCCATTCTGTTCTCATTAGTGGCTCTTTCCAGGTTTCGTCCCTCTTAAAGTGGAGGGTATGCATTTCTCCACAACACGTTTAGCATTTATTGTTTATAGTTGACTTGCTGATGGTTATTCTGACTGGTGTGAGCTGATACATCTTTGTGGTTGAATTTGCATGTGTCTCATAATCCGTTGAAATTGAGCTTTAAGACATGTCCTTTTTATTTTTTAAAGTGTGATTACCGCTTAGTTCTTCAAAGTGTTTTCTTAAAGTATGTGTCACAATTTGAAATGTTCTGGCCATTCCCTCCCTCAAGAAATTTTGAGGGCAGGTTTCAGTTACAGCCCTGCAGTAGTTGTTCAAATGAAGTGAACATTAGCACAGGCTTTAAAGCTGCTTTTGCAGGTAATGGCCAGAGGCCCCATCCTTTCTACGTTGCCCACTCTGGAAACTAGGGAAACAGACCTCCTGGCTAGTGGTGTTCCTCGCTTATAAATTAGAGTGGAATGTGCCCGGAAAACCCCACAAAAGCTGATGTCTCTTACTTTCATTTGTTATTTAATTTTAATTTATATATTTTATTGGAGTAATATTCCAATATGTACATGGACCACTTCTTCTTGGTGCATTCCTCTGTTGATGGACATTTTCGTTGCTTCCAAGTGTTGGCTATGATAAACATTGCTGGAGTGTAGGACTGCCTGCCTGTGACTTTTTGTTTTCAGTTTTATTTATGTATTTATTTAATTTTGGATGTGTTGGGTCTTTGTGAGGGCTTTCTCTAGTTGCAGCAAGCGGGGGCCACTCTTCATCGCGTTTTGCGAGCTTCTCACTTTCGCGGCCTCTGTTGCTCCGGAGCACAAGCTCCTGACGCGCAGGCTCAATAGTTGTGGCTCACGAGCTTAGTTGCTCCGTGGCACGTGGGATCTTCCCAGACCAGGGCCCGAACCCGTGTCCCCTGCGTTGGCAGGCAGATTCTCAACCACTACGCCACCAAGGAAACACCCAGCATGTGACTTTTAGATTCTCATTTTCTCAGGGTATAGGCCCAGCAGTGGCTGTGATTGATTGAGTGGTAGCTCAAAGTTTCCCTTTTAAAAGCACCTCCATTGTGTTTTCATTAGTGGCTCTTACCAGGTCCGCCTTAGAACCGAGGGTACGCATTTCTCCAAAATCCCTTCAGCATGTATTGTTTGCAGCTTTTTACTAATGACCATTCTGACCGCTGTGAGCTGATAGGGTTTTGTAATTCGGGTTTGCATGTCTTTAAAAATTCCTAAAATATATGATTTTTCCACGCCTTTTCCTTTTCTGTTAAAAAAGAAAGAAAGAAAATAGTGTGAGTACAATATGCGTCTTGAAATTGTCTTCTCGGAAGATTGCCCTCTTTTGAAGTTTTTGGTCGATTTTTGACCCCAGGATTTTCTTGGAGGGCAGGTGTCATTTACAGAACTGCAAGTTTGGTGACTATTCAGTGACCTTTAGCAATGGGTTTAAAGCTGCTGTTGTGGGAACCGGCCACAAGGAGGCAGCATTTCTCCATTCCCAAATCTGGGTACTAGGGCAGCAGAGCCTTAATGGAAGTGGTGTTGTAGGTTGTAAATTCGAATGGAATGTGCCAGGAAAAAGCCCTTTCAGTTTATGTCTCATTACTTCTGGTTCGTATTTTTACCTTAATTTTTATTTTTTATCACAGCAAATTTGTTTACAATGTTTTGTGTGTTCTAGGTGTGCAAGATGTGGTTCTTTCACACATATACATATATCTATTCTTCTTCGGATCCTTTTCCCATGTAGGTTATGACACAATGTTGAGTAGTGTTCTCTTGGTGTTCCGTAGGTCTTTGGTGATTATATATTTCACATGTGTTTGTATATCTCTGTTAAGCCCAGTGTCGTAACGTATCCAATCCTCACACCTTTCCATTTGGTGAACCATAAGATTGTTTAATGAATCTGTGATTGCCTTTCTCTGTGGAAATATCTTCATTGGTATCATTTTTTAGGTAACACCTCTAAGTGATATGATAGGACATGTGTCTTTCACTTTCTCACTTACCACAAGTTGCGTGATTAATTGTAGACTCACCTATGGTGCTGCAAATGGCATTGTTTCATTTTTTCGCTAGCTAATATTCCATCTCGACATGTAGCAGTTCTTCTATGTCCACCCAACTGTTGGTGAACTTTTTGGTTACTTCCATACCTTGGCTAGCGTAATACTGTGCAATGCAGATTTGCCTGCCTGTGTCATTCCAATTCTGTCTTCTTAGGTTCTAGGTCGAGTCATGGGCCTGCTGGATCATTTGGTAGCTCAATGTTTACCTTTTAAAGGCACCTCCATTCTGTTCTCATTAGTGGCTCTTTCCAGGCTTCGTCCCTCTTAAAGTGGAGGGTATGCATTTCTCCACAACATCTTTAGCATTTATTGTTTATAGTTGACTTGCTGATGGTTATTCTGAAGGGTGTGAGCTGATACCTCTTTGTGGTTGAATTTGCATGTGTCTCATAATCCGTTGAAATTGAGTTTTAAGACATGTCCTTTTTATTTTTTAAAGTGTGATTACAGCTTAGTTCTTCAAAGTGTTTTCTTAAAGTATGTGCCACAATTTGAAATGTTCTGGCCATTCCCTCCCTCAAGAAATTTTGAGGGTAGGTTTCAGTTACAGCCCTGCAGTAGTTGTTCAAATGAAGTGACCATTAGCACAGGCTTTAAAGCTGCTTTTGCAGGTAATGGCCAGAGGGCGGCATCCTTTCTACGTTGCCCACTCTGGAAACTAGGGAAACAGACCTCCCGGCCAGTGGTGTTCCTGGCTTATAAATTAGAGTGGAATGTGCCCGGATAAACCCACAAAAGCTGATGTCTCTTACTTTCATTTGTTATTTAATTTTAATTTATATGTTTTATTGGAGTAATATTCCAATATGTACATGGACCACTTCTTCTTGGTGCATTCCTCTGTTGATGGACATTTTCGTTGCTTCCTAGTGTTGGCTATGATAAACATTGCTGGAGTGTAGGACTGCCTGCCTGTGACTTTTTGTTTTCAGTTTTATTTATTTATTTATTTAATTTTGGAAGTGTTGGGTATTCGTGAGGGCTTTCTATAGATGCAGCAAGCGGGGGCCACTCTTCATCGTGTTGTGTGGGCTTCTCACTGTCGCGGCCTCTTTTTCTCCATAGCACAAGCTCCAGACGCGCAGGCTCAATAGTTGTGGCTCACGGGCTTAGTTGCTCCACGGCATGTGGGATCTTCCCAGACCAGGGCCCGAACCCGTGTCCCCTGCGTTGGCAGGCAGATTCTCAACCACTACGCCACCAAGGAAACCCCCAGCATGTGACTTTTAGATTCTCATTTTCTCAGGGTATAGGCCCAGCAGTGGCTGTGATTGACTGAGTGGTAGCTCAAAGTTTCCCTTTTAACAGCACCTCCATTGTGTTTTCATTAGTGGCTCTAACCAGGTCCCCCTTAGAATGGAGGGTACGCATTTCTCCAAAATCCCCTCAGCATGTATTGTTTGCAGCTTTTTACTAATGACCATTCTGACCGCTGTGAGCTGATAGGGTTTTGTAATTCGGGTTTGCATGTCTTTATAAATTCCTAAAATACATGATTTTTCCACGCCTTTTCCTTTTCTGTTAAAAAAGAAAGAAAGAAAATAGTGTGAGTACAATATGCGTCTTGAAATTGTCTTCTCGGAAGTTTGCCCTCTTTTGAAGTTTTTGGTCGATTTTTGACCCCAGGATTTTCTTGCAGGGCAGGTGTCATTTATAGAACTGCAAGTTTGGTGACTATTCAGTGACCTTCAGCAATGGGTTTAAAGCTGCTGTTGTGGGAACCGGCCACAAGGAGGCAGCATTTCTCCATTCCCAAATCTGGGTACTAGGGCAGCAGAGCCTTAATGGAAGTGGTGTTGTAGGTTGTAAATTCGAATGGAATGTGCCAGGAAAAAGCCCTTTCAGTTTATGTCTCATTACTTCTGGTTCGTATTTTTACCTTAATTTTTATTTTTTATCACAGCAAATTTGTTTACAATGTTTTGTGTGTTCTAGGTGTGCAAGATGTGGTTCTTTCACACATATACATATATCTATTCTTCTTCGGATCCTTTTCCCATGTAGGTTATGACACAATGTTGAGTAGTGTTCTCTTGGTATTCCGTAGGTTTTGGTGATTATATATTTCACATGTGTTTGTATATCTCTGTTAAGCCCAATGTCGTAATGTATCCAGTCCTCACACCTTTCCATTTGGTGGACCAAAAGATTGTTTAATGAATCTGTGTTTACCTTTCTCTGTGGAAGTATCTTCATTGGTATCAGTTTTTAGGTAACACCTTTACGTGATATGATAGGACATGTGTCTTTCGCTTTCTCACTTACCGCAAGTTGCGTGATTATTTGAAGACTCAGCTATGGTGCTGAAAATGGCAGTTTTTCATTTCTTTGCTAGCTAATAATCCATCTCGACATGTAGCAGTTCTTCTATGTCCACCCATTTGTTGGTGAACTTTTTGGTTACTTCCATATCTTGGCTAGAGTAATACGGTGCAGTGCAGATTTGCCAGCCTGTGTCTTTCCAATTCTGTCCTCTTAGTTTCTAGGTCCAGGAATGGGTCTGGTGGATCATTTGGTAGCTCAATGTTTACCTTTTAAAGGCTCCACCATTCTATTCTCATTAGTGGCTCTTTCCAGGTTTCGTCCCTCTTAAAGTGGAGGATATGCATTTCTCCACAACACCTTCAGCATTTATTGTTTATAGTTGACTTGCTGATGGTTATTCTGACTGTTGTGAGCTGATACCTCTTTGTGGTTGAATTTGCATGTGTCTCATAATCCGTTGAAATTGAGCTTAAGAGATGTCCTTTTAATTTTTCAAAGTGTGATTATAGCTTAGTTCTTCAAAGTGTTTTCTTAAAGTATGTGTCACAATTTGAAATGTTTTGGCCATTCCCTCCCTCAAGACATTTTGAGGGCAGGTTTCAGTTACAGCCCTGCAGTAGTTGTTCATATGAAGTGACCATTAGCACAGGCTTTAAAGCTGCTTTTGCAGGTAATGGCCAGAGGGCAGCATCCTTTCTACGTTCCCCACTCTGGAAACTAGGGAAACAGACCTCCTGGCCAGTGGTGTTCCTCGCTTATAAATTAGAGTGGAATGTGCCCGGATAAACCCACAAAAGCTGATGTCTCCTTACTTTTATTTGTTATTTAATTTTAATTTATATTTTTAATTGGAGTAATATTCCAATGTGTACATGGACCACTTCTTCTTGGTGCATTCCTCTGTTGATGGACATTTTCATTGCTTCCAAGTTTGGCTATGATAAACATTGCTGGAGTGTAGGACTGCCTGCCTGTGACATTTTGTTTTAAGTTTTATTTATTTATTAATTTATTTTTGGCTGTGTTGCTTCTTCGCGAGGGCTTTCTGTAGTTGCGGCGAGCGGGCGCCACTCTTCATCGCGGTGCGTGGGCCTCTCACTGTCGCGGCCTCTCTTTTTCCAGAGCACACGCTCCAGACGCACAGGCTCAATAGTTGTGGCTCACGGGCTTAGTTGCTCCGTGGCATGTGGGATCTTCCCAGACCAGGGCCCGAACCCATGTCCCCTGCAATGGCAGGCAGATTCTCAACCACTGCGGCACCAGGGAATCCCCCAGCATGTGACTTTTTGCTTCTCATTTTCTCAGGGTATAGGCCCAGCATTGGGTGAGATTGATTGACTGGTAGCTCAAAGTTTCCCTTTTCAAAGCACCTCCATTGTGTTTTCACTAGTGGCTCTTACCTTGTGCCCCTTAGAACCGAGGGTACGCATTTCTCCAAAATCCCTTCAGCAGGCATTGTTTGCAGCTTTTTGCTAATGACCATTCTGACTGCTGTGAGCTGATAGGGTTTTGCAATTTGGGTTTGCATGTCTTTAAAAATTCCTAAAATTCATCATTTTTCCACGCCTTTTCCTTTGCTGTTAAAAAGAAAGAAAGAAAATAGTGTGAGTACAATATACGTATTGAAATTGTCTCCTCGGAAGTTTGCCCTCTTTTGAAGTTTTTGTTCGATTTTTGACCCCGGGATTTTTTTGGAGGGCAGGTGTCATTTACAGAACTGCAAGTTTGGTGACTATTCAGTGACCTTTAGCAATGGGTTTAAAGCTGCTGTTGTGGGAACCGGCCACAAGGAGGCAGCATTTCTCCATTCCCAAATCTGGGTACTAGGGCAGCAGAGCCTTAATGGAAGTGGTGTTGTAGGTTGTAAATTCGAATGGAATGTGCCAGGAAAAAGCCCTTTCAGTTTATGTCTCATTACTTCTGGTTCGTATTTTTACCTTAATTTTTATTTTTTATCACAGCAAATTTGTTTACAATGTTTTGTGTGTTCTAGGTGTGCAAGATGTGGTTCTTTCACACATATACATATATCTATTCTTCTTTGGATCCTTTTCCCATGTAGGTTATGACACAATGTTGAGTAGTGTTCCCTTGGTGTTCCGTAGGTCTTTGGTGATTATATATTTCACATGTGTTTCTATATCTCTGTTAAGCCCAATGTCGTAACGTATCCAATCCTCACAACTTTCCATTTGGTGAACCATAAGATTGTTTAATGAATCTGTGATTGCCTTTCTCTGTGGAAATATCTTCATTGGTATCAGTTTTAAGTAACACCTCTAAGTGATATGATAGGACATGTGTCTTTCGCTTTCTCACTTACCACAAGTTGCGTGATTACTTGTAGACTCACCTATGGTGCTGCAAATGGCATTGTTTCATTTTTTCGCTAGCTAATATTCCATCTCGACATGTAGCAGTTCTTCTATGTCCACCCAAGTGTTGGTGAACTTTTTGGTTGCTTCCATATCTTGGCTAGAGTAATACTGTGCAGTGCAGATTTGCCTGCCTGTGTCATTCCAATTCTGTCTTCTTAGGTTCTAGGTCCAGGAATGGGCCTGCTGGATCATTTGATAGCTCAATGTTTACCTTTTAAAGGCACCTCCATTCTGTTCTCATTAGTGGCTCTTTCCAGGTTTCGTCCCTCTTAAAGTGGAGGGTATGCATTTCTCCACAACACGTTTAGCATTTATTGTTTATAGTTGACTTGCTGATGGTTATTCTGACTGGTGTGAGCTGATACATCTTTGTGGTTGAATTTGCATGTGTCTCATAATCCGTTGAAATTGAGCTTTAAGACATGTCCTTTTTATTTTTTAAAGTGTGATTACCGCTTAGTTCTTCAAAGTGTTTTCTTAAAGTATGTGTCACAATTTGAAATGTTCTGGCCATTCCCTCCCTCAAGAAATTTTGAGGGCAGGTTTCAGTTACAGCCCTGCAGTAGTTGTTCAAATGAAGTGAACATTAGCACAGGCTTTAAAGCTGCTTTTGCAGGTAATGGCCAGAGGCCCCATCCTTTCTACGTTGCCCACTCTGGAAACTAGGGAAACAGACCTCCTGGCTAGTGGTGTTCCTCGCTTATAAATTAGAGTGGAATGTGCCCGGAAAACCCCACAAAAGCTGATGTCTCTTACTTTCATTTGTTATTTAATTTTAATTTATATATTTTATTGGAGTAATATTCCAATATGTACATGGACCACTTCTTCTTGGTGCATTCCTCTGTTGATGGACATTTTCGTTGCTTCCAAGTGTTGGCTATGATAAACATTGCTGGAGTGTAGGACTGCCTGCCTGTGACTTTTTGTTTTCAGTTTTATTTATGTATTTATTTAATTTTGGATGTGTTGGGTCTTTGTGAGGGCTTTCTCTAGTTGCAGCAAGCGGGGGCCACTCTTCATCGCGTTTTGCGAGCTTCTCACTTTCGCGGCCTCTGTTGCTCCGGAGCACAAGCTCCTGACGCGCAGGCTCAATAGTTGTGGCTCACGAGCTTAGTTGCTCCGTGGCACGTGGGATCTTCCCAGACCAGGGCCCGAACCCGTGTCCCCTGCGTTGGCAGGCAGATTCTCAACCACTACGCCACCAAGGAAACACCCAGCATGTGACTTTTAGATTCTCATTTTCTCAGGGTATAGGCCCAGCAGTGGCTGTGATTGATTGAGTGGTAGCTCAAAGTTTCCCTTTTAAAAGCACCTCCATTGTGTTTTCATTAGTGGCTCTTACCAGGTCCGCCTTAGAACCGAGGGTACGCATTTCTCCAAAATCCCTTCAGCATGTATTGTTTGCAGCTTTTTACTAATGACCATTCTGACCGCTGTGAGCTGATAGGGTTTTGTAATTCGGGTTTGCATGTCTTTAAAAATTCCTAAAATATATGATTTTTCCACGCCTTTTCCTTTTCTGTTAAAAAAGAAAGAAAGAAAATAGTGTGAGTACAATATGCGTCTTGAAATTGTCTTCTCGGAAGATTGCCCTCTTTTGAAGTTTTTGGTCGATTTTTGACCCCAGGATTTTCTTGGAGGGCAGGTGTCATTTACAGAACTGCAAGTTTGGTGACTATTCAGTGACCTTTAGCAATGGGTTTAAAGCTGCTGTTGTGGGAACCGGCCACAAGGAGGCAGCATTTCTCCATTCCCAAATCTGGGTACTAGGGCAGCAGAGCCTTAATGGAAGTGGTGTTGTAGGTTGTAAATTCGAATGGAATGTGCCAGGAAAAAGCCCTTTCAGTTTATGTCTCATTACTTCTGGTTCGTATTTTTACCTTAATTTTTATTTTTTATCACAGCAAATTTGTTTACAATGTTTTGTGTGTTCTAGGTGTGCAAGATGTGGTTCTTTCACACATATACATATATCTATTCTTCTTCGGATCCTTTTCCCATGTAGGTTATGACACAATGTTGAGTAGTGTTCTCTTGGTGTTCCGTAGGTCTTTGGTGATTATATATTTCACATGTGTTTGTATATCTCTGTTAAGCCCAGTGTCGTAACGTATCCAATCCTCACACCTTTCCATTTGGTGAACCATAAGATTGTTTAATGAATCTGTGATTGCCTTTCTCTGTGGAAATATCTTCATTGGTATCATTTTTTAGGTAACACCTCTAAGTGATATGATAGGACATGTGTCTTTCACTTTCTCACTTACCACAAGTTGCGTGATTAATTGTAGACTCACCTATGGTGCTGCAAATGGCATTGTTTCATTTTTTCGCTAGCTAATATTCCATCTCGACATGTAGCAGTTCTTCTATGTCCACCCAACTGTTGGTGAACTTTTTGGTTACTTCCATACCTTGGCTAGCGTAATACTGTGCAATGCAGATTTGCCTGCCTGTGTCATTCCAATTCTGTCTTCTTAGGTTCTAGGTCGAGTCATGGGCCTGCTGGATCATTTGGTAGCTCAATGTTTACCTTTTAAAGGCACCTCCATTCTGTTCTCATTAGTGACTCTTTCCAGGCTTCGTCCCTCTTAAAGTGGAGGGTATGCATTTCTCCACAACATCTTTAGCATTTATTGTTTATAGTTGACTTGCTGATGGTTATTCTGACTGGTGTGAGCTGATACCTCTTTGTGGTTGAATTTGCATGTGTCTCATAATCCGTTGAAATTGAGCTTTAAGACATGTCCTTTTTATTTTTTAAAGTGTGATTACAGCTTAGTTCTTCAAAGTGTTTTCTTAAAGTATGTGCCACAATTTGAAATGTTCTGGCCATTCCCTCCCTCAAGAAATTTTGAGGGTAGGTTTCAGTTACAGCCCTGCAGTAGTTGTTCAAATGAAGTGACCATTAGCACAGGCTTTAAAGCTGCTTTTGCAGGTAATGGCCAGAGGGCGGCATCCTTTCTACGTTGCCCACTCTGGAAACTAGGGAAACAGACCTCCCGGCCAGTGGTGTTCCTGGCTTATAAATTAGAGTGGAATGTGCCCGGATAAACCCACAAAAGCTGATGTCTCTTACTTTCATTTGTTATTTAATTTTAATTTATATGTTTTATTGGAGTAATATTCCAATATGTACATAGACCACTTCTTCTTGGTGCATTCCTCTGTTGATGGACATTTTCGTTGCTTCCTAGTGTTGGCTATGATAAACATTGCTGGAGTGTAGGACTGCCTGCCTTTGACTTTTTGTTTTCAGTTTTATTTATTTATTTATTTAATTTTGGATGTGTTGGGTCTTTGTGAGGGCTTTCTCTAGTTGCAGCAAGCGGGGGCCACTCTTCATCGCGTTTTGCGAGCTTCTCACTTTCGCGGCCTCTGTTGCTCCGGAGCACAAGCTCCTGACGCGCAGGATCAATAGTTGTGGCTCACGAGCTTAGTTGCTCCGTGGCACGTGGGATCTTCCCAGACCAGGGCCCGAACTCGTGTCCCCTGCGTTGGCAGGCAGATTCTCAACCACTACGCCACCAAGGAAACACCCAGCATGTGACTTTTAGATTCTCATTTTCTCAGGGTATAGGCCCAGCAGTGGCTGTGATTGACTGAGTGGTAGCTCAAAGTTTCCCTTTTAAAAGCACCTCCATTGTGTTTTCATTAGTGGCTCTTACCAGGTCCGCCTTAGAACCGAGGGTACGCATTTCTCCAAAATCCCTTCAGCATGTATTGTTTGCAGCTTTTTACTAATGACCATTCTGACCGCTGTGAGCTGATAGGGTTTTGTAATTCGGGTTTGCATGTCTTTAAAAATTCCTAAAATATATGATTTTTCCACGCCTTTTCCTTTTCTGTTAAAAAAGAAAGAAAGAAAATAGTGTGAGTACAATATGCGTCTTAAAATTGTCTTCTCGGAAGTTTGCCCTCTTTTGAAGTTTTTGGTCGATTTTTGACCCCAGGATTTTTTTGGAGGGCAGGTGTCATTTACAGAACTGCAAGTTTGGTGACTATTCAGTGACCTTTAGCAATGGGTTTAAAGCTGCTGTTGTGGGAACCGGCCACAAGGAGGCAGCATTTCTCCATTCCCAAATCTGGGTACTAGGGCAGCAGAGCCTTAATGGAAGTGGTGTTGTAGGTTGTAAATTAGAATGGAATGTGCCAGGAAAAAGCCCTTTCAGTTTATGTCTCATTACTTCTGGTTCGTATTTTTACCTTAATTTTTATTTTTTATCACAGCAAATTTGTTTACAATGTTTTGTGTGTTCTAGGTGTGCAAGATGTGGTTCTTTCACACATATACATATATCTATTCTTCTTCGGATCCTTTTCCCATGTAGGTTATGACACAATGTTGAGTAGTGTTCTCTTGGTATTCCGTAGGTTTTGGTGATTATATATTTCACATGTGTTTGTATATCTCTGTTAAGCCCAATGTCGTAATGTATCCAGTCCTCACACCTTTCCATTTGGTGGACCAAAAGATTGTTTAATGAATCTGTGTTTACCTTTCTCTGTGGAAGTATCTTCATTGGTATCAGTTTTTAGGTAACACCTTTACGTGATATGATAGGACATGTGTCTTTCGCTTTCTCACTTACCACAAGTTGCGTGATTACTTGAAGACTCAGCTATGGTGCTGAAAATGGCAGTTTTTCATTTCTTTGCTAGCTAATAATCCATCTCGACATGTAGCAGTTCTTCTATGTCCACCCATTTGTTGGTGAACTTTTTGGTTACTTCCATATCTTGGCTAGAGTAATACGGTGCAGTGCAGATTTGCCAGCCTGTGTCTTTCCAATTCTGTCCTCTTAGTTTCTAGGTCCAGGAATGGGTCTGGTGGATCATTTGGTAGCTCAATGTTTACCTTTTAAAGGCTCCACCATTCTATTCTCATTAGTGGCTCTTTCCAGGTTTCGTCCCTCTTAAAGTGGAGGATATGCATTTCTCCACAACACCTTCAGCATTTATTGTTTATAGTTGACTTGCTGATGGTTATTCTGACTGTTGTGAGCTGATACCTCTTTGTGGTTGAATTTGCATGTGTCTCATAATCCGTTGAAATTGAGCTTAAGAGATGTCCTTTTAATTTTTCAAAGTGTGATTATAGCTTAGTTCTTCAAAGTGTTTTCTTAAAGTATGTGTCACAATTTGAAATGTTTTGGCCATTCCCTCCCTCAAGACATTTTGAGGGCAGGTTTCAGTTACAGCCCTGCAGTAGTTGTTCATATGAAGTGACCATTAGCACAGGCTTTAAAGCTGCTTTTGCAGGTAATGGCCAGAGGGCAGCATCCTTTCTACGTTCCCCACTCTGGAAACTAGGGAAACAGACCTCCTGGCCAGTGGTGTTCCTCGCTTATAAATTAGAGTGGAAT
Source organism: Balaenoptera borealis (assembly GCF_965194805.1). Classification (NCBI taxonomy): domain Eukaryota; kingdom Metazoa; phylum Chordata; class Mammalia; order Artiodactyla; family Balaenopteridae; genus Balaenoptera; species Balaenoptera borealis. The sequence goes on along the minus strand of NC_138862.1, from coordinate 108,105,285 downwards.
GTGCCCGGATAAACCCACAAAAGCTGATGTCTCCTTACTTTTATTTGTTATTTAATTTTAATTTATATTTTTAATTGGAGTAATATTCCAATGTGTACATGGACCACTTCTTCTTGGTGCATTCCTCTGTTGATGGACATTTTCATTGCTTCCAAGTTTGGCTATGATAAACATTGCTGGAGTGTAGGACTGCCTGCCTGTGACATTTTGTTTTAAGTTTTATTTATTTATTAATTTATTTTTGGCTGTGTTGCTTCTTCGCGAGGGCTTTCTGTAGTTGCGGCGAGCGGGCGCCACTCTTCATCGCGGTGCGTGGGCCTCTCACTGTCGCGGCCTCTCTTTTCCCAGAGCACACGCTCCAGACGCACAGGCTCAATAGTTGTGGCTCACGGGCTTAGTTGCTCCGTGGCATGTGGGATCTTCCCAGACCAGGGCCCGAACCCATGTCCCCTGCAATGGCAGGCAGATTCTCAACCACTGCGGCACCAGGGAATCCCCCAGCATGTGACTTTTTGCTGCTCATTTTCTCAGGGTATAGGCCCAGCATTGGGTGAGATTGATTGACTGGTAGCTCAAAGTTTCCCTTTTCAAAGCACCTCCATTGTGTTTTCACTAGTGGCTCTTACCTTGTGCCCCTTAGAACCGAGGGTACGCATTTCTCCAAAATCCCTTCAGCAGGCATTGTTTGCAGCTTTTTGCTAATGACCATTCTGACTGCTGTGAGCTGATAGGGTTTTGCAATTTGGGTTTGCATGTCTTTAAAAATTCCTAAAATTCATCATTTTTCCACACCTTTTCCTTTGCTGTTAAAAAGAAAGAAAGAAAATAGTGTGAGTATAATATACCTATTGAAATTGTCTCCTCGGAAGTTTGCCCTCTTTTGAAGTTTTTGTTCGATTTTTGACCCCGGGATTTTTTTGGAGGGCAGGTGTCATTTACAGAACTGCAAGTTTGGTGACTATTCAGTGACCTTTAGCAATGGGTTTAAAGCTGCTGTTGTGGGAACCGGCCACAAGGAGGCAGCATTTCTCCATTCCCAAATCTGGGTACTAGGGCAGCAGAGCCTTAATGGAAGTGGTGTTGTAGGTTGTAAATTAGAATGCAATGTGCCAGGAAAAAGCCCTTTCAGTTTATGTCTCATTACTTCTGGTTCGTATTTTTACCTTAATTTTTATTTTTTATCACAGCAAATTTGTTTACAATGTTTTGTGTGTTCTAGGTGTGCAAGATGTGGTTCTTTCACACATATACATATATCTATTCTTCTTTGGATCCTTTTCCCATGTAGGTTATGACACAATGTTGAGTAGTGTTCCCTTGGTGTTCCGTAGGTCTTTGGTGATTATATATTTCACATGTGTTTCTATATCTCTGTTAAGCCCAATGTCGTAACGTATCCAATCCTCACAACTTTCCATTTGGTGAACCATAAGATTGTTTAATGAATCTGTGATTGCCTTTCTCTGTGGAAATATCTTCATTGGTATCAGTTTTAAGTAACACCTCTAAGTGATATGATAGGACATGTGTCTTTCGCTTTCTCACTTACCACAAGTTGCGTGATTACTTGTAGACTCACCTATGGTGCTGCAAATGGCATTGTTTCATTTTTTCGCTAGCTAATATTCCATCTCGACATGTAGCAGTTCTTCTATGTCCACCCAAGTGTTGGTGAACTTTTTGGTTGCTTCCATATCTTGGCTAGAGTAATACTGTGCAGTGCAGATTTGCCTGCCTGTGTCATTCCAATTCTGTCTTCTTAGGTTCTAGGTCCAGGAATGGGCCTGCTGGATCATTTGATAGCTCAATGTTTACCTTTTAAAGGCACCTCCATTCTGTTCTCATTAGTGGCTCTTTCCAGGTTTCGTCCCTCTTAAAGTGGAGGGTATGCATTTCTCCACAACACGTTTAGCATTTATTGTTTATAGTTGACTTGCTGATGGTTATTCTGACTGGTGTGAGCTGATACATCTTTGTGGTTGAATTTGCATGTGTCTCATAATCCGTTGAAATTGAGCTTTAAGACATGTCCTTTTTATTTTTTAAAGTGTGATTACCGCTTAGTTCTTCAAAGTGTTTTCTTAAAGTATGTGTCACAATTTGAAATGTTCTGGCCATTCCCTCCCTCAAGAAATTTTGAGGGCAGGTTTCAGTTACAGCCCTGCAGTAGTTGTTCAAATGAAGTGAACATTAGCACAGGCTTTAAAGCTGCTTTTGCAGGTAATGGCCAGAGGCCCCATCCTTTCTACGTTGCCCACTCTGGAAACTAGGGAAACAGACCTCCTGGCTAGTGGTGTTCCTCGCTTATAAATTAGAGTGGAATGTGCCCGGAAAACCCCACAAAAGCTGATGTCTCTTACTTTCATTTGTTATTTAATTTTAATTTATATATTTTATTGGAGTAATATTCCAATATGTACATGGACCACTTCTTCTTGGTGCATTCCTCTGTTGATGGACATTTTCGTTGCTTCCAAGTGTTGGCTATGATAAACATTGCTGGAGTGTAGGACTGCCTGCCTGTGACTTTTTGTTTTCAGTTTTATTTATGTATTTATTTAATTTTGGATGTGTTGGGTCTTTGTGAGGGCTTTCTCTAGTTGCAGCAAGCGGGGGCCACTCTTCATCGCGTTTTGCGAGCTTCTCACTTTCGCGGCCTCTGTTGCTCCGGAGCACAAGCTCCTGACGCGCAGGCTCAATAGTTGTGGCTCACGAGCTTAGTTGCTCCGTGGCACGTGGGATCTTCCCAGACCAGGGCCCGAACCCGTGTCCCCTGCGTTGGCAGGCAGATTCTCAACCACTACGCCACCAAGGAAACACCCAGCATGTGACTTTTAGATTCTCATTTTCTCAGGGTATAGGCCCAGCAGTGGCTGTGATTGATTGAGTGGTAGCTCAAAGTTTCCCTTTTAAAAGCACCTCCATTGTGTTTTCATTAGTGGCTCTTACCAGGTCCGCCTTAGAACCGAGGGTACGCATTTCTCCAAAATCCCTTCAGCATGTATTGTTTGCAGCTTTTTACTAATGACCATTCTGACCGCTGTGAGCTGATAGGGTTTTGTAATTCGGGTTTGCATGTCTTTAAAAATTCCTAAAATATATGATTTTTCCACGCCTTTTCCTTTTCTGTTAAAAAAGAAAGAAAGAAAATAGTGTGAGTACAATATGCGTCTTGAAATTGTCTTCTCGGAAGATTGCCCTCTTTTGAAGTTTTTGGTCGATTTTTGACCCCAGGATTTTCTTGGAGGGCAGGTGTCATTTACAGAACTGCAAGTTTGGTGACTATTCAGTGACCTTTAGCAATGGGTTTAAAGCTGCTGTTGTGGGAACCGGCCACAAGGAGGCAGCATTTCTCCATTCCCAAATCTGGGTACTAGGGCAGCAGAGCCTTAATGGAAGTGGTGTTGTAGGTTGTAAATTCGAATGGAATGTGCCAGGAAAAAGCCCTTTCAGTTTATGTCTCATTACTTCTGGTTCGTATTTTTACCTTAATTTTTATTTTTTATCACAGCAAATTTGTTTACAATGTTTTGTGTGTTCTAGGTGTGCAAGATGTGGTTCTTTCACACATATACATATATCTATTCTTCTTCGGATCCTTTTCCCATGTAGGTTATGACACAATGTTGAGTAGTGTTCTCTTGGTGTTCCGTAGGTCTTTGGTGATTATATATTTCACATGTGTTTGTATATCTCTGTTAAGCCCAGTGTCGTAACGTATCCAATCCTCACACCTTTCCATTTGGTGAACCATAAGATTGTTTAATGAATCTGTGATTGCCTTTCTCTGTGGAAATATCTTCATTGGTATCATTTTTTAGGTAACACCTCTAAGTGATATGATAGGACATGTGTCTTTCACTTTCTCACTTACCACAAGTTGCGTGATTAATTGTAGACTCACCTATGGTGCTGCAAATGGCATTGTTTCATTTTTTCGCTAGCTAATATTCCATCTCGACATGTAGCAGTTCTTCTATGTCCACCCAACTGTTGGTGAACTTTTTGGTTACTTCCATACCTTGGCTAGCGTAATACTGTGCAATGCAGATTTGCCTGCCTGTGTCATTCCAATTCTGTCTTCTTAGGTTCTAGGTCGAGTCATGGGCCTGCTGGATCATTTGGTAGCTCAATGTTTACCTTTCAAAGGCACCTCCATTCTGTTCTCATTAGTGGCTCTTTCCAGGCTTCGTCCCTCTTAAAGTGGAGGGTATGCATTTCTCCACAACATCTTTAGCATTTATTGTTTATAGTTGACTTGCTGATGGTTATTCTGAAGGGTGTGAGCTGATACCTCTTTGTGGTTGAATTTGCATGTGTCTCATAATCCGTTGAAATTGAGTTTTAAGACATGTCCTTTTTATTTTTTAAAGTGTGATTACAGCTTAGTTCTTCAAAGTGTTTTCTTAAAGTATGTGCCACAATTTGAAATGTTCTGGCCATTCCCTCCCTCAAGAAATTTTGAGGGTAGGTTTCAGTTACAGCCCTGCAGTAGTTGTTCAAATGAAGTGACCATTAGCACAGGCTTTAAAGCTGCTTTTGCAGGTAATGGCCAGAGGGCGGCATCCTTTCTACGTTGCCCACTCTGGAAACTAGGGAAACAGACCTCCCGGCCAGTGGTGTTCCTGGCTTATAAAGTAGAGTGGAATGTGCCCGGATAAACCCACAAAAGCTGATGTCTCTTACTTTCATTTGTTATTTAATTTTAATTTATATGTTTTATTGGAGTAATATTCCAATATGTACATGGACCACTTCTTCTTGGTGCATTCCTCTGTTGATGGACATTTTCGTTGCTTCCTAGTGTTGGCTATGATAAACATTGCTGGAGTGTAGGACTGCCTGCCTGTGACTTTTTGTTTTCAGTTTTATTTATTTATTTATTTAATTTTGGAAGTGTTGGGTATTCGTGAGGGCTTTCTATAGATGCAGCAAGCGGGGGCCACTCTTCATCGTGTTGTGTGGGCTTCTCACTGTCGCGGCCTCTTTTTCTCCATAGCACAAGCTCCAGACGCGCAGGCTCAATAGTTGTGGCTCACGGGCTTAGTTACTCCACGGCATGTGGGATCTTCCCAGACCAGGGCCCGAACCCGTGTCCCCTGCGTTGGCAGGCAGATTCTCAACCACTACGCCACCAAGGAAACCCCCAGCATGTGACTTTTAGATTCTCATTTTCTCAGGGTATAGGCCCAGCAGTGGCTGTGATTGACTGAGTGGTAGCTCAAAGTTTCCCTTTTAACAGCACCTCCATTGTGTTTTCATTAGTGGCTCTAACCAGGTCCCCCTTAGAATGGAGGGTACGCATTTCTCCAAAATCCCTTCAGCATGTATTGTTTGCAGCTTTTTACTAATGACCATTCTGACCGCTGTGAGCTGATAGGGTTTTGTAATTCGGGTTTGCATGTCTTTAAAAATTCCTAAAATACATGATTTTTCCACGCCTTTTCCTTTTCTGTTAAAAAAGAAAGAAAGAAAATAGTGTGAGTACAATATGCGTCTTGAAATTGTCTTCTCGGAAGTTTGCCCTCTTTTGAAGTTTTTGGTCGATTTTTGACCCCAGGATTTTCTTGGAGGGCAGGTGTCATTTACAGAACTGCAAGTTTGGTGACTATTCAGTGACCTTCAGCAATGGGTTTAAAGCTGCTGTTGTGGGAACCGGCCACAAGGAGGCAGCATTTCTCCATTCCCAAATCTGGGTACTAGGGCAGCAGAGCCTTAATGGAAGTGGTGTTGTAGGTTGTAAATTCGAATGGAATGTGCCAGGAAAAAGCCCTTTCAGTTTATGTCTCATTACTTCTGGTTCGTATTTTTACCTTAATTTTTATTTTTTATCACAGCAAATTTGTTTACAATGTTTTGTGTGTTCTAGGTGTGCAAGATGTGGTTCTTTCACACATATACATATATCTATTCTTCTTCGGATCCTTTTCCCATGTAGGTTATGACACAATGTTGAGTAGTGTTCTCTTGGTATTCCGTAGGTCTTTGGTGATTATATATTTCATATGTGTTTGTATATCTCTGTTAAGCCCAATGTCGTAATGTATCCAGTCCTCACACCTTTCCATTTGGTGGACCAAAAGATTGTTTAATGAATCTGTGTTTACCTTTCTCTGTGGAAGTATCTTCATTGGTATCAGTTTTTAGGTAACACCTTTACGTGATATGATAGGACATGTGTCTTTCGCTTTCTCACTTACCACAAGTTGCGTGATTACTTGAAGACTCAGCTATGGTGCTGAAAATGGCAGTTTTTCATTTCTTTGCTAGCTAATAATCCATCTCGACATGTAGCAGTTCTTCTATGTCCACCCATTTGTTGGTGAACTTTTTGGTTACTTCCATATCTTGGCTAGAGTAATACGGTGCAGTGCAGATTTGCCAGCCTGTGTCTTTCCAATTCTGTCCTCTTAGTTTCTAGGTCCAGGAATGGGTCTGGTGGATCATTTGGTAGCTCAATGTTTACCTTTTAAAGGCTCCACCATTCTATTCTCATTAGTGGCTCTTTCCAGGTTTCGTCCCTCTTAAAGTGGAGGATATGCATTTCTCCACAACACCTTCAGCATTTATTGTTTATAGTTGACTTGCTGATGGTTATTCTGACTGTTGTGAGCTGATACCTCTTTGTGGTTGAATTTGCATGTGTCTCATAATCCGTTGAAATTGAGCTTAAGAGATGTCCTTTTAATTTTTCAAAGTGTGATTATAGCTTAGTTCTTCAAAGTGTTTTCTTAAAGTATGTGTCACAATTTGAAATGTTTTGGCCATTCCCTCCCTCAAGACATTTTGAGGGCAGGTTTCAGTTACAGCCCTGCAGTAGTTGTTCATATGAAGTGACCATTAGCACAGGCTTTAAAGCTGCTTTTGCAGGTAATGGCCAGAGGGCAGCATCCTTTCTACGTTCCCCACTCTGGAAACTAGGGAAACAGACCTCCTGGCCAGTGGTGTTCCTCGCTTATAAATTAGAGTGGAATGTGCCCGGATAAACCCACAAAAGCTGATGTCTCCTTACTTTTATTTGTTATTTAATTTTAATTTATATTTTTAATTGGAGTAATATTCCAATGTGTACATGGACCACTTCTTCTTGGTGCATTCCTCTGTTGATGGACATTTTCATTGCTTCCAAGTTTGGCTATGATAAACATTGCTGGAGTGTAGGACTGCCTGCCTGTGACATTTTGTTTTAAGTTTTATTTATTTATTAATTTATTTTTGGCTGTGTTGCTTCTTCGCGAGGGCTTTCTGTAGTTGCGGCGAGCGGGCGCCACTCTTCATCGCGGTGCGTGGGCCTCTCACTGTCGCGGCCTCTCTTTTTCCAGAGCACACGCTCCAGACGCACAGGCTCAATAGTTGTGGCTCACGGGCTTAGTTGCTCCGTGGCATGTGGGATCTTCCCAGACCAGGGCCCGAACCCATGTCCCCTGCAATGGCAGGCAGATTCTCAACCACTGCGGCACCAGGGAATCCCCCAGCATGTGACTTTTTGCTGCTCATTTTCTCAGGGTATAGGCCCAGCATTGGGTGAGATTGATTGACTGGTAGCTCAAAGTTTCCCTTTTCAAAGCACCTCCATTGTGTTTTCACTAGTGGCTCTTACCTTGTGCCCCTTAGAACCGAGGGTACGCATTTCTCCAAAATCCCTTCAGCAGGCATTGTTTGCAGCTTTTTGCTAATGACCATTCTGACTGCTGTGAGCTGATAGGGTTTTGCAATTTGGGTTTGCATGTCTTTAAAAATTCCTAAAATTCATCATTTTTCCACGCCTTTTCCTTTGCTGTTAAAAAGAAAGAAAGAAAATAGTGTGAGTACAATATACGTATTGAAATTGTCTCCTCGGAAGTTTGCCCTCTTTTGAAGTTTTTGTTCGATTTTTGACCCCGGGATTTTTTTGGAGGGCAGGTGTCATTTACAGAACTGCAAGTTTGGTGACTATTCAGTGACCTTTAGCAATGGGTTTAAAGCTGCTGTTGTGGGAACCGGCCACAAGGAGGCAGCATTTCTCCATTCCCAAATCTGGGTACTAGGGCAGCAGAGCCTTAATGGAAGTGGTGTTGTAGGTTGTAAATTAGAATGGAATGTGCCAGGAAAAAGCCCTTTCAGTTTATGTCTCATTACTTCTGGTTCGTATTTTTACCTTAATTTTTATTTTTTATCACAGCAAATTTGTTTACAATGTTTTGTGTGTTCTAGGTGTGCAAGATGTGGTTCTTTCACACATATACATATATCTATTCTTCTTTGGATCCTTTTCCCATGTAGGTTATGACACAATGTTGAGTAGTGTTCCCTTGGTGTTCCGTAGGTCTTTGGTGATTATATATTTCACATGTGTTTCTATATCTCTGTTAAGCCCAATGTCGTAACGTATCCAATCCTCACAACTTTCCATTTGGTGAACCATAAGATTGTTTAATGAATCTGTGATTGCCTTTCTCTGTGGAAATATCTTCATTGGTATCAGTTTTAAGTAACACCTCTAAGTGATATGATAGGACATGTGTCTTTCGCTTTCTCACTTACCACAAGTTGCGTGATTACTTGTAGACTCACCTATGGTGCTGCAAATGGCATTGTTTCATTTTTTCGCTAGCTAATATTCCATCTCGACATGTAGCAGTTCTTCTATGTCCACCCAAGTGTTGGTGAACTTTTTGGTTGCTTCCATATCTTGGCTAGAGTAATACTGTGCAGTGCAGATTTGCCTGCCTGTGTCATTCCAATTCTGTCTTCTTAGGTTCTAGGTCCAGGAATGGGCCTGCTGGATCATTTGATAGCTCAATGTTTACCTTTTAAAGGCACCTCCATTCTGTTCTCATTAGTGGCTCTTTCCAGGTTTCGTCCCTCTTAAAGTGGAGGGTATGCATTTCTCCACAACACGTTTAGCATTTATTGTTTATAGTTGACTTGCTGATGGTTATTCTGACTGGTGTGAGCTGATACATCTTTGTGGTTGAATTTGCATGTGTCTCATAATCCGTTGAAATTGAGCTTTAAGACATGTCCTTTTTATTTTTTAAAGTGTGATTACCGCTTAGTTCTTCAAAGTGTTTTCTTAAAGTATGTGTCGCAATTTGAAATGTTCTGGCCATTCCCTCCCTCAAGAAATTTTGAGGGCAGGTTTCAGTTACAGCCCTGCAGTAGTTGTTCAAATGAAGTGACCATTAGCACAGGCTTTAAAGCTGCTTTTGCAGGTAATGGACAGAGGGCGGAATCCTTTCTACGTAGCCCACTCTGGAAACTAGGGAAACAGACCTCCTGGCTAGTGGTGTTCCTCGCTTATAAATTAGAGTGGAATGTGCCCGGAAAACCCCACAAAAGCTGATGTCTCTTACTTTCATTTGTTATTTAATTTTAATTTATATATTTTATTGGAGTAATATTCCAATATGTACATGGACCACTTCTTCTTGGTGCATTCCTCTGTTGATGGACATTTTCGTTGCTTCCAAGTGTTGGCTATGATAAACATTGCTGGAGTGTAGGACTGCCTGCCTGTGACTTTTTGTTTTCAGTTTTATTTATTTATTTATTTAATTTTGGATGTGTTGGGTCTTTGTGAGGGCTTTCTCTAGTTGCAGCAAGCGGGGGCCACTCTTCATCGCGTTTTGCGAGCTTCTCACTTTCGCGGCCTCTGTTGCTCCGGAGCACAAGCTCCTGACGCGCAGGCTCAATAGTTGTGGCTCACGAGCTTAGTTGCTCCGTGGCACGTGGGATCTTCCCAGACCAGGGCCCGAACCCGTGTCCCGTGCGTTGGCAGGCAGATTCTCAACCACTACGCCACCAAGGAAACACCCAGCATGTGACTTTTAGATTCTCATTTTCTCAGGGTATAGGCCCAGCAGTGGCTGTGATTGATTGAGTGGTAGCTCAAAGTTTCCCTTTTAAAAGCACCTCCATTGTGTTTTCATTAGTGGCTCTTACCAGGTCCGCCTTAGAACCGAGGGTACGCATTTCTCCAAAATCCCTTCAGCATGTATTGTTTGCAGCTTTTTACTAATGACCATTCTGACCGCTGTGAGCTGATAGGGTTTTGTAATTCGGGTTTGCATGTCTTTAAAAATTCCTAAAATATATGATTTTTCCACGCCTTTTCCTTTTCTGTTAAAAAAGAAAGAAAGAAAATAGTGTGAGTACAATATGCGTCTTGAAATTGTCTTCTCGGAAGATTGCCCTCTTTTGAAGTTTTTGGTCGATTTTTGACCCCAGGATTTTCTTGGAGGGCAGGTGTCATTTACAGAACTGCAAGTTTGGTGACTATTCAGTGACCTTTAGCAATGGGTTTAAAGCTGCTGTTGTGGGAACCGGCCACAAGGAGGCAGCATTTCTCCATTCCCAAATCTGGGTACTAGGGCAGCAGAGCCTTAATGGAAGTGGTGTTGTAGGTTGTAAATTCGAATGGAATGTGCCAGGAAAAAGCCCTTTCAGTTTATGTCTCATTACTTCTGGTTCGTATTTTTACCTTAATTTTTATTTTTTATCACAGCTAATTTGTTTACAATGTTTTGTGTGTTCTAGGTGTGCAAGATGTGGTTCTTTCACACATATACATATATCTATTCTTCTTCGGATCCTTTTCCCATGTAGGTTATGACACAATGTTGAGTAGTGTTCTCTTGGTGTTCCGTAGGTCTTTGGTGATTATATATTTCACATGTGTTTGTATATCTTTGTTAAGCCCAGTGTCGTAACGTATCCAATCCTCACACCTTTCCATTTGGTGAACCATAAGATTGTTTAATGAATCTGTGATTGCCTTTCTCTGTGGAAATATCTTCATTGGTATCATTTTTTAGGTAACACCTCTAAGTGATATGATAGGACATGTGTCTTTCACTTTCTCACTTACCACAAGTTGCGTGATTAATTGTAGACTCACCTATGGTGCTGCAAATGGCATTGTTTCATTTTTTCGCTAGCTAATATTCCATCTCGACATGTAGCAGTTCTTCTATGTCCACCCAACTGTTGGTGAACTTTTTGGTTACTTCCATATCTTGGCTAGAGTAATACGGTGCAGTGCAGATTTGCCAGCCTGTGTCTTTCCAATTCTGTCCTCTTAGTTTCTAGGTCCAGGAATGGGTCTGGTGGATCATTTGGTAGCTCAATGTTTACCTTTTAAAGGCTCCACCATTCTATTCTCATTAGTGGCTCTTTCCAGGTTTCGTCCCTCTTAAAGTGGAGGATATGCATTTCTCCACAACACCTTCAGCATTTATTGTTTATAGTTGACTTGCTGATGGTTATTCTGACTGTTGTGAGCTGATACCTCTTTGTGGTTGAATTTGCATGTGTCTCATAATCCGTTGAAATTGAGCTTAAGAGATGTCCTTTTAATTTTTCAAAGTGTGATTATAGCTTAGTTCTTCAAAGTGTTTTCTTAAAGTATGTGTCACAATTTGAAATGTTTTGGCCATTCCCTCCCTCAAGACATTTTGAGGGCAGGTTTCAGTTACAGCCCTGCAGTAGTTGTTCATATGAAGTGACCATTAGCACAGGCTTTAAAGCTGCTTTTGCAGGTAATGGCCAGAGGGCAGCATCCTTTCTACGTTCCCCACTCTGGAAACTAGGGAAACAGACCTCCTGGCCAGTGGTGTTCCTCGCTTATAAATTAGAGTGGAATGTGCCCGGATAAACCCACAAAAGCTGATGTCTCCTTACTTTTATTTGTTATTTAATTTTAATTTATATTTTTAATTGGAGTAATATTCCAATGTGTACATGGACCACTTCTTCTTGGTGCATTCCTCTGTTGATGGACATTTTCATTGCTTCCAAGTTTGGCTATGATAAACATTGCTGGAGTGTAGGACTGCCTGCCTGTGACATTTTGTTTTAAGTTTTATTTATTTATTAATTTATTTTTGGCTGTGTTGCTTCTTCGCGAGGGCTTTCTGTAGTTGCGGCGAGCGGGCGCCACTCTTCATCGCGGTGCGTGGGCCTCTCACTGTCGCGGCCTCTCTTTTTCCAGAGCACACGCTCCAGACGCACAGGCTCAATAGTTGTGGCTCACGGGCTTAGTTGCTCCGTGGCATGTGGGATCTTCCCAGACCAGGGCCCGAACCCATGTCCCCTGCAATGGCAGGCAGATTCTCAACCACTGCGGCACCAGGGAATCCCCCAGCATGTGACTTTTTGCTTCTCATTTTCTCAGGGTATAGGCCCAGCATTGGGTGAGATTGATTGACTGGTAGCTCAAAGTTTCCCTTTTCAAAGCACCTCCATTGTGTTTTCACTAGTGGCTCTTACCTTGTGCCCCTTAGAACCGAGGGTACGCATTTCTCCAAAATCCCTTCAGCAGGCATTGTTTGCAGCTTTTTGCTAATGACCATTCTGACTGCTGTGAGCTGATAGGGTTTTGCAATTTGGGTTTGCATGTCTTTAAAAATTCCTAAAATTCATCATTTTTCCACGCCTTTTCCTTTGCTGTTAAAAAGAAAGAAAGAAAATAGTGTGAGTACAATATACGTATTGAAATTGTCTCCTCGGAAGTTTGCCCTCTTTTGAAGTTTTTGTTCGATTTTTGACCCCGGGATTTTTTTGGAGGGCAGGTGTCATTTACAGAACTGCAAGTTTGGTGACTATTCAGTGACCTTTAGCAATGGGTTTAAAGCTGCTGTTGTGGGAACCGGCCACAAGGAGGCAGCATTTCTCCATTCCCAAATCTGGGTACTAGGGCAGCAGAGCCTTAATGGAAGTGGTGTTGTAGGTTGTAAATTAGAATGGAATGTGCCAGGAAAAAGCCCTTTCAGTTTATGTCTCATTACTTCTGGTTCGTATTTTTACCTTAATTTTTATTTTTTATCACAGCAAATTTGTTTACAATGTTTTGTGTGTTCTAGGTGTGCAAGATGTGGTTCTTTCACACATATACATATATCTATTCTTCTTTGGATCCTTTTCCCATGTAGGTTATGACACAATGTTGAGTAGTGTTCCCTTGGTGTTCCGTAGGTCTTTGGTGATTATATATTTCACATGTGTTTCTATATCTCTGTTAAGCCCAATGTCGTAACGTATCCAATCCTCACAACTTTCCATTTGGTGAACCATAAGATTGTTTAATGAATCTGTGATTGCCTTTCTCTGTGGAAATATCTTCATTGGTATCAGTTTTAAGTAACACCTCTAAGTGATATGATAGGACATGTGTCTTTCGCTTTCTCACTTACCACAAGTTGCGTGATTACTTGTAGACTCACCTATGGTGCTGCAAATGGCATTGTTTCATTTTTTCGCTAGCTAATATTCCATCTCGACATGTAGCAGTTCTTCTATGTCCACCCAAGTGTTGGTGAACTTTTTGGTTGCTTCCATATCTTGGCTAGAGTAATACTGTGCAGTGCAGATTTGCCTGCCTGTGTCATTCCAATTCTGTCTTCTTAGGTTCTAGGTCCAGGAATGGGCCTGCTGGATCATTTGATAGCTCAATGTTTACCTTTTAAAGGCACCTCCATTCTGTTCTCATTAGTGGCTCTTTCCAGGTTTCGTCCCTCTTAAAGTGGAGGGTATGCATTTCTCCACAACACGTTTAGCATTTATTGTTTATAGTTGACTTGCTGATGGTTATTCTGACTGGTGTGAGCTGATACATCTTTGTGGTTGAATTTGCATGTGTCTCATAATCCGTTGAAATTGAGCTTTAAGACATGTCCTTTTTATTTTTTAAAGTGTGATTACCGCTTAGTTCTTCAAAGTGTTTTCTTAAAGTATGTGTCGCAATTTGAAATGTTCTGGCCATTCCCTCCCTCAAGAAATTTTGAGGGCAGGTTTCAGTTACAGCCCTGCAGTAGTTGTTCAAATGAAGTGACCATTAGCACAGGCTTTAAAGCTGCTTTTGCAGGTAATGGACAGAGGGCGGAATCCTTTCTACGTAGCCCACTCTGGAAACTAGGGAAACAGACCTCCTGGCTAGTGGTGTTCCTCGCTTATAAATTAGAGTGGAATGTGCCCGGAAAACCCCACAAAAGCTGATGTCTCTTACTTTCATTTGTTATTTAATTTTAATTTATATATTTTATTGGAGTAATATTCCAATATGTACATGGACCACTTCTTCTTGGTGCATTCCTCTGTTGATGGACATTTTCGTTGCTTCCAAGTGTTGGCTATGATAAACATTGCTGGAGTGTAGGACTGCCTGCCTGTGACTTTTTGTTTTCAGTTTTATTTATTTATTTATTTAATTTTGGATGTGTTGGGTCTTTGTGAGGGCTTTCTCTAGTTGCAGCAAGCGGGGGCCACTCTTCATCGCGTTTTGCGAGCTTCTCACTTTCGCGGCCTCTGTTGCTCCGGAGCACAAGCTCCTGACGCGCAGGCTCAATAGTTGTGGCTCACGAGCTTAGTTGCTCCGTGGCACGTGGGATCTTCCCAGACCAGGGCCCGAACCCGTGTCCCGTGCGTTGGCAGGCAGATTCTCAACCACTACGCCACCAAGGAAACACCCAGCATGTGACTTTTAGATTCTCATTTTCTCAGGGTATAGGCCCAGCAGTGGCTGTGATTGATTGAGTGGTAGCTCAAAGTTTCCCTTTTAAAAGCACCTCCATTGTGTTTTCATTAGTGGCTCTTACCAGGTCCGCCTTAGAACCGAGGGTACGCATTTCTCCAAAATCCCTTCAGCATGTATTGTTTGCAGCTTTTTACTAATGACCATTCTGACCGCTGTGAGCTGATAGGGTTTTGTAATTCGGGTTTGCATGTCTTTAAAAATTCCTAAAATATATGATTTTTCCACGCCTTTTCCTTTTCTGTTAAAAAAGAAAGAAAGAAAATAGTGTGAGTACAATATGCGTCTTGAAATTGTCTTCTCGGAAGATTGCCCTCTTTTGAAGTTTTTGGTCGATTTTTGACCCCAGGATTTTCTTGGAGGGCAGGTGTCATTTACAGAACTGCAAGTTTGGTGACTATTCAGTGACCTTTAGCAATGGGTTTAAAGCTGCTGTTGTGGGAACCGGCCACAAGGAGGCAGCATTTCTCCATTCCCAAATCTGGGTACTAGGGCAGCAGAGCCTTAATGGAAGTGGTGTTGTAGGTTGTAAATTCGAATGGAATGTGCCAGGAAAAAGCCCTTTCAGTTTATGTCTCATTACTTCTGGTTCGTATTTTTACCTTAATTTTTATTTTTTATCACAGCTAATTTGTTTACAATGTTTTGTGTGTTCTAGGTGTGCAAGATGTGGTTCTTTCACACATATACATATATCTATTCTTCTTCGGATCCTTTTCCCATGTAGGTTATGACACAATGTTGAGTAGTGTTCTCTTGGTGTTCCGTAGGTCTTTGGTGATTATATATTTCACATGTGTTTGTATATCTTTGTTAAGCCCAGTGTCGTAACGTATCCAATCCTCACACCTTTCCATTTGGTGAACCATAAGATTGTTTAATGAATCTGTGATTGCCTTTCTCTGTGGAAATATCTTCATTGGTATCATTTTTTAGGTAACACCTCTAAGTGATATGATAGGACATGTGTCTTTCACTTTCTCACTTACCACAAGTTGCGTGATTAATTGTAGACTCACCTATGGTGCTGCAAATGGCATTGTTTCATTTTTTCGCTAGCTAATATTCCATCTCGACATGTAGCAGTTCTTCTATGTCCACCCAACTGTTGGTGAACTTTTTGGTTACTTCCATACCTTGGCTAGCGTAATACTGTGCAATGCAGATTTGCCTGCCTGTGTCATTCCAATTCTGTCTTCTTAGGTTCTAGGTCGAGTCATGGGCCTGCTGGATCATTTGGTAGCTCAATGTTTACCTTTCAAAGGCACCTCCATTCTGTTCTCATTAGTGGCTCTTTCCAGGCTTCGTCCCTCTTAAAGTGGAGGGTATGCATTTCTCCACAACATCTTTAGCATTTATTGTTTATAGTTGACTTGCTGATGGTTATTCTGAAGGGTGTGAGCTGATACCTCTTTGTGGTTGAATTTGCATGTGTCTCATAATCCGTTGAAATTGAGTTTTAAGACATGTCCTTTTTATTTTTTAAAGTGTGATTACAGCTTAGTTCTTCAAAGTGTTTTCTTAAAGTATGTGCCACAATTTGAAATGTTCTGGCCATTCCCTCCCTCAAGAAATTTTGAGGGTAGGTTTCAGTTACAGCCCTGCAGTAGTTGTTCAAATGAAGTGACCATTAGCACAGGCTTTAAAGCTGCTTTTGCAGGTAATGGCCAGAGGGCGGCATCCTTTCTACGTTGCCCACTCTGGAAACTAGGGAAACAGACCTCCCGGCCAGTGGTGTTCCTGGCTTATAAAGTAGAGTGGAATGTGCCCGGATAAACCCACAAAAGCTGATGTCTCTTACTTTCATTTGTTATTTAATTTTAATTTATATGTTTTATTGGAGTAATATTCCAATATGTACATGGACCACTTCTTCTTGGTGCATTCCTCTGTTGATGGACATTTTCGTTGCTTCCTAGTGTTGGCTATGATAAACATTGCTGGAGTGTAGGACTGCCTGCCTGTGACTTTTTGTTTTCAGTTTTATTTATTTATTTATTTAATTTTGGAAGTGTTGGGTATTCGTGAGGGCTTTCTATAGATGCAGCAAGCGGGGGCCACTCTTCATCGTGTTGTGTGGGCTTCTCACTGTCGCGGCCTCTTTTTCTCCATAGCACAAGCTCCAGACGCGCAGGCTCAATAGTTGTGGCTCACGGGCTTAGTTACTCCACGGCATGTGGGATCTTCCCAGACCAGGGCCCGAACCCGTGTCCCCTGCGTTGGCAGGCAGATTCTCAACCACTACGCCACCAAGGAAACCCCCAGCATGTGACTTTTAGATTCTCATTTTCTCAGGGTATAGGCCCAGCAGTGGCTGTGATTGACTGAGTGGTAGCTCAAAGTTTCCCTTTTAACAGCACCTCCATTGTGTTTTCATTAGTGGCTCTAACCAGGTCCCCCTTAGAATGGAGGGTACGCATTTCTCCAAAATCCCTTCAGCATGTATTGTTTGCAGCTTTTTACTAATGACCATTCTGACCGCTGTGAGCTGATAGGGTTTTGTAATTCGGGTTTGCATGTCTTTAAAAATTCCTAAAATACATGATTTTTCCACGCCTTTTCCTTTTCTGTTAAAAAAGAAAGAAAGAAAATAGTGTGAGTACAATATGCGTCTTGAAATTGTCTTCTCGGAAGTTTGCCCTCTTTTGAAGTTTTTGGTCGATTTTTGACCCCAGGATTTTCTTGGAGGGCAGGTGTCATTTACAGAACTGCAAGTTTGGTGACTATTCAGTGACCTTCAGCAATGGGTTTAAAGCTGCTGTTGTGGGAACCGGCCACAAGGAGGCAGCATTTCTCCATTCCCAAATCTGGGTACTAGGGCAGCAGAGCCTTAATGGAAGTGGTGTTGTAGGTTGTAAATTCGAATGGAATGTGCCAGGAAAAAGCCCTTTCAGTTTATGTCTCATTACTTCTGGTTCGTATTTTTACCTTAATTTTTATTTTTTATCACAGCAAATTTGTTTACAATGTTTTGTGTGTTCTAGGTGTGCAAGATGTGGTTCTTTCACACATATACATATATCTATTCTTCTTCGGATCCTTTTCCCATGTAGGTTATGACACAATGTTGAGTAGTGTTCTCTTGGTATTCCGTAGGTCTTTGGTGATTATATATTTCATATGTGTTTGTATATCTCTGTTAAGCCCAATGTCGTAATGTATCCAGTCCTCACACCTTTCCATTTGGTGGACCAAAAGATTGTTTAATGAATCTGTGTTTACCTTTCTCTGTGGAAGTATCTTCATTGGTATCAGTTTTTAGGTAACACCTTTACGTGATATGATAGGACATGTGTCTTTCGCTTTCTCACTTACCACAAGTTGCGTGATTACTTGAAGACTCAGCTATGGTGCTGAAAATGGCAGTTTTTCATTTCTTTGCTAGCTAATAATCCATCTCGACATGTAGCAGTTCTTCTATGTCCACCCATTTGTTGGTGAACTTTTTGGTTACTTCCATATCTTGGCTAGAGTAATACGGTGCAGTGCAGATTTGCCAGCCTGTGTCTTTCCAATTCTGTCCTCTTAGTTTCTAGGTCCAGGAATGGGTCTGGTGGATCATTTGGTAGCTCAATGTTTACCTTTTAAAGGCTCCACCATTCTATTCTCATTAGTGGCTCTTTCCAGGTTTCGTCCCTCTTAAAGTGGAGGATATGCATTTCTCCACAACACCTTCAGCATTTATTGTTTATAGTTGACTTGCTGATGGTTATTCTGACTGTTGTGAGCTGATACCTCTTTGTGGTTGAATTTGCATGTGTCTCATAATCCGTTGAAATTGAGCTTAAGAGATGTCCTTTTAATTTTTCAAAGTGTGATTATAGCTTAGTTCTTCAAAGTGTTTTCTTAAAGTATGTGTCACAATTTGAAATGTTTTGGCCATTCCCTCCCTCAAGACATTTTGAGGGCAGGTTTCAGTTACAGCCCTGCAGTAGTTGTTCATATGAAGTGACCATTAGCACAGGCTTTAAAGCTGCTTTTGCAGGTAATGGCCAGAGGGCAGCATCCTTTCTACGTTCCCCACTCTGGAAACTAGGGAAACAGACCTCCTGGCCAGTGGTGTTCCTCGCTTATAAATTAGAGTGGAATGTGCCCGGATAAACCCACAAAAGCTGATGTCTCCTTACTTTTATTTGTTATTTAATTTTAATTTATATTTTTAATTGGAGTAATATTCCAATGTGTACATGGACCACTTCTTCTTGGTGCATTCCTCTGTTGATGGACATTTTCATTGCTTCCAAGTTTGGCTATGATAAACATTGCTGGAGTGTAGGACTGCCTGCCTGTGACATTTTGTTTTAAGTTTTATTTATTTATTAATTTATTTTTGGCTGTGTTGCTTCTTCGCGAGGGCTTTCTGTAGTTGCGGCGAGCGGGCGCCACTCTTCATCGCGGTGCGTGGGCCTCTCACTGTCGCGGCCTCTCTTTTTCCAGAGCACACGCTCCAGACGCACAGGCTCAATAGTTGTGGCTCACGGGCTTAGTTGCTCCGTGGCATGTGGGATCTTCCCAGACCAGGGCCCGAACCCATGTCCCCTGCAATGGCAGGCAGATTCTCAACCACTGCGGCACCAGGGAATCCCCCAGCATGTGACTTTTTGCTTCTCATTTTCTCAGGGTATAGGCCCAGCATTGGGTGAGATTGATTGACTGGTAGCTCAAAGTTTCCCTTTTCAAAGCACCTCCATTGTGTTTTCACTAGTGGCTCTTACCTTGTGCCCCTTAGAACCGAGGGTACGCATTTCTCCAAAATCCCTTCAGCAGGCATTGTTTGCAGCTTTTTGCTAATGACCATTCTGACTGCTGTGAGCTGATAGGGTTTTGCAATTTGGGTTTGCATGTCTTTAAAAATTCCTAAAATTCATCATTTTTCCACGCCTTTTCCTTTGCTGTTAAAAAGAAAGAAAATAGTGTGAGTACAATATACGTATTGAAATTGTCTCCTCGGAAGTTTGCCCTCTTTTGAAGTTTTTGTTCGATTTTTGACCCCGGGATTTTTTTGGAGGGCAGGTGTCATTTACAGAACTGCAAGTTTGGTGACTATTCAGTGACCTTTAGCAATGGGTTTAAAGCTGCTGTTGTGGGAACCGGCCACAAGGAGGCAGCATTTCTCCATTCCCAAATCTGGGTACTAGGGCAGCAGAGCCTTAATGGAAGTGGTGTTGTAGGTTGTAAATTAGAATGGAATGTGCCAGGAAAAAGCCCTTTCAGTTTATGTCTCATTACTTCTGGTTCGTATTTTTACCTTAATTTTAATTTTTTATCACAGCAAATTTGTTTACAATGTTTTGTGTGTTCTAGGTGTGCAAGATGTGGTTCTTTCACACATATACATATATCTATTCTTCTTTGGATCCTTTTCCCATGTAGGTTATGACACAATGTTGAGTAGTGTTCCCTTGGTGTTCCGTAGGTCTTTGGTGATTATATATTTCACATGTGTTTCTATATCTCTGTTAAGCCCAATGTCGTAACGTATCCAATCCTCACAACTTTCCATTTGGTGAACCATAAGATTGTTTAATGAATCTGTGATTGCCTTTCTCTGTGGAAATATCTTCATTGGTATCAGTTTTAAGTAACACCTCTAAGTGATATGATAGGACATGTGTCTTTCGCTTTCTCACTTACCACAAGTTGCGTGATTACTTGTAGACTCACCTATGGTGCTGCAAATGGCATTGTTTCATTTTTTCGCTAGCTAATATTCCATCTCGACATGTAGCAGTTCTTCTATGTCCACCCAAGTGTTGGTGAACTTTTTGGTTGCTTCCATATCTTGGCTAGAGTAATACTGTGCAGTGCAGATTTGCCTGCCTGTGTCATTCCAATTCTGTCTTCTTAGGTTCTAGGTCCAGGAATGGGCCTGCTGGATCATTTGATAGCTCAATGTTTACCTTTTAAAGGCACCTCCATTCTGTTCTCATTAGTGGCTCTTTCCAGGTTTCGTCCCTCTTAAAGTGGAGGGTATGCATTTCTCCACAACACGTTTAGCATTTATTGTTTATAGTTGACTTGCTGATGGTTATTCTGACTGGCGTGAGCTGATACATCTTTGTGGTTGAATTTGCATGTGTCTCATAATCCGTTGAAATTGAGCTTTAAGACATGTCCTTTTTATTTTTTAAAGTGTGATTACCGCTTAGTTCTTCAAAGTGTTTTCTTAAAGTATGTGTCGCAATTTGAAATGTTCTGGCCATTCCCTCCCTCAAGAAATTTTGAGGGCAGGTTTCAGTTACAGCCCTGCAGTAGTTGTTCAAATGAAGTGACCATTAGCACAGGCTTTAAAGCTGCTTTTGCAGGTAATGGACAGAGGGCGGAATCCTTTCTACGTAGCCCACTCTGGAAACTAGGGAAACAGACCTCCTGGCTAGTGGTGTTCCTCGCTTATAAATTAGAGTGGAATGTTCCCGGAAAACCCCACAAAAGCTGATGTCTCTTACTTTCATTTGTTATTTAATTTTAATTTATATATTTTATTGGAGTAATATTCCAATATGTACATGGACCACTTCTTCTTGGTGCATTCCTCTGTTGATGGACATTTTCGTTGCTTCCAAGTGTTGGCTATGATAAACATTGCTGGAGTGTAGGACTGCCTGCCTGTGACTTTTTGTTTTCAGTTTTATTTATTTATTTATTTAATTTTGGATGTGTCGGGTCTTTGTGAGGGCTTTCTCTAGTTGCAGCAAGCGGGGGCCACTCTTCATCGCGTTTTGCGAGCTTCTCACTTTCGCGGCCTCTGTTGCTCCGGAGCACAAGCTCCTGACGCGCAGGCTCAATAGTTGTGGCTCACGAGCTTAGTTGCTCCGTGGCACGTGGGATCTTCCCAGACCAGGGCCCGAACCCGTGTCCCCTGCGTTGGCAGGCAGATTCTCAACCACTACGCCACCAAGGAAACACCCAGCATGTGACTTTTAGATTCTCATTTTCTCAGGGTATAGGCCCAGCAGTGGCTGTGATTGATTGAGTGGTAGCTCAAAGTTTCCCTTTTAAAAGCACCTCCATTGTGTTTTCATTAGTGGCTCTTACCAGGTCCGCCTTAGAACCGAGGGTACGCATTTCTCCAAAATCCCTTCAGCATGTATTGTTTGCAGCTTTTTACTAATGACCATTCTGACCGCTGTGAGCTGATAGGGTTTTGTGATTCGGGTTTGCATGTCTTT
Organism: Balaenoptera borealis; assembly: GCF_965194805.1. Taxonomy (NCBI): domain Eukaryota; kingdom Metazoa; phylum Chordata; class Mammalia; order Artiodactyla; family Balaenopteridae; genus Balaenoptera; species Balaenoptera borealis. The sequence goes on along the minus strand of NC_138862.1, from coordinate 108,083,607 downwards.
AAAAATTCCTAAAATATATGATTTTTCCACGCCTTTTCCTTTTCTGTTAAAAAAGAAAGAAAGAAAATAGTGTGAGTACAATATGCGTCTTGAAATTGTCTTCTCGGAAGATTGCCCTCTTTTGAAGTTTTTGGTCGATTTTTGACCCCAGGATTTTCTTGGAGGGCAGGTGTCATTTACAGAACTGCAAGTTTGGTGACTATTCAGTGACCTTTAGCAATGGGTTTAAAGCTGCTGTTGTGGGAACCGGCCACAAGGAGGCAGCATTTCTCCATTCCCAAATCTGGGTACTAGGGCAGCAGAGCCTTAATGGAAGTGGTGTTGTAGGTTGTAAATTAGAATGGAATGTGCCAGGAAAAAGCCCTTTCAGTTTATGTCTCATTACTTCTGGTTCGTATTTTTACCTTAATTTTTATTTTTTATCACAGCTAATTTGTTTACAATGTTTTGTGTGTTCTAGGTGTGCAAGATGTGGTTCTTTCACACATATACATATATCTATTCTTCTTCGGATCCTTTTCCCATGTAGGTTATGACACAATGTTGAGTAGTGTTCTCTTGGTGTTCCGTAGGTCTTTGGTGATTATATATTTCACATGTGTTTGTATATCTCTGTTAAGCCCAGTGTCGTAACGTATCCAATCCTCACACCTTTCCATTTGGTGAACCATAAGATTGTTTAATGAATCTGTGATTGCCTTTCTCTGTGGAAATATCTTCATTGGTATCATTTTTTAGGTAACACCTCTAAGTGATATGATAGGACATGTGTCTTTCACTTTCTCACTTACCACAAGTTGCGTGATTAATTGTAGACTCACCTATGGTGCTGCAAATGGCATTGTTTCATTTTTTCGCTAGCTAATATTCCATCTCGACATGTAGCAGTTCTTCTATGTCCACCCAACTGTTGGTGAACTTTTTGGTTACTTCCATACCTTGGCTAGCATAATACTGTGCAATGCAGATTTGCCTGCCTGTGTCATTCCAATTCTGTCTTCTTAGGTTCTAGGTCGAGTCATGGGCCTGCTGGATCATTTGGTAGCTCAATGTTTACCTTTCAAAGGCACCTCCATTCTGTTCTCATTAGTGGCTCTTTCCAGGCTTCGTCCCTCTTAAAGTGGAGGGTATGCATTTCTCCACAACATCTTTAGCATTTATTGTTTATAGTTGACTTGCTGATGGTTATTCTGAAGGGTGTGAGCTGATACCTCTTTGTGGTTGAATTTGCATGTGTCTCATAATCCGTTGAAATTGAGTTTTAAGACATGTCCTTTTTATTTTTTAAAGTGTGATTACAGCTTAGTTCTTCAAAGTGTTTTCTTAAAGTATGTGCCACAATTTGAAATGTTCTGGCCATTCCCTCCCTCAAGAAATTTTGAGGGTAGGTTTCAGTTACAGCCCTGCAGTAGTTGTTCAAATGAAGTGACCATTAGCACAGGCTTTAAAGCTGCTTTTGCAGGTAATGGCCAGAGGGCGGCATCCTTTCTACGTTGCCCACCCTGGAAACTAGGGAAACAGACCTCCCGGCCAGTGGTGTTCCTGGCTTATAAATTAGAGTGGAATGTGCCCGGATAAACCCACAAAAGCTGATGTCTCTTACTTTCATTTGTTATTTAATTTTAATTTATATGTTTTATTGGAGTAATATTCCAATATGTACATGGACCACTTCTTCTTGGTGCATTCCTCTGTTGATGGACATTTTCGTTGCTTCCTAGTGTTGGCTATGATAAACATTGCTGGAGTGTAGGACTGCCTGCCTGTGACTTTTTGTTTTCAGTTTTATTTATTTATTTATTTAATTTTGGAAGTGTTGGGTATTCGTGAGGGCTTGCTATAGATGCAGCAAGCGGGGGCCACTCTTCATCGTGTTGTGTGGGCTTCTCACTGTCGCGGCCTCTTTTTCTCCATAGCACAAGCTCCAGACGCGCAGGCTCAATAGTTGTGGCTCACGGGCTTAGTTGCTCCACGGCATGTGGGATCTTCCCAGACCAGGGCCCGAACCCGTGTCCCCTGCGTTGGCAGGCAGATTCTCAACCACTACGCCACCAAGGAAACCCCCAGCATGTGACTTTTAGATTCTCATTTTCTCAGGGTATAGGCCCAGCAGTGGCTGTGATTGACTGAGTGGTAGCTCAAAGTTTCCCTTTTAACAGCACCTCCATTGTGTTTTCATTAGTGGCTCTAACCAGGTCCCCCTTAGAATGGAGGGTACGCATTTCTCCAAAATCCCTTCAGCATGTATTGTTTGCAGCTTTTTACTAATGACCATTCTGACCGCTGTGAGCTGATAGGGTTTTGTAATTCGGGTTTGCATGTCTTTAAAAATTCCTAAAATACATGATTTTTCCACGCCTTTTCCTTTTCTGTTAAAAAAGAAAGAAAGAAAATAGTGTGAGTACAATATGCGTCTTGAAATTGTCTTCTCGGAAGTTTGCCCTCTTTTGAAGTTTTTGGTCGATTTTTGACCCCAGGATTTTCTTGGAGGGCAGGTGTCATTTACAGAACTGCAAGTTTGGTGACTATTCAGTGACCTTCAGCAATGGGTTTAAAGCTGCTGTTGTGGGAACCGGCCACAAGGAGGCAGCATTTCTCCATTCCCAAATCTGGGTACTAGGGCAGCAGAGCCTTAATGGAAGTGGTGTTGTAGGTTGTAAATTCGAATGGAATGTGCCAGGAAAAAGCCCTTTCAGTTTATGTCTCATTACTTCTGGTTCGTATTTTTACCTTAATTTTTATTTTTTATCACAGCAAATTTGTTTACAATGTTTTGTGTGTTCTAGGTGTGCAAGATGTGGTTCTTTCACACATATACATATATCTATTCTTCTTCGGATCCTTTTCCCATGTAGGTTATGACACAATGTTGAGTAGTGTTCTCTTGGTATTCCGTAGGTCTTTGGTGATTATATATTTCATATGTGTTTGTATATCTCTGTTAAGCCCAATGTCGTAATGTATCCAGTCCTCACACCTTTCCATTTGGTGGACCAAAAGATTGTTTAATGAATCTGTGTTTACCTTTCTCTGTGGAAGTATCTTCATTGGTATCAGTTTTTAGGTAACACCTTTACGTGATATGATAGGACATGTGTCTTTCGCTTTCTCACTTACCACAAGTTGCGTGATTACTTGAAGACTCAGCTATGGTGCTGAAAATGGCAGTTTTTCATTTCTTTGCTAGCTAATAATCCATCTCGACATGTAGCAGTTCTTCTATGTCCACCCATTTGTTGGTGAACTTTTTGGTTACTTCCATATCTTGGCTAGAGTAATACGGTGCAGTGCAGATTTGCCAGCCTGTGTCTTTCCAATTCTGTCCTCTTAGTTTCTAGGTCCAGGAATGGGTCTGGTGGATCATTTGGTAGCTCAATGTTTACCTTTTAAAGGCTCCACCATTCTATTCTCATTAGTGGCTCTTTCCAGGTTTCGTCCCTCTTAAAGTGGAGGATATGCATTTCTCCACAACACCTTCAGCATTTATTGTTTATAGTTGACTTGCTGATGGTTATTCTGACTGTTGTGAGCTGATACCTCTTTGTGGTTGAATTTGCATGTGTCTCATAATCCGTTGAAATTGAGCTTAAGAGATGTCCTTTTAATTTTTCAAAGTGTGATTATAGCTTAGTTCTTCAAAGTGTTTTCTTAAAGTATGTGTCACAATTTGAAATGTTTTGGCCATTCCCTCCCTCAAGACATTTTGAGGGCAGGTTTCAGTTACAGCCCTGCAGTAGTTGTTCATATGAAGTGACCATTAGCACAGGCTTTAAAGCTGCTTTTGCAGGTAATGGCCAGAGGGCAGCATCCTTTCTACGTTCCCCACTCTGGAAACTAGGGAAACAGACCTCCTGGCCAGTGGTGTTCCTCGCTTATAAATTAGAGTGGAATGTGCCCGGATAAACCCACAAAAGCTGATGTCTCCTTACTTTTATTTGTTATTTAATTTTAATTTATATTTTTAATTGGAGTAATATTCCAATGTGTACATGGACCACTTCTTCTTGGTGCATTCCTCTGTTGATGGACATTTTCATTGCTTCCAAGTTTGGCTATGATAAACATTGCTGGAGTGTAGGACTGCCTGCCTGTGACATTTTGTTTTAAGTTTTATTTATTTATTAATTTATTTTTGGCTGTGTTGCTTCTTCGCGAGGGCTTTCTGTAGTTGCGGCGAGCGGGCGCCACTCTTCATCGCGGTGCGTGGGCCTCTCACTGTCGCGGCCTCTCTTTTTCCAGAGCACACGCTCCAGACGCACAGGCTCAATAGTTGTGGCTCACGGGCTTAGTTGCTCCGTGGCATGTGGGATCTTCCCAGACCAGGGCCCGAACCCATGTCCCCTGCAATGGCAGGCAGATTCTCAACCACTGCGGCACCAGGGAATCCCCCAGCATGTGACTTTTTGCTTCTCATTTTCTCAGGGTATAGGCCCAGCATTGGGTGAGATTGATTGACTGGTAGCTCAAAGTTTCCCTTTTCAAAGCACCTCCATTGTGTTTTCACTAGTGGCTCTTACCTTGTGCCCCTTAGAACCGAGGGTACGCATTTCTCCAAAATCCCTTCAGCAGGCATTGTTTGCAGCTTTTTGCTAATGACCATTCTGACTGCTGTGAGCTGATAGGGTTTTGCAATTTGGGTTTGCATGTCTTTAAAAATTCCTAAAATTCATCATTTTTCCACGCCTTTTCCTTTGCTGTTAAAAAGAAAGAAAGAAAATAGTGTGAGTACAATATACGTATTGAAATTGTCTCCTCGGAAGTTTGCCCTCTTTTGAAGTTTTTGTTCGATTTTTGACCCCGGGATTTTTTTGGAGGGCAGGTGTCATTTACAGAACTGCAAGTTTGGTGACTATTCAGTGACCTTTAGCAATGGGTTTAAAGCTGCTGTTGTGGGAACCGGCCACAAGGAGGCAGCATTTCTCCATTCCCAAATCTGGGTACTAGGGCAGCAGAGCCTTAATGGAAGTGGTGTTGTAGGTTGTAAATTAGAATGGAATGTGCCAGGAAAAAGCCCTTTCAGTTTATGTCTCATTACTTCTGGTTCGTATTTTTACCTTAATTTTTATTTTTTATCACAGCAAATTTGTTTACAATGTTTTGTGTGTTCTAGGTGTGCAAGATGTGGTTCTTTCACACATATACATATATCTATTCTTCTTTGGATCCTTTTCCCATGTAGGTTATGACACAATGTTGAGTAGTGTTCCCTTGGTGTTCCGTAGGTCTTTGGTGATTATATATTTCACATGTGTTTCTATATCTCTGTTAAGCCCAATGTCGTAACGTATCCAATCCTCACAACTTTCCATTTGGTGAACCATAAGATTGTTTAATGAATCTGTGATTGCCTTTCTCTGTGGAAATATCTTCATTGGTATCAGTTTTAAGTAACACCTCTAAGTGATATGATAGGACATGTGTCTTTCGCTTTCTCACTTACCACAAGTTGCGTGATTACTTGTAGACTCACCTATGGTGCTGCAAATGGCATTGTTTCATTTTTTCGCTAGCTAATATTCCATCTCGACATGTAGCAGTTCTTCTATGTCCACCCAAGTGTTGGTGAACTTTTTGGTTGCTTCCATATCTTGGCTAGAGTAATACTGTGCAGTGCAGATTTGCCTGCCTGTGTCATTCCAATTCTGTCTTCTTAGGTTCTAGGTCCAGGAATGGGCCTGCTGGATCATTTGATAGCTCAATGTTTACCTTTTAAAGGCACCTCCATTCTGTTCTCATTAGTGGCTCTTTCCAGGTTTCGTCCCTCTTAAAGTGGAGGGTATGCATTTCTCCACAACACGTTTAGCATTTATTGTTTATAGTTGACTTGCTGATGGTTATTCTGACTGGCGTGAGCTGATACATCTTTGTGGTTGAATTTGCATGTGTCTCATAATCCGTTGAAATTGAGCTTTAAGACATGTCCTTTTTATTTTTTAAAGTGTGATTACCGCTTAGTTCTTCAAAGTGTTTTCTTAAAGTATGTGTCGCAATTTGAAATGTTCTGGCCATTCCCTCCCTCAAGAAATTTTGAGGGCAGGTTTCAGTTACAGCCCTGCAGTAGTTGTTCAAATGAAGTGACCATTAGCACAGGCTTTAAAGCTGCTTTTGCAGGTAATGGACAGAGGGCGGAATCCTTTCTACGTAGCCCACTCTGGAAACTAGGGAAACAGACCTCCTGGCTAGTGGTGTTCCTCGCTTATAAATTAGAGTGGAATGTTCCCGGAAAACCCCACAAAAGCTGATGTCTCTTACTTTCATTTGTTATTTAATTTTAATTTATATATTTTATTGGAGTAATATTCCAATATGTACATGGACCACTTCTTCTTGGTGCATTCCTCTGTTGATGGACATTTTCGTTGCTTCCAAGTGTTGGCTATGATAAACATTGCTGGAGTGTAGGACTGCCTGCCTGTGACTTTTTGTTTTCAGTTTTATTTATTTATTTATTTAATTTTGGATGTGTCGGGTCTTTGTGAGGGCTTTCTCTAGTTGCAGCAAGCGGGGGCCACTCTTCATCGCGTTTTGCGAGCTTCTCACTTTCGCGGCCTCTGTTGCTCCGGAGCACAAGCTCCTGACGCGCAGGCTCAATAGTTGTGGCTCACGAGCTTAGTTGCTCCGTGGCACGTGGGATCTTCCCAGACCAGGGCCCGAACCCGTGTCCCCTGCGTTGGCAGGCAGATTCTCAACCACTACGCCACCAAGGAAACACCCAGCATGTGACTTTTAGATTCTCATTTTCTCAGGGTATAGGCCCAGCAGTGGCTGTGATTGATTGAGTGGTAGCTCAAAGTTTCCCTTTTAAAAGCACCTCCATTGTGTTTTCATTAGTGGCTCTTACCAGGTCCGCCTTAGAACCGAGGGTACGCATTTCTCCAAAATCCCTTCAGCATGTATTGTTTGCAGCTTTTTACTAATGACCATTCTGACCGCTGTGAGCTGATAGGGTTTTGTGATTCGGGTTTGCATGTCTTTAAAAATTCCTAAAATATATGATTTTTCCACGCCTTTTCCTTTTCTGTTAAAAAAGAAAGAAAGAAAATAGTGTGAGTACAATATGCGTCTTGAAATTGTCTTCTCGGAAGATTGCCCTCTTTTGAAGTTTTTGGTCGATTTTTGACCCCAGGATTTTCTTGGAGGGCAGGTGTCATTTACAGAACTGCAAGTTTGGTGACTATTCAGTGACCTTTAGCAATGGGTTTAAAGCTGCTGTTGTGGGAACCGGCCACAAGGAGGCAGCATTTCTCCATTCCCAAATCTGGGTACTAGGGCAGCAGAGCCTTAATGGAAGTGGTGTTGTAGGTTGTAAATTAGAATGGAATGTGCCAGGAAAAAGCCCTTTCAGTTTATGTCTCATTACTTCTGGTTCGTATTTTTACCTTAATTTTTATTTTTTATCACACCAAATTTGTTTACAATGTTTTGTGTGTTCTAGGTGTGCAAGATGTGGTTCTTTCACACATATACATATATCTATTCTTCTTCGGATCCTTTTCCCATGTAGGTTATGACACAATGTTGAGTAGTGTTCTCTTGGTGTTCCGTAGGTCTTTGGTGATTATATATTTCACATGTGTTTGTATATCTCTGTTAAGCCCAGTGTCGTAACGTATCCAATCCTCACACCTTTCCATTTGGTGAACCATAAGATTGTTTAATGAATCTGTGATTGCCTTTCTCTGTGGAAATATCTTCATTGGTATCATTTTTTAGGTAACACCTCTAAGTGATATGATAGGACATGTGTCTTTCACTTTCTCACTTACCACAAGTTGCGTGATTAATTGTAGACTCACCTATGGTGCTGCAAATGGCATTGTTTCATTTTTTCGCTAGCTAATATTCCATCTCGACATGTAGCAGTTCTTCTATGTCCACCCAACTGTTGGTGAACTTTTTGGTTACTTCCATACCTTGGCTAGCGTAATACTGTGCAATGCAGATTTGCCTGCCTGTGTCATTCCAATTCTGTCTTCTTAGGTTCTAGGTCGAGTCATGGGCCTGCTGGATCATTTGGTAGCTCAATGTTTACCTTTTAAAGGCACCTCCATTCTGTTCTCATTAGTGACTCTTTCCAGGCTTCGTCCCTCTTAAAGTGGAGGGTATGCATTTCTCCACAACATCTTTAGCATTTATTGTTTATAGTTGACTTGCTGATGGTTATTCTGACTGGTGTGAGCTGATACCTCTTTGTGGTTGAATTTGCATGTGTCTCATAATCCGTTGAAATTGAGCTTTAAGACATGTCCTTTTTATTTTTTAAAGTGTGATTACAGCTTAGTTCTTCAAAGTGTTTTCTGAAAGTATGTGCCACAATTTGAAATGTTCTGGCCATTCCCTCCCTCAAGAAATTTTGAGGGTAGGTTTCAGTTACAGCCCTGCAGTAGTTGTTCAAATGAAGTGACCATTAGCACAGGCTTTAAAGCTGCTTTTGCAGGTAATGGCCAGAGGGCGGCATCCTTTCTACGTTGCCCACTCTGGAAACTAGGGAAACAGACCTCCCGGCCAGTGGTGTTCCTGGCTTATAAATTAGAGTGGAATGTGCCCGGATAAACCCACAAAAGCTGATGTCTCTTACTTTCATTTGTTATTTAATTTTAATTTATATGTTTTATTGGAGTAATATTCCAATATGTACATAGACCACTTCTTCTTGGTGCATTCCTCTGTTGATGGACATTTTCGTTGCTTCCTAGTGTTGGCTATGATAAACATTGCTGTAGTGTAGGACTGCCTGCCTGTGACTTTTTGTTTTCAGTTTTATTTATTTATTTATTTAATTTTGGATGTGTTGGGTCTTTGTGAGGGCTTTCTCTAGTTGCAGCAAGCGGGGGCCACTCTTCATCGCGTTTTGCGAGCTTCTCACTTTCGCGGCCTCTGTTGCTCCGGAGCACAAGCTCCTGACGCGCAGGATCAATAGTTGTGGCTCACGAGCTTAGTTGCTCCGTGGCACGTGGGATCTTCCCAGACCAGGGCCCGAACTCGTGTCCCCTGCGTTGGCAGGCAGATTCTCAACCACTACGCCACCAAGGAAACACCCAGCATGTGACTTTTAGATTCTCATTTTCTCAGGGTATAGGCCCAGCAGTGGCTGTGATTGACTGAGTGGTAGCTCAAAGTTTCCCTTTTAAAAGCACCTCCATTGTGTTTTCATTAGTGGCTCTTACCAGGTCCGCCTTAGAACCGAGGGTACGCATTTCTCCAAAATCCCTTCAGCATGTATTGTTTGCAGCTTTTTACTAATGACCATTCTGACCGCTGTGAGCTGATAGGGTTTTGTAATTCGGGTTTGCATGTCTTTAAAAATTCCTAAAATATATGATTTTTCCACGCCTTTTCCTTTTCTGTTAAAAAAGAAAGAAAGAAAATAGTGTGAGTACAATATGCGTCTTAAAATTGTCTTCTCGGAAGTTGGCCCTCTTTTGAAGTTTTTGGTCGATTTTTGACCCCAGGATTTTCTTGGAGGGCAGGTGTCATTTACAGAACTGCAAGTTTGGTGACTATTCAGTGACCTTTAGCAATGGGTTTAAAGCTGCTGTTGTGGGAACCGGCCACAAGGAGGCAGCATTTCTCCATTCCCAAATCTGGGTACTAGGGCAGCAGAGCCTTAATGGAAGTGGTGTTGTAGGTTGTAAATTCGAATGGAATGTGCCAGGAAAAAGCCCTTTCAGTTTATGTCTCATTACTTCTGGTTCGTATTTTTACCTTAATTTTTATTTTTTATCACAGCAAATTTGTTTACAATGTTTTGTGTGTTCTAGGTGTGCAAGATGTGGTTCTTTCACACATATACATATATCTATTCTTCTTCGGATCCTTTTCCCATGTAGGTTATGACACAATGTTGAGTAGTGTTCTCTTGGTATTCCGTAGGTTTTGGTGATTATATATTTCACATGTGTTTGTATATCTCTGTTAAGCCCAATGTCGTAATGTATCCAGTCCTCACACCTTTCCATTTGGTGGACCAAAAGATTGTTTAATGAATCTGTGTTTACCTTTCTCTGTGGAAGTATCTTCATTGGTATCAGTTTTTAGGTAACACCTTTACGTGATATGATAGGACATGTGTCTTTCGCTTTCTCACTTACCACAAGTTGCGTGATTACTTGAAGACTCAGCTATGGTGCTGAAAATGGCAGTTTTTCATTTCTTTGCTAGCTAATAATCCATCTCGACATGTAGCAGTTCTTCTATGTCCACCCATTTGTTGGTGAACTTTTTGGTTACTTCCATATCTTGGCTAGAGTAATACGGTGCAGTGCAGATTTGCCAGCCTGTGTCTTTCCAATTCTGTCCTCTTAGTTTCTAGGTCCAGGAATGGGTCTGGTGGATCATTTGGTAGCTCAATGTTTACCTTTTAAAGGCTCCACCATTCTATTCTCATTAGTGGCTCTTTCCAGGTTTCGTCCCTCTTAAAGTGGAGGATATGCATTTCTCCACAACACCTTCAGCATTTATTGTTTATAGTTGACTTGCTGATGGTTATTCTGACTGTTGTGAGCTGATACCTCTTTGTGGTTGAATTTGCATGTGTCTCATAATCCGTTGAAATTGAGCTTAAGAGATGTCCTTTTAATTTTTCAAAGTGTGATTATAGCTTAGTTCTTCAAAGTGTTTTCTTAAAGTATGTGTCACAATTTGAAATGTTTTGGCCATTCCCTCCCTCAAGACATTTTGAGGGCAGGTTTCAGTTACAGCCCTGCAGTAGTTGTTCATATGAAGTGACCATTAGCACAGGCTTTAAAGCTGCTTTTGCAGGTAATGGCCAGAGGGCAGCATCCTTTCTACGTTCCCCACTCTGGAAACTAGGGAAACAGACCTCCTGGCCAGTGGTGTTCCTCGCTTATAAATTAGAGTGGAATGTGCCCGGATAAACCCACAAAAGCTGATGTCTCCTTACTTTTATTTGTTATTTAATTTTAATTTATATTTTTAATTGGAGTAATATTCCAATGTGTACATGGACCACTTCTTCTTGGTGCATTCCTCTGTTGATGGACATTTTCATTGCTTCCAAGTTTGGCTATGATAAACATTGCTGGAGTGTAGGACTGCCTGCCTGTGACATTTTGTTTTAAGTTTTATTTATTTATTAATTTATTTTTGGCTGTGTTGCTTCTTCGCGAGGGCTTTCTGTAGTTGCGGCGAGCGGGCGCCACTCTTCATCGCGGTGCGTGGGCCTCTCACTGTCGCGGCCTCTCTTTTTCCAGAGCACACGCTCCAGACGCACAGGCTCAATAGTTGTGGCTCACGGGCTTAGTTGCTCCGTGGCATGTGGGATCTTCCCAGACCAGGGCCCGAACCCATGTCCCCTGCAATGGCAGGCAGATTCTCAACCACTGCGGCACCAGGGAATCCCCCAGCATGTGAATTTTTGCTTCTCATTTTCTCAGGGTATAGGCCCAGCATTGGGTGAGATTGATTGACTGGTAGCTCAAAGTTTCCCTTTTCAAAGCACCTCCATTGTGTTTTCACTAGTGGCTCTTACCTTGTGCCCCTTAGAACCGAGGGTACGCATTTCTCCAAAATCCCTTCAGCAGGCATTGTTTGCAGCTTTTTGCTAATGACCATTCTGACTGCTGTGAGCTGATAGGGTTTTGCAATTTGGGTTTGCATGTCTTTAAAAATTCCTAAAATTCATCATTTTTCCACACCTTTTCCTTTGCTGTTAAAAAGAAAGAAAGAAAATAGTGTGAGTACAATATACGTATTGAAATTGTCTCCTCGGAAGTTTGCCCTCTTTTGAAGTTTTTGTTCGATTTTTGACCCCGGGATTTTTTTGGAGGGCAGGTGTCATTTACAGAACTGCAAGTTTGGTGACTATTCAGTGACCTTTAGCAATGGGTTTAAAGCTGCTGTTGTGGGAACCGGCCACAAGGAGGCAGCATTTCTCCATTCCCAAATCTGGGTACTAGGGCAGCAGAGCCTTAATGGAAGTGGTGTTGTAGGTTGTAAATTAGAATGGAATGTGCCAGGAAAAAGCCCTTTCAGTTTATGTCTCATTACTTCTGGTTCGTATTTTTACCTTAATTTTTATTTTTTATCACAGCAAATTTGTTTACAATGTTTTGTGTGTTCTAGGTGTGCAAGATGTGGTTCTTTCACACATATACATATATCTATTCTTCTTTGGATCCTTTTCCCATGTAGGTTATGACACAATGTTGAGTAGTGTTCCCTTGGTGTTCCGTAGGTCTTTGGTGATTATATATTTCACATGTGTTTCTATATCTCTGTTAAGCCCAATGTCGTAACGTATCCAATCCTCACAACTTTCCATTTGGTGAACCATAAGATTGTTTAATGAATCTGTGATTGCCTTTCTCTGTGGAAATATCTTCATTGGTATCAGTTTTAAGTAACACCTCTAAGTGATATGATAGGACATGTGTCTTTCGCTTTCTCACTTACCACAAGTTGCGTGATTACTTGTAGACTCACCTATGGTGCTGCAAATGGCATTGTTTCATTTTTTCGCTAGCTAATATTCCATCTCGACATGTAGCAGTTCTTCTATGTCCACCCAAGTGTTGGTGAACTTTTTGGTTGCTTCCATATCTTGGCTAGAGTAATACTGTGCAATGCAGATTTGCCTGCCTGTGTCATTCCAATTCTGGCTTCTTAGGTTCTAGGTCGAGTCATGGGCCTGCTGGATCATTTGGTAGCTCAATGTTTACCTTTTAAAGGCACCTCCATTCTGTTCTCATTAGTGACTCTTTCCAGGCTTCGTCCCTCTTAAAGTGGAGGGTATGCATTTCTCCACAACATCTTTAGCATTTATTGTTTATAGTTGACTTCCTGATGGTTATTCTGAAGGGTGTGAGCTGATACCTCTTTGTGGTTGAATTTGCATGTGTCTCATAATCCGTTGAAATTGAGTTTTAAGACATGTCTTTTTTATTTTTTAAAGTGTGATTACAGCTTAGTTCTTCAAAGTGTTTTCTTAAAGTATGTGCCACAATTTGAAATGTTCTGGCCATTCCCTCCCTCAAGAAATTTTGAGGGTAGGTTTCAGTTACAGCCCTGCAGTAGTTGTTCAAATGAAGTGACCATTAGCACAGGCTTTAAAGCTGCTTTTGCAGGTAATGGCCAGAGTGCGGCATCCTTTCTACGTTGCCCACTCTGGAAACTAGGGAAACAGACCTCCCGGCCAGTGGTGTTCCTGGCTTATAAATTAGAGTGGAATGTGCCCGGATAAACCCACAAAAGCTGATGTCTCTTACTTTCATTTGTTATTTAATTTTAATTTATATGTTTTATTGGAGTAATATTCCAATATGTACATGGACCACTTCTTCTTGGTGCATTCCTCTGTTGATGGACATTTTCGTTGCTTCCTAGTGTTGGCTATGATAAACATTGCTGGAGTGTAGGACTGCCTGCCTGTGACTTTTTGTTTTCAGTTTTATTTATTTATTTATTTAATTTTGGAAGTGTTGGGTATTCGTGAGGGCTTTCTATAGATGCAGCAAGCGGGGGCCACTCTTCATCGTGTTGTGTGGGCTTCTCACTGTCGCGGCCTCTTTTTCTCCGTAGCACAAGCTCCAGACGCACAGGCTCAATAGTTGTGGCTCACGGGCTTAGTTGCTCCACGGCATGTGGGATCTTCCCAGACCAGGGCCCGAACCCGTGTCCCCTGCATTGGCAGGCAGATTCTCAACCACTACGCCACCAAGGAAACCCCCAGCATGTGACTTTTAGATTCTCATTTTCTCAGGGTATAGGCCCAGCAGTGGCTGTGATTGACTGAGTGGTAGCTCAAAGTTTCCCTTTTAACAGCACCTCCATTGTGTTTTCATTAGTGGCTCTAACCAGGTCCCCCTTAGAATGGAGGGTACGCATTTCTCCAAAATCCCTTCAGCATGTATTGTTTGCAGCTTTTTACTAATGACCATTCTGACCGCTGTGAGCTGATAGGGTTTTGTAATTCGGGTTTGCATGTCTTTAAAAATTCCTAAAATACATGATTTTTCCACGCCTTTTCCTTTTCTGTTAAAAAAGAAAGAAAGAAAATAGTGTGAGTACAATATGCGTCTTGAAATTGTCTTCTCGGAAGTTTGCCCTCTTTTGAAGTTTTTGGTCGATTTTTGACCCCAGGATTTTCTTGGAGGGCAGGTGTCATTTACAGAACTGCAAGTTTGGTGACTATTCAGTGACCTTTAGCAATGGGTTTAAAGCTGCTGTTGTGGGAACCGGCCACAAGGAGGCAGCATTTCTCCATTCCCAAATCTGGGTACTAGGGCAGCAGAGCCTTAATGGAAGTGGTGTTGTAGGTTGTAAATTCGAATGGAATGTGCCAGGAAAAAGCCCTTTCAGTTTATGTCTCATTACTTCTGGTTCGTATTTTTACCTTAATTTTTATTTTTTATCACAGCAAATTTGTTTACAATGTTTTGTGTGTTCTAGGTGTGCAAGATATGGTTCTTTCACACATATACATATATCTATTCTTCTTCGGATCCTTTTCCCATGTAGGTTATGACACAATGTTGAGTAGTGTTCTCTTGGTGTTCCGTAGGTCTTTGGTGATTATATATTTCACATGTGTTTGTACATCTCTGTTAAGCCCAATGTCGTAACGTATCCAATCCTCACACCTTTCCATTTGGTGAACCATAAGTTTGTTTAATGAATCTGTGATTGCCTTTCTCTGTGGAAATATCTTCATTGGTATCAGTTTTTAGGTAACACCTTTAAGTGATATGATAGGACATGTGTCTTTCGCTTTCTCACTTACCACAAGTTGCGTGATTACTTGTAGACTCACCTATGGTGCTGCAAATGGCATTTTTTCGTTTTTTTGCTAGCTAATATTCCATCTCGACATGTAGCAGTTCTTCTATGTCCACCCATCTGTTGGTGAACTTTTTGGTTACTTCCATATCTTGGCTAGAGTAATACGGTGCAGTGCAGATTTGCCAGCCTCTGTCTTTCCAATTCTGTCTTCTTAGGTTCTAGGTCCAGGAATGGGCCTGGTGGATCATTTGGTAGCTCAATGTTTATCTTTTAAAGGCTCCTCCATTCTTTTCTCATTAGTGGCTCTTTCCAGGTTTCGTCCCTCTTAAAGTGGAGGGTATGCATTTCTCCACAAGACCTTCAACATTTATTGTTTATAGTTGACTTGCTGATGGTTATTCTGACTGGTGTGAGCTGATACCTCTTTGTGGTTGAATTTGCATGTGTCTCATAATCCGTTGAAATTGAGCTTTAAGGCATGTCCTTTTTATTTTTCAAAGTGTGACTACAGCTTAGTTCTTCAAAGTGTTTTCTTCAATTATGTGTCGCAATTTGAAATGTTCTGGCCATTCCCTCCCTCAAGAAATTTTGAGGGCAGGTTTCAGTTACAGCCCTGCAGTAGTTGTTCAAATGAAGTGACCATTAGCACAGGCTTTAAAGCTGCTTTTGCAGGTAATGGACAGAGGGCGGAATCCTTTCTACGTAGCCCACTCTGGAAACTAGGGAAACAGACCTCCTGGCTAGTGGTGTTCCTCGCTTATAAATTAGAGTGGAATGTGCCCGGAAAACCCCACAAAAGCTGATGTCTCTTACTTTCATTTGTTATTTAATTTTAATTTATATATTTTATTGGAGTAATATTCCAATATGTACATGGACCACTTCTTCTTGGTGCATTCCTCTGTTGATGGACATTTTCGTTGCTTCCAAGTGTTGGCTATGATAAACATTGCTGGAGTGTAGGACTGCCTGCCTGTGACTTTTTGTTTTCAGTTTTATTTATTTATTTATTTAATTTTGGATGTGTTGGGTCTTTGTGAGGGCTTTCTCTAGTTGCAGCAAGCGGGGGCCACTCTTCATCGCGTTTTGCGAGCTTCTCACTTTCGCGGCCTCTGTTGCTCCGGAGCACAAGCTCCTGACGCGCAGGCTCAATAGTTGTGGCTCACGAGCTTAGTTGCTCCGTGGCACGTGGGATCTTCCCAGACCAGGGCCCGAACCCGTGTCCCGTGCGTTGGCAGGCAGATTCTCAACCACTACGCCACCAAGGAAACACCCAGCATGTGACTTTTAGATTCTCATTTTCTCAGGGTATAGGCCCAGCAGTGGCTGTGATTGATTGAGTGGTAGCTCAAAGTTTCCCTTTTAAAAGCACCTCCATTGTGTTTTCATTAGTGGCTCTTACCAGGTCCGCCTTAGAACCGAGGGTACGCATTTCTCCAAAATCCCTTCAGCATGTATTGTTTGCAGCTTTTTACTAATGACCATTCTGACCGCTGTGAGCTGATAGGGTTTTGTAATTCGGGTTTGCATGTCTTTAAAAATTCCTAAAATATATGATTTTTCCACGCCTTTTCCTTTTCTGTTAAAAAAGAAAGAAAGAAAATAGTGTGAGTACAATATGCGTCTTGAAATTGTCTTCTCGGAAGATTGCCCTCTTTTGAAGTTTTTGGTCGATTTTTGACCCCAGGATTTTCTTGGAGGGCAGGTGTCATTTACAGAACTGCAAGTTTGGTGACTATTCAGTGACCTTTAGCAATGGGTTTAAAGCTGCTGTTGTGGGAACCGGCCACAAGGAGGCAGCATTTCTCCATTCCCAAATCTGGGTACTAGGGCAGCAGAGCCTTAATGGAAGTGGTGTTGTAGGTTGTAAATTCGAATGGAATGTGCCAGGAAAAAGCCCTTTCAGTTTATGTCTCATTACTTCTGGTTCGTATTTTTACCTTAATTTTTATTTTTTATCACAGCTAATTTGTTTACAATGTTTTGTGTGTTCTAGGTGTGCAAGATGTGGTTCTTTCACACATATACATATATCTATTCTTCTTCGGATCCTTTTCCCATGTAGGTTATGACACAATGTTGAGTAGTGTTCTCTTGGTGTTCCGTAGGTCTTTGGTGATTATATATTTCACATGTGTTTGTATATCTCTGTTAAGCCCAGTGTCGTAACGTATCCAATCCTCACACCTTTCCATTTGGTGAACCATAAGATTGTTTAATGAATCTGTGATTGCCTTTCTCTGTGGAAATATCTTCATTGGTATCATTTTTTAGGTAACACCTCTAAGTGATATGATAGGACATGTGTCTTTCGCTTTCTCACTTACCACAAGTTGCGTGATTAATTGTAGACTCACCTATGGTGCTGCAAATGGCATTGTTTCATTTTTTCGCTAGCTAATATTCCATCTCGACATGTAGCAGTTCTTCTATGTCCACCCAACTGTTGGTGAACTTTTTGGTTACTTCCATACCTTGGCTAGCGTAATACTGTGCAATGCAGATTTGCCTGCCTGTGTCATTCCAATTCTGGCTTCTTAGGTTCTAGGTCGAGTCATGGGCCTGCTGGATCATTTGGTAGCTCAATGTTTACCTTTTAAAGGCACCTCCATTCTGTTCTCATTAGTGGCTCTTTCCAGGCTTCGTCCCTCTTAAAGTGGAGGGTATGCATTTCTCCACAACATCTTTAGCATTTATTGTTTATAGTTGACTTGCTGATGGTTATTCTGAAGGGTGTGAGCTGATACCTCTTTGTGGTTGAATTTGCATGTGTCTCATAATCCGTTGAAATTGAGTTTTAAGACATGTCTTTTTTATTTTTTAAAGTGTGATTACAGCTTAGTTCTTCAAAGTGTTTTCTTAAAGTATGTGCCACAATTTGAAATGTTCTGGCCATTCCCTCCCTCAAGAAATTTTGAGGGTAGGTTTCAGTTACAGCCCTGCAGTAGTTGTTCAAATGAAGTGACCATTAGCACAGGCTTTAAAGCTGCTTTTGCAGGTAATGGCCAGAGTGCGGCATCCTTTCTACGTTGCCCACTCTGGAAACTAGGGAAACAGACCTCCCGGCCAGTGGTGTTCCTGGCTTATAAATTAGAGTGGAATGTGCCCGGATAAACCCACAAAAGCTGATGTCTCTTACTTTCATTTGTTATTTAATTTTAATTTATATGTTTTATTGGAGTAATATTCCAATATGTACATGGACCACTTCTTCTTGGTGCATTCCTCTGTTGATGGACATTTTCGTTGCTTCCTAGTGTTGGCTATGATAAACATTGCTGGAGTGTAGGACTGCCTGCCTGTGACTTTTTGTTTTCAGTTTTATTTATTTATTTATTTAATTTTGGAAGTGTTGGGTATTCGTGAGGGCTTTCTATAGATGCAGCAAGCGGGGGCCACTCTTCATCGTGTTGTGTGGGCTTCTCACTGTCGCGGCCTCTTTTTCTCCGTAGCACAAGCTCCAGACGCACAGGCTCAATAGTTGTGGCTCACGGGCTTAGTTGCTCCACGGCATGTGGGATCTTCCCAGACCAGGGCCCGAACCCGTGTCCCCTGCGTTGGCAGGCAGATTCTCAACCACTACGCCACCAAGGAAACCCCCAGCATGTGACTTTTAGATTCTCATTTTCTCAGGGTATAGGCCCAGCAGTGGCTGTGATTGACTGAGTGGTAGCTCAAAGTTTCCCTTTTAACAGCACCTCCATTGTGTTTTCATTAGTGGCTCTAACCAGGTCCCCCTTAGAATGGAGGGTACGCATTTCTCCAAAATCCCTTCAGCATGTATTGTTTGCAGCTTTTTACTAATGACCATTCTGACCGCTGTGAGCTGATAGGGTTTTGTAATTCGGGTTTGCATGTCTTTAAAAATTCCTAAAATACATGATTTTTCCACGCCTTTTCCTTTTCTGTTAAAAAAGAAAGAAAGAAAATAGTGTGAGTACAATATGCGTCTTGAAATTGTCTTCTCGGAAGTTTGCCCTCTTTTGAAGTTTTTGGTCGATTTTTGACCCCAGGATTTTCTTGGAGGGCAGGTGTCATTTACAGAACTGCAAGTTTGGTGACTATTCAGTGACCTTTAGCAATGGGTTTAAAGCTGCTGTTGTGGGAACCGGCCACAAGGAGGCAGCATTTCTCCATTCCCAAATCTGGGTACTAGGGCAGCAGAGCCTTAATGGAAGTGGTGTTGTAGGTTGTAAATTCGAATGGAATGTGCCAGGAAAAAGCCCTTTCAGTTTATGTCTCATTACTTCTGGTTCGTATTTTTACCTTAATTTTTATTTTTTATCACAGCAAATTTGTTTACAATGTTTTGTGTGTTCTAGGTGTGCAAGATATGGTTCTTTCACACATATACATATATCTATTCTTCTTCGGATCCTTTTCCCATGTAGGTTATGACACAATGTTGAGTAGTGTTCTCTTGGTGTTCCGTAGGTCTTTGGTGATTATATATTTCACATGTGTTTGTACATCTCTGTTAAGCCCAATGTCGTAACGTATCCAATCCTCACACCTTTCCATTTGGTGAACCATAAGTTTGTTTAATGAATCTGTGATTGCCTTTCTCTGTGGAAATATCTTCATTGGTATCAGTTTTTAGGTAACACCTTTAAGTGATATGATAGGACATGTGTCTTTCGCTTTCTCACTTACCACAAGTTGCGTGATTACTTGTAGACTCACCTATGGTGCTGCAAATGGCATTTTTTCGTTTTTTTGCTAGCTAATATTCCATCTCGACATGTAGCAGTTCTTCTATGTCCACCCATCTGTTGGTGAACTTTTTGGTTACTTCCATATCTTGGCTAGAGTAATACGGTGCAGTGCAGATTTGCCAGCCTCTGTCTTTCCAATTCTGTCTTCTTAGGTTCTAGGTCCAGGAATGGGCCTGGTGGATCATTTGGTAGCTCAATGTTTATCTTTTAAAGGCTCCTCCATTCTTTTCTCATTAGTGGCTCTTTCCAGGTTTCGTCCCTCTTAAAGTGGAGGGTATGCATTTCTCCACAAGACCTTCAACATTTATTGTTTATAGTTGACTTGCTGATGGTTATTCTGACTGGTGTGAGCTGATACCTCTTTGTGGTTGAATTTGCATGTGTCTCATAATCCGTTGAAATTGAGCTTTAAGGCATGTCCTTTTTATTTTTCAAAGTGTGACTACAGCTTAGTTCTTCAAAGTGTTTTCTTCAATTATGTGTCGCAATTTGAAATGTTCTGGCCATTCCCTCCCTCAAGAAATTTTGAGGGCAGGTTTCAGTTACAGCCCTGCAGTAGTTGTTCAAATGAAGTGACCATTAGCACAGGCTTTAAAGCTGCTTTTGCAGGTAATGGACAGAGGGCGGAATCCTTTCTACGTAGCCCACTCTGGAAACTAGGGAAACAGACCTCCTGGCTAGTGGTGTTCCTCGCTTATAAATTAGAGTGGAATGTGCCCGGAAAACCCCACAAAAGCTGATGTCTCTTACTTTCATTTGTTATTTAATTTTAATTTATATATTTTATTGGAGTAATATTCCAATATGTACATGGACCACTTCTTCTTGGTGCATTCCTCTGTTGATGGACATTTTCGTTGCTTCCAAGTGTTGGCTATGATAAACATTGCTGGAGTGTAGGACTGCCTGCCTGTGACTTTTTGTTTTCAGTTTTATTTATTTATTTATTTAATTTTGGATGTGTTGGGTCTTTGTGAGGGCTTTCTCTAGTTGCAGCAAGCGGGGGCCACTCTTCATCGCGTTTTGCGAGCTTCTCACTTTCGCGGCCTCTGTTGCTCCGGAGCACAAGCTCCTGACGCGCAGGCTCAATAGTTGTGGCTCACGAGCTTAGTTGCTCCGTGGCACGTGGGATCTTCCCAGACCAGGGCCCGAACCCGTGTCCCGTGCGTTGGCAGGCAGATTCTCAACCACTACGCCACCAAGGAAACACCCAGCATGTGACTTTTAGATTCTCATTTTCTCAGGGTATAGGCCCAGCAGTGGCTGTGATTGATTGAGTGGTAGCTCAAAGTTTCCCTTTTAAAAGCACCTCCATTGTGTTTTCATTAGTGGCTCTTACCAGGTCCGCCTTAGAACCGAGGGTACGCATTTCTCCAAAATCCCTTCAGCATGTATTGTTTGCAGCTTTTTACTAATGACCATTCTGACCGCTGTGAGCTGATAGGGTTTTGTAATTCGGGTTTGCATGTCTTTAAAAATTCCTAAAATACATGATTTTTCCACGCCTTTTCCTTTTCTGTTAAAAAAGAAAGAAAGAAAATAGTGTGAGTACAATATGCGTCTTGAAATTGTCTTCTCGGAAGATTGCCCTCTTTTGAAGTTTTTGGTCGATTTTTGACCCCAGGATTTTCTTGGAGGGCAGGTGTCATTTACAGAACTGCAAGTTTGGTGACTATTCAGTGACCTTTAGCAATGGGTTTAAAGCTGCTGTTGTGGGAACCGGCCACAAGGAGGCAGCATTTCTCCATTCCCAAATCTGGGTACTAGGGCAGCAGAGCCTTAATGGAAGTGGTGTTGTAGGTTGTAAATTCGAATGGAATGTGCCAGGAAAAAGCCCTTTCAGTTTATGTCTCATTACTTCTGGTTCGTATTTTTACCTTAATTTTTATTTTTTATCACAGCTAATTTGTTTACAATGTTTTGTGTGTTCTAGGTGTGCAAGATGTGGTTCTTTCACACATATACATATATCTATTCTTCTTCGGATCCTTTTCCCATGTAGGTTATGACACAATGTTGAGTAGTGTTCTCTTGGTGTTCCGTAGGTCTTTGGTGATTATATATTTCACATGTGTTTGTATATCTCTGTTAAGCCCAGTGTCGTAACGTATCCAATCCTCACACCTTTCCATTTGGTGAACCATAAGATTGTTTAATGAATCTGTGATTGCCTTTCTCTGTGGAAATATCTTCATTGGTATCATTTTTTAGGTAACACCTCTAAGTGATATGATAGGACATGTGTCTTTCGCTTTCTCACTTACCACAAGTTGCGTGATTAATTGTAGACTCACCTATGGTGCTGCAAATGGCATTGTTTCATTTTTTCGCTAGCTAATATTCCATCTCGACATGTAGCAGTTCTTCTATGTCCACCCAACTGTTGGTGAACTTTTTGGTTACTTCCATACCTTGGCTAGCGTAATACTGTGCAATGCAGATTTGCCTGCCTGTGTCATTCCAATTCTGGCTTCTTAGGTTCTAGGTCGAGTCATGGGCCTGCTGGATCATTTGGTAGCTCAATATTTACCTTTTAAAGGCACCTCCATTCTGTTCTCATTAGTGACTCTTTCCAGGCTTCGTCCCTCTTAAAGTGGAGGGTATGCATTTCTCCACAACATCTTTAGCATTTATTGTTTATAGTTGACTTCCTGATGGTTATTCTGAAGGGTGTGAGCTGATACCTCTTTGTGGTTGAATTTGCATGTGTCTCATAATCCGTTGAAATTGAGTTTTAAGACATGTCTTTTTTATTTTTTAAAGTGTGATTACAGCTTAGTTCTTCAAAGTGTTTTCTTAAAGTATGTGCCACAATTTGAAATGTTCTGGCCATTCCCTCCCTCAAGAAATTTTGAGGGTAGGTTTCAGTTACAGCCCTGCAGTAGTTGTTCAAATGAAGTGACCATTAGCACAGGCTTTAAAGCTGCTTTTGCAGGTAATGGCCAGAGTGCGGCATCCTTTCTACGTTGCCCACTCTGGAAACTAGGGAAACAGACCTCCCGGCCAGTGGTGTTCCTGGCTTATAAATTAGAGTGGAATGTGCCCGGATAAACCCACAAAAGCTGATGTCTCTTACTTTCATTTGTTATTTAATTTTAATTTATATGTTTTATTGGAGTAATATTCCAATATGTACATGGACCACTTCTTCTTGGTGCATTCCTCTGTTGATGGACATTTTCGTTGCTTCCTAGTGTTGGCTATGATAAACATTGCTGGAGTGTAGGACTGCCTGCCTGTGACTTTTTGTTTTCAGTTTTATTTATTTATTTATTTAATTTTGGAAGTGTTGGGTATTCGTGAGGGCTTTCTATAGATGCAGCAAGCGGGGGCCACTCTTCATCGTGTTGTGTGGGCTTCTCACTGTCGCGGCCTCTTTTTCTCCGTAGCACAAGCTCCAGACGCACAGGCTCAATAGTTGTGGCTCACGGGCTTAGTTGCTCCACGGCATGTGGGATCTTCCCAGACCAGGGCCCGAACCCGTGTCCCCTGCATTGGCAGGCAGATTCTCAACCACTACGCCACCAAGGAAACCCCCAGCATGTGACTTTTAGATTCTCATTTTCTCAGGGTATAGGCCCAGCAGTGGCTGTGATTGACTGAGTGGTAGCTCAAAGTTTCCCTTTTAACAGCACCTCCATTGTGTTTTCATTAGTGGCTCTAACCAGGTCCCCCTTAGAATGGAGGGTACGCATTTCTCCAAAATCCCTTCAGCATGTATTGTTTGCAGCTTTTTACTAATGACCATTCTGACCGCTGTGAGCTGATAGGGTTTTGTAATTCGGGTTTGCATGTCTTTAAAAATTCCTAAAATACATGATTTTTCCACGCCTTTTCCTTTTCTGTTAAAAAAGAAAGAAAGAAAATAGTGTGAGTACAATATGCGTCTTGAAATTGTCTTCTCGGAAGTTTGCCCTCTTTTGAAGTTTTTGGTCGATTTTTGACCCCAGGATTTTCTTGGAGGGCAGGTGTCATTTACAGAACTGCAAGTTTGGTGACTATTCAGTGACCTTTAGCAATGGGTTTAAAGCTGCTGTTGTGGGAACCGGCCACAAGGAGGCAGCATTTCTCCATTCCCAAATCTGGGTACTAGGGCAGCAGAGCCTTAATGGAAGTGGTGTTGTAGGTTGTAAATTCGAATGGAATGTGCCAGGAAAAAGCCCTTTCAGTTTATGTCTCATTACTTCTGGTTCGTATTTTTACCTTAATTTTTATTTTTTATCACAGCAAATTTGTTTACAATGTTTTGTGTGTTCTAGGTGTGCAAGATATGGTTCTTTCACACATATACATATATCTATTCTTCTTCGGATCCTTTTCCCATGTAGGTTATGACACAATGTTGAGTAGTGTTCTCTTGGTGTTCCGTAGGTCTTTGGTGATTATATATTTCACATGTGTTTGTACATCTCTGTTAAGCCCAATGTCGTAACGTATCCAATCCTCACACCTTTCCATTTGGTGAACCATAAGTTTGTTTAATGAATCTGTGATTGCCTTTCTCTGTGGAAATATCTTCATTGGTATCAGTTTTTAGGTAACACCTTTAAGTGATATGATAGGACATGTGTCTTTCGCTTTCTCACTTACCACAAGTTGCGTGATTACTTGTAGACTCACCTATGGTGCTGCAAATGGCATTTTTTCGTTTTTTTGCTAGCTAATATTCCATCTCGACATGTAGCAGTTCTTCTATGTCCACCCATCTGTTGGTGAACTTTTTGGTTACTTCCATATCTTGGCTAGAGTAATACGGTGCAGTGCAGATTTGCCAGCCTCTGTCTTTCCAATTCTGTCTTCTTAGGTTCTAGGTCCAGGAATGGGCCTGGTGGATCATTTGGTAGCTCAATGTTTATCTTTTAAAGGCTCCTCCATTCTTTTCTCATTAGTGGCTCTTTCCAGGTTTCGTCCCTCTTAAAGTGGAGGGTATGCATTTCTCCACAAGACCTTCAACATTTATTGTTTATAGTTGACTTGCTGATGGTTATTCTGACTGGTGTGAGCTGATACCTCTTTGTGGTTGAATTTGCATGTGTCTCATAATCCGTTGAAATTGAGCTTTAAGGCATGTCCTTTTTATTTTTCAAAGTGTGACTACAGCTTAGTTCTTCAAAGTGTTTTCTTCAATTATGTGTCGCAATTTGAAATGTTCTGGCCATTCCCTCCCTCAAGAAATTTTGAGGGCAGGTTTCAGTTACAGCCCTGCAGTAGTTGTTCAAATGAAGTGACCATTAGCACAGGCTTTAAAGCTGCTTTTGCAGGTAATGGACAGAGGGCGGAATCCTTTCTACGTAGCCCACTCTGGAAACTAGGGAAACAGACCTCCTGGCTAGTGGTGTTCCTCGCTTATAAATTAGAGTGGAATGTTCCCGGAAAACCCCACAAAAGCTGATGTCTCTTACTTTCATTTGTTATTTAATTTTAATTTATATATTTTATTGGAGTAATATTCCAATATGTACATAGACCACTTCTTCTTGGTGCATTCCTCTGTTGATGGACATTTTCGTTGCTTCCAAGTGTTGGCTATGATAAACATTGCTGGAGTGTAGGACTGCCTGCCTGTGACTTTTTGTTTTCAGTTTTATTTATTTATTTATTTAATTTTGGATGTGTTGGGTCTTTGTGAGGGCTTTCTCTAGTTGCAGCAAGCGGGGGCCACTCTTCATCGCGTTTTGCGAGCTTCTCACTTTCGAGGCCTCTGTTGCTCCGGAGCACAAGCTCCTGACGCGCAGGATCAATAGTTGTGGCTCACGAGCTTAGTTGCTCCGTGGCACGTGGGATCTTCCCAGACCAGGGCCCGAACTCGTGTCCCCTGCGTTGGCAGGCAGATTCTCAACCACTACGCCACCAAGGAAACACCCAGCATGTGACTTTTAGATTCTCATTTTCTCAGGGTATAGGCCCAGCAGTGGCTGTGATTGACTGAGTGGTAGCTCAAAGTTTCCCTTTTAAAAGCACCTCCATTGTGTTTTCATTAGTGGCTCTTACCAGGTCCGCCTTAGAACCGAGGGTACGCATTTCTCCAAAATCCCTTCAGCATGTATTGTTTGCAGCTTTTTACTAATGACCATTCTGACCGCTGTGAGCTGATAGGGTTTTGTAATTCGGGTTTGCATGTCTTTAAAAATTCCTAAAATATATGATTTTTCCACGCCTTTTCCTTTTCTGTTAAAAAAGAAAGAAAGAAAATAGTGTGAGTACAATATGCGTCTTAAAATTGTCTTCTCGGAAGTTTGCCCTCTTTTGAAGTTTTTGGTCGATTTTTGACCCCAGGATTTTTTTGGAGGGCAGGTGTCATTTACAGAACTGCAAGTTTGGTGACTATTCAGTGACCTTTAGCAATGGGTTTAAAGCTGCTGTTGTGGGAACCGGCCACAAGGAGGCAGCATTTCTCCATTCCCAAATCTGGGTACTAGGGCAGCAGAGCCTTAATGGAAGTGGTGTTGTAGGTTGTAAATTAGAATGGAATGTGCCAGGAAAAAGCCCTTTCAGTTTATGTCTCATTACTTCTGGTTCGTATTTTTACCTTAATTTTTATTTTTTATCACAGCAAATTTGTTTACAATGTTTTGTGTGTTCTAGGTGTGCAAGATGTGGTTCTTTCACACATATACATATATCTATTCTTCTTCGGATCCTTTTCCCATGTAGGTTATGACACAATGTTGAGTAGTGTTCTCTTGGTATTCCGTAGGTTTTGGTGATTATATATTTCACATGTGTTTGTATATCTCTGTTAAGCCCAATGTCGTAATGTATCCAGTCCTCACACCTTTCCATTTGGTGGACCAAAAGATTGTTTAATGAATCTGTGTTTACCTTTCTCTGTGGAAGTATCTTCATTGGTATCAGTTTTTAGGTAACACCTTTACGTGATATGATAGGACATGTGTCTTTCGCTTTCTCACTTACCACAAGTTGCGTGATTACTTGAAGACTCAGCTATGGTGCTGAAAATGGCAGTTTTTCATTTCTTTGCTAGCTAATAATCCATCTCGACATGTAGCAGTTCTTCTATGTCCACCCATTTGTTGGTGAACTTTTTGGTTACTTCCATATCTTGGCTAGAGTAATACGGTGCAGTGCAGATTTGCCAGCCTGTGTCTTTCCAATTCTGTCCTCTTAGTTTCTAGGTCCAGGAATGGGTCTGGTGGATCATTTGGTAGCTCAATGTTTACCTTTTAAAGGCTCCACCATTCTATTCTCATTAGTGGCTCTTTCCAGGTTTCGTCCCTCTTAAAGTGGAGGATATGCATTTCTCCACAACACCTTCAGCATTTATTGTTTATAGTTGACTTGCTGATGGTTATTCTGACTGTTGTGAGCTGATACCTCTTTGTGGTTGAATTTGCATGTGTCTCATAATCCGTTGAAATTGAGCTTAAGAGATGTCCTTTTAATTTTTCAAAGTGTGATTATAGCTTAGTTCTTCAAAGTGTTTTCTTAAAGTATGTGTCACAATTTGAAATGTTTTGGCCATTCCCTCCCTCAAGACATTTTGAGGGCAGGTTTCAGTTACAGCCCTGCAGTAGTTGTTCATATGAAGTGACCATTAGCACAGGCTTTAAAGCTGCTTTTGCAGGTAATGGCCAGAGGGCAGCATCCTTTCTACGTTCCCCACTCTGGAAACTAGGGAAACAGACCTCCTGGCCAGTGGTGTTCCTCGCTTATAAATTAGAGTGGAATGTGCCCGGATAAACCCACAAAAGCTGATGTCTCCTTACTTTTATTTGTTATTTAATTTTAATTTATATTTTTAATTGGAGTAATATTCCAATGTGTACATGGACCACTTCTTCTTGGTGCATTCCTCTGTTGATGGACATTTTCATTGCTTCCAAGTTTGGCTATGATAAACATTGCTGGAGTGTAGGACTGCCTGCCTGTGACATTTTGTTTTAAGTTTTATTTATTTATTAATTTATTTTTGGCTGTGTTGCTTCTTCGCGAGGGCTTTCTGTAGTTGCGGCGAGCGGGCGCCACTCTTCATCGCGGTGCGTGGGCCTCTCACTGTCGCGGCCTCTCTTTTTCCAGAGCACACGCTCCAGACGCACAGGCTCAATAGTTGTGGCTCACGGGCTTAGTTGCTCCGTGGCATGTGGGATCTTCCCAGACCAGGGCCCGAACCCATGTCCCCTGCAATGGCAGGCAGATTCTCAACCACTGCGGCACCAGGGAATCCCCCAGCATGTGACTTTTTGCTTCTCATTTTCTCAGGGTATAGGCCCAGCATTGGGTGAGATTGATTGACTGGTAGCTCAAAGTTTCCCTTTTCAAAGCACCTCCATTGTGTTTTCACTAGTGGCTCTTACCTTGTGCCCCTTAGAACCGAGGGTACGCACTTCTCCAAAATCCCTTCAGCAGGCATTGTTTGCAGCTTTTTGCTAATGACCATTCTGACTGCTGTGAGCTGATAGGGTTTTGCAATTTGGGTTTGCATGTCTTTAAAAATTCCTAAAATTCATCATTTTTCCACGCCTTTTCCTTTGCTGTTAAAAAGAAAGAAAGAAAATAGTGTGAGTACAATATACGTATTGAAATTGTCTCCTCGGAAGTTTGCCCTCTTTTGAAGTTTTTGTTCGATTTTTGACCCCGGGATTTTTTTGGAGGGCAGGTGTCATTTACAGAACTGCAAGTTTGGTGACTATTCAGTGACCTTTAGCAATGGGTTTAAAGCTGCTGTTGTGGGAACCGGCCACAAGGAGGCAGCATTTCTCCATTCCCAAATCTGGGTACTAGGGCAGCAGAGCCTTAATGGAAGTGGTGTTGTAGGTTGTAAATTCGAATGGAATGTGCCAGGAAAAAGCCCTTTCAGTTTATGTCTCATTACTTCTGGTTCGTATTTTTACCTTAATTTTTATTTTTTATCACAGCAAATTTGTTTACAATGTTTTGTGTGTTCTAGGTGTGCAAGATGTGGTTCTTTCACACATATACATATATCTATTCTTCTTTGGATCCTTTTCCCATGTAGGTTATGACACAATGTTGAGTAGTGTTCCCTTGGTGTTCCGTAGGTCTTTGGTGATTATATATTTCACATGTGTTTCTATATCTCTGTTAAGCCCAATGTCGTAACGTATCCAATCCTCACAACTTTCCATTTGGTGAACCATAAGATTGTTTAATGAATCTGTGATTGCCTTTCTCTGTGGAAATATCTTCATTGGTATCAGTTTTAAGTAACACCTCTAAGTGATATGATAGGACATGTGTCTTTCGCTTTCTCACTTACCACAAGTTGCGTGATTACTTGTAGACTCACCTATGGTGCTGCAAATGGCATTGTTTCATTTTTTCGCTAGCTAATATTCCATCTCGACATGTAGCAGTTCTTCTATGTCCACCCAAGTGTTGGTGAACTTTTTGGTTGCTTCCATATCTTGGCTAGAGTAATACTGTGCAGTGCAGATTTGCCTGCCTGTGTCATTCCAATTCTGTCTTCTTAGGTTCTAGGTCCAGGAATGGGCCTGCTGGATCATTTGATAGCTCAATGTTTACCTTTTAAAGGCACCTCCATTCTGTTCTCATTAGTGGCTCTTTCCAGGTTTCGTCCCTCTTAAAGTGGAGGGTATGCATTTCTCCACAACACGTTTAGCATTTATTGTTTATAGTTGACTTGCTGATGGTTATTCTGACTGGTGTGAGCTGATACATCTTTGTGGTTGAATTTGCATGTGTCTCATAATCCGTTGAAATTGAGCTTTAAGACATGTCCTTTTTATTTTTTAAAGTGTGATTACCGCTTAGTTCTTCAAAGTGTTTTCTTAAAGTATGTGTCGCAATTTGAAATGTTCTGGCCATTCCCTCCCTCAAGAAATTTTGAGGGCAGGTTTCAGTTACAGCCCTGCAGTAGTTGTTCAAATGAAGTGACCATTAGCACAGGCTTTAAAGCTGCTTTTGCAGGTAATGGACAGAGGGCGGAATCCTTTCTACGTAGCCCACTCTGGAAACTAGGGAAACAGACCTCCTGGCTAGTGGTGTTCCTCGCTTATAAATTAGAGTGGAATGTGCCCGGAAAACCCCACAAAAGCTGATGTCTCTTACTTTCATTTGTTATTTAATTTTAATTTATATATTTTATTGGAGTAATATTCCAATATGTACATGGACCACTTCTTCTTGGTGCATTCCTCTGTTGATGGACATTTTCGTTGCTTCCAAGTGTTGGCTATGATAAACATTGCTGGAGTGTAGGACTGCCTGCCTGTGACTTTTTGTTTTCAGTTTTATTTATTTATTTATTTAATTTTGGATGTGTTGGGTCTTTGTGAGGGCTTTCTCTAGTTGCAGCAAGCGGGGGCCACTCTTCATCGCGTTTTGCGAGCTTCTCACTTTCGCGGCCTCTTTTTCTCCATAGCACAAGCTCCAGACGCGCAGGCTCAATAGTTGTGGCTCACGGGCTTAGTTGCTCCACGGCATGTGGGATCTTCCCAGACCAGGGCCCGAACCCGTGTCCCGTGCGTTGGCAGGCAGATTCTCAACCACTACGCCACCAAGGAAACCCCCAGCATGTGACTTTTAGATTCTCATTTTCTCAGGGTATAGGCCCAGCAGTGGCTGTGATTGACTGAGTGGTAGCTCAAAGTTTCCCTTTTAACAGCACCTCCATTGTGTTTTCATTAGTGGCTCTAACCAGGTCCCCCTTAGAATGGAGGGTACGCATTTCTCCAAAATCCCTTCAGCATGTATTGTTTGCAGCTTTTTACTAATGACCATTCTGACCGCTGTGAGCTGATAGGGTTTTGTAATTCGGGTTTGCATGTCTTTAAAAATTCCTAAAATACATGATTTTTCCACGCCTTTTCCTTTTCTGTTAAAAAAGAAAGAAAGAAAATAGTGTGAGTACAATATGCGTCTTGAAATTGTCTTCTCGGAAGTTTGCCCTCTTTTGAAGTTTTTGGTCGATTTTTGACCCCAGGATTTTCTTGCAGGGCAGGTGTCATTTACAGAACTGCAAGTTTGGTGACTATTCAGTGACCTTCAGCAATGGGTTTAAAGCTGCTGTTGTGGGAACCGGCCACAAGGAGGCAGCATTTCTCCATTCCCAAATCTGGGTACTAGGGCAGCAGAGCCTTAATGGAAGTGGTGTTGTAGGTTGTAAATTCGAATGGAATGTGCCAGGAAAAAGCCCTTTCAGTTTATGTCTCATTACTTCTGGTTCGTATTTTTACCTTAATTTTTATTTTTTATCACAGCAAATTTGTTTACAATGTTTTGTGTGTTCTAGGTGTGCAAGATGTGGTTCTTTCACACATATACATATATCTATTCTTCTTCGGATCCTTTTCCCATGTAGGTTATGACACAATGTTGAGTAGTGTTCTCTTGGTATTCCGTAGGTTTTGGTGATTATATATTTCATATGTGTTTGTATATCTCTGTTAAGCCCAATGTCGTAATGTATCCAGTCCTCACACCTTTCCATTTGGTGGACCAAAAGATTGTTTAATGAATCTGTGTTTACCTTTCTCTGTGGAAGTATCTTCATTGGTATCAGTTTTTAGGTAACACCTTTACGTGATATGATAGGACATGTGTCTTTCGCTTTCTCACTTACCACAAGTTGCGTGATTACTTGAAGACTCAGCTATGGTGCTGAAAATGGCAGTTTTTCATTTCTTTGCTAGCTAATAATCCATCTCGACATGTAGCAGTTCTTCTATGTCCACCCATTTGTTGGTGAACTTTTTGGTTACTTCCATATCTTGGCTAGAGTAATACGGTGCAGTGCAGATTTGCCAGCCTGTGTCTTTCCAATTCTGTCCTCTTAGTTTCTAGGTCCAGGAATGGGTCTGGTGGATCATTTGGTAGCTCAATGTTTACCTTTTAAAGGCTCCACCATTCTATTCTCATTAGTGGCTCTTTCCAGGTTTCGTCCCTCTTAAAGTGGAGGATATGCATTTCTCCACAACACCTTCAGCATTTATTGTTTATAGTTGACTTGCTGATGGTTATTCTGACTGTTGTGAGCTGATACCTCTTTGTGGTTGAATTTGCATGTGTCTCATAATCCGTTGAAATTGAGCTTAAGAGATGTCCTTTTAATTTTTCAAAGTGTGATTATAGCTTAGTTCTTCAAAGTGTTTTCTTAAAGTATGTGTCACAATTTGAAATGTTTTGGCCATTCCCTCCCTCAAGACATTTTGAGGGCAGGTTTCAGTTACAGCCCTGCAGTGGTTGTTCATATGAAGTGACCATTAGCACAGGCTTTAAAGCTGCTTTTGCAGGTAATGGCCAGAGGGCAGCATCCTTTCTACGTTCCCCACTCTGGAAACTAGGGAAACAGACCTCCTGGCCAGTGGTGTTCCTCGCTTATAAATTAGAGTGGAATGTGCCCGGATAAACCCACAAAAGCTGATGTCTCCTTACTTTTATTTGTTATTTAATTTTAATTTATATTTTTAATTGGAGTAATATTCCAATGTGTACATGGACCACTTCTTCTTGGTGCATTCCTCTGTTGATGGACATTTTCATTGCTTCCAAGTTTGGCTATGATAAACATTGCTGGAGTGTAGGACTGCCTGCCTGTGACATTTTGTTTTAAGTTTTATTTATTTATTAATTTATTTTTGGCTGTGTTGCTTCTTCGCGAGGGCTTTCTGTAGTTGCGGCGAGCGGGCGCCACTCTTCATCGCGGTGCGTGGGCCTCTCACTGTCGCGGCCTCTCTTTTTCCAGAGCACACGCTCCAGACGCACAGGCTCAATAGTTGTGGCTCACGGGCTTAGTTGCTCCGTGGCATGTGGGATCTTCCCAGACCAGGGCCCGAACCCATGTCCCCTGCAATGGCAGGCAGATTCTCAACCACTGCGGCACCAGGGAATCCCCCAGCATGTGACTTTTTGCTTCTCATTTTCTCAGGGTATAGGCCCAGCATTGGGTGAGATTGATTGACTGGTAGCTCAAAGTTTCCCTTTTCAAAGCACCTCCATTGTGTTTTCACTAGTGGCTCTTACCTTGTGCCCCTTAGAACCGAGGGTACGCATTTCTCCAAAATCCCTTCAGCAGGCATTGTTTGCAGCTTTTTGCTAATGACCATTCTGACTGCTGTGAGCTGATAGGGTTTTGCAATTTGGGTTTGCATGTCTTTAAAAATTCCTAAAATTCATCATTTTTCCACGCCTTTTCCTTTGCTGTTAAAAAGAAAGAAAGAAAATAGTGTGAGTACAATATACGTATTGAAATTGTCTCCTCGGAAGTTTGCCCTCTTTTGAAGTTTTTGTTCGATTTTTGACCCCGGGATTTTTTTGGAGGGCAGGTGTCATTTACAGAACTGCAAGTTTGGTGACTATTCAGTGACCTTTAGCAATGGGTTTAAAGCTGCTGTTGTGGGAACCGGCCACAAGGAGGCAGCATTTCTCCATTCCCAAATCTGGGTACTAGGGCAGCAGAGCCTTAATGGAAGTGGTGTTGTAGGTTGTAAATTAGAATGGAATGTGCCAGGAAAAAGCCCTTTCAGTTTATGTCTCATTACTTCTGGTTCGTATTTTTACCTTAATTTTTATTTTTTATCACAGCAAATTTGTTTACAATGTTTTGTGTGTTCTAGGTGTGCGAGATGTGGTTCTTTCACACATATACATATATCTATTCTTCTTTGGATCCTTTTCCCATGTAGGTTATGACACAATGTTGAGTAGTGTTCCCTTGGTGTTCCGTAGGTCTTTGGTGATTATATATTTCACATGTGTTTCTATATCTCTGTTAAGCCCAATGTCGTAATGTATCCAATCCTCACAACTTTCCATTTGGTGAACCATAAGATTGTTTAATGAATCTGTGATTGCCTTTCTCTGTGGAAATATCTTCATTGGTATCAGTTTTAAGTAACACCTCTAAGTGATATGATAGGACATGTGTCTTTCGCTTTCTCACTTACCACAAGTTGCGTGATTACTTGTAGACTCACCTATGGTGCTGCAAATGGCATTGTTTCATTTTTTCGCTAGCTAATATTCCATCTCGACATGTAGCAGTTCTTCTATGTCCACCCAAGTGTTGGTGAACTTTTTGGTTGCTTCCATATCTTGGCTAGAGTAATACTGTGCAGTGCAGATTTGCCTGCCTGTGTCATTCCAATTCTGTCTTCTTAGGTTCTAGGTCCAGGAATGGGCCTGCTGGATCATTTGATAGCTCAATGTTTACCTTTTAAAGGCACCTCCATTCTTTTCTCATTAGTGGCTCTTTCCAGGTTTCGTCCCTCTTAAAGTGGAGGGTATGCATTTCTCCACAACACGTTTAGCATTTATTGTTTATAGTTGACTTGCTGATGGTTATTCTGACTGGCGTGAGCTGATACATCTTTGTGGTTGAATTTGCATGTGTCTCATAATCCGTTGAAATTGAGCTTTAAGGCATGTCCTTTTTATTTTTCAAAGTGTGACTACAGCTTAGTTCTTCAAAGTGTTTTCTTCAATTATGTGTCGCAATTTGAAATGTTCTGGCCATTCCCTCCCTCAAGAAATTTTGAGGGCAGGTTTCAGTTACAGCCCTGCAGTAGTTGTTCAAATGAAGTGACCATTAGCACAGGCTTTAAAGCTGCTTTTGCAGGTAATGGACAGAGGGCGGAATCCTTTCTACGTAGCCCACTCTGGAAACTAGGGAAACAGACCTCCTGGCTAGTGGTGTTCCTCGCTTATAAATTAGAGTGGAATGTGCCCGGAAAACCCCACAAAAGCTGATGTCTCTTACTTTCATTTGTTATTTAATTTTAATTTATATATTTTATTGGAGTAATATTCCAATATGTACATGGACCACTTCTTCTTGGTGCATTCCTCTGTTGATGGACATTTTCGTTGCTTCCAAGTGTTGGCTATGATAAACATTGCTGGAGTGTAGGACTGCCTGCCTGTGACTTTTTGTTTTCAGTTTTATTTATTTATTTATTTAATTTTGGATGTGTTGGGTCTTTGTGAGGGCTTTCTCTAGTTGCAGCAAGCGGGGGCCACTCTTCATCGCGTTTTGCGAGCTTCTCACTTTCGCGGCCTCTGTTGCTCCGGAGCACAAGCTCCTGACGCGCAGGCTCAATAGTTGTGGCTCACGAGCTTAGTTGCTCCGTGGCACGTGGGATCTTCCCAGACCAGGGCCCGAACCCGTGTCCCCTGCGTTGGCAGGCAGATTCTCAACCACTACACCACCAAGGAAACCCCCAGCATGTGACTTTTAGATTCTCATTTTCTCAGGGTATAGGCCCAGCAGTGGCTGTGATTGATTGAGTGGTAGCTCAAAGTTTCCCTTTTAAAAGCACCTCCATTGTGTTTTCATTAGTGGCTCTTACCAGGTCCGCCTTAGAACCGAGGGTACGCATTTCTCCAAAATCCCTTCAGCATGTATTGTTTGCAGCTTTTTACTAATGACCATTCTGACCGCTGTGAGCTGATAGGGTTTTGTGATTCGGGTTTGCATGTCTTTAAAAATTCCTAAAATATATGATTTTTCCACGCCTTTTCCTTTTCTGTTAAAAAAGAAAGAAAGAAAATAGTGTGAGTACAATATGCGTCTTGAAATGCCTTAATGGAAGTGGTGTTGTAGGTTGTAAATTAGAATGGAATGTGCCAGGAAAAAGCCCTTTCAGTTTATGTCTCATTACTTCTGGTTCGTATTTTTACCTTAATTTTTATTTTTTATCACAGCTAATTTGTTTACAATGTTTTGTGTGTTCTAGGTGTGCAAGATGTGGTTCTTTCACACATATACATATATCTATTCTTCTTCGGATCCTTTTCCCATGTAGGTTATGACACAATGTTGAGTAGTGTTCTCTTGGTGTTCCGTAGGTCTTTGGTGATTATATATTTCACATGTGTTTGTATATCTCTGTTAAGCCCAGTGTCGTAACGTATCCAATCCTCACACCTTTCCATTTGGTGAACCATAAGATTGTTTAATGAATCTGTGATTGCCTTTCTCTGTGGAAATATCTTCATTGGTATCATTTTTTAGGTAACACCTCTAAGTGATATGATAGGACATGTGTCTTTCACTTTCTCACTTACCACAAGTTGCGTGATTAATTGTAGACTCACCTATGGTGCTGCAAATGGCATTGTTTCATTTTTTCGCTAGCTAATATTCCATCTCGACATGTAGCAGTTCTTCTATGTCCACCCAACTGTTGGTGAACTTTTTGGTTACTTCCATACCTTGGCTAGCGTAATACTGTGCAATGCAGATTTGCCTGCCTGTGTCATTCCAATTCTGTCTTCTTAGGTTCTAGGTCGAGTCATGGGCCTGCTGGATCATTTGGTAGCTCAATGTTTACCTTTTAAAGGCACCTCCATTCTGTTCTCATTAGTGGCTCTTTCCAGGCTTCGTCCCTCTTAAAGTGGAGGGTATGCATTTCTCCACAACATCTTTAGCATTTATTGTTTATAGTTGACTTGCTGATGGTTATTCTGAAGGGTGTGAGCTGATACCTCTTTGTGGTTGAATTTGCATGTGTCTCATAATCCGTTGAAATTGAGCT
Organism: Balaenoptera borealis; assembly: GCF_965194805.1. NCBI lineage: Eukaryota > Metazoa > Chordata > Mammalia > Artiodactyla > Balaenopteridae > Balaenoptera > Balaenoptera borealis. The sequence goes on along the minus strand of NC_138862.1, from coordinate 108,047,678 downwards.
TTAAGGCATGTCCTTTTTATTTTTTAAAGTGTGATTACAGCTTAGTTCTTCAAAGTGTTTTCTTAAAGTATGTGCCACAATTTGAAATGTTCTGGCCATTCCCTCCCTCAAGAAATTTTGAGGGTAGGTTTCAGTTACAGCCCTGCAGTAGTTGTTCAAATGAAGTGACCATTAGCACAGGCTTTAAAGCTGCTTTTGCAGGTAATGGCCAGAGGGCGGCATCCTTTCTACGTTGCCCACTCTGGAAACTAGGGAAACAGACCTCCCGGCCAGTGGTGTTCCTGGCTTATAAATTAGAGTGGAATGTGCCCGGATAAACCCACAAAAGCTGATGTCTCTTACTTTCATTTGTTATTTAATTTTAATTTATATGTTTTATTGGAGTAATATTCCAATATGTACATGGACCACTTCTTCTTGGTGCATTCCTCTGTTGATGGACATTTTCGTTGCTTCCTAGTGTTGGCTATGATAAACATTGCTGGAGTGTAGGACTGCCTGCCTGTGACTTTTTGTTTTCAGTTTTATTTATTTATTTATTTAATTTTGGAAGTGTTGGGTATTCGTGAGGGCTTTCTATAGATGCAGCAAGCGGGGGCCACTCTTCATCGCGTTGTGCGGGCTTCTCACTGTCGCGGCCTCTTTTTCTCCATAGCACAAGCTCCAGACGCGCAGGCTCAATAGTTGTGGCTCACGGGCTTAGTTGCTCCACGGCATGTGGGATCTTCCCAGACCAGGGCCCGAACCCGTGTCCCCTGCGTTGGCAGGCAGATTCTCAACCACTACGCCACCAAGGAAACCCCCAGCATGTGACTTTTAGATTCTCATTTTCTCAGGGTATAGGCCCAGCAGTGGCTGTGATTGACTGAGTGGTAGCTCAAAGTTTCCCTTTTAACAGCACCTCCATTGTGTTTTCATTAGTGGCTCTAACCAGGTCCCCCTTAGAATGGAGGGTACGCATTTCTCCAAAATCCCTTCAGCATGTATTGTTTGCAGCTTTTTACTAATGACCATTCTGACCGCTGTGAGCTGATAGGGTTTTGTAATTCGGGTTTGCATGTCTTTAAAAATTCCTAAAATACATGATTTTTCCACGCCTTTTCCTTTTCTGTTAAAAAAGAAAGAAAGAAAATAGTGTGAGTACAATATGCGTCTTGAAATTGTCTTCTCGGAAGTTTGCCCTCTTTTGAAGTTTTTGGTCGATTTTTGACCCCAGGATTTTCTTGCAGGGCAGGTGTCATTTATAGAACTGCAAGTTTGGTGACTATTCAGTGACCTTCAGCAATGGGTTTAAAGCTGCTGTTGTGGGAACCGGCCACAAGGAGGCAGCATTTCTCCATTCCCAAATCTGGGTACTAGGGCAGCAGAGCCTTAATGGAAGTGGTGTTGTAGGTTGTAAATTCGAATGGAATGTGCCAGGAAAAAGCCCTTTCAGTTTATGTCTCATTACTTCTGGTTCGTATTTTTACCTTAATTTTTATTTTTTATCACAGCAAATTTGTTTACAATGTTTTGTGTGTTCTAGGTGTGCAAGATGTGGTTCTTTCACACATATACATATATCTATTCTTCTTCGGATCCTTTTCCCATGTAGGTTATGACACAATGTTGAGTAGTGTTCTCTTGGTATTCCGTAGGTTTTGGTGATTATATATTTCACATGTGTTTGTATATCTCTGTTAAGCCCAATGTCGTAATGTATCCAGTCCTCACACCTTTCCATTTGGTGGACCAAAAGATTGTTTAATGAATCTGTGTTTACCTTTCTCTGTGGAAGTATCTTCATTGGTATCAGTTTTTAGGTAACACCTTTACGTGATATGATAGGACATGTGTCTTTCGCTTTCTCACTTACCACAAGTTGCGTGATTACTTGAAGACTCAGCTATGGTGCTGAAAATGGCAGTTTTTCATTTCTTTGCTAGCTAATAATCCATCTCGACATGTAGCAGTTCTTCTATGTCCACCCATTTGTTGGTGAACTTTTTGGTTACTTCCATATCTTGGCTAGAGTAATACGGTGCAGTGCAGATTTGCCAGCCTGTGTCTTTCCAATTCTGTCCTCTTAGTTTCTAGGTCCAGGAATGGGTCTGGTGGATCATTTGGTAGCTCAATGTTTACCTTTTAAAGGCTCCACCATTCTATTCTCATTAGTGGCTCTTTCCAGGTTTCGTCCCTCTTAAAGTGGAGGATATGCATTTCTCCACAACACCTTCAGCATTTATTGTTTATAGTTGACTTGCTGATGGTTATTCTGACTGTTGTGAGCTGATACCTCTTTGTGGTTGAATTTGCATGTGTCTCATAATCCGTTGAAATTGAGCTTAAGAGATGTCCTTTTAATTTTTCAAAGTGTGATTATAGCTTAGTTCTTCAAAGTGTTTTCTTAAAGTATGTGTCACAATTTGAAATGTTTTGGCCATTCCCTCCCTCAAGACATTTTGAGGGCAGGTTTCAGTTACAGCCCTGCAGTGGTTGTTCATATGAAGTGACCATTAGCACAGGCTTTAAAGCTGCTTTTGCAGGTAATGGCCAGAGGGCAGCATCCTTTCTACGTTCCCCACTCTGGAAACTAGGGAAACAGACCTCCTGGCCAGTGGTGTTCCTCGCTTATAAATTAGAGTGGAATGTGCCCGGATAAACCCACAAAAGCTGATGTCTCCTTACTTTTAATTGTTATTTAATTTTAATTTATATTTTTAATTGGAGTAATATTCCAATGTGTACATGGACCACTTCTTCTTGGTGCATTCCTCTGTTGATGGACATTTTCATTGCTTCCAAGTTTGGCTATGATAAACATTGCTGGAGTGTAGGACTGCCTGCCTGTGACATTTTGTTTTAAGTTTTATTTATTTATTAATTTATTTTTGGCTGTGTTGCTTCTTCGCGAGGGCTTTCTGTAGTTGCGGCGAGCGGGCGCCACTCTTCATCGCGGTGCGTGGGCCTCTCACTGTCGCGGCCTCTCTTTTTCCAGAGCACACGCTCCAGACGCACAGGCTCAATAGTTGTGGCTCACGGGCTTAGTTGCTCCGTGGCATGTGGGATCTTCCCAGACCAGGGCCCGAACCCATGTCCCCTGCAATGGCAGGCAGATTCTCAACCACTGCGGCACCAGGGAATCCCCCAGCATGTGACTTTTTGCTTCTCATTTTCTCAGGGTATAGGCCCAGCATTGGGTGAGATTGATTGACTGGTAGCTCAAAGTTTCCCTTTTCAAAGCACCTCCATTGTGTTTTCACTAGTGGCTCTTACCTTGTGCCCCTTAGAACCGAGGGTACGCATTTCTCCAAAATCCCTTCAGCAGGCATTGTTTGCAGCTTTTTGCTAATGACCATTCTGACTGCTGTGAGCTGATAGGGTTTTGCAATTTGGGTTTGCATGTCTTTAAAAATTCCTAAAATTCATCATTTTTCCACGCCTTTTCCTTTGCTGTTAAAAAGAAAGAAAGAAAATAGTGTGAGTACAATATACGTATTGAAATTGTCTCCTCGGAAGTTTGCCCTCTTTTGAAGTTTTTGTTCGATTTTTGACCCCGGGATTTTTTTGGAGGGCAGGTGTCATTTACAGAACTGCAAGTTTGGTGACTATTCAGTGACCTTTAGCAATGGGTTTAAAGCTGCTGTTGTGGGAACCGGCCACAAGGAGGCAGCATTTCTCCATTCCCAAATCTGGGTACTAGGGCAGCAGAGCCTTAATGGAAGTGGTGTTGTAGGTTGTAAATTAGAATGGAATGTGCCAGGAAAAAGCCCTTTCAGTTTATGTCTCATTACTTCTGGTTCGTATTTTTACCTTAATTTTTATTTTTTATCACAGCAAATTTGTTTACAATGTTTTGTGTGTTCTAGGTGTGCAAGATGTGGTTCTTTCACACATATACATATATCTATTCTTCTTTGGATCCTTTTCCCATGTAGGTTATGACACAATGTTGAGTAGTGTTCCCTTGGTGTTCCGTAGGTCTTTGGTGATTATATATTTCACATGTGTTTCTATATCTCTGTTAAGCCCAATGTCGTAATGTATCCAATCCTCACAACTTTCCATTTGGTGAACCATAAGATTGTTTAATGAATCTGTGATTGCCTTTCTCTGTGGAAATATCTTCATTGGTATCAGTTTTAAGTAACACCTCTAAGTGATATGATAGGACATGTGTCTTTCGCTTTCTCACTTACCACAAGTTGCGTGATTACTTGTAGACTCACCTATGGTGCTGCAAATGGCATTGTTTCATTTTTTCGCTAGCTAATATTCCATCTCGACATGTAGCAGTTCTTCTATGTCCACCCAAGTGTTGGTGAACTTTTTGGTTGCTTCCATATCTTGGCTAGAGTAATACTGTGCAGTGCAGATTTGCCTGCCTGTGTCATTCCAATTCTGTCTTCTTAGGTTCTAGGTCCAGGAATGGGCCTGCTGGATCATTTGATAGCTCAATGTTTACCTTTTAAAGGCACCTCCATTCTGTTCTCATTAGTGGCTCTTTCCAGGTTTCGTCCCTCTTAAAGTGGAGGGTATGCATTTCTCCACAACACGTTTAGCATTTATTGTTTATAGTTGACTTGCTGATGGTTATTCTGACTGGCGTAAGCTGATACATCTTTGTGGTTGAATTTGCATGTGTCTCATAATCCGTTGAAATTGAGCTTTAAGGCATGTCCTTTTTATTTTTCAAAGTGTGACTACAGCTTAGTTCTTCAAAGTGTTTTCTTCAATTATGTGTCGCAATTTGAAATGTTCTGGCCATTCCCTCCCTCAAGAAATTTTGAGGGCAGGTTTCAGTTACAGCCCTGCAGTAGTTGTTCAAATGAAGTGACCATTAGCACAGGCTTTAAAGCTGCTTTTGCAGGTAATGGACAGAGGGCGGAATCCTTTCTACGTAGCCCACTCTGGAAACTAGGGAAACAGACCTCCTGGCTAGTGGTGTTCCTCGCTTATAAATTAGAGTGGAATGTGCCCGGAAAACCCCACAAAAGCTGATGTCTCTTACTTTCATTGTTATTTAATTTTAATTTATATATTTTATTGGAGTAATATTCCAATATGTACATGGACCACTTCTTCTTGGTGCATTCCTCTGTTGATGGACATTTTCGTTGCTTCCAAGTGTTGGCTATGATAAACATTGCTGGAGTGTAGGACTGCCTGCCTGTGACTTTTTGTTTTCAGTTTTATTTATTTATTTATTTAATTTTGGATGTGTTGGGTCTTTGTGAGGGCTTTCTCTAGTTGCAGCAAGCGGGGGCCACTCTTCATCGCGTTTTGCGAGCTTCTCACTTTCGCGGCCTCTGTTGCTCCGGAGCACAAGCTCCTGACGCGCAGGCTCAATAGTTGTGGCTCACGAGCTTAGTTGCTCCGTGGCACGTGGGATCTTCCCAGACCAGGGCCCGAACCCGTGTCCCCTGCGTTGGCAGGCAGATTCTCAACCACTACACCACCAAGGAAACCCCCAGCATGTGACTTTTAGATTCTCATTTTCTCAGGGTATAGGCCCAGCAGTGGCTGTGATTGATTGAGTGGTAGCTCAAAGTTTCCCTTTTAAAAGCACCTCCATTGTGTTTTCATTAGTGGCTCTTACCAGGTCCGCCTTAGAACCGAGGGTACGCATTTCTCCAAAATCCCTTCAGCATGTATTGTTTGCAGCTTTTTACTAATGACCATTCTGACCGCTGTGAGCTGATAGGGTTTTGTGATTCGGGTTTGCATGTCTTTAAAAATTCCTAAAATATATGATTTTTCCACGCCTTTTCCTTTTCTGTTAAAAAAGAAAGAAAGAAAATAGTGTGAGTACAATATGCGTCTTGAAATGCCTTAATGGAAGTGGTGTTGTAGGTTGTAAATTAGAATGGAATGTGCCAGGAAAAAGCCCTTTCAGTTTATGTCTCATTACTTCTGGTTCGTATTTTTACCTTAATTTTTATTTTTTATCACAGCTAATTTGTTTACAATGTTTTGTGTGTTCTAGGTGTGCAAGATGTGGTTCTTTCACACATATACATATATCTATTCTTCTTCGGATCCTTTTCCTATGTAGGTTATGACACAATGTTGAGTAGTGTTCTCTTGGTGTTCCGTAGGTCTTTGGTGATTATATATTTCACATGTGTTTGTATATCTCTGTTAAGCCCAGTGTCGTAACGTATCCAATCCTCACACCTTTCCATTTGGTGAACCATAAGATTGTTTAATGAATCTGTGATTGCCTTTCTCTGTGGAAATATCTTCATTGGTATCATTTTTTAGGTAACACCTCTAAGTGATATGATAGGACATGTGTCTTTCACTTTCTCACTTACCACAAGTTGCGTGATTAATTGTAGACTCACCTATGGTGCTGCAAATGGCATTGTTTCATTTTTTCGCTAGCTAATATTCCATCTCGACATATAGCAGTTCTTCTATGTCCACCCAAGTGTTGGTGAACTTTTTGGTTGCTTCCATATCTTGGCTACAGTAATACTGTGCAGTGCAGATTTGCCTGCCTGTGTCATTCCAATTCTGTCTTCTTAGGTTCTAGGTCCAGGAATGGGCCTGCTGGATCATTTGATAGCTCAATGTTTACCTTTTAAAGGCACCTCCATTCTGTTCTCATTAGTGGCTCTTTCCAGGTTTCGTCCCTCTTAAAGTGGAGGGTATGCATTTCTCCACAACACGTTTAGCATTTATTGTTTATAGTTGACTTGCTGATGGTTATTCTGACTGGTGTGAGCTGATACATCTTTGTGTTTGAATTTGCATGTGTCTCATAATCCGTTGAAATTGAGCTTTAAGACATGTCCTTTTTATTTTTTAAAGTGTGATTACCGCTTAGTTCTTCAAAGTGTTTTCTTAAAGTATGTGTCACAATTTGAAATGTTCTGGCCATTCCCTCCCTCAAGAAATTTTGAGGGCAGGTTTCAGTTACAGCCCTGCAGTAGTTGTTCAAATGAAGTGAACATTAGCACAGGCTTTAAAGCTGCTTTTGCAGGTAATGGCCAGAGGCCCCATCCTTTCTACGTTGCCCACTCTGGAAACTAGGGAAACAGACCTCCTGGCTAGTGGTGTTCCTCGCTTATAAATTAGAGTGGAATGTGCCCGGAAAACCCCACAAAAGCTGATGTCTCTTACTTTCATTTGTTATTTAATTTTAATTTATATATTTTATTGGAGTAATATTCCAATATGTACATGGACCACTTCTTCTTGGTGCATTCCTCTGTTGATGGACATTTTCGTTGCTTCCAAGTGTTGGCTATGATAAACATTGCTGGAGTGTAGGACTGCCTGCCTGTGACTTTTTGTTTTCAGTTTTATTTATTTATTTATTTAATTTTGGATGTGTTGGGTCTTTGTGAGGGCTTTCTCTAGTTGCAGCAAGCGGGGGCCACTCTTCATCGCGTTTTGCGAGCTTCTCACTTTCACGGCCTGTGTTGCTCCAGAGCACAAGCTCCTGACGCGCAGGATCAATAGTTGTGGCTCACGAGCTTAGTTGCTCCGTGGCACGTGGGATCTTCCCAGACCAGGGCCCGAACTCGTGTCCCCTGCGTTGGCAGGCAGATTCTCAACCACTACGCCACCAAGGAAACCCCCAGCATGTGACTTTTAGATTCTCATTTTCTCAGGGTATAGGCCCAGCAGTGGCTGTGATTGACTGAGTGGTAGCTCAAAGTTTCCCTTTTAAAAGCACCTCCATTGTGTTTTCATTAGTGGCTCTTACCAGGTCCGCCTTAGAACCGAGGGTACGCATTTCTCCAAAATCCCTTCAGCATGTATTGTTTGCAGCTTTTTACTAATGACCATTCTGACCGCTGTGAGCTGATAGGGTTTTGTAATTCGGGTTTGCATGTCTTTAAAAATTCCTAAAATATATGATTTTTCCACGCCTTTTCCTTTTCTGTTAAAAAAGAAAGAAAGAAAATAGTGTGAGTATAATATGCGTCTTAAAATTGTCTTCTCGGAAGTTTGCCCTCTTTTGAAGTTTTTGGTCGATTTTTGACCCCAGGATTTTTTTGGAGGGCAGGTGTCATTTACAGAACTGCAAGTTTGGTGACTATTCAGTGACCTTTAGCAATGGGTTTAAAGCTGCTGTTGTGGGAACCGGCCACAAGGAGGCAGCATTTCTCCATTCCCAAATCTGGGTACTAGGGCAGCAGAGCCTTAATGGAAGTGGTGTTGTAGGTTGTAAATTCGAATGGAATGTGCCAGGAAAAAGCCCTTTCAGTTTATGTCTCATTACTTCTGGTTCGTATTTTTACCTTAATTTTTATTTTTTATCACAGCAAATTTGTTTACAATGTTTTGTGTGTTCTAGGTGTGCAAGATGTGGTTCTTTCACACATATACATATATCTATTCTTCTTCGGATCCTTTTCCCATGTAGGTTATGACACAATGTTGAGTAGTGTTCTCTTGGTATTCCGTAGGTTTTGGTGATTATATATTTCACATGTGTCTGTATATCTCTGTTAAGCCCAATGTCGTAATGTATCCAGTCCTCACACCTTTCCATTTGGTGGACCAAAAGATTGTTTAATGAATCTGTGTTTACCTTTCTCTGTGGAAGTATCTTCATTGGTATCAGTTTTTAGGTAACACCTTTACGTGATATGATAGGACATGTGTCTTTCGCTTTCTCACTTACCACAAGTTGCGTGATTACTTGAAGACTCAGCTATGGTGCTGAAAATGGCAGTTTTTCATTTCTTTGCTAGCTAATAATCCATCTCGACATGTAGCAGTTCTTCTATGTCCACCCATTTGTTGGTGAACTTTTTGGTTACTTCCATATCTTGGCTAGAGTAATACGGTGCAGTGCAGATTTGCCAGCCTGTGTCTTTCCAATTCTGTCCTCTTAGTTTCTAGGTCCAGGAATGGGTCTGGTGGATCATTTGGTAGCTCAATGTTTACCTTTTAAAGGCTCCACCATTCTATTCTCATTAGTGGCTCTTTCCAGGTTTCGTCCCTCTTAAAGTGGAGGATATGCATTTCTCCACAACACCTTCAGCATTTATTGTTTATAGTTGACTTGCTGATGGTTATTCTGACTGTTGTGAGCTGATACCTCTTTGTGGTTGAATTTGCATGTGTCTCATAATCCGTTGAAATTGAGCTTAAGAGATGTCCTTTTAATTTTTCAAAGTGTGATTATAGCTTAGTTCTTCAAAGTGTTTTCTTAAAGTATGTGTCACAATTTGAAATGTTTTGGCCATTCCCTCCCTCAAGACATTTTGAGGGCAGGTTTCAGTTACAGCCCTGCAGTAGTTGTTCATATGAAGTGACCATTAGCACAGGCTTTAAAGCTGCTTTTGCAGGTAATGGCCAGAGGGCAGCATCCTTTCTACGTTCCCCACTCTGGAAACTAGGGAAACAGACCTCCTGGCCAGTGGTGTTCCTCGCTTATAAATTAGAGTGGAATGTGCCCGGATAAACCCACAAAAGCTGATGTCTCCTTACTTTTATTTGTTATTTAATTTTAATTTATATTTTTAATTGGAGTAATATTCCAATGTGTACATGGACCACTTCTTCTTGGTGCATTCCTCTGTTGATGGACATTTTCATTGCTTCCAAGTTTGGCTATGATAAACATTGCTGGAGTGTAGGACTGCCTGCCTGTGACATTTTGTTTTAAGTTTTATTTATTTATTAATTTATTTTTGGCTGTGTTGCTTCTTCGCGAGGGCTTTCTGTAGTTGCGGCGAGCGGGCGCCACTCTTCATCGCGGTGCGTGGGCCTCTCACTGTCGCGGCCTCTCTTTTTCCAGAGCAGACGCTCCAGACGCACAGGCTCAATAGTTGTGGCTCACGGGCTTAGTTGCTCCGTGGCATGTGGGATCTTCCCAGACCAGGGCCCGAACCCATGTCCCCTGCAATGGCAGGCAGATTCTCAACCACTGCGGCACCAGGGAATCCCCCAGCATGTGACTTTTTGCTTCTCATTTTCTCAGGGTATAGGCCCAGCATTGGGTGAGATTGATTGACTGGTAGCTCAAAGTTTCCCTTTTCAAAGCACCTCCATTGTGTTTTCACTAGTGGCTCTTACCTTGTGCCCCTTAGAACCGAGGGTACGCATTTCTCCAAAATCCCTTCAGCAGGCATTGTTTGCAGCTTTTTGCTAATGACCATTCTGACTGCTGTGAGCTGATAGGGTTTTGCAATTTGGGTTTGCATGTCTTTAAAAATTCCTAAAATTCATCATTTTTCCACGCCTTTTCCTTTGCTGTTAAAAAGAAAGAAAGAAAATAGTGTGAGTACAATATACGTATTGAAATTGTCTCCTCGGAAGTTTGCCCTCTTTTGAAGTTTTTGTTCGATTTTTGACCCCGGGATTTTTTTGGAGGGCAGGTGTCATTTACAGAACTGCAAGTTTGGTGACTATTCAGTGACCTTTAGCAATGGGTTTAAAGCTGCTGTTGTGGGAACCGGCCACAAGGAGGCAGCATTTCTCCATTCCCAAATCTGGGTACTAGGGCAGCAGAGCCTTAATGGAAGTGGTGTTGTAGGTTGTAAATTAGAATGGAATGTGCCAGGAAAAAGCCCTTTCAGTTTATGTCTCATTACTTCTGGTTCGTATTTTTACCTTAATTTTTATTTTTTATCACAGCAAATTTGTTTACAATGTTTTGTGTGTTCTAGGTGTGCAAGATGTGGTTCTTTCACACATATACATATATCTATTCTTCTTTGGATCCTTTTCCCATGTAGGTTATGACACAATGTTGAGTAGTGTTCCCTTGGTGTTCCGTAGGTCTTTGTTGATTATATATTTCACATGTGTTTCTATATCTCTGTTAAGCCCAATGTCGTAACGTATCCAATCCTCACAACTTTCCATTTGGTGAACCATAAGATTGTTTAATGAATTTGTGATTGCCTTTCTCTGTGGAAATATCTTCATTGGTATCAGTTTTAAGTAACACCTCTAAGTGATATGATAGGACATGTGTCTTTCGCTTTCTCACTTACCACAAGTTGCGTGATTACTTGTAGACTCACCTATGGTGCTGCAAATGGCATTGTTTCATTTTTTCGCTAGCTAATATTCCATCTCGACATGTAGCAGTTCTTCTATGTCCACCCAAGTGTTGGTGAACTTTTTGGTTGCTTCCATATCTTGGCTAGAGTAATACTGTGCAGTGCAGATTTGCCTGCCTGTGTCATTCCAATTCTGTCTTCTTAGGTTCTAGGTCCAGGAATGGGCCTGCTGGATCATTTGATAGCTCAATGTTTACCTTTTAAAGGCACCTCCATTCTGTTCTCATTAGTGGCTCTTTCCAGGTTTCGTCCCTCTTAAAGTGGAGGGTATGCATTTCTCCACAACACGTTTAGCATTTATTGTTTATAGTTGACTTGCTGATGGTTATTCTGACTGGTGTGAGCTGATACATCTTTGTGGTTGAATTTGCATGTGTCTCATAATCCGTTGAAATTGAGCTTTAAGACATGTCCTTTTTATTTTTTAAAGTGTGATTACCGCTTAGTTCTTCAAAGTGTTTTCTTAAAGTATGTGTCGCAATTTGAAATGTTCTGGCCATTCCCTCCCTCAAGAAATTTTGAGGGCAGGTTTCAGTTACAGCCCTGCAGTAGTTGTTCAAATGAAGTGACCATTAGCACAGGCTTTAAAGCTGCTTTTGCAGGTAATGGACAGAGGGCGGAATCCTTTCTACGTAGCCCACTCTGGAAACTAGGGAAACAGACCTCCTGGCTAGTGGTGTTCCTCGCTTATAAATTAGAGTGGAATGTTCCCGGAAAACCCCACAAAAGCTGATGTCTCTTACTTTCATTTGTTATTTAATTTTAATTTATATATTTTATTGGAGTAATATTCCAATATGTACATGGACCACTTCTTCTTGGTGCATTCCTCTGTTGATGGACATTTTCGTTGCTTCCAAGTGTTGGCTATGATAAACATTGCTGGAGTGTAGGACTGCCTGCCTGTGACTTTTTGTTTTCAGTTTTATTTATTTATTTATTTAATTTTGGATGTGTTGGGTCTTTGTGAGGGCTTTCTCTAGTTGCAGCAAGCGGGGGCCACTCTTCATCGCGTTTTGCGAGCTTCTCACTTTCGCGGCCTCTGTTGCTCCGGAGCACAAGCTCCTGACGCGCAGGCTCAATAGTTGTGGCTCACGAGCTTAGTTGCTCCGTGGCACGTGGGATCTTCCCAGACCGGGGCCCGAACCCGTGTCCCCTGCGTTGGCAGGCAGATTCTCAACCACTACGCCACCAAGGAAACACCCAGCATGTGACTTTTAGATTCTCATTTTCTCAGGGTATAGGCCCAGCAGTGGCTGTGATTGATTGAGTGGTAGCTCAAAGTTTCCCTTTTAAAAGCACCTCCATTGTGTTTTCATTAGTGGCTCTTACCAGGTCCGCCTTAGAACCGAGGGTACGCATTTCTCCAAAATCCCTTCAGCATGTATTGTTTGCAGCTTTTTACTAATGACCATTCTGACCGCTGTGAGCTGATAGGGTTTTGTGATTCGGGTTTGCATGTCTTTAAAAATTCCTAAAATATATGATTTTTCCACGCCTTTTCCTTTTCTGTTAAAAAAGAAAGAAAGAAAATAGTGTGAGTACAATATGCGTCTTGAAATTGTCTTCTCGGAAGATTGCCCTCTTTTGAAGTTTTTGGTCGATTTTTGACCCCAGGATTTTCTTGGAGGGCAGGTGTCATTTACAGAACTGCAAGTTTGGTGACTATTCAGTGACCTTTAGCAATGGGTTTAAAGCTGCTGTTGTGGGAACCGGCCACAAGGAGGCAGCATTTCTCCATTCCCAAATCTGGGTACTAGGGCAGCAGAGCCTTAATGGAAGTGGTGTTGTAGGTTGTAAATTCGAATGGAATGTGCCAGGAAAAAGCCCTTTCAGTTTATGTCTCATTACTTCTGGTTCGTATTTTTACCTTAATTTTTATTTTTTATCACAGCTAATTTGTTTACAATGTTTTGTGTGTTCTAGGTGTGCAAGATGTGGTTCTTTCACACATATACATATATCTATTCTTCTTCGGATCCTTTTCCCATGTAGGTTATGACACAATGTTGAGTAGTGTTCTCTTGGTGTTCCGTAGGTCTTTGGTGATTATATATTTCACATGTGTTTGTATATCTCTGTTAAGCCCAGTGTCGTAACGTATCCAATCCTCACACCTTTCCATTTGGTGAACCATAAGATTGTTTAATGAATCTGTGATTGCCTTTCTCTGTGGAAATATCTTCATTGGTATCATTTTTTAGGTAACACCTCTAAGTGATATGATAGGACATGTGTCTTTCACTTTCTCACTTACCACAAGTTGCGTGATTAATTGTAGACTCACCTATGGTGCTGCAAATGGCATTGTTTCATTTTTTCGCTAGCTAATATTCCATCTCGACATGTAGCAGTTCTTCTATGTCCACCCAACTGTTGGTGAACTTTTTGGTTACTTCCATACCTTGGCTAGCGTAATACTGTGCAATGCAGATTTGCCTGCCTGTGTCATTCCAATTCTGTCTTCTTAGGTTCTAGGTCGAGTCATGGGCCTGCTGGATCATTTGGTAGCTCAATGTTTACCTTTTAAAGGCACCTCCATTCTGTTCTCATTAGTGGCTCTTTCCAGGCTTCGTCCCTCTTAAAGTGGAGGGTATGCATTTCTCCACAACATCTTTAGCATTTATTGTTTATAGTTGACTTGCTGATGGTTATTCTGAAGGGTGTGAGCTGATACCTCTTTGTGGTTGAATTTGCATGTGTCTCATAATCCGTTGAAATTGAGCTTTAAGGCATGTCCTTTTTATTTTTTAAAGTGTGATTACAGCTTAGTTCTTCAAAGTGTTTTCTTAAAGTATGTGCCACAATTTGAAATGTTCTGGCCATTCCCTCCCTCAAGAAATTTTGAGGGTAGGTTTCAGTTACAGCCCTGCAGTAGTTGTTCAAATGAAGTGACCATTAGCACAGGCTTTAAAGCTGCTTTTGCAGGTAATGGCCAGAGGGCGGCATCCTTTCTACGTTGCCCACTCTGGAAACTAGGGAAACAGACCTCCCGGCCAGTGGTGTTCCTGGCTTATAAATTAGAGTGGAATGTGCCCGGATAAACCCACAAAAGCTGATGTCTCTTACTTTCATTTGTTATTTAATTTTAATTTATATGTTTTATTGGAGTAATATTCCAATATGTACATGGACCACTTCTTCTTGGTGCATTCCTCTGTTGATGGACATTTTCGTTGCTTCCTAGTGTTGGCTATGATAAACATTGCTGGAGTGTAGGACTGCCTGCCTGTGACTTTTTGTTTTCAGTTTTATTTATTTATTTATTTAATTTTGGAAGTGTTGGGTATTCGTGAGGGCTTTCTATAGATGCAGCAAGCGGGGGCCACTCTTCATCGCGTTGTGCGGGCTTCTCACTGTCGCGGCCTCTTTTTCTCCATAGCACAAGCTCCAGACGCGCAGGCTCAATAGTTGTGGCTCACGGGCTTAGTTGCTCCACGGCATGTGGGATCTTCCCAGACCAGGGCCCGAACCCGTGTCCCCTGCGTTGGCAGGCAGATTCTCAACCACTACGCCACCAAGGAAACCCCCAGCATGTGACTTTTAGATTCTCATTTTCTCAGGGTATAGGCCCAGCAGTGGCTGTGATTGACTGAGTGGTAGCTCAAAGTTTCCCTTTTAACAGCACCTCCATTGTGTTTTCATTAGTGGCTCTAACCAGGTCCCCCTTAGAATGGAGGGTACGCATTTCTCCAAAATCCCTTCAGCATGTATTGTTTGCAGCTTTTTACTAATGACCATTCTGACCGCTGTGAGCTGATAGGGTTTTGTAATTCGGGTTTGCATGTCTTTAAAAATTCCTAAAATACATGATTTTTCCACGCCTTTTCCTTTTCTGTTAAAAAAGAAAGAAAGAAAATAGTGTGAGTACAATATGCGTCTTGAAATTGTCTTCTCGGAAGTTTGCCCTCTTTTGAAGTTTTTGGTCGATTTTTGACCCCAGGATTTTCTTGCAGGGCAGGTGTCATTTATAGAACTGCAAGTTTGGTGACTATTCAGTGACCTTCAGCAATGGGTTTAAAGCTGCTGTTGTGGGAACCGGCCACAAGGAGGCAGCATTTCTCCATTCCCAAATCTGGGTACTAGGGCAGCAGAGCCTTAATGGAAGTGGTGTTGTAGGTTGTAAATTCGAATGGAATGTGCCAGGAAAAAGCCCTTTCAGTTTATGTCTCATTACTTCTGGTTCGTATTTTTACCTTAATTTTTATTTTTTATCACAGCAAATTTGTTTACAATGTTTTGTGTGTTCTAGGTGTGCAAGATGTGGTTCTTTCACACATATACATATATCTATTCTTCTTCGGATCCTTTTCCCATGTAGGTTATGACACAATGTTGAGTAGTGTTCTCTTGGTATTCCGTAGGTTTTGGTGATTATATATTTCACATGTGTTTGTATATCTCTGTTAAGCCCAATGTCGTAATGTATCCAGTCCTCACACCTTTCCATTTGGTGGACCAAAAGATTGTTTAATGAATCTGTGTTTACCTTTCTCTGTGGAAGTATCTTCATTGGTATCAGTTTTTAGGTAACACCTTTACGTGATATGATAGGACATGTGTCTTTCGCTTTCTCACTTACCACAAGTTGCGTGATTACTTGAAGACTCAGCTATGGTGCTGAAAATGGCAGTTTTTCATTTCTTTGCTAGCTAATAATCCATCTCGACATGTAGCAGTTCTTCTATGTCCACCCATTTGTTGGTGAACTTTTTGGTTACTTCCATATCTTGGCTAGAGTAATACGGTGCAGTGCAGATTTGCCAGCCTGTGTCTTTCCAATTCTGTCCTCTTAGTTTCTAGGTCCAGGAATGGGTCTGGTGGGTCATTTGGTAGCTCAATGTTTACCTTTTAAAGGCTCCACCATTCTATTCTCATTAGTGGCTCTTTCCAGGTTTCGTCCCTCTTAAAGTGGAGGATATGCATTTCTCCACAACACCTTCAGCATTTATTGTTTATAGTTGACTTGCTGATGGTTATTCTGACTGTTGTGAGCTGATACCTCTTTGTGGTTGAATTTGCATGTGTCTCATAATCCGTTGAAATTGAGCTTAAGAGATGTCCTTTTAATTTTTCAAAGTGTGATTATAGCTTAGTTCTTCAAAGTGTTTTCTTAAAGTATGTGTCACAATTTGAAATGTTTTGGCCATTCCCTCCCTCAAGACATTTTGAGGGCAGGTTTCAGTTACAGCCCTGCAGTAGTTGTTCATATGAAGTGACCATTAGCACAGGCTTTAAAGCTGCTTTTGCAGGTAATGGCCAGAGGGCAGCATCCTTTCTACGTTCCCCACTCTGGAAACTAGGGAAACAGACCTCCTGGCCAGTGGTGTTCCTCGCTTATAAATTAGAGTGGAATGTGCCCGGATAAACCCACAAAAGCTGATGTCTCCTTACTTTTATTTGTTATTTAATTTTAATTTATATTTTTAATTGGAGTAATATTCCAATGTGTACATGGACCACTTCTTCTTGGTGCATTCCTCTGTTGATGGACATTTTCATTGCTTCCAAGTTTGGCTATGATAAACATTGCTGGAGTGTAGGACTGCCTGCCTGTGACATTTTGTTTTAAGTTTTATTTATTTATTAATTTATTTTTGGCTGTGTTGCTTCTTCGCGAGGGCTTTCTGTAGTTGCGGCGAGCGGGCGCCACTCTTCATCGCGGTGCGTGGGCCTCTCACTGTCGCGGCCTCTCTTTTTCCAGAGCACACGCTCCAGACGCACAGGCTCAATAGTTGTGGCTCACGGGCTTAGTTGCTCCGTGGCATGTGGGATCTTCCCAGACCAGGGCCCGAACCCATGTCCCCTGCAATGGCAGGCAGATTCTCAACCACTGCGGCACCAGGGAATCCCCCAGCATGTGACTTTTTGCTTCTCATTTTCTCAGGGTATAGGCCCAGCATTGGGTGAGATTGATTGACTGGTAGCTCAAAGTTTCCCTTTTCAAAGCACCTCCATTGTGTTTTCACTAGTGGCTCTTACCTTGTGCCCCTTAGAACCGAGGGTACGCATTTCTCCAAAATCCCTTCAGCAGGCATTGTTTGCAGCTTTTTGCTAATGACCATTCTGACTGCTGTGAGCTGATAGGGTTTTGCAATTTGGGTTTGCATGTCTTTAAAAATTCCTAAAATTCATCATTTTTCCACGCCTTTTCCTTTGCTGTTAAAAAGAAAGAAAGAAAATAGTGTGAGTACAATATACGTATTGAAATTGTCTCCTCGGAAGTTTGCCCTCTTTTGAAGTTTTTGTTCGATTTTTGACCCCGGGATTTTTTTGGAGGGCAGGTGTCATTTACAGAACTGCAAGTTTGGTGACTATTCAGTGACCTTTAGCAATGGGTTTAAAGCTGCTGTTGTGGGAACCGGCCACAAGGAGGCAGCATTTCTCCATTCCCAAATCTGGGTACTAGGGCAGCAGAGCCTTAATGGAAGTGGTGTTGTAGGTTGTAAATTAGAATGGAATGTGCCAGGAAAAAGCCCTTTCAGTTTATGTCTCATTACTTCTGGTTCGTATTTTCACCTTAATTTTTATTTTTTATCACAGCAAATTTGTTTACAATGTTTTGTGTGTTCTAGGTGTGCAAGATGTGGTTCTTTCACACATATACATATATCTATTCTTCTTTGGATCCTTTTCCCATGTAGGTTATGACACAATGTTGAGTAGTGTTCCCTTGGTGTTCCGTAGGTCTTTGGTGATTATATATTTCACATGTGTTTCTATATCTCTGTTAAGCCCAATGTCGTAACGTGTCCAATCCTCACAACTTTCCATTTGGTGAACCATAAGATTGTTTAATGAATCTGTGATTGCCTTTCTCTGTGGAAATATCTTCATTGGTATCAGTTTTAAGTAACACCTCTAAGTGATATGATAGGACATGTGTCTTTCGCTTTCTCACTTACCACAAGTTGCGTGATTACTTGTAGACTCACCTATGGTGCTGCAAATGGCATTGTTTCATTTTTTCGCTAGCTAATATTCCATCTCGACATGTAGCAGTTCTTCTGTGTCCACCCAAGTGTTGGTGAACTTTTTGGTTGCTTCCATATCTTGGCTAGAGTAATACTGTGCAGTGCAGATTTGCCTGCCTGTGTCATTCCAATTCTGTCTTCTTAGGTTCTAGGTCCAGGAATGGGCCTGCTGGATCATTTGATAGCTCAATGTTTACCTTTTAAAGGCACCTCCATTCTGTTCTCATTAGTGGCTCTTTCCAGGTTTCGTCCCTCTTAAAGTGGAGGGTATGCATTTCTCCACAACACGTTTAGCATTTATTGTTTATAGTTGACTTGCTGATGGTTATTCTGACTGGTGTGAGCTGATACATCTTTGTGGTTGAATTTGCATGTGTCTCATAATCTGTTGAAATTGAGCTTTATGACATGTCCTTTTTATTTTTTAAAGTGTGATTACCGCTTAGTTCTTCAAAGTGTTTTCTTAAAGTATGTGTCACAATTTGAAATGTTCTGGCCATTCCCTCCCTCAAGAAATTTTGAGGGCAGGTTTCAGTTACAGCCCTGCAGTAGTTGTTCAAATGAAGTGAACATTAGCACAGGCTTTAAAGCTGCTTTTGCAGGTAATGGCCAGAGGCCCCATCCTTTCTACGTTGCCCACTCTGGAAACTAGGGAAACAGACCTCCTGGCTAGTGGTGTTCCTCGCTTATAAATTAGAGTGGAATGTTCCCGGAAAACCCCACAAAAGCTGATGTCTCTTACTTTCATTTGTTATTTAATTTTAATTTATATATTTTATTGGAGTAATATTCCAATATGTACATGGACCACTTCTTCTTGGTGCATTCCTCTGTTGATGGACATTTTCGTTGCTTCCAAGTGTTGGCTATGATAAACATTGCTGGAGTGTAGGACTGCCTGCCTGTGACTTTTTGTTTTCAGTTTTATTTATTTATTTATTTAATTTTGGATGTGTTGGGTCTTTGTGAGGGCTTTCTCTAGTTGCAGCAAGCGGGGGCCACACTTCATCGCGTTTTGCGAGCTTCTCACTTTCGCGGCCTCTGTTGCTCCGGAGCACAAGCTCCTGACGCGCAGGCTCAATAGTTGTGGCTCACGAGCTTAGTTGCTCCGTGGCACGTGGGATCTTCCCAGACCGGGGCCCGAACCCGTGTCCCCTGCGTTGGCAGGCAGATTCTCAACCACTACGCCACCAAGGAAACACCCAGCATGTGACTTTTAGATTCTCATTTTCTCAGGGTATAGGCCCAGCAGTGGCTGTGATTGATTGAGTGGTAGCTCAAAGTTTCCCTTTTAAAAGCACCTCCATTGTGTTTTCATTAGTGGCTCTTACCAGGTCCGCCTTAGAACCGAGGGTACGCATTTCTCCAAAATCCCTTCAGCATGTATTGTTTGCAGCTTTTTACTAATGACCATTCTGACCGCTGTGAGCTGATAGGGTTTTGTGATTCGGGTTTGCATGTCTTTAAAAATTCCTAAAATATATGATTTTTCCACGCCTTTTCCTTTTCTGTTAAAAAAGAAAGAAAGAAAATAGTGTGAGTACAATATGCGTCTTGAAATTGTCTTCTCGGAAGATTGCCCTCTTTTGAAGTTTTTGGTCGATTTTTGACCCCAGGATTTTCTTGGAGGGCAGGTGTCATTTACAGAACTGCAAGTTTGGTGACTATTCAGTGACCTTTAGCAATGGGTTTAAAGCTGCTGTTGTGGGAACCGGCCACAAGGAGGCAGCATTTCTCCATTCCCAAATCTGGGTACTAGGGCAGCAGAGCCTTAATGGAAGTGGTGTTGTAGGTTGTAAATTAGAATGGAATGTGCCAGGAAAAAGCCCTTTCAGTTTATGTCTCATTACTTCTGGTTCGTATTTTTACCTTAATTTTTATTTTTTATCACAGCAAATTTGTTTACAATGTTTTGTGTGTTCTAGGTGTGCAAGATGTGGTTCTTTCACACATATACATATATCTATTCTTCTTCGGATCCTTTTCCCATGTAGGTTATGACACAATGTTGAGTAGTGTTCTCTTGGTGTTCCGTAGGTCTTTGGTGATTATATATTTCACATGTGTTTGTATATCTCTGTTAAGCCCAGTGTCGTAACGTATCCAATCCTCACACCTTTCCATTTGGTGAACCATAAGATTGTTTAATGAATCTGTGATTGCCTTTCTCTGTGGAAATATCTTCATTGGTATCATTTTTTAGGTAACACCTCTAAGTGATATGATAGGACATGTGTCTTTCACTTTCTCACTTACCACAAGTTGCGTGATTAATTGTAGACTCACCTATGGTGCTGCAAATGGCATTGTTTCATTTTTTCGCTAGCTAATATTCCATCTCGACATGTAGCAGTTCTTCTATGTCCACCCAACTGTTGGTGAACTTTTTGGTTACTTCCATACCTTGGCTAGCGTAATACTGTGCAATGCAGATTTGCCTGCCTGTGTCATTCCAATTCTGTATTCTTAGGTTCTAGGTCGAGTCATGGGCCTGCTGGATCATTTGGTAGCTCAATGTTTACCTTTTAAAGGCACCTCCATTCTGTTCTCATTAGTGGCTCTTTCCAGGCTTCGTCCCTCTTAAAGTGGAGGGTATGCATTTCTCCACAACATCTTTAGCATTTATTGTTTATAGTTGACTTGCTGATGGTTATTCTGAAGGGTGTGAGCTGATACCTCTTTGTGGTTGAATTTGCATGTGTCTCATAATCCGTTGAAATTGAGTTTTAAGACATGTCTTTTTTATTTTTTAAAGTGTGATTACAGCTTAGTTCTTCAAAGTGTTTTCTTAAAGTATGTGCCACAATTTGAAATGTTCTGGCCATTCCCTCCCTCAAGAAATTTTGAGGGTAGGTTTCAGTTACAGCCCTGCAGTAGTTGTTCAAATGAAGTGACCATTAGCACAGGCTTTAAAGCTGCTTTTGCAGGTAATGGCCAGAGGGCGGCATCCTTTCTACGTTGCCCACTCTGGAAACTAGGGAAACAGACCTCCCGGCCAGTGGTGTTCCTGGCTTATAAATTAGAGTGGAATGTGCCCGGATAAACCCACAAAAGCTGATGTCTCTTACTTTCATTTGTTATTTAATTTTAATTTATATGTTTTATTGGAGTAATATTCCAATATGTACATGGACCACTTCTTCTTGGTGCATTCCTCTGTTGATGGACATTTTCGTTGCTTCCTAGTGTTGGCTATGATAAACATTGCTGGAGTGTAGGACTGCCTGCCTGTGACTTTTTGTTTTCAGTTTTATTTATTTATTTATTTAATTTTGGAAGTGTTGGGTATTCGTGAGGGCTTTCTATAGATGCAGCAAGCGGGGGCCACTCTTCATCGCGTTGTGCGGGCTTCTCACTGTCGCGGCCTCTTTTTCTCCATAGCACAAGCTCCAGACGCGCAGGCTCAATAGTTGTGGCTCACGGGCTTAGTTGCTCCACGGCATGTGGGATCTTCCCAGACCAGGGCCCGAACCCGTGTCCCCTGCGTTGGCAGGCAGATTCTCAACCACTACGCCACCAAGGAAACCCCCAGCATGTGACTTTTAGATTCTCATTTTCTCAGGGTATAGGCCCAGCAGTGGCTGTGATTGACTGAGTGGTAGCTCAAAGTTTCCCTTTTAACAGCACCTCCATTGTGTTTTCATTAGTGGCTCTAACCAGGTCCCCCTTAGAATGGAGGGTACGCATTTCTCCAAAATCCCTTCAGCATGTATTGTTTGCAGCTTTTTACTAATGACCATTCTGACCGCTGTGAGCTGATAGGGTTTTGTAATTCGGGTTTGCATGTCTTTAAAAATTCCTAAAATACATGATTTTTCCACGCCTTTTCCTTTTCTGTTAAAAAAGAAAGAAAGAAAATAGTGTGAGTACAATATGCGTCTTAAAATTGTCTTCTCGGAAGTTTGCCCTCTTTTGAAGTTTTTGGTCGATTTTTGACCCCAGGATTTTCTTGCAGGGCAGGTGTCATTTATAGAACTGCAAGTTTGGTGACTATTCAGTGACCTTCAGCAATGGGTTTAAAGCTGCTGTTGTGGGAACCGGCCACAAGGAGGCAGCATTTCTCCATTCCCAAATCTGGGTACTAGGGCAGCAGAGCCTTAATGGAAGTGGTGTTGTAGGTTGTAAATTCGAATGGAATGTGCCAGGAAAAAGCCCTTTCAGTTTATGTCTCATTACTTCTGGTTCGTATTTTTACCTTAATTTTTATTTTTTATCACAGCAAATTTGTTTACAATGTTTTGTGTGTTCTAGGTGTGCAAGATGTGGTTCTTTCACACATATACATATATCTATTCTTCTTCGGATCCTTTTCCCATGTAGGTTATGACACAATGTTGAGTAGTGTTCTCTTGGTATTCCGTAGGTTTTGGTGATTATATATTTCACATGTGTTTGTATATCTCTGTTAAGCCCAATGTCGTAATGTATCCAGTCCTCACACCTTTCCATTTGGTGGACCAAAAGATTGTTTAATGAATCTGTGTTTACCTTTCTCTGTGGAAGTATCTTCATTGGTATCAGTTTTTAGGTAACACCTTTACGTGATATGATAGGACATGTGTCTTTCGCTTTCTCACTTACCACAAGTTGCGTGATTACTTGAAGACTCAGCTATGGTGCTGAAAATGGCAGTTTTTCATTTCTTTGCTAGCTAATAATCCATCTCGACATGTAGCAGTTCTTCTATGTCCACCCATTTGTTGGTGAACTTTTTGGTTACTTCCATATCTTGGCTAGAGTAATACGGTGCAGTGCAGATTTGCCAGCCTGTGTCTTTCCAATTCTGTCCTCTTAGTTTCTAGGTCCAGGAATGGGTCTGGTGGATCATTTGGTAGCTCAATGTTTACCTTTTAAAGGCTCCACCATTCTATTCTCATTAGTGGCTCTTTCCAGGTTTCGTCCCTCTTAAAGTGGAGGATATGCATTTCTCCACAACACCTTCAGCATTTATTGTTTATAGTTGACTTGCTGATGGTTATTCTGACTGTTGTGAGCTGATACCTCTTTGTGGTTGAATTTGCATGTGTCTCATAATCCGTTGAAATTGAGCTTAAGAGATGTCCTTTTAATTTTTCAAAGTGTGATTATAGCTTAGTTCTTCAAAGTGTTTTCTTAAAGTATGTGTCACAATTTGAAATGTTTTGGCCATTCCCTCCCTCAAGACATTTTGAGGGCAGGTTTCAGTTACAGCCCTGCAGTAGTTGTTCATATGAAGTGACCATTAGCACAGGCTTTAAAGCTGCTTTTGCAGGTAATGGCCAGAGGGCAGCATCCTTTCTACGTTCCCCACTCTGGAAACTAGGGAAACAGACCTCCTGGCCAGTGGTGTTCCTCGCTTATAAATTAGAGTGGAATGTGCCCGGATAAACCCACAAAAGCTGATGTCTCCTTACTTTTATTTGTTATTTAATTTTAATTTATATTTTTAATTGGAGTAATATTCCAATGTGTACATGGACCACTTCTTCTTGGTGCATTCCTCTGTTGATGGACATTTTCATTGCTTCCAAGTTTGGCTATGATAAACATTGCTGGAGTGTAGGACTGCCTGCCTGTGACATTTTGTTTTAAGTTTTATTTATTTATTAATTTATTTTTGGCTGTGTTGCTTCTTCGCGAGGGCTTTCTGTAGTTGCGGCGAGCGGGCGCCACTCTTCATCGCGGTGCGTGGGCCTCTCACTGTCGCGGCCTCTCTTTTTCCAGAGCACACGCTCCAGACGCACAGGCTCAATAGTTGTGGCTCACGGGCTTAGTTGCTCCGTGGCATGTGGGATCTTCCCAGACCAGGGCCCGAACCCATGTCCCCTGCAATGGCAGGCAGATTCTCAACCACTGCGGCACCAGGGAATCCCCCAGCATGTGACTTTTTGCTTCTCATTTTCTCAGGGTATAGGCCCAGCATTGGGTGAGATTGATTGACTGGTAGCTCAAAGTTTCCCTTTTCAAAGCACCTCCATTGTGTTTTCACTAGTGGCTCTTACCTTGTGCCCCTTAGAACCGAGGGTACGCATTTCTCCAAAATCCCTTCAGCAGGCATTGTTTGCAGCTTTTTGCTAATGACCATTCTGACTGCTGTGAGCTGATAGGGTTTTGCAATTTGGGTTTGCATGTCTTTAAAAATTCCTAAAATTCATCATTTTTCCACGCCTTTTCCTTTGCTGTTAAAAAGAAAGAAAGAAAATAGTGTGAGTACAATATACGTATTGAAATTGTCTCCTCGGAAGTTTGCCCTCTTTTGAAGTTTTTGTTCGATTTTTGACCCCGGGATTTTTTTGGAGGGCAGGTGTCATTTACAGAACTGCAAGTTTGGTGACTATTCAGTGACCTTTAGCAATGGGTTTAAAGCTGCTGTTGTGGGAACCGGCCACAAGGAGGCAGCATTTCTCCATTCCCAAATCTGGGTACTAGGGCAGCAGAGCCTTAATGGAAGTGGTGTTGTAGGTTGTAAATTCGAATGGAATGTGCCAGGAAAAAGCCCTTTCAGTTTATGTCTCATTACTTCTGGTTCGTATTTTCACCTTAATTTTTATTTTTTATCACAGCAAATTTGTTTACAATGTTTTGTGTGTTCTAGGTGTGCAAGATGTGGTTCTTTCACACATATACATATATCTATTCTTCTTTGGATCCTTTTCCCATGTAGGTTATGACACAATGTTGAGTAGTGTTCCCTTGGTGTTCCGTAGGTCTTTGGTGATTATATATTTCACATGTGTTTCTATATCTCTGTTAAGCCCAATGTCGTAACGTGTCCAATCCTCACAACTTTCCATTTGGTGAACCATAAGATTGTTTAATGAATCTGTGATTGCCTTTCTCTGTGGAAATATCTTCATTGGTATCAGTTTTAAGTAACACCTCTAAGTGATATGATAGGACATGTGTCTTTCGCTTTCTCACTTACCACAAGTTGCGTGATTACTTGTAGACTCACCTATGGTGCTGCAAATGGCATTGTTTCATTTTTTCGCTAGCTAATATTCCATCTCGACATGTAGCAGTTCTTCTGTGTCCACCCAAGTGTTGGTGAACTTTTTGGTTGCTTCCATATCTTGGCTAGAGTAATACTGTGCAGTGCAGATTTGCCTGCCTGTGTCATTCCAATTCTGTCTTCTTAGGTTCTAGGTCCAGGAATGGGCCTGCTGGATCATTTGATAGCTCAATGTTTACCTTTTAAAGGCACCTCCATTCTGTTCTCATTAGTGGCTCTTTCCAGGTTTCGTCCCTCTTAAAGTGGAGGGTATGCATTTCTCCACAACACGTTTAGCATTTATTGTTTATAGTTGACTTGCTGATGGTTATTCTGACTGGTGTGAGCTGATACCTCTTTGTGGTTGAATTTGCATGTGTCTCATAATCCGTTGAAATTGAGCTTTATGACATGTCCTTTTTATTTTTTAAAGTGTGATTACCGCTTAGTTCTTCAAAGTGTTTTCTTAAAGTATGTGTCACAATTTGAAATGTTCTGGCCATTCCCTCCCTCAAGAAATTTTGAGGGCAGGTTTCAGTTACAGCCCTGCAGTAGTTGTTCAAATGAAGTGAACATTAGCACAGGCTTTAAAGCTGCTTTTGCAGGTAATGGCCAGAGGCCCCATCCTTTCTACGTTGCCCACTCTGGAAACTAGGGAAACAGACCTCCTGGCTAGTGGTGTTCCTCGCTTATAAATTAGAGTGGAATGTTCCCGGAAAACCCCACAAAAGCTGATGTCTCTTACTTTCATTTGTTATTTAATTTTAATTTATATATTTTATTGGAGTAATATTCCAATATGTACATGGACCACTTCTTCTTGGTGCATTCCTCTGTTGATGGACATTTTCGTTGCTTCCAAGTGTTGGCTATGATAAACATTGCTGGAGTGTAGGACTGCCTGCCTGTGACTTTTTGTTTTCAGTTTTATTTATTTATTTATTTAATTTTGGATGTGTTGGGTCTTTGTGAGGGCTTTCTCTAGTTGCAGCAAGCGGGGGCCACTCTTCATCGCGTTTTGCGAGCTTCTCACTTTCGCGGCCTCTGTTGCTCCGGAGCACAAGCTCCTGACGCGCAGGATCAATAGTTGTGGCTCACGAGCTTAGTTGCTCCGTGGCACGTGGGATCTTCCCAGACCAGGGCCCGAACTCGTGTCCCCTGCGTTGGCAGGCAGATTCTCAACCACTACGCCACCAAGGAAACCCCCAGCATGTGACTTTTAGATTCTCATTTTCTCAGGGTATAGGCCCAGCAGTGGCTGTGATTGACTGAGTGGTAGCTCAAAGTTTCCCTTTTAAAAGCACCTCCATTGTGTTTTCATTAGTGGCTCTTACCAGGTCCGCCTTAGAACCGAGGGTACGCATTTCTCCAAAATCCCTTCAGCATGTATTGTTTGCAGCTTTTTACTAATGACCATTCTGACCGCTGTGAGCTGATAGGGTTTTGTAATTCGGGTTTGCATGTCTTTAAAAATTCCTAAAATATATGATTTTTCCACGCCTTTTCCTTTTCTGTTAAAAAAGAAAGAAAGAAAATAGTGTGAGTACAATATGCGTCTTAAAATTGTCTTCTCGGAAGTTTGCCCTCTTTTGAAGTTTCTGGTCGATTTTTGACCCCAGGATTTTTTTGGAGGGCAGGTGTCATTTACAGAACTGCAAGTTTGGTGACTATTCAGTGACCTTCAGCAATGGGTTTAAAGCTGCTGTTGTGGGAACCGGCCACAAGGAGGCAGCATTTCTCCATTCCCAAATCTGGGTACTAGGGCAGCAGAGCCTTAATGGAAGTGGTGTTGTAGGTTGTAAATTCGAATGGAATGTGCCAGGAAAAAGCCCTTTCAGTTTATGTCTCATTACTTCTGGTTCGTATTTTTACCTTAATTTTTATTTTTTATCACAGCAAATTTGTTTACAATGTTTTGTGTGTTCTAGGTGTGCAAGATGTGGTTCTTTCACACATATACATATATCTATTCTTCTTCGGATCCTTTTCCCATGTAGGTTATGACACAATGTTGAGTAGTGTTCTCTTGGTATTCCGTAGGTTTTGGTGATTATATATTTCACATGTGTTTGTATATCTCTGTTAAGCCCAATGTCGTAATGTATCCAGTCCTCACACCTTTCCATTTGGTGGACCAAAAGATTGTTTAATGAATCTGTGTTTACCTTTCTCTGTGGAAGTATCTTCATTGGTATCAGTTTTTAGGTAACACCTTTACGTGATATGATAGGACATGTGTCTTTCGCTTTCTCACTTACCACAAGTTGCGTGATTACTTGAAGACTCAGCTATGGTGCTGA
The DNA here is from genome assembly GCF_965194805.1 of Balaenoptera borealis. Taxonomy (NCBI): domain Eukaryota; kingdom Metazoa; phylum Chordata; class Mammalia; order Artiodactyla; family Balaenopteridae; genus Balaenoptera; species Balaenoptera borealis. The sequence goes on along the minus strand of NC_138862.1, from coordinate 108,020,422 downwards.
AAATGGCAGTTTTTCATTTCTTTGCTAGCTAATAATCCATCTCGACATGTAGCAGTTCTTCTATGTCCACCCATTTGTTGGTGAACTTTTTGGTTACTTCCATATCTTGGCTAGAGTAATACGGTGCAGTGCAGATTTGCCAGCCTGTGTCTTTCCAATTCTGTCCTCTTAGTTTCTAGGTCCAGGAATGGGTCTGGTGGATCATTTGGTAGCTCAATGTTTACCTTTTAAAGGCTCCACCATTCTATTCTCATTAGTGGCTCTTTCCAGGTTTCGTCCCTCTTAAAGTGGAGGATATGCATTTCTCCACAACACCTTCAGCATTTATTGTTTATAGTTGACTTGCTGATGGTTATTCTGACTGTTGTGAGCTGATACCTCTTTGTGGTTGAATTTGCATGTGTCTCATAATCCGTTGAAATTGAGCTTAAGAGATGTCCTTTTAATTTTTCAAAGTGTGATTATAGCTTAGTTCTTCAAAGTGTTTTCTTAAAGTATGTGTCACAATTTGAAATGTTTTGGCCATTCCCTCCCTCAAGACATTTTGAGGGCAGGTTTCAGTTACAGCCCTGCAGTAGTTGTTCATATGAAGTGACCATTAGCACAGGCTTTAAAGCTGCTTTTGCAGGTAATGGCCAGAGGGCAGCATCCTTTCTACGTTCCCCACTCTGGAAACTAGGGAAACAGACCTCCTGGCCAGTGGTGTTCCTCGCTTATAAATTAGAGTGGAATGTGCCCGGATAAACCCACAAAAGCTGATGTCTCCTTACTTTTATTTGTTATTTAATTTTAATTTATATTTTTAATTGGAGTAATATTCCAATGTGTACATGGACCACTTCTTCTTGGTGCATTCCTCTGTTGATGGACATTTTCATTGCTTCCAAGTTTGGCTATGATAAACATTGCTGGAGTGTAGGACTGCCTGCCTGTGACATTTTGTTTTAAGTTTTATTTATTTATTAATTTATTTTTGGCTGTGTTGCTTCTTCGCGAGGGCTTTCTGTAGTTGCGGCGAGCGGGCGCCACTCTTCATCGCGGTGCGTGGGCCTCTCACTGTCGCGGCCTCTCTTTTTCCAGAGCACACGCTCCAGACGCACAGGCTCAATAGTTGTGGCTCACGGGCTTAGTTGCTCCGTGGCATGTGGGATCTTCCCAGACCAGGGCCCGAACCCATGTCCCCTGCAATGGCAGGCAGATTCTCAACCACTGCGGCACCAGGGAATCCCCCAGCATGTGACTTTTTGCTTCTCATTTTCTCAGGGTATAGGCCCAGCATTGGGTGAGATTGATTGACTGGTAGCTCAAAGTTTCCCTTTTCAAAGCACCTCCATTGTGTTTTCACTAGTGGCTCTTACCTTGTGCCCCTTAGAACCGAGGGTACGCATTTCTCCAAAATCCCTTCAGCAGGCATTGTTTGCAGCTTTTTGCTAATGACCATTCTGACTGCTGTGAGCTGATAGGGTTTTGCAATTTGGGTTTGCATGTCTTTAAAAATTCCTAAAATTCATCATTTTTCCACGCCTTTTCCTTTGCTGTTAAAAAGAAAGAAAGAAAATAGTGTGAGTACAATATACGTATTGAAATTGTCTCCTCGGAAGTTTGCCCTCTTTTGAAGTTTTTGTTCGATTTTTGACCCCGGGATTTTTTTGGAGGGCAGGTGTCATTTACAGAACTGCAAGTTTGGTGACTATTCAGTGACCTTTAGCAATGGGTTTAAAGCTGCTGTTGTGGGAACCGGCCACAAGGAGGCAGCATTTCTCCATTCCCAAATCTGGGTACTAGGGCAGCAGAGCCTTAATGGAAGTGGTGTTGTAGGTTGTAAATTCGAATGGAATGTGCCAGGAAAAAGCCCTTTCAGTTTATGTCTCATTACTTCTGGTTCGTATTTTCACCTTAATTTTTATTTTTTATCACAGCAAATTTGTTTACAATGTTTTGTGTGTTCTAGGTGTGCAAGATGTGGTTCTTTCACACATATACATATATCTATTCTTCTTTGGATCCTTTTCCCATGTAGGTTATGACACAATGTTGAGTAGTGTTCCCTTGGTGTTCCGTAGGTCTTTGGTGATTATATATTTCACATGTGTTTCTATATCTCTGTTAAGCCCAATGTCGTAACGTGTCCAATCCTCACAACTTTCCATTTGGTGAACCATAAGATTGTTTAATGAATCTGTGATTGCCTTTCTCTGTGGAAATATCTTCATTGGTATCAGTTTTAAGTAACACCTCTAAGTGATATGATAGGACATGTGTCTTTCGCTTTCTCACTTACCACAAGTTGCGTGATTACTTGTAGACTCACCTATGGTGCTGCAAATGGCATTGTTTCATTTTTTCGCTAGCTAATATTCCATCTCGACATGTAGCAGTTCTTCTGTGTCCACCCAAGTGTTGGTGAACTTTTTGGTTGCTTCCATATCTTGGCTAGAGTAATACTGTGCAGTGCAGATTTGCCTGCCTGTGTCATTCCAATTCTGTCTTCTTAGGTTCTAGGTCCAGGAATGGGCCTGCTGGATCATTTGATAGCTCAATGTTTACCTTTTAAAGGCACCTCCATTCTGTTCTCATTAGTGGCTCTTTCCAGGTTTCGTCCCTCTTAAAGTGGAGGGTATGCATTTCTCCACAACACGTTTAGCATTTATTGTTTATAGTTGACTTGCTGATGGTTATTCTGACTGGTGTGAGCTGATACATCTTTGTGGTTGAATTTGCATGTGTCTCATAATCCGTTGAAATTGAGCTTTATGACATGTCCTTTTTATTTTTTAAAGTGTGATTACCGCTTAGTTCTTCAAAGTGTTTTCTTAAAGTATGTGTCACAATTTGAAATGTTCTGGCCATTCCCTCCCTCAAGAAATTTTGAGGGCAGGTTTCAGTTACAGCCCTGCAGTAGTTGTTCAAATGAAGTGAACATTAGCACAGGCTTTAAAGCTGCTTTTGCAGGTAATGGCCAGAGGCCCCATCCTTTCTACGTTGCCCACTCTGGAAACTAGGGAAACAGACCTCCTGGCTAGTGGTGTTCCTCGCTTATAAATTAGAGTGGAATGTTCCCGGAAAACCCCACAAAAGCTGATGTCTCTTACTTTCATTTGTTATTTAATTTTAATTTATATATTTTATTGGAGTAATATTCCAATATGTACATGGACCACTTCTTCTTGGTGCATTCCTCTGTTGATGGACATTTTCGTTGCTTCCAAGTGTTGGCTATGATAAACATTGCTGGAGTGTAGGACTGCCTGCCTGTGACTTTTTGTTTTCAGTTTTATTTATTTATTTATTTAATTTTGGATGTGTTGGGTCTTTGTGAGGGCTTTCTCTAGTTGCAGCAAGCGGGGGCCACTCTTCATCGCGTTTTGCGAGCTTCTCACTTTCGCGGCCTCTGTTGCTCCGGAGCACAAGCTCCTGACGCGCAGGATCAATAGTTGTGGCTCACGAGCTTAGTTGCTCCGTGGCACGTGGGATCTTCCCAGACCAGGGCCCGAACTCGTGTCCCCTGCGTTGGCAGGCAGATTCTCAACCACTACGCCACCAAGGAAACCCCCAGCATGTGACTTTTAGATTCTCATTTTCTCAGGGTATAGGCCCAGCAGTGGCTGTGATTGACTGAGTGGTAGCTCAAAGTTTCCCTTTTAAAAGCACCTCCATTGTGTTTTCATTAGTGGCTCTTACCAGGTCCGCCTTAGAACCGAGGGTACGCATTTCTCCAAAATCCCTTCAGCATGTATTGTTTGCAGCTTTTTACTAATGACCATTCTGACCGCTGTGAGCTGATAGGGTTTTGTAATTCGGGTTTGCATGTCTTTAAAAATTCCTAAAATATATGATTTTTCCACGCCTTTTCCTTTTCTGTTAAAAAAGAAAGAAAGAAAATAGTGTGAGTACAATATGCGTCTTAAAATTGTCTTCTCGGAAGTTTGCCCTCTTTTGAAGTTTCTGGTCGATTTTTGACCCCAGGATTTTTTTGGAGGGCAGGTGTCATTTACAGAACTGCAAGTTTGGTGACTATTCAGTGACCTTTAGCAATGGGTTTAAAGCTGCTGTTGTGGGAACCGGCCACAAGGAGGCAGCATTTCTCCATTCCCAAATCTGGGTACTAGGGCAGCAGAGCCTTAATGGAAGTGGTGTTGTAGGTTGTAAATTCGAATGGAATGTGCCAGGAAAAAGCCCTTTCAGTTTATGTCTCATTACTTCTGGTTCGTATTTTTACCTTAATTTTTATTTTTTATCACAGCAAATTTGTTTACAATGTTTTGTGTGTTCTAGGTGTGCAAGATGTGGTTCTTTCACACATATACATATATCTATTCTTCTTCGGATCCTTTTCCCATGTAGGTTATGACACAATGTTGAGTAGTGTTCTCTTGGTATTCCTTAGGTTTTGGTGATTATATATTTCACATGTGTTTGTATATCTCTGTTAAGCCCAATGTCGTAATGTATCCAGTCCTCACACCTTTCCATTTGGTGGACCAAAAGATTGTTTAATGAATCTGTGTTTACCTTTCTCTGTGGAAGTATCTTCATTGGTATCAGTTTTTAGGTAACACCTTTACGTGATATGATAGGACATGTGTCTTTCGCTTTCTCACTTACCACAAGTTGCGTGATTACTTGAAGACTCAGCTATGGTGCTGAAAATGGCAGTTTTTCATTTCTTTGCTAGCTAATAATCCATCTCGACATGTAGCAGTTCTTCTATGTCCACCCATTTGTTGGTGAACTTTTTGGTTACTTCCATATCTTGGCTAGAGTAATACGGTGCAGTGCAGATTTGCCAGCCTGTGTCTTTCCAATTCTGTCCTCTTAGTTTCTAGGTCCAGGAATGGGTCTGGTGGATCATTTGGTAGCTCAATGTTTACCTTTTAAAGGCTCCACCATTCTATTCTCATTAGTGGCTCTTTCCAGGTTTCGTCCCTCTTAAAGTGGAGGATATGCATTTCTCCACAACACCTTCAGCATTTATTGTTTATAGTTGACTTGCTGATGGTTATTCTGACTGTTGTGAGCTGATACCTCTTTGTGGTTGAATTTGCATGTGTCTCATAATCCGTTGAAATTGAGCTTAAGAGATGTCCTTTTAATTTTTCAAAGTGTGATTATAGCTTAGTTCTTCAAAGTGTTTTCTTAAAGTATGTGTCACAATTTGAAATGTTTTGGCCATTCCCTCCCTCAAGACATTTTGAGGGCAGGTTTCAGTTACAGCCCTGCAGTAGTTGTTCATATGAAGTGACCATTAGCACAGGCTTTAAAGCTGCTTTTGCAGGTAATGGCCAGAGGGCAGCATCCTTTCTACGTTCCCCACTCTGGAAACTAGGGAAACAGACCTCCTGGCCAGTGGTGTTCCTCGCTTATAAATTAGAGTGGAATGTGCCCGGATAAACCCACAAAAGCTGATGTCTCCTTACTTTTATTTGTTATTTAATTTTAATTTATATTTTTAATTGGAGTAATATTCCAATGTGTACATGGACCACTTCTTCTTGGTGCATTCCTCTGTTGATGGACATTTTCATTGCTTCCAAGTTTGGCTATGATAAACATTGCTGGAGTGTAGGACTGCCTGCCTGTGACATTTTGTTTTAAGTTTTATTTATTTATTAATTTATTTTTGGCTGTGTTGCTTCTTCGCGAGGGCTTTCTGTAGTTGCGGCGAGCGGGCGCCACTCTTCATCGCGGTGCGTGGGCCTCTCACTGTCGCGGCCTCTCTTTTTCCAGAGCACACGCTCCAGACGCACAGGCTCAATAGTTGTGGCTCACGGGCTTAGTTGCTCCGTGGCATGTGGGATCTTCCCAGACCAGGGCCCGAACCCATGTCCCCTGCAATGGCAGGCAGATTCTCAACCACTGCGGCACCAGGGAATCCCCCAGCATGTGACTTTTTGCTTCTCATTTTCTCAGGGTATAGGCCCAGCATTGGGTGAGATTGATTGACTGGTAGCTCAAAGTTTCCCTTTTCAAAGCACCTCCATTGTGTTTTCACTAGTGGCTCTTACCTTGTGCCCCTTAGAACCGAGGGTACGCATTTCTCCAAAATCCCTTCAGCAGGCATTGTTTGCAGCTTTTTGCTAATGACCATTCTGACTGCTGTGAGCTGATAGGGTTTTGCAATTTGGGTTTGCATGTCTTTAAAAATTCCTAAAATTCATCATTTTTCCACGCCTTTTCCTTTGCTGTTAAAAAGAAAGAAAGAAAATAGTGTGAGTACAATATACGTATTGAAATTGTCTCCTCGGAAGTTTGCCCTCTTTTGAAGTTTTTGTTCGATTTTTGACCCCGGGATTTTTTTGGAGGGCAGGTGTCATTTACAGAACTGCAAGTTTGGTGACTATTCAGTGACCTTTAGCAATGGGTTTAAAGCTGCTGTTGTGGGAACCGGCCACAAGGAGGCAGCATTTCTCCATTCCCAAATCTGGGTACTAGGGCAGCAGAGCCTTAATGGAAGTGGTGTTGTAGGTTGTAAATTAGAATGGAATGTGCCAGGAAAAAGCCCTTTCAGTTTATGTCTCATTACTTCTGGTTCGTATTTTCACCTTAATTTTTATTTTTTATCACAGCAAATTTGTTTACAATGTTTTGTGTGTTCTAGGTGTGCAAGATGTGGTTCTTTCACACATATACATATATCTATTCTTCTTTGGATCCTTTTCCCATGTAGGTTATGACACAATGTTGAGTAGTGTTCCCTTGGTGTTCCGTAGGTCTTTGGTGATTATATATTTCACATGTGTTTCTATATCTCTGTTAAGCCCAATGTCGTAACGTGTCCAATCCTCACAACTTTCCATTTGGTGAACCATAAGATTGTTTAATGAATCTGTGATTGCCTTTCTCTGTGGAAATATCTTCATTGGTATCAGTTTTAAGTAACACCTCTAAGTGATATGATAGGACATGTGTCTTTCGCTTTCTCACTTACCACAAGTTGCGTGATTACTTGTAGACTCACCTATGGTGCTGCAAATGGCATTGTTTCATTTTTTCGCTAGCTAATATTCCATCTCGACATGTAGCAGTTCTTCTGTGTCCACCCAAGTGTTGGTGAACTTTTTGGTTGCTTCCATATCTTGGCTAGAGTAATACTGTGCAGTGCAGATTTGCCTGCCTGTGTCATTCCAATTCTGTCTTCTTAGGTTCTAGGTCCAGGAATGGGCCTGCTGGATCATTTGATAGCTCAATGTTTACCTTTTAAAGGCACCTCCATTCTGTTCTCATTAGTGGCTCTTTCCAGGTTTCGTCCCTCTTAAAGTGGAGGGTATGCATTTCTCCACAACACGTTTAGCATTTATTGTTTATAGTTGACTTGCTGATGGTTATTCTGACTGGTGTGAGCTGATACATCTTTGTGGTTGAATTTGCATGTGTCTCATAATCCGTTGAAATTGAGCTTTATGACATGTCCTTTTTATTTTTTAAAGTGTGATTACCGCTTAGTTCTTCAAAGTGTTTTCTTAAAGTATGTGTCACAATTTGAAATGTTCTGGCCATTCCCTCCCTCAAGAAATTTTGAGGGCAGGTTTCAGTTACAGCCCTGCAGTAGTTGTTCAAATGAAGTGAACATTAGCACAGGCTTTAAAGCTGCTTTTGCAGGTAATGGCCAGAGGCCCCATCCTTTCTACGTTGCCCACTCTGGAAACTAGGGAAACAGACCTCCTGGCTAGTGGTGTTCCTCGCTTATAAATTAGAGTGGAATGTTCCCGGAAAACCCCACAAAAGCTGATGTCTCTTACTTTCATTTGTTATTTAATTTTAATTTATATATTTTATTGGAGTAATATTCCAATATGTACATGGACCACTTCTTCTTGGTGCATTCCTCTGTTGATGGACATTTTCGTTGCTTCCAAGTGTTGGCTATGATAAACATTGCTGGAGTGTAGGACTGCCTGCCTGTGACTTTTTGTTTTCAGTTTTATTTATTTATTTATTTAATTTTGGATGTGTTGGGTCTTTGTGAGGGCTTTCTCTAGTTGCAGCAAGCGGGGGCCACTCTTCATCGCGTTTTGCGAGCTTCTCACTTTCGCGGCCTCTGTTGCTCCGGAGCACAAGCTCCTGACGCGCAGGATCAATAGTTGTGGCTCACGAGCTTAGTTGCTCCGTGGCACGTGGGATCTTCCCAGACCAGGGCCCGAACTCGTGTCCCCTGCGTTGGCAGGCAGATTCTCAACCACTACGCCACCAAGGAAACCCCCAGCATGTGACTTTTAGATTCTCATTTTCTCAGGGTATAGGCCCAGCAGTGGCTGTGATTGACTGAGTGGTAGCTCAAAGTTTCCCTTTTAAAAGCACCTCCATTGTGTTTTCATTAGTGGCTCTTACCAGGTCCGCCTTAGAACCGAGGGTACGCATTTCTCCAAAATCCCTTCAGCATGTATTGTTTGCAGCTTTTTACTAATGACCATTCTGACCGCTGTGAGCTGATAGGGTTTTGTAATTCGGGTTTGCATGTCTTTAAAAATTCCTAAAATATATGATTTTTCCACGCCTTTTCCTTTTCTGTTAAAAAAGAAAGAAAGAAAATAGTGTGAGTACAATATGCGTCTTAAAATTGTCTTCTCGGAAGTTTGCCCTCTTTTGAAGTTTCTGGTCGATTTTTGACCCCAGGATTTTTTTGGAGGGCAGGTGTCATTTACAGAACTGCAAGTTTGGTGACTATTCAGTGACCTTTAGCAATGGGTTTAAAGCTGCTGTTGTGGGAACCGGCCACAAGGAGGCAGCATTTCTCCATTCCCAAATCTGGGTACTAGGGCAGCAGAGCCTTAATGGAAGTGGTGTTGTAGGTTGTAAATTCGAATGGAATGTGCCAGGAAAAAGCCCTTTCAGTTTATGTCTCATTACTTCTGGTTCGTATTTTTACCTTAATTTTTATTTTTTATCACAGCAAATTTGTTTACAATGTTTTGTGTGTTCTAGGTGTGCAAGATGTGGTTCTTTCACACATATACATATATCTATTCTTCTTCGGATCCTTTTCCCATGTAGGTTATGACACAATGTTGAGTAGTGTTCTCTTGGTATTCCTTAGGTTTTGGTGATTATATATTTCACATGTGTTTGTATATCTCTGTTAAGCCCAATGTCGTAATGTATCCAGTCCTCACACCTTTCCATTTGGTGGACCAAAAGATTGTTTAATGAATCTGTGTTTACCTTTCTCTGTGGAAGTATCTTCATTGGTATCAGTTTTTAGGTAACACCTTTACGTGATATGATAGGACATGTGTCTTTCGCTTTCTCACTTACCACAAGTTGCGTGATTACTTGAAGACTCAGCTATGGTGCTGAAAATGGCAGTTTTTCATTTCTTTGCTAGCTAATAATCCATCTCGACATGTAGCAGTTCTTCTATGTCCACCCATTTGTTGGTGAACTTTTTGGTTACTTCCATATCTTGGCTAGAGTAATACGGTGCAGTGCAGATTTGCCAGCCTGTGTCTTTCCAATTCTGTCCTCTTAGTTTCTAGGTCCAGGAATGGGTCTGGTGGATCATTTGGTAGCTCAATGTTTACCTTTTAAAGGCTCCACCATTCTATTCTCATTAGTGGCTCTTTCCAGGTTTCGTCCCTCTTAAAGTGGAGGATATGCATTTCTCCACAACACCTTCAGCATTTATTGTTTATAGTTGACTTGCTGATGGTTATTCTGACTGTTGTGAGCTGATACCTCTTTGTGGTTGAATTTGCATGTGTCTCATAATCCGTTGAAATTGAGCTTAAGAGATGTCCTTTTAATTTTTCAAAGTGTGATTATAGCTTAGTTCTTCAAAGTGTTTTCTTAAAGTATGTGTCACAATTTGAAATGTTTTGGCCATTCCCTCCCTCAAGACATTTTGAGGGCAGGTTTCAGTTACAGCCCTGCAGTAGTTGTTCATATGAAGTGACCATTAGCACAGGCTTTAAAGCTGCTTTTGCAGGTAATGGCCAGAGGGCAGCATCCTTTCTACGTTCCCCACTCTGGAAACTAGGGAAACAGACCTCCTGGCCAGTGGTGTTCCTCGCTTATAAATTAGAGTGGAATGTGCCCGGATAAACCCACAAAAGCTGATGTCTCCTTACTTTTATTTGTTATTTAATTTTAATTTATATTTTTAATTGGAGTAATATTCCAATGTGTACATGGACCACTTCTTCTTGGTGCATTCCTCTGTTGATGGACATTTTCATTGCTTCCAAGTTTGGCTATGATAAACATTGCTGGAGTGTAGGACTGCCTGCCTGTGACATTTTGTTTTAAGTTTTATTTATTTATTAATTTATTTTTGGCTGTGTTGCTTCTTCGCGAGGGCTTTCTGTAGTTGCGGCGAGCGGGCGCCACTCTTCATCGCGGTGCGTGGGCCTCTCACTGTCGCGGCCTCTCTTTTTCCAGAGCACACGCTCCAGACGCACAGGCTCAATAGTTGTGGCTCACGGGCTTAGTTGCTCCGTGGCATGTGGGATCTTCCCAGACCAGGGCCCGAACCCATGTCCCCTGCAATGGCAGGCAGATTCTCAACCACTGCGGCACCAGGGAATCCCCCAGCATGTGACTTTTTGCTTCTCATTTTCTCAGGGTATAGGCCCAGCATTGGGTGAGATTGATTGACTGGTAGCTCAAAGTTTCCCTTTTCAAAGCACCTCCATTGTGTTTTCACTAGTGGCTCTTACCTTGTGCCCCTTAGAACCGAGGGTACGCATTTCTCCAAAATCCCTTCAGCAGGCATTGTTTGCAGCTTTTTGCTAATGACCATTCTGACTGCTGTGAGCTGATAGGGTTTTGCAATTTGGGTTTGCATGTCTTTAAAAATTCCTAAAATTCATCATTTTTCCACGCCTTTTCCTTTGCTGTTAAAAAGAAAGAAAGAAAATAGTGTGAGTACAATATACGTATTGAAATTGTCTCCTCGGAAGTTTGCCCTCTTTTGAAGTTTTTGTTCGATTTTTGACCCCGGGATTTTTTTGGAGGGCAGGTGTCATTTACAGAACTGCAAGTTTGGTGACTATTCAGTGACCTTTAGCAATGGGTTTAAAGCTGCTGTTGTGGGAACCGGCCACAAGGAGGCAGCATTTCTCCATTCCCAAATCTGGGTACTAGGGCAGCAGAGCCTTAATGGAAGTGGTGTTGTAGGTTGTAAATTAGAATGGAATGTGCCAGGAAAAAGCCCTTTCAGTTTATGTCTCATTACTTCTGGTTCGTATTTTCACCTTAATTTTTATTTTTTATCACAGCAAATTTGTTTACAATGTTTTGTGTGTTCTAGGTGTGCAAGATGTGGTTCTTTCACACATATACATATATCTATTCTTCTTTGGATCCTTTTCCCATGTAGGTTATGACACAATGTTGAGTAGTGTTCCCTTGGTGTTCCGTAGGTCTTTGGTGATTATATATTTCACATGTGTTTCTATATCTCTGTTAAGCCCAATGTCGTAACGTGTCCAATCCTCACAACTTTCCATTTGGTGAACCATAAGATTGTTTAATGAATCTGTGATTGCCTTTCTCTGTGGAAATATCTTCATTGGTATCAGTTTTAAGTAACACCTCTAAGTGATATGATAGGACATGTGTCTTTCGCTTTCTCACTTACCACAAGTTGCGTGATTACTTGTAGACTCACCTATGGTGCTGCAAATGGCATTGTTTCATTTTTTCGCTAGCTAATATTCCATCTCGACATGTAGCAGTTCTTCTGTGTCCACCCAAGTGTTGGTGAACTTTTTGGTTGCTTCCATATCTTGGCTAGAGTAATACTGTGCAGTGCAGATTTGCCTGCCTGTGTCATTCCAATTCTGTCTTCTTAGGTTCTAGGTCCAGGAATGGGCCTGCTGGATCATTTGATAGCTCAATGTTTACCTTTTAAAGGCACCTCCATTCTGTTCTCATTAGTGGCTCTTTCCAGGTTTCGTCCCTCTTAAAGT